>NW_026526688.1:174806365-175486365 GCF_024362965.1 Panthera pardus
CAGTATGTGTATACTATATTGTCTTTATTCATTCATCTGTTGATGGATACTTAGGTTGTTTCCATATATTGGCTATTGTGAATAATTCTTTAATAACAGATTGCAGATGTCTTTTTAATATTCTGTTTTTATTTCCTTTGGATATATATATATATATATACCAGAAGTAAGGTTGCTGGATTATATGGCGTTTGTATTTTTAATTTTTTAAAGAACCTCTATACTGCTTTCTTTAGTGCCCGCACCAATTTACAGTTCCACCAATAGTGTATAATGGTTCTTTTTTCTTCTACATCCTCAACATTTATCTCTTGTTCTCTTGATGACAGCCATTCTAATAGGTGTGAGATACATCTCATTGTGGTTTTGATTTGCATTGCCCTGATGATTAATAATGTTGAACATATTTGCATGTAACTGTTGGCCATTTGGATGTCTTCTTTGGAAAAATGTGTATTCAGTTTCTCTGCCAATTTTTCAATTATGTGTTTTTGTTGTTGAGTTTGTGTGTTCTTTATATATTTTCGATACGTACTCCTTATCTGAGGTATGGTTTGCAAATACTCCTTCCCATTCGGTAGGTTGCCTTTTCATTGTGTTGATTTTTTTTTTTTTTTTTTTTTTTTTATGATGTAAAGCAGCTTCTTAGTTTGATGTAGTCCCACTTGTTGATTTTTCCTTTTGTTGCTTGTGCTTTTGGTGGCGTCTCCAAAAAGTCACTGTCAAGACCAATTTCAAGGAGATTTTTCTTGTGTTTTCATGTAGGAGTTTTAAGGTATCAGGTCTAACGTTTAAGTCTTTAATCTTTTTTGAGGGCATTTTTGTGAATGGTATAACGTAGGGCTCCAGTTTCTTTTTTTCTGTATGTGGTTATCCAGTTTCCAGTACTATTTGTTGAAGAGACCATCTTTTTCCCATTGAGTGTTTGTGGTGGATAGATATTTATTGCACGCTCAACAAGTTCTGAGTTCTTTTTTAGGTTCTGGGAATACAATTGTGGTAAAACGCAAATGTGTTTCTTTTATTCATGAGAGTGGTAGTCAGGTAAAAGAGACTGTCCATGAACAGCCAGAGTTCAGTAAATACACCATAGCAAATACAGTCTTCTGTGAAGGAAAACAGTGTGGGGGGGGGGGATGAAAGAATAAGAGTAAAAATACACATGATTTAAATGAGAAGACAAAGGCTATTGCAGAAGATGGGATGTTAGCTGGTATTTTTTCTAACACCCTCATTTTGCAGATGAGGTCAGCTAAGACCCAGGGAGGAGAAGGGATTGCCTAAGATCACCTAGCAAATAAGTACAAAGTCAGATACAAGTCAGGCTGTTTGATTCTGATGCAAAGGAAGTTATGTTGGTTGGTGAGACTATGGTAGGAAAGGTAAGTACATTTTTTAGTAGTTGACCATCCAGGGCTGGAACTGTGAATGCATCCTGAGACCTCTTGGCTGTATACCCCAGAGCTGCAAATGGGGATGCTAAATGAGCAATTATTTGGAAGTTGCATTATAGAGGGTAAATTAACCAGTGATCTGTCCAGGTGCACCCTGTCAAGAAGGAGGTGAAATGGTGAGTCCTGGGCTAAAGAGTTGGATGGAATCAGGTGCTGAAATCACAGGGTTTGGAAGCCAGAAAAGTAAGGAAGCAGAAAGAAGGGATGAGAAGAAGTGAAGGATAAGTGAAGGCATAAGTGAAGGATAAGTGAAGGCAGCTTACTCAAGGTAACAACAAAAACAACAACACAGTTAGGTTCCAGAAGTTCCTAGCCATTTGTACAATAATGTATAATGTAAGTATTTCATGTTGTTAATTATTACCTCCTGCTTGCTCTTCCTTCTCCCTACACATAACTCCACACAAAAGAAAAGATTCTGTGTTTGCTTTGCACTCATCTTTCAGATTCCCAAATCACAACAATGGTTTAAAAAATTATATAGATCTTGATTAGGCTGAAAAGTACATACATTCAGCATTCATATGACAAAAGATTTAACAGGTACTTGATTATTACATTTTAAATATTTTGCAGTTTCTGAGCACTAGCCATTATTATAGTACGTAAGCATAAAAAATGTCTTCCTAAGCAACTACAATGGATTGGAAGGTTTGGAACATCCCAGCAACAGAACAATGAATTAAAACTTGGAGGTCTGTAATTTACATTCATACAAAGGCCTTTTGAGCCTGTTGCTTAATTCAGGGCATACTTCTTGTTAGTTTTCCTGGTTAAAAAAGGAATACGAAGTTCATCTTATAAATGGTTTGGTAGGCTTACACTCATTTTAGTAGCTAGAATTGTGTTTTCTTCCCTTAATAGGTCTTTTTTTCTTTTAACGACCAGGCTCTGTGTGCTGCTGTAGTGAAACCAGATGTTTTGGAAACAATGGCTTTGCTCTTCAGTGGAGCCGATGTCATGTGTGCAACTGGAGACCCTGTGCATAGCACCCCCTATCTGCTGGCCAAGAAGGCGGGGCAGAGCCTGCAGATGGAGTTTCTCTACCATAACAAATTCTCGGGTTAGTCCCTGTCCCTGCATTAGCCTGGTCTCTTCTCACATATCCCTGAAATGACCGAAGCACAAATCTGTTTATTTCTCAAATAAGAAGAACCATCAGAATGAAGACAAGTGTGATTGTTAAAAAGATGGGGGATGTTGAGGACCATATTTGTTTCATTTCAGGGAAAATGTTTAGGAAGTAAATCTCGTATATTTCTTTAATCTTACAAATTAAAAATTAAAATAGTTAATTCCATGTAATTGTTGTCACCAAATTTAATTTCCATATGTGGATAATAAATATAACTGCTTATTTGCAAATTCTGTGCAAAGTAAAATATCTCTGTATATTTATTCTGTAGTGAATTTGAAGTAACTTTTCTTCTAGCTCAAGACTCACCTATATATTCATAAGCAAAGGGAAATAAATTATGTACATTTTAGATTTCACATGTATAATTTCTGTAATTTTTCCAGATTTTCCTCAACATGACATTCACTCTGAAGGTGGATTAGGTCAAGAGCCTTCCCAATCCATGTTCCTCTGTGACTTTTTGTATCAGGCTTCTGCCGCTGCTTCTAAACTTTCTACAGAGAAAAAACTGCTTGAAGGTATCTTTTCTGCTGCTTTTAGATTTTGTTATCTGTAAAACTTTATTTCATTATCAAAACAATTATGTTTAAATTATGATTTTTTCCCCTTAAGATGTTATATTTGATCTTGCAATAGAGAAGTCTTTTTTTGAGGGTTTCTAAATGCTTCAAGGCACAGATAGTATTTCATGCTCAGCAGCAGGGATTTACCACTGGGTTGGAATGCTGTGTGAATTCTCAACAAAATTCACTGATGTCTACTTGAGGGCCAGCTAACTCTGTTTCAGGATTTAAGGGTTATTCCAAAGAAATGTGAAACTCAGCCCTTTTCCTTGGGGACAGACACCCTAACTGGTGAGATTAGGTAGATAAATCTCAACACATAGGCAGAACTGACAAGCTTTCAGTACCTATTCTATCGGCATACTAAGTGATATGAAGTAGTTCAGTTCTGATTATAAGTGTATGCATGTATAAGTAGAATCAAGCTTAAGCATGGTTTCAAAAAATGATTGGAAGTAATTCAATTTAACAACCTATTGTAGGTTTGGGGAATTATCAGAGCAGTCATGTGGGCATTTATCCATCTCTGCATCCAGCTCCTGTGTCAAGCATGTGCTAAGCATTAGGAATTACAAAAATGAAAAAGACACAGGTCTCATGCTCATTGTTGAATACATATGAACTAATTTGAGAAATGTAGGCAGAAAAATGTAATGAGATCTGTCTTACTGGAACAAAGAGAATTTAAGAGAGATTAAGCTGTACAGGCCAATTGGTGTTGGGTGTTTAGAGGCTCAGGAGACTAGTATTAATTCCCTAGGCGGTGTAATCCAGCTGTACTACTCTATCAAAGGAACAATAGGATAAAAAACTCACTTTAGGGTGTTAATCCTGATTCTTGTGCATTTAAAGTGATTATTTCAATATAAATGCTTTATGTCCAAAGAAATGATATCCCTAAGTAGAATTATATTTTTTATTAGATTTTCCAGAAAACAGTAGCTATCCTTTAGTGAGCAGGTACTATGTGTAAAGCATTGCTTTAGGGACTTTATGTACATTGACTGTAATCTTCATAATGAAAAATGGAGATGCTCAGCATGAAACAGAATTTTACATCTGATTTGTGTTATAATTGTTATTGTAATGCTTTGACCTGGTCCAAGTGTGATGGCTGGTGACATTTTGAATTTAGATGTTTTTGGTTCCTTCAGCAATTGATTTTTAAATATCTCCGTTTACTCAACATAACCAATAATAAATGAAGATTTTATAGAGATTTTTTCATTTTCTAGTGCTCTTTAGTATTTACCCTTACGTAGTCAGAAGTTGGTCAGAAATGGGGAGGGGAGTACCTGAATAATCTATGAATTGACTGTAGTAATTATTAAAATAATCAGATAGTAGGCAGTTAATGTACTTGTAAATAAATTTACAGATATTCTAGACTATTTCTTCTGAATAGTGGGAGACCTTATATCCACCCTTCAATCACTTATAAAAAGATGAAATAGGGAAATTGAAACATGAGATTTTCTTTCGAAAACTTCAGTGTATCATAAGCACTCAGCAGTTAAAAATAAGCTTTCATTTATTTTTTTGGCAAAAATAAAATACAAAATAAAAAGCATTGAGCTTGTAATATTTATAGACTTAATGGTTTGTTTTAATATTTCCTTGAAATAGATTGCTTTTCTTAATCACTTGAGGAATAAATTAATATTTAAAATTTGTGACTAAATCATTCTTTCCTTTTATCTTTTAAATTGACTATGGATTTAGAAACTGGTGCATTCTTTGTATATGTAATTTAATTAGGGATGTTTTCTCATTTTGGAACATCCTGTTTTAAGAACTATGAAATTAAGCTTTTGTACTTTGGCTGTGTAGCACAACAGATACTATTTTATTGGAGAATAATCTCCTGGTAATGCACTCTTTGATGATCTTCATTTTTTCCATCCAGTTTGTCAGCAAGTTCTATCATTTCAAACTCAAAATAGATCTTGAATCAGTTGGCCCATCATGTACTCTGGGTTGCAATGCCTCCCTTACTTGTCTCCCAATAACTACCCTAGTTTCCTTCCAAATTATTCTACAAAAGCAGATTTAATGATAATTTTTATGATTTGTCAATTCACAGGTCTTATATTTTCATTGTTTGAATATATTTAGCAGCTTCCCATTCCAGAATATAGCCCTATTCCTTATTATGACCTAAAAGACCTTCCTGTCCCTTCCCTGCTTCATCTCATATCGCTCCTCCCTACACTCACATGCCTGGCCACACGGTTGTCCTCTGTTTCTACAACACGTAATGTTCTTTTCTGACCTTCTGGACTTTTGTAGTTGCTGTTCATTTTCAAGGAGGTCACTTCCCCCAGTCTGGCTTTTTCTCATTTTTCAGGCAACAGTTTAGTGCTACTAGAGAATGCTGTCGCTGGCAGCTCTTTCCTTTCATAGGGTGCTGCTTGTTTCCATCATAGCATCTATGGCATGAAGATGATCCCTCCTTTATGGATTTGTTTCTCCCACTCTCTGGAGTGAGAACTCATTGGGGCATTGGCATTTGCTGGCTTATTCAAGCTTATCAAATCTTTGGTGCCTGAAATAGTGTCAACACATAGTAGTCATGTGTAAATACATATTGAATAAATGTCCATTTCTCTAATCAAGTTATTACCAGTGTAAAAGTGCAAGAGACTTGTTGATATTTTGTCTTTGACTTGTGCCTAAAATATATAATTGCTGGTCAACAGACATCCGAAAAGATGCTGAACATCACTGATCATTAGGGAAGTGCATCTCCAAACCATCTTACACCTGTCAGTGTGGCTAGGATCTAAAAGACAAGACATAGATGTTGGCAACGATGTGGACATCCCTCATGTGCTGCCGGTAGGGATATAAATCAATGAAGCCACTGTGAAACACAGGATGGCGATTCCTCAAAAAATTAAAAATAGAAGTACCATATGACCTGGTAGCGAAAACAGTAATTCAAAAAGATATATGCAGCATTATTTACGATAGCCAAATTATGGAAGCAACCTAAATGTCTATCCATAGAAGAATAGATAAAGGCGATGTGGTATATTTATATATACAATGGATTATTACTCAGCTATAAAAGAGAATGGTATCTTGGCATTTGGGACAATATGGATGGACCTGGAGGTTATTATGCTAAGTGAAATGAGTCAAAGCAAATACTATATATAAATTCACTTACATGTGTAATCTAAAAAGCAAGACAAATGAACAAATAAACGAAGAAAAAAACCCCAGAAACACAATCATAAATACAGAGAACAAATTAGTGGTTACCAGAGGGGAGGGGGTTGGAGAGGAGGGGCAAAATGGTGAAGGGGATTAAGAGGTACAGATTTCCAGTTATGAAATAATTAAGTCATAGGGATGAAAAGTACAGCATCGGGAACATAGTGATATAATAATGTTGACAAATAGTGACAGATGGCAACGTGCTTATCACAGTAAGCATGCATAACGTATAGAATTGTCAAATCACTGTTGTGTACCTGAGAGGTATGTTGTACAACTGCAACTCATATAACGTTGTATGTCAACCAGACTCCATATATTTTATATATATAATTACTGACACAAAACATTTTTTTTCAATAAGTGTCTACTTAAAAATGAAGAAAGGGGCACCTGGGTGGCTCAGTTGGTTAAGCGTCTGACTTCGGCTCAGGTCATGATCTCATGGTCCGTGGGTTCAAGCCCCGCGTCGGGCTCTGTGCTGACAGCTCAGAGCCTGGAGCCTGCTTCAGATTCTGTGTCTCCCTCTCTCTCTCTGACCCTCCCCTGTTCAGGCTCTGTCTCTCTCTGTCTCAAAAATAAATAAACGTTGGAAAAAATTTTTAAAAATGAAGAAAATATGGAACTATCAAGAAACAAAGTTCCATTTGTTTTGTGTGTGGTTTTGTTTTTTTTTTTTCCTTCTTTGCTCTCTCAAGATGCTGCAGCGGTGTTACTCCTATCGGGAACCATCTTTATGGGGAAAAAATGAATTATTTGGAAAGATTTGGAGATGAAAGTGTGTTTGTCACCTTTGGCCCTGGCTGGCAAGCATCTGGACTGCACCCCTCTGCCAGTGCTTGTCAGGACAGCCATAGAGCAGCATGATTAAACAGGAAGAAAACAGGATAAAATGCATGCAGTCCTTCAGAGAGTTACGAGAGACTTCAAATTGTCACTTCAGGTTTTCAGGATTCGAAGTTTCTAGTCTCAGGTTATGAAGACTGATCTGTAGTTTTCTTTTTCTTTTTTTTTTTTTCTCTTCTCAATTTAGTGTTCATGAAAAGAAAGATTGATAGCTCATATTAAACCTAAGTATAGAGCTGAACAGTAGCATCCTGGTTTTGTTTTGTGTTTTCTCCTCTTAACTGTATTTTTCCCCCTTGGTGTATTACTGTCATTTGTTGACACAGTGTTTGATTTTTTAAAAAGCGAGTGGTTGATACGGTTTACTAGAAACTCTATATCATCTATTTATATTTAATTTCATATATTAGCATTGAGGAATTTTAAGGATCTTTTGTTCTATAATGCCTGGCTTGTATAGTCTAAAAATGTTTCTTCAAGGCTAAAACACATTTATTTTAAATGAAAAGAATTCCTAGTGTGTATTCCTATTTTCAGTGAATGCTGAATACCATCATTTTAGGAAATTCTTCATCAGGAACCAGCTTCATGGTTTCAAAAAATAATAGTTTTGTTTTAACTATCTTAGATTTACTCTGCATATATGTATTCCAAGCCATGACCTCTCCTTTCTCCAGTATGTTTTAAAAATGGGCTTACATGCTTCACATGTATAACAGGCACAGAGAAGCAGTATGTAAAGTAGGTTCCCAGAGCCTGGCTGCCTGAGTTCTGCTCTCAGCTCTGATGCTAAGTACTTGTGTGATCTTAGCGAAGTCAGGTAACCGTTTTGTGCCTGTGGACAGGAAGGGATGTGTAATAGAACTAACCTAATAGGGGTTTTCTGAGGGTTCAGCGAGTTAATGTAAATAAAATGTGCGGCAGAGGGCATGGCACATATGATGATAGGATGAGGAACAGCAGAAGCAGCAACAGGGGGCTATCTGTATACACAGCTGCTTCTGATTTCCAGTTAGCATCGGAGTTCATACATATTCTGCAGGTGGTAGCCGACAGCCAGTGTACCCAACCACAGTATTCACATCGCTTCACAGTAGTGTTTCAGGAGGTCACCTCTGGAGCCCCTTTATGTGTGTTTGAATAAATTCCAATCATGTTTTTCTTCCCTGTTCTGAATATCAACATTGAACGGAATGAGCACCCTCTCCAGCCAGTCCAACTACCATACACACCAGCTTTTGTCAAACAGCTTGTATCTTGAGAGTCACCCTCTCTGTGGCCCCAGTTTTATTTCTTGTGGACATCATCTGGTTAACTGGTTAACAGTAAGACTTCTTCTGTAGCAGAGAGGGTATTCTCAAAGTCAGAGTTAGGAGAGCATATCTGAATTGGGCTAAGCAGACAGGTGCAATCCAACGTGAGCTTTTCATTGCTTCCCAAATGAGTAAGAATGCAAAGGTTTCCTATCACAGCTTTGTTATTATAAATCCTCAAAGGTAACATCTGTGCCTGCCTTGACTGACCTCTGGCCCATTTCCACTTAAAAAAAAAAAAAAGACAAATCAAGAGTTATAGTGATGATAATCCTATAGAAATCCCCTCAAGTCCATATTTCTAACTTAAAATGAGTTCACACTCACCTTTTTAAAGGATCTGTCGTTTCTTTCCCATTAGAATTTACATAATTAGACTCTGCATTTACATTTATTTTATGCATTGTGCATTTGGCACTTCTTGTTTAAGACCTTCCAATGACTCCCACTTGTCTGCTGAGAAAGGAGCAAAGTCCTGAACACCTGTACTGTGAGACTGCTGGGGCCTGGCCTCTGCTGTCTCTGCTGTGCCTGTCTTCGTCTTTCCTATTTGCTAACTTCACGTGTAATCCGGTTCTCTGGCCAAATAGATTTTTGGAAGTTTCCCCATTCCTTGACTTTTCTCATAGTGTTCTTTCCCAGAGTTATGGAGTGATTGATTGCACCTCCAAATGTATTTTTGACTACTTTAGAAACCTGTCTTTTTAGTCATGAATAACAATTTCAAAAGCGTTTTTTTTGTGAAATTTTTTATCATTGTAGTCTGAGGGTGGCTTCCTCCATGAATGCTTCTAATCCCTAAAGGGACCCCCCCCCCCACCATAGTTCTTATTCTAACCACATTTCCCCTTAGATTGGATTGCAAACTGTATGAGGACAAGGGGCGAGATTCCTAATCTGTGCCAGTAATTATCTGCGTACTCAGTAAATGTGCATTGTTTTGCATTATTCTTCATGAAGATTATTCTCATCATCGGAGTGCATTGTTTTGAAGTTATAACTCCAGTTGATTAGTATTTTGACTTTTCCTTGTCGTGTATTTTAGAAATCTGCCATCAATATTCATTTAACAATTATGGCCTATCATGATTTTCATACAACTCTGCAGAGTACACACTGTGACTCAGGATCCAAGGCTCCTGGAAACTCAGTATATCACCTTCCAAGAGGCTTCAATTGGGTGTCTGTGAGCATTCCTTTCTGGTGCCCATGAAGAAATTCTTTATGCTGTTTTCTTCTTCCAGTCATGATTCAACTTTTCATTTGGCAGTATCTCAGAATACAGTGATCCCAAGCTCTCAGGATTTCCACCTTTTAAGTGTTTCTCCTTGTGATGTTTTTTTGAGACTAAACACATTATCTTCTTCTACTTCTCTCCCCACTCTACATATGATAAAGGGCAATTTAAAGAAGAGGATGATAACTATTTTCTTTTAACTTTTTGTTTTTAATTATGTTAACATAATTTCCAACTTAGAAAAGTTACAAGCATGGTACAAAGAATTCTCATATACCCTTTGCCCAGACTTCCCAAATATTAATGTCTTACTTTGTCATTTTTCTTTCTGTGTATGCATGTATATATGTACATACATGTGTATGTGTGTGTATGCGTATGTTTAGAGTTACTTAAAAGTAGGTTTCAGACATTATGCCCTTGTATCCCTAAGTATCTCAATGTTATTTCTTAAAAAGAAAGACATGCCCTGATATAACCATGCTATAGTGATCAAAATCTGGAAATTATCTGATCTACAGATTTTATTCATTACAGCTGTGTGTATAAACCTTATTTAGTAGCTTTAACATCTGTAGATCTAATGTACATTTGAAATGCAACATTAGGCGTTGCTTATATAATTTGATTCTTGGCAATAACTATAGTTTAAGAGTTTGTACAATCTCTAGAGTCCAGAAATGGGGTAGTGAGATGATAATTAAAATATAATTAGTTTTAACTCCCAGAGACTGAAAATTTCAAATATTTTTTTCTTCCTAGAATTCTTTTTTTTAATTTATTTATTTTGAGAGAGAGAGCATAAGCGGGAGGGGCAGAGAGAGAGAGAGAGAGAGAGAGAATGTCAAGCAGGCTACACACTGTAAGTACAGAGCCAGACATGGTGCTTGAACTCACAAACCATTAGATCATGACCTGAGCCGAAATCCAAAGTCAGACACTTAATCGACAGAGCCACCCAGATACCCTGCTAGCATTTCTTTTTTAAAAACGTTCAAATTTAATATTTTACCTCACTTATTCAGAGAGTCATTTGGCAAACTTTACAGACTTTGAATTACATCACTAAAACCTGTAGAAAATAACATCTTTCAGCATTTAATTTTCATGCTAGTGTCTTTCACTAGGAGATATATAGGATGACTAATGGGTTTTTTGCTCAATGAGCAAAGCTCATTGTTTAAGTTCTTTAAAATGGGAGGTAAAAGGGAGTGATGAAGCTTAATAACCAATTTTGGTAATGCAAAGACAGATTATATAAAATCACTGTGTCTGGTTGGTGTTCATCCCTTTCATTTGAACTCTTGGATTTATTTATATTTTCATTGTTTAAGTTTCAGTTGAGAAGTAAACAAGTAGTGACATGGGTACTTTAGAATGTATAATAATATAAAACCCACTAGAAGAGTGAAATAATAAATACTTCATATTTGCACATAATTTTTAGAATTCAGTAGCAGTAGAATGAGCCTGAATAGACCCATTTCCAAAATGACACTTTCTTTCCAGCCCCACTATCTTCCATTAGACTCCACTCTAGCCAATAAGCATTGCCTCTTTTTTTAAAAAAAGGACCCAAAATTTTACTTTCAGAACTAAAAGAGATAAAGCATATACAGTCTTTAGGAAGTAGTTTCTGACTTCCATTATTATGTTATTCAATTTGGTTGTAGCACTTAAAAACTTCTCCTCCCCCCTTTACCATTTTAGTGGTCAATAACAATCATCCTTAGCTTAAGTTTTGTTTATACCAATATTGCTTCATGTGTATGGGCCATTATTTATATTCATGGCTGCATTGTCTCAGATATTCTGTTAACCTGTACAATTTACTTTCACAAATGAAATTCTCATAGTTGATGCATTAGCAGAATTTGGCTCATTCTGTACCTTTAAAGTGTGTTCCATGGTGACATTTTTGTAGTCAGGTCGTCAGGTCTTCTGTGTGTAGTTCTTTGACCCTCTCCGTTATTCTTGTTCGTCAGCCCTGAACCATTTCCAGTTCTGGCTCATCAGCTCTCCTCCACCTTTATTTGGATCCCTGTGTGATTTCAGACTAATTCTTGCTACCCTCTAGAATTGCTTGTTTCTCTTATTAGAGAATAGCTTGGCCAGTGTTTTCCATCTATTTTTCTTGCTTCTGCTTTCAGACCGTTGAGATTGCTGAGAATTGCCAGTTAGGGAACCATGCCTTTTGAGTTGGCCACAAATTCATGCGGGTCTGTTTTTTGAGTTTGGTTTTAACCTAATCTGGTTGCAGCATGCTAATTGGTGATCTTTATAAGCAACTTTTTTTTTTTTTTTCTAACTTTTATTGTACCAAAGGAAAGATAAAATGGTTTCAATGGAAAACAGATATTTGTTCCTTGTTTTTTCATTCTTGGACATTATTCTTTGTTGTTGATAAATTCTTTTCCTCTGATCTTTTTCTCTTTTTTTGGAAGTAATATTAGGATCTTCCAGCTCCATCATCTTGTACTATGTTTTTTCTCCCTCTTTTTTTGGGAAAGTTTCTTTCTAAGCTTTCTCTCTTTTTTTATTTAAAAAAATTAAAATTCATGATTCTATTTTTAATTATCAAAACTTTTTGTGTTCTTATTTTTTCTTTTTAGAACATGCTGTACTTGTTTTAAAGCTACACTATCTTTCCTTGACAGTCTGGTATTTATAGTTTTAAAAATTTAATATTTTGATTTTGGTCTCTGTCTTTTATGTTGGAAGGTTTCTTTTAAATGTTTGGGATCAGGTGTGAGAAGACTCCATGAGTCTCTTTCTGGGAATGTTGGGATTGGGGTATTGGTTATCACTGGCTTCAACATTTTGTATGAAAATGTGGGCAGGTAACTAGGAGTCTGTAGAATGACACATAACCACTTTTTTTTCCAGATGGTACCTTATCTCTGCCTCAGGACAATGCCTAGAGGCCCCCAGGTTAGAATCTGTCTGGTCCAGTTTCTCCAGAGTAAAGGACCCAACTTCCACATGAGTGAGGAGGCCTTGTTGCTTAGCTGCTTTAGCACAGGGGAGAAAATGAATGGACTTTACTCCCTTTATATGATAAACTTGTTTCAGCTCTACTTCTCACCCTACACTTCTTTAGGTATTAGCCTCTCACGTAATTTACGGAACTTTGTGGAACATTACTTGCTGCCTGTTAACTTCTTCTGCATGTCTGAAGGTACCAGCTTTTGCCTCTGAGACAAGTCAGTCATTTGCTATGTACTGTGGATCTCTTTGGTTCTTTGTCCTTTTGAGTTTGTACTGTCTCTTCGCTGTCATTCTGTTGTGGTTTTGGGTGGGAATGGAGATACATACATGGACCCATCCGGCTATGCTTAAAAGTAATTCCATTTATGATTTTCCTGTTGGCTCTTTAACACATTGCTTATTTTTGTATTTATTTTAATACAGAGTTAGCAACCTCATCTGAATCATCTCCATAACTAGTAACTTTACTTTCCAGTTTATGAAAATAATAATTTTAACAAACTTTCTCTAGGCTATGCAGTGTGATGATTCTTTTTTTTTTTAAATTTTGTTTTGTTTATTTATTTTGAGAGAGAGAGAGAGTGAGCATGAGCAGGGTAGGGCCAGAGAGAGAGAGAGAGAGAGAATCCCAAGCAGGTTCCATGCTGTTAGTGTAGAGCCCCATGCAGGGCTCAATCTCATCAACTGGGAGATCATGACCTGAGCTGAAATCAAGTCAGATGCTTAACTGACTAAGCCACCCAGGCGCCCCTACAGTGTGGTGATTCTTGAGAATAGAAAAAAAACAGTCCTCGTTATCAAATAGCTTATAGCATTTCTGTATAAACACATTTAATTTGCTACATTGTTCAAATTGCAGTTATATTTAAAAATATTATTTTAAATTGTCAGTATATATTTAAACAGCCACCTATAAAGACACTTCTACATGCTTCACATGTACTGCATCCTTTGATCACCACAGCAATCCTATGAGTTCGATGGTTTTCTTATCCTCATTTTGAAGATTGGGAACCTGAGAGAATGGTGAAGTTGTATTTCAGGAGTACCCAGTTAGTGATGAAGGCTTTGTTAGAATCCAGAGTCTTTGACTTCCAGTTCCACCTTCTCAGGGGCTGCATGGTGCTAAGGATGCCACAGAAAGATACTTAGTTCAGCCTGATGACAATAAAAGTTTGGAGACGAGTCCCAAGAGAGATTGTGCCTAAGCCCAGTCTTGGAGAAATTGGGCTAGCTGGGTGGAGTACCATTTTAGTTAAATAATCTTCTTAGCTCAAGATCTGTCTTTCCAGTTCTTCTTTTTATTCTCTTATCTTTTTGAGAAAGAAAACATTCATCTTCCATTCAGCTTGGGAAACATTTTTGGATGGTCTGCCATTTGCCTTACCATATCTCGTGCCTTCATTTGAGTTTATGATATCCTTTTTTATTAATGGCATAGGCTGTTGATCTATCCTGACTGGTTTCATTTCTTCCCAACTTGGCTTCTTTCATAAGATACTAAGTAAACTAGGCAGTTGCCTTCCTACAAGGAATACCAACAGATACCGTTTTCAGCCCATCTTTTATTAGATTTCTTTGCTGTATTTAATAGTGGTAATCATTCCTTTTTGGAAAGCTTTGAGCCTTTCTGTTTTATACACTGTCTCTTCTCATTTGCTTCATTGCTTTTTGTCCCCTCCTACTGCTGCTTATAATTTAGTTTCCTGAGATTTTATCCTTGGTTGGTTTAAATTTCCAACTGCTGCTTGTGCTCTAAAGACTTTCAAGTTGTTGAGCCCTTTCCTTGCTCCAAGATGCAAATCTATAGAGTGATCTGTCTCATAGGTGTCTCTACTTTGATTTCCAACAGATATCTCCCAGTCAGTCTAAAAGAAAACTCACTGCACTCACTAAAACAGTTTGTACTTTATTTTCTTTTAAATAAAAGTGGACCTTATGGCCAACCTTGTAATCAAAGCTAAAAATAATGGTATGACCATTTATGAGCTCTTCCTTATTCCCTGAGTTTAACATTATATGTTTCATCTCCTTAAACCACACAGAGACATGCATACTTTTCTCTCTCCCTCTTCTCTTCTCCATCTCCCTCCTTTCAACCCTTTCTCCCCATCCCTACTACGACTGCCCTATGTTTGGCTGTCTTCATTTCTCACCTAGACTTCTGTTGGCAGTGTCCTAACTGGTCCCCTGTCTCTGGCCTCACCTTCATAAATCTGTATTCCGCAGTAAGCAGAGTATGTAACATTTATCTCTGATCACATTCCTGTGCTGAAACCATTTCAGTGGCACACCATGAGCTACACAATCAAAGCTCAGCAAACTTCTCTGAAAAGAATCAGGTAGTAAATTATTTAAGCTTTGCAAGCCACATGATCTTTGCTGCAACTCAGCTCTGCCCTTGTAGTGGGAAAACAGCCACAGACAATCTATAAGTGAGTAGATGTGGCTGTATTTTAATAAAACTTTATTTATTAAAAACATGTGATGGTGTGGATTTGGCCCGCAGGCCATAATGTGAAGACCCCTTACAATTTGATTTTTAAATTCCCTAACCAAGGTACTGCAGGTTATGGCTCCTTTATTCTTTTGCATACCTACCTAACATCAACCACAGTCTTACTTTTTACACTGCATTTTTTACTCTGAATACTCCGTGTAGACATCAGTCCTTGCTGTTTCCGAGTTGTTTGCAGCAATCTCTTTATGGATCTGTCTGCTTTTCTGGTCATCAATGTCACAGTTATTTTTGTCTTGTACATTCCTTGTTACTAGATTGTAAATTTTCTGAGAGCAGAGAAAGTGACAACTGTATATCCCATGCAGCACTAGCATACTCTTTACACAAAATAGGAAATCAGTAAATGTATTTGAATCCAATTGTTATTTAAACCATGTGTTTTATAAAAAACTAGGATTATGGCATAACTCAATTTATCATTTAAATTCCTAGAGACAAATAAAAAGTGGTGTGTTTTCGAAGGAGGCTTCTTGAGTTACTATGAAAATGATAAGTCTACCACACCTAATGGCACCATTAACATCAGTGAAGTTATCTGCCTGGCTGTCCACAAAGAGGACTTCTATTTAAATACCGGGTAGGTTTGCTATTAAACAGGTAGGAGATGAAGAGTAGTTTCTGATAGTTATCATACCAGATAATAAGAGTTTAGTTATTTGAATTCTTTGTTTGCTTCTTGTAAAAGGGTTTAATGGTTTCTTGAAGCTTAATCATTTTACAGCTTCCAAAAGTTCCTTAGGGAATTTGCTAAAAAGTAGAAAAATTAAAATACTATACTAGGTACTATGAAAGGCTAACGTATTTGCATCTAATCTTAAATAAATTTATAGCATTCCATTCTAGAACATGTAGTCCTAAATGTTTATCATTTACTCATTATTTAAAATCAAGGACTAATGGCATAATTTATGCATTCATTTAGTGTATTATCATTCAAATAGGTGACAAAGGAAAATAGTGATGACTTATTCACATTAAAATAAAAAACTAAATTTATTTAAGATCATATTGAAATGCCAGATTCCTTGAAGATTTACTTTAGCTTTTAATGGTTTCAAAAACATAGCAATTAAAACAGTAAGCATTATTTATTTAATATATTTGACTCAATGAATGGTTTAATAGATTTTTTGGTAAGGACTTTTAAAAACAAGCCATCTAAGATACTTAGTGTGAAATTTACATTTTTTGATGTAATTAGTGAAAAACTGTAAATATTAAAATCTGGCTAAGCTAGTTATATAGAAACATAGTATTTTAATATAAATTTTATGAGAATGGGAAGAGATTTGTAAAGCTTTGTTATTTACATAAAATTACACATAAGATAGTATCATCATATGATGACCAGTATATACTAGTTGAGGTGACTATTGTTTTCTAGTAAATCTAGTTTGATTTTTGTAAAGAAAACTGATTATTAGTTGATTTTGTTTTAACCTTGACATTGCTTCTTTCTAAATGAATAATTAACTTAGTGTGGCTTACTATGAAATATTAAATGCATTCTAGTATTCAGATACCTAAGTAGTAAATAAAACATAATTTAAAATATTATTACTTTATGTCAGCATATAATCATATTCAAAATGAAAACAGACTTGATAGAATGTTCCTGGTACAAGCAGACATGCAGGAGAAACTATCTACAATGAGATAAGGTTAAAAAATAATTATTGCAGTCATATTCTGAGTGTCCTTGAACAGCATTTTCTAGAGTTTGAACTCTAATTTAGATGGGGAGGAGCTACATAATTTTGCATTTGAGGAAGAAAGCTGGCTGAAATGGTAAGGGAGAGATGGGAGGTAGATCACAATTACTGAGAGTTTACATAGAGAAAGAGAGCATTAAAAAGAAAAAAAAAACGGGTTTGAGAGAATCTTATGATGGAACTAATGAGATTCACTGTCTCTCTTGGTGAAGAGCTGCTGTTAGGAAGAAATTAAACCCCAAGATTTTGAATTTGTTGATAAAATAGATGGCCTCGAAATTGAAACATGAGGAAAACACAACCGTTTTGGGGTAGAAAAAGAGGAAGAAGGAAGAGAACTTTGATATAGGGTATTTTGAAGTTTTCTTCGGTAACAGCAAGGATGTACCTAACATGTTCCAGGAAATAGTTGGAGTTATGGACGGATCCCAGGGAGAATTCAGGACCTGGGATGTTACTGTAATTTTAGCTACAGTAGGGAGATACAGTTTTGTGATAAGATGAGATAGATGATGGGAGGAAAATTTGTTAAGACAAGAAGAGGACTAATTAGAGAACTTTTTGGACAATGTTTGCTTTAAATAGAGTAACCCAAGATGGCCTGGTCTGAGAGAGAAGAGGAAACCAAAGAGAGCCAGAGCCCTTTGCCACATGGGTCAAAACTGATAAGTGTATATATAGGGCATTAACAAAGCCATGCAGTAGGGTGATTAATTGGAAGACTATTCCTTTTGTCTGATCCAGTGTATTCCATTTATTTGAATGAATTAAAGTGTAAATCATTGGGAAAAGATGATATATTTCAAAGCATTATCCGATTTTCAAAGGGAATTTAATTAAAACCTTGACTTTTGTGTTGTTTCCATAAGAGCCAAAAGTAAACAGTGGTATCTTTTTATTCGTGTGTGCTATAGGCCCATCTTTACCTTTGAGATCTATTTACCCTCAGAACGTGCATTTTTATTTGGAGCAGAAACAGCTCAAGCTCAAAGAAAATGGACAGAGGCAATAGCCAAGGTATTGCATATTTATCCTAAGTCCGGAAGATTCTTAATTTGGAGTTTCTGGTTGAGCTTCAGAAGTCCAGTAAAATTTTATACAAGATTCTGGGAAAAATGAGCATATTTCATTAATTTTTCAAAGGTTATAGTCAAAAGAGATTAAGAGCTTCCTTCCTAGAGCCTTAAGCAGAGAAAAAAATAATGTAGGACCTTGGAGAAATCATTCTTTGAATTAAGGCCATATTGTGATGATTAAGATCTTTTCACTATTATAAAGTCATTTCTGTGTATGTCTCTTTATAGGTAAATATGTTATTTGTGGTATACACAAAGGGGAAAGGAACAGATTCAGCCAAAGATACAAGTGGAGACAAACATTGTTGAAGGTTGACGTTTTGAAAAATGCCACAAATCAGTATAGAGAATGTCTTCCTATTTAAGTTCTGTATATATCAAAAAAAGTGGTTTAAGATGCTGCCATTTGAAAATGCATTATAGCTGTTCAGTTGTAAGACTGATAGAAAGTTTAAATAATTGTTTTGAAATTTGGATTACTTCTAAATTTTTAGGGTAGAAAAACTATTTTTGTTTTCCTACCTTCCCTCAAATCTGTCGGTAGGGAAGGGATTTCCTATTTTCACTGTCTTTATTACTTTTCTGTATTTGTTTTAACAGCATTTTGTTCCCTTTGTTGCTGAAAACTTAACAGAAGCTGACTATGATTTGATTGGTCAACTCTACTACAAAGACTGCCATACCCTGGATCAGTGGAGAAAAGGCTGGTTTTCTATGGACAAATCTAGTTTGCGTTTTTGCCTTCCAATGCAAGAAGTTCAGGAACATAGAATGCACTTAAGAAGACTGCAAGAGCTAAGTAAGATTTTTTTTTTCCTCTCTCATCTTATATTTTGGATGCAATTCTTTATTGCATATGATAATAGTAGTATCATAGAATTATGCCTTACTTCCAAAAATAACTAAGTACTATTAATAATTGTGTCTTTATGGGTATTTAGCATCTTGTTCTAAATCATATATTCATGCTTTTCTCTCTCCCTACAGCAATCAGCACAGTGGTTCAAAATGGGGAAAAAATAGATGTCTTGCTCTTGGTAGAAAAAGGGAGGTAAGTGCATTTTTTCTTTTTACTCTTTATTACAGTGTTTCAGGATGTTTTGGTTATCTTCTTTGAAGGAGAACCCATTATTTTATAGCCTTTTGGAAGTTGTCTGAAGTATGTGTATGTCTGTGTGTGTGTGTGTGTGTGTGTGTGCGTGTGCGTGCGTGTGTGCTCATACACGCACTCTTGAGTAGAAAGAATATACTAATAAAGTTTGCATATTTTTGTATTATGACAAAATCAGTATGATCAATCATTTTAGCTTTTTATAGACTTAGATTCTTTTGAGACATTCACATTTAAATATTGGGAAGCATCTTGGAAGTTGTAAATATGTTTTCAGTATAGGTATATGATGAATATGTATAATATCCTGAATTATCTATGCATGTGAGTCATGCACAAATAAAACTCGATTTCTTGAATGTATTCACTTCAACAAGTACTAAGCACCTACTGTGTATCAGGTACTGTTCTAAGTACTGGGGTTACAGTGCTGAGTAAAATGATTTTTATGCCCTCACGGAGCATGTATACTAGTGGTAGAAACAGAATGTGAGCAGACAAAAAAAATAATTACATAGTATCACGTGGATCAATTTTAAACGCTTGAAGAAAAATAAGGTAAGGAGAGAGCCTGACAGGACAGTATTCTGTTTTAGATAAGGTGGTGAGAGATGTGCATGAAGCAAAGAAGCAGACCATTCAGCAGCCAGAAGAGAGTGTTCCCGGGATGTTTTGAAGAGCCTTACATGTCTTAGCATGTTCATGGTCTGCAAGCAAGCTGCTGTTGGCTGGGAGATTTGAATGAATGAGATGGTAGAAAGAAATTATTTCAAAAGAGAAAAAGAATTACTGCAGAGATCTCCCTGGGCTGGATCATAGAAGGCCTCACAGGTCATAATATGTGTAAAAATTTGTATTTCATTCTGAGCATGATGGGAAGCTGCTCATTTGGAGAGCTGGGATGTAGAATGATCTGATATAGATGTTTAAAGGTCTTCTCTGACTCCGGGGGAACAAGCTTTTCGGGGACAAAAGTAGAAGTGATTATCCATTTAGGTGCTGCTACAGAGGCCAGACAAGAGATGACTGACATAATAAGACAGTGTTGAGGAGTGGTTGGAGCCATTGGGAAGGCAGAGGCCAGAGGGTTTGTTCATGGATCAGGTGAGTGGGGTCAAGGATGACCCCAAGTTTTTGGCCTGAGCAAGTACCTGAATGATGATGATGTTTTTTTTTCAAATAACAGATAGAGGAGATTAGAGTGAGGATATTAATGTCAGTTTAGGGTAGTAGGTTGAGAATTTGGTTTTGAAAATGGTGACATTGACTTTAATAGCAAAGTGGGACTGGTGAGTGGGCATGTGGATATATAAGTCTGGAATTAAGTGGAAAGGTTGCAGCTGGAGGTAGAAGTTTGAGAGTCACTGGCCAAGGAACTGGATGGATTCACCTAGACAAAGAGTAGAGACAGAGGAGAGATTTGAGGATGAAGCCCCAGGGACTCCAATAATTAGAGGGTAGGAAGAGGAGGAGGATCCAGAAAAAGAGCCTAGGAAGGAACAGGTAGGGTCATATCACAATTAGGTATAGTCTCTTGAACAAACTTTTTTTTTTTTTCTAACCATTTGCTCTAAAATCCCTTAGTTATACTGGGGCATCTGGGTGACTCAGTCGGGTAAGCTTCTGACTTCTGCTCAGGTCATGATCTCACGGTTTGTGAGTTCGAGCCCCACGTCAGGCTGTGTGCTGACAGCTCAGAGCCTGGAGCCTGCTTTACGTTCTGTGTCTCCCTCTGTCTCTTTGCTCCTCTCCTCCCCCACTTGTGTTCCATCTCTGTCTCTCTCTCTCTCTCTCTGTCTGTCTGTCTCTCTCTCTCTCAGAAATGAATAAATATTTAAAAAAATTAAAATCCCTAATTACACTGATGCAGTATTTTTAGCTCTACCAGAGTACAAGATAATTTGCAGAAACATCCATAATGTAAAAATATAGCTGAATTAGCCTTCCCTCCGGTTATTTTCTTTGTTGGTGACATGGATAATGACTTTCAACAGTTGTCTGAACCTGTCTTCAGTTTCATGTGAGGACGTTAACAGCTTTAGACAACAAGCATATTGCTGATTAGATATTAATGTCAGAAGGTGTTTTTTTAGTTTATAGGCATAATTAGTATTTTGTATTTTTACTTGTTTCTTTCTGGGATTATAAGTGTTCATGATACTTAAGATTCTGATTTTTGGTACCAGATGATGGTTTTGCTATACTTTCAGAGTACTGTGAATTATATATTCACCAATAATAATGAGGTGGTATTATGTATATGTGGTATTATATCATTGAAGCACTGACATAATGCAGTTTTTACAATCATCTATTCATATTTATGGAATGCCAACTGCCTCTTACCTTTGTGGCAAAGGAAAAAAGTGGTCAGCAATACAGATTTGGAGTCCGAACTCCCAGAACTTATGTTTTTAAACAAATAAACAGCAACTTATAGTTGAATTTATTGTATTTATCATTTACATTATTAGGTTACTATAGCCAAGGTTCTTTTTTTTACCATTTTCGGGCTAAGGGGGATTTGACCAGACACATAGGTTTTAATTAAAATGTCGCAAACATGGATTAAAATGTAGCAAAAAGGTTTTAGACTTGTTCAATTTGATGAATTTTTATTTAGCGCTTATTACATGCAGTGCACTCCCTTATGAATACGAAATAGGGGAGCCAGAAGACTGAACGTTTTGTTATTTTGTAACATCTTGACCTTTCCACTGGATTCCATGAATCAGGAGGTGAACTCAGATACACTCTGAGTTCATAGAATAGTTGAAAACTAATGGAATTGCAAAATAATGGTCAAAGCTGCTTAATTGTGTTTCTGATAATGATTTCAAAATTTTTATCTACATGAGTTATTAACAAAGTACATTGCAAGCATTTTTACTAAAGTGAAGAACAACGAGTATGACAAGAGTAGGAGAAATACAGGGACAAATCTGTAACCAACTTATTTTCCTTAAGTCTCTTTGAACAACTGCCATACAAAATGTACTATTTGGAAACAACTGTATTTATCACGTGCTTACATCCTGCTTTTTCTTGCTTTTCCTGTTTTCTCTAAATCAATAATGTTCTGACAAGAACCAGAACACAATGATGAGAATGTATAGAACTCACTGTGTAACAGGCACTATTTTAAGCACTTGTAACAGCCTTACAGTGCCTATATGATATTGAGGAGAATAATCTCTGAGTTCAAAAATAAAGCTGCCAGTTATTTCACCAGCAAAAATGGATTTATTTAGGAATAAAGAATTGCAAGTAGGGACAAGTGAGCTACAATGAAAGCATTGGGAAGTCCAGAGAAAAAAAGAAAAGGAGTAATCTTTTATAGAGGCAAATGGGGGACTTGGGGAGCTTTTATAAACAAAAAGCCCTTTGCACTAAACTGGTAGTTTATAGTGACTTTTCATTGGCTGAGGTTTGACGGTCTCTCGTTGGCTGGGCAGTTGCTGTGGAGGAGAAAACCTTTCTTCCTCCTGCTGGAGTAGTAAAGATTGAAGTAGAATGGACTCGCAAGATTCCTTTCCTGTTGGGTCTGCAATTAATTGACTGACTAGTATCTGTAAATGAGAGTTCTTCTTTTTTCCTTCCTGACTCCATTCTAAACAGGGTTTTCTTTTATTTTCACAAATCCATTTTGAAATTGAGTTGAGGTCAGTTTGTAGCTTAACAGCCTAAAGATTTTTTGTTTTGTTTTGTTTTGTTTTTAAAACAAGTATTGTTTAATTTACCACACCAAATTGTTCTCAAAAATTAAGCCAACAAATGTAACAAGAGCCTGGATAAACAATATAAGTTACCAGAACTTAAAATTTCAGCATTTCATTAGAAAAATTAAATTACTTTGTTAGAAAATATTTTGTTAAGGGGCGCCTGGGTGGCTCAGTCTATTGTGTGTCCGACTTCAGCTCAGGTCATGATCTTGCGGTCTGTGAGTTCGAGCCCCGCATCAGGCTCTGTGCTGACAGCCTAGAGCCTGGAGCCTGCTTCGGATTCTGTGTCTCCCTCTTTCTCTGCCCCTCCCCCACTCATGCTCTCTCTCAGTCAAAAATAAATAAAACATTAAAAAAATATATTTTGTTAGGAAAATATGTGTGTGTAGGTGTGTGTGTGTGTGTGTGTGTGGGTATATATATAGCTCCATGTAATTCTTACCTAATTAGAGAGCTGCAAGAAGGGAGGTCAAAAGTTTGAGTCATGAAGAATCAGCCTGGGTAGAGTACCTGGGTGGATCAGTGGGTTAAGCATCTGACTCTTGATGTCTCACATCATGATCTTATGGTTCGTGGGATTGAGCCCCATGTTGGGCTCTGTGTTGATAGCTTAGAGCCTGCTTGGGATTCTCCCTTTCCCCCTTTCTGTCCCTCTCCCATGCACATTTGCATGTGCACACGCTCTCTCTCTGTTTCTCTCTCTCAAAAAAAAATAAATAAGCAAACTTAAAAAAAAAAAAAAAAGAATCAGCCTGGGAGATTGTGAGTGCACTAGATTAAGAACTCTGACAGAACATGGAGAATGCAGATGCACCAGGCCATGCACCTTGTGTGGGGCAAAGTAGGCTGTCATATTTACATATCTGTTTGTTTATATGTACATGAACACATATGTGTATGTATATATGTGTGCGTATTTACCTTTGTATAAGTTATGTAAATAAAATTGACTTCAAATAGGGAATAATGGCAAAAGAGCAGGTTTGAGAGGGAGCTTGGGAAATAATGAGTTTGATTTTAGACGTGTTGAACATGAGTTGCCTATAAACATTCTAAGGACAAAGTGCTAGGAGGAAGTTGTATTTATGGATCTGATATTCATATACAAGTTAATGGAGAAAATAGATTTTTGAAGTTACCTATATATAGAAGGAAGAAGAGGAAGTCACTTAGTTAGAGTCTATAGAGTGAGTCTTTAGAGAAGTAGTGTGTTAGAGCCGTGATGAATGCACATGATTTTAGTGGCTGGTTGATTGTCAGGGTGGAGTAGCTGCCTTGGGATTTTAATTTAGTTTATCCAGAGGGTGAGGCAAGAAACCAAGAGAGGTGTCATAAAACGCAGGAAGAGACAGTATTTCAAAAAGGCAGAAATAGTCAAAACTGTTAGGTGTTGCCTGAGGAGGGCAGATACTTCACTGGATAATTGACGTGGAGTCCATCTGGTGACTTTGAAGAGAGCAAAAGTGATAAAGCAGAAACTGGATTAGGTTAACTTTGGGAATTGAGTAACTTGGAACAGCTGGTGAGGAGTTTGGTGAGGATATCTGGAGGTTAATAGGATTATCGAGGTAGAAGGGATTTGTCCCAGAAAGGGAATATGTGTGCAGTTTGTTTTTTAGATGGTTTGAACTTGTGCAAGTTTAAATTCTGATGGGAAAGAGATGCAAAAAGGGAGATATTGAAGATACAAGAGAAAGGACAAGAAGAAAGCAAGGTCCCTTGATTGTAACAGGAAGAAAAGAGAAACTGATGTATGGTTTTGGATGCCAGTAACTTTCTAGATCTTTTGGGTAGAATGTTGAGAAAGGTATCCATCTGATGGTTTTCATTGCTTTTTGACCTGGTAGATAAGGATGACTCCTGAGCTTTTGGCCTGGGTGGCTTTAGGAATGGTTGTATCATTTACCAAGGTAGAGAATATGTGCTCCTCTCCCAGTTTTCAAACAAGGCTAGTTAATTATAGATGTGATTGCTTAAGAGCTGTTTTAATACCATGTCGAAAGAAGGGGATTTCATTGCACTGCCCTCTTTTTCATCTCTTTTTTGATCTATTAGTCTGTTGGGAAATAATGACTGTAAGCTAAAGTAGATTGTTAAACTTGTCAATGACAGATAAAATTGTGGCTTTAGGAAGTAAAACAACTCTCAATTATTCATATTGATGGCATATAGATAGGGTGAATAATTGAAAGAGAGAGAAACCAACTCTAAGTTTAACTTTTTGTTTTGTTTTGCTAGTAATATCTTGCAAGTCGTAAATAAATTTAATAAATAAATTTCACATCTTTCCCCTATCCTTGTCTACCTTTGATTAAAGTGCCAAAATATATTAATATTTCTTAAAGAGAGGAGGAGAAAGAACCCCCTGAATTGGAAAAGTTCATAAATTGATAATCATCTACTGAATATAATCAGTATTTAGATATATATTTTAATCTTCACGGTGATTTTATGTACATAGCATGAGTGTCTTTATACAGAAAAATATTGCAATAATAATTTGCACACACACAGCATTTTTGCTCTAAAAATCTCTAAACAGAAGGTGTTCCAGATGGTGTCACTTTAATGTGTATTCTTTGTATACTTTAAAAATTGTTATTTTGGAAAATAAAGCTTTCTTGATTACACTTAAGGGTTTCTGGCCTACTATTTGGTGATATTATGGGGACTTAGACTCTGCTTTTCTTTTATGCCTTAGTCAGAATTTCTTTTTGTGAAAAAAATTATGTTTTTGAATGTCTATTATTAGTGAGTGTTCTGGACCATGAGGTCAGAAGGCATTTTCCTGGACAGTAGGTTATATATCCACTTTAACTGGAATGTTCAAAACATCCTTTTCTTAAAATGTGAAAACTGTTTCTGCACATTAGCCTGCACTTTTGCGTATGTTTTTCTGATGAATAAGCCATTCTGTTGACGATTTTCACTTTATATAGCTACATGCCCATTTGTCAAAGACACCTATTATTAAGCTTTTACTGAAAGGTTGTTGGTTATAATGAATACCTTATGAATAACTCAGATATGTTATCAGAAACAAAAGGCTGACATGTTTCTTTGTTTTTGGTTTAGTTTGTTTGTTTAGATTTCTTGGTTGACCTATAGTAAAGCATAATGCACTTGATGGCTCCCAAGCCTGACTGCATTCAGTTTTTAATGCAAATTCCTGACATAAAGAAGGTAACCCTGGAGAATAAACACTTCATCAATACATTCCACAATTATGGAACAGATTACTTTTCTCATTTTCAGAGATTAACACTCTGAGTTTTAGATTCTTATTTCATATCAATTTATTACATATGATGTTTTTTCCCTCCTTGAATTGTATTTTGCAGCAGCTGATATGTTAGCAATACTCTGGAGGGTGAATTATCTTAAAGTGGTTTCTAAATTGTGCATGTAATTGCAAATTAAATAGTAGCCGATTGCCCACAATATCAGCTTGACTGCTTTTGTAACTTACTGAGGATTTAATTCCTACAGATAGTTTAATCTGAATGTTGCCAAGACAAACAAGAGATTCTATTCCCTCACCGCCCCCACAGGTTTTGCAAAAAGAAAGAAACTATTCAAATTTGTATTATAAAGTTATTTTTTTAAATAGAATTACAATAAAGGGAATGCATCACTATTTAACACAAGCTAGATTTTAAAGTATATATTATTTGCTTCAAAAGTTTCTTTTACTTGGTTTAAAGCACCTTCCATATACTAGATAAGGTTAATGAACAAGTAAATGTGGTAATATCTGAAAAGTTACCAAAGAATGAGAAGATTGCTGCTCAAGAAATGTGGGCATGGTAATAGTTTTTTTTTTTTTTTTTTTTTTTTTTAAGAGAAGTATATTTAACTAGATTTAGACTACGTAGGACTTCGGTAGGAAAAAATGAGGGGGCTAAGACACTAAGGTATTCTAAGTGGTGGAAACAGTAAGTTCAGAGGAATATGGCTAGGGAAGAATTTCAGTGCAAGTTGGCCTTGACCTTGAGTTCCTGAGGAGGAAGTGTGAACCAATAAACTCAGAAAGATAGGTTGATACCATCTTAGTATTATCAGCTAAATGTGATTAATAACTTGGCTTGTTCTGGAAAGGATTGCATGTTCTTTACAAGGATACAGAAGATGTGTTTTTTTTTTTTTTAAGATACTTTAAAACTTAAAAAAATACTATTGTTAAAAGTGTGAATTTTGATTTATTCTGCAGCCAGTGGAACACCATTAAAAGTTTTAAGCAGACTTGAAACAAGGCTGTTTCTCCCATTCCTTTAGGTGATGCCTTATAGTGTGCAGAGATGAGATTGAAAAACTGGAGCTTTTGCTTTTCCTGGGGAATTAGATGCTTTGACACATTTTACTGAACTGTTGGCTTCAAAAGAAACAAGATATTTAGAATAATGTTTCTTCCTGCATTGTTTTTGTGACAGTCTCTTTATCTGCAGATTTTCTTAGCAATTGTTTGCTTGCTTCTCACTAAACTTCTGTCCTTAATGCAGCAAACTCCTATTTGAAGGTTGGGGGAAAAATACTGTATCTCCACAAATTAAAATGAGAGAGATTTATGGACGCAATGACTAAATAAAATTGCCAGACTCCCCTTTCTGTCTACGAGGAAATATGGAATGGAACATGCCCTCCCATTTCAAACAACCAGAAAACTGGGTGACATATATGAAAGTATTTTCAAATGTTGGGACAATAAGCATTCCGGGATTGTGATTACGGAGAGAAGGGAAACAAACAAAGTAAGATTTAAGGTCAACTTGTCTTTTTTTTTTTTTTAACCTGTAGGCACTTTTCAGTCTATTCACTCTGCCCAGGAGTGGGCAGACCAAAACAGAATGTGGTGTTTTTGCTACATTAGAAGGGTAGAGAGGGAGGGGAGTTTAGGAAATCTGTAGTAGCTAAAATTTTCCAGAGATAGTATCAGAACAGAGGAACATATGGAAAAAAAAAAAAAAAGTTTTGGAAATCCTCATAGAAGTTTCCTTCCACCTTTGGCTCAGTACTAATCTGGGTATTTGTAGGGTGAGGTTCCCAGAGGCTAGGCAGAAACCGCTCCCATGGTAGTATGAATTGAACAACTCCCAGAACTTAGACCACAGTGGAGTATGTTCACATTCTGTCCAGCTAGGTTAGACCTCATTAAACACACATGGCATTGGCAAAGACCTCAAAAAGGTAACACCATAGAATTAAGGTTAATAGGTTAAAGTTAGATTTATTTTTTACCTTATTACTAAGATTAAAAATAGATCTGCAAAGCATCAGGTTCTCCACAAGTAATTTAGTCGCCAGGTGTCAAACAGGCAAATGATACCAAAATAAACATCAACATTCTGTAAAAGAAGACTACAGTCCTGATACTCAGCACTCATAATATCTAGTGTATGATTAAAATTGCTTGTGTTGCCAAAAAGCTGCAAATCAATTGATAGGAACAGACCCAGAAGTGAGAAAGATAATGGAATTAGCAAAGACTGTAGATAGTGATTATTGAATATTATAAATATATTCAGAGATGCAAAGGAAAACAAACATAATGAAGAAAAATGGGTAATTAAAAAAGAAGCAAATAGATTATCCTTCTAAAGCTGAAGGATACGCTATCTGAAAAGAAAATTTCACTGGATCAGCTTAATGCACGAGTAGGTTCTACGTAAAAAAAAGATTGATGACCTTGAAAGCATGACAGTAGAAACTATCAAAACTTAAGCACAGAGAGGAAAAAGACTAAATAAAATCAACAGAATCTCCATGACCAGTGGGGCAATATCAAGCAGTCTCATGTAAATGTACTTAGAATCCCAAAACTAGAGAAGGGAAAGAAGTTAAAAAATCTTTGTAGAATTATGGGCAAATATATGAATTTGATAAAAACTATGAGCCATATATGTCCTACGACCAGCATACCTCAAGCATGATAGAGACGATCCAACCACATCAAGAGATACAACATAATTAAATTTCTGAAAACCATTGTCAGGAAAAAAAAATCAAGTGCTGAGAGGTCGAGAGGCTTCAAAAGAAAGTATAGGTGACAAAAATGAGGGTGTCTCATCAGAAACAGTGCAAGCCAGAAGACAATATATCGAAATATTTTCAAGTGTTTGGGGAAAAACAAAACAGCAGTTAAAAAAACCTGACAAAATTAGCAAACCAGCAGCTGTTAACCTAAATACTAAATTTAGCAAAAAAATATCTTTCAGAAATGACAACTATATAGTTTTTTGTTGTTGTTTGTTTTGTTTTTAAAGAGAGAGAATGTGAGTAAGGGAAGGGGGAGAGGGAGAGAGAGAATACTAAGCAGGTTCAATGCCCAGCATGGAGCCCAACATGGGGCTGGATCCCAGGATTGTGAGATCACGACCTGAGCTGAAATGGAGAGTTGGATGCTTAGCCACGCGGGCGCCCTAAAATAAACTAGTTTTGACTAAACAAAATGCTGATGTATTCTACAAGACTTAACTATTTTTATTAGAGTGTATATATGTAAGATACCCTATTGTTCAGTCATATCTGTGTGGCACGTTTGCCTTTTAGTTGTGTTTAAAATTATTTATGTAAATGAATTTATTTTTTATACAGTTAAGTTTATTGATTTTATTTGTGAAGACAGTCTGGTTTTTAGCAGTAGACCAGGCTCATATGTGATAGTCTACACTTTGTGGCTTTTGTATTGCAGTTTTGAGAAAATTGTTTTTGTAAGTCCTGGGGCTTGGTTTATAGGTCTTACTGAACTGTCTTGATTCATTATAGGATGTAGGAATGTTTCTTTATATGACCTTGAAATGCCCTTTAAAATTTATGTTTGAGGAATGGACAATTAGAACTCTATTATAGAGTTCTTCAAAGTAACTTTTCAGATTTTCAAGATGTAAATGAAATATTCCTCTGGGATCCTAGAAATGTAAAAACATTGTTTGATATTAGTTGGGATTACAGAGTCGGCTAGGATTTGTGTTGAAAATGTCTTTTGATGCTTCATTCCATGTACACAGAGTTTAGCTAAGCATCACAGAGGAAAGTTGTTGAACTGATGCTATTAAATGTCACACATCTACTTCACGAGATGCTGTATTTTAGGATTCAGTCTTTGACAGGTTGACTTGGGAGCTAACTTGTCATTACTTGTTCTACCCCTCACTAGTTCACAAGGAGACAGCTAAACTTGTCATCATGGGATTTCTTCTGACTAGAAAGAAAATTTAAAGTTTGTAATGTGCACAGTTGATGGCAGAATTACACTGGTATAGAAGGAGGGTTGTTGCATTTTGGATTTCTTTCCTTGATTGCTGAAATAACTCACCCACAGCACTTGTTTGTTTATAAGCAAACAGTACCAAATATTTTGTAAATATTTTGAGTTTGATTATCAGTAAAAAAAAAAAGTTAAATATGAATCAACAAAAGTTTAAAGTTCTCTCTTTACCTAAACTCTTTTTAAATTTTTTTTTTAACATTTATTCATTTTTGAAAGTGAGAGAGACAGAGCATGAGCGGGGGAGGGGCAGAGAGAGAGGGAGACACAGAATGCAAAACAGGCTCCAGACTCTGAGCTGTCAGCACAGGGCCCGACACAGGGCTCAAACTCACGGACCTCGAGATCATGACCTGAGCCGAAGTTGGACGCTCAACCGACTGAGCTACCCAGGTGCCCTGACCTAAACTCTTGAATTTAGCAAATCATAATTTCAATTGTCTACATAATGTATTGGCTTGATATTTCTCAGGGAATTTACCCAATTTATATAGTTTCAGTTAGACAAATACACCCAGCAATAGAATGCTATTGAGCTAAAGATGATGTAAGGTAAACGAAAAGGCTAATTAAATAAAGCATGTCAGCAATATAACAGCAAGTGTCTGGTTTCTTCAAAAAGAAAATTATAGAAATAGGAGGTCATGGCTGCTGTGGTGCTGTGGAACATAGAAACAATAGACACAGATGTCAGGGAAGAAATAGTAGTTATAGCAAGTTCAGAAGATGTGAGAAGTGTGTATAAGGTACTGGTAACTTTATCTTCTTAGAGAAACATTTATAGAAAAGAAACTGGAGGAAAGAAAGGACTTTTATTTGCTTTTTAAATTAGGGCCAGTGAATTATCAGGAATGTAAAAGATGACCTCCCACCCCCAATAAAAGAAAAGAATAACCTAGTGTTTATGCACCTCATTTCTTTCTCTTTAGGTTGAGTCCAAAGGAGCCCCATCAGAGTTTGAAATCAAGATTAAATAGTTCTGCTCTGGTATAAATATACTTTTAAATACATCAGTGATTACTTTTAACTTGTGTTTCAATTCAAATTTTATATCCAGCAATAGGATTTTAAAACTATTATGTACCACTAAATGCTATGCACTATGCTAATGACCAGAAATCCAAAATGCTTTCTTCCTTGCTTGCCTGTGCAAAGTTTGGATTCTAACAGCAAAAAACATTTACACACAGAACAGATAGTATAATAGAGGACAAATCAGCTATTCATAATTAGGAAGGGACACATGTACTAAGTATTGGGACATTAAGCATAGAGTGTCAGGGAGGGTTTCCTGGAGTACAGTTCAAGGAGGATGGGAGTAGCCAGCCAAGAGCAGGAAATATTTATTGTAATAAGATATGAATTTTTAAAGTGTGTCTTTAGTGTAGGAGAATGGAAGAGTTGGAGGGGAAAATATAGGCCAGATATGAAGACCCCTTAGTCATGAAAATTCCAGAGCTGTAGAAGGGAAATGATGAGGAAATGATGCCATTGGCTTTGCATTTGTCAATTTATTTTAGATTTTTAAATTGAGGTGTAAATGATAGGTAATGTTAGTTTCAGGTATACACATAGTAATTCAAATTTTTATATATTGTGAAGTGATCACCACCTTCAGTCTACCATTTGTCACCTTCTAAGATTATTACATATCAGTATAGTCCCTGTGCTGTACATGGTATCCCCATGTCTCATTTACTTTAACTGAAAGTTCATACCTCTTACTTGTACTTAGTTTGTACCCTTCCGCTGTTTTGCCCATCCCTTCACCCTTCTCCCCTCTGGCAACCACCAGATTATGCATTGTATCATTATATCTAGGAGTCAGTTTCTGTTTTGTATTGTTTCTTAGATCCCCCATATAAGTGAAATCATATGATATTTGTCTTTCTCTGACATGTTTCACTTAGCACAATACCATCTAGATCCACTCATGTTGTCACAAATTCTTTCTTATGGCTGAGTAATGTTTCATTGCATATATATACACCGCTTCTTTATCCATTCATCTGTTGATGGACACTTGGGTTGCTTCCATAACCTGGCTCTTCTAAACAATGCTGCAGTGAACATAGAGATGCATATGTCTGTTTGAATTAGTGTTTTCTTTCTTTGTTTTTTTTTTTTTTATTTTTGTCTTTCAGATAAATGCCCAGAAGTGAAATTGCTGGATTGTGTGGCATTTCTGTTTTTTATTTGTTGAGGAATCTTCATACTGTTTTCCATAGTGGCTGCACTGTTTTACATTCCTATCAGATGTACATGAGGGTTCCTTTTTTTTTTTTTTTTTGTATCCTCATCAGCACTTGCTATTTCTTCTCTTTCTTTGATACTTTCCATTCTGACACATGTGAGGTGGTATCTCATTGTGGTTTTGATTTGCATTTCCCTGATGCTGAGTGATGTTGAACATCTTTTCATGCGTCTGTTGGCCATCTGACTAATTTCTTTGTAGAAATGTCTACTCATGGGGCGCCTGGGTGGCTCAGTCGGTTGAGTGTCCGACTTCGGCTCAGGTCGTGATCTCGTGCTTTGTGGGTTCGAGCCCCACGTCGGGCTCTGTGCTGACAGCTCAGAGCCTGGAGCCTGCTTCAGATTCTGTGTCTCCTTCTCTCTCTGCCCCTCCCATGCTCATGCTTTGTCTCTCTCTGTGTCTCAATAATAAACGTTAATTTTTTTTTTTTTTTTTTTTTTTTAAAGAAATGTCTATTCAGGTCCTCTGCCAGGTTTTTACTTGGATTGTTTGCATTTTTTTTTTTCCTCCGCTTGAGTTGTGTGGATATTAACCCCTGTTGGTTATATAATTTGCAGGTTATCTTCATTTTCTTGATGGTTTCCTTTGCTGTACAAAAACTTTTTAGTTTGAAGTATTCCTGTTTATTTTTGCTTTTGTTGCATCTTGCCTGAGGAGACAGATCCAAAGAAATACTACTATGACCATTATCCAAGAGCTTACTTTTTTTCTTTTTGGTATTAGTTTTCTGCTTTCTGGTCTTAGATTTAATCCTTTAATCTATTTTGAGCTTTTTTTTGTGTTTTGTTTATAGCGTAAGAAAGTGATCCAGTGTCATTCTTTTGCATATAGTTTTCCCAATACCATTTATCAAAGAGCTCTGTTGCATGTTTTTGCCTTCTTTATTGAAGATTAAATAATTATATAAACATGGGTTTATTTCTGGACTCTATTCTGTTTCATTGATCCATGTGTATTTTTAATGCCTGTATCTTACTGTTTTGATTACTGTAGCTTTAGAATAGTTAGAATGTAAGGAGTGTGATACTTCTAGTTTTGTTCTTCTCAAGATTGCTTTTGCTATTCAAGGTCTTTTGGGGCCCATATAAATTTTAGGGTTATTTTTTCTAAATCTGTGAAAAATGCTTGTTGGTATTTTGATAAGGATTGCGTTAAATCTGTAGATTGCTTTGTATAGTATGAACATTTTAATAGTATTCTTTCAATCTTTGAGCATGGTATCTATTTCCATTTATTCATTTCATATTTGGTTTCTTTCATCAGTGTCTTAGAGTTTTAAAAATACAGGTCTTTCACTTACTTGCTTAAATTTATTCTTAGGTATTTTATTATTTTTGATGCAATTGTAAATGGTATTGTTTTCTTCATTTCTTTTTCTCATGGTTCATTATTAGTGTATAGAAATTCACAGATTTCTGTATATAAATTCCAGATCTCTCAATTTTACTAATTTATTCTATTTTTTTTTTTTTTTGGTGGAGTCTTTAGGGTTTTCTGTCCATAGTATCATGTCATCTATAAATGGTGACAGTTTTACTTCTTTCTTTGATTTAGATGCTTTTTATTTCTTTTTCTCATCTGATTGCTATGGCAATGGCTTCTAATACTATTTTGAATAAAAGCGGTGACAGAATTCTTGTTCCTTATATTAGAGGAAAAGGTTTTATCTTTTCACCATTGAGTATGATGCTAACTTGGGTTTGTTAAATATAGCCTTTATATTGAGGTATGTTTCCTCTAAACTGACTTTGTTCAGAGTTTTTATCTTTAATGTATGTTGAATTTTGTCAATTGCTCTTTTCTGCATTTATAGAGATGATTGTTATTTTTTGTATTCTTCCATTTGTTAATGTGTCTCACATTGATTGATTTGCAGATATCAAACTGTCCTTGCATACCTGGAATAAATCCTATTTGATCATGGTGAATGATCCTTTTAATTATATTTAAATTCAATTTTATAATATTTTGTTGAGGATTTTTGCATCAGTGTTCATCATCAAAGTTGATAACGATATTCTGGCCTTGTGGAATGAATTGGAAGTATTCCTCTTAATTTTTTTTTTCTTTTTTGGAAAGGAATTGCAAAGGATATGTATAAACTCTTTTTTTTTAAATGTTTGGTAGAATTCACCTGTGAAGCCATTTGGTCTTGGACTTCTGTTTGTTGGGAGTTTTTTTGATTACTGAGGTTAAGTTTTGTTACTACTAATGGGTCTGTTCAAATTTTCTGTTCCTTCTTTAGTCTTGGAGATTGTACATTTCTGGGAATTTATCCATTTTTCTAGGTTTTCCAATTTGTTGGCATATCATTTTGCATAGTAGTCTCTTATAAGCCTTTGTATTTCTATGTTATCTGTTGTAACTTCTCTTTCATTTCTGATTGTATTTATTTGAGTCCTCCTGCTTTTTTTTTTCTTGATGAGTCTGGCTAAAGGTTTATTAGTGTTTATCTTTTCAAAGAACTGACTCTTAGTTTTATTGATTTTTTTGTCTTTTTAGTTTTTATATCATTTATTTCCATTCTGATCTTTATAATTTCCTTCTTTCTACTAATATTGGGCTTTGTTTATTCTCATGTTTCTAGTTCCTTTAGGTGTAAAGTTAGATTGCTTACTTGAGATTTTTTCTTATTTCTTGAGGTAGGCCTATATTGCTAGAAACTACCCTCTTATAACTGCTTTTGGTGCAAGTTACAGATTTTTTACTGTTCTGTTTATATTTTTATTTGTCTCCATGTATTTTTTTAGTTTCCTCTTTGATTTCATCATTAACTCTGGTTGTTTAGTAGCATGTTGTTTAGCCTCTGTGTGTTGTTTAGCCACTTTTCATGTTGTAATTGATTTCTAGTTTTATACCACTGTGGTTGGAAAATATGTCTGAAATGATTTGTCTTCTTAAATTTATTGAGACTTGTTTTATAGCCTAACGTGATCTGTTCGAAGAATGTCCCATGTGCACTTGAAAAGAATATTTATTCTGTTTTTGAGTGGAATGTCCTGTATATATTTATTTTTTTATTATTTATATTTTAGTTAATATACAGTTCAGTATTGATTTCAGAAGTAGAATTCAATGATTCAACACTTCCATACAATAGCCAGTGCTCATCACAAGTACTCTTCTTAATGCTCATGTGTATATCTGTTAAGTACATCTTCTGTAATATGTTGTGGAAGGCCTATGTATCTTATTGATCTTATGTCTGGATGATCTATCCATTGATATATGTGGGAGTGTTAAAGTCCCTTACTATTATTTATAACTGTCAATGTATTACTGTCAATTTATTACTGTCAGTTTCTCCTTTATGTCTTAATATTTGCTTTTTACACTTAGATGTCCATATGTAGGTGCACAGATCTTTAAAAGTGTTACATCCTTTTGTTGAATTGATACTATTATCATTATGTAATGTTTTTTCTCTATCCCCTATTACATTTTTTGTTTGTTTTAAGGTCTGTTTTGACTAATGTAAGTATTGCTACTCCAGCTTTCTTTTTATTTCCATTTGAATGGAATGTCTTTTTCCATCCCTTCACTTTGTGTGTCTTTAGATCTGAAGTGAGTCTCTTATAGGCAACATATCTATAGGTCTTTTTAATAATCCACTAACTGTCCCTCTTTGTCTTTTGATGGGAATATTTAGTTCTTTTACATTTGAAGTAATTATTGATAGATATGTACCTAATGCCATTTTGTTGATTGTTTCCTGGTTTTTTTTGTTGTTGTTTTGTGGGTTTTTGTAGTTTTTCTGTGTTCCTTCTTCTTTTGCTCTCTTCCCTTATGATGAGATGACATTCCTTAGTGTTCAGTTTGTATTCCTTTTTCCTTAATTTTTGTACATCTGTTACAGATATTTAGTTTGTGGTTTCCTTGAGGTTCATATAGAATATCTTTAGTGTATAGTAGTTTGTTTTAAGTTAATAGTCATTTAAGTTCAAGGATGTTCTAAAAGCACTGCATTTTAACTGCCCCCTCCTGATACATTTTATGTTTTTGACATCACATTTTGCACATTATTATTTTGTGTATCCTTTGACTAAGTGTGTAGTCCTAGATAATTTTACTACTTTTGTCCTTTAACCTACATTCAACAACCCACATAGATACGTTCTAGCTATGTGGGTCGTTGATCTACTTTATTCTATGTTTACCATTACCATTGATATTTTTTTTCTTTCATAGTGTTTAGTATCTAGTTATGGCCTTTTCTTTTTATTTAAAGAAGCCCCTATAACATTTCTTATAAGGCTGGTTTGGTTTTGATGAACTCCTTTAGGCTTTTGCTTATCTGGGAAACTTATCTCTCCTTTAATTCAGAATGATAATATTGCTGGGTGTAGAGTATTCTGGTTGTATTTTTTTTTTTTTCCTTTCAGCACTTTGAATGTATCATATTCCCTCATGACTTCCTTATGTAAAATTTCTGTTATAAAATTAGCTGATGGGGTGCCTGGGTAGCTCAGTTGATTGTCTGACTTGATTTTGGCTCAGGTCATGATCCCAGGGTTGTGGGATCCAGCCCCGCATTGGGCTCTGAGCTGAACATGGAGCCATGGAACCTGCTTATGATTCTCTCTCTCTCCCCCTCTCTCTCCCTCTCTCCCCCTCTCTCCCCCTCTCTCCCCCTCTCTCCCCCTCTCTCCCCGCTCCCCCTCTCCTCCCTCTCTTCCCTTCCCCCTCCCCCTCTCTTCCCTCTCTCCCCCTCTCCCCCCCTCCCCCCCCTCCTCCTCCCTCCCTCTTTCTCTCCTCATCCCCCTCTGCTCCCCAGCTCATGCTTGCTCTCTCTCAAATAAAAACATAAATTAAAAAAATAAATAAAATCAGCTGATAGTCTTGAGGGAGATTCCCATGGCATGTAAATAGTTGTTTTACTCTTGCTGCTGTTAAGATCCTCTCTTTAATTCTTGACACTAGTTATAATGTATCTTGCCATGGGTCTCTTTGAGTTCATGTTATTTTGGAATTTCTGTTCCTGGCCTTGGATGTCTTTTTCCTTTACCAGGTTGGGAAAGTTTTCAGGCATTATTTCTTCAAATAGGTTTCCTGTCCCTTTGGCTCTTTTTTTTTTTTTTTTTTTTTCCCTTCCTCTGGGACCCCTTTGATTCAAGTGATCGTGTACTTGATGTTGTCCCAGTGGTCCCTTAAGCTCTGCTCATTTTCAAATTACTTTTTCTTTTTGCTGTTCTGATTGCATGATTTTCATTCCCTGGTCTTCCACTCTCCTGCATTGATCCATTCTTCTGCATCATTTAGTGTGTTGATTCCTTCTAGTACTTTTTATCTCACTTATTATTCAGCTCTGATCTTTTTTTTTTTTTATATTTTCCATCTCTTCATTGAAGTTCTAACTGTGTTCATTCAGTCTTCCTTTGATTTTTAGTGAACATCTTTATGAGCATCACTTTGAGTCCTCCAGGTCCAGTGTCATTCAAAGCCATTGTTTCCTTGTTTATTTTCTGTTTAGATTATCTGTCAGTTGTTGTAAGTGAGGTATTAAAGTCCCTATTATTGTTATATTACTGTCACTTCCTTTATGTTAGTTATTGTTTTATATATTTGGGTACTTCCACATTGGGGGCACAAATATTTACAATTGTTAGATCTTCTTGTTGGATTGTCCCCTTTATTATGATGTAGTGCCCCTCTTTATCTCTTGTTACAGTCTTTGTTTTAAAGTCTAGTTTGTCCAGTGTAAGTAAATATTGCTGCTCCAGCTTTCTTTTGACATCTGTTTGTGTGATAAATGTTTCTCCATCCCTTTACTTTCCATATGCTGGTGTCTTTAAGTCCAAAGTGAGTCTCTTGTAGGCAGTATAATGATGGTTTTTTGTTTTTTTTTTTTTAATCTGTTCTGATACCCTATGTCTTTGGATTGGAGGGTTTAGTCCATTTACACTGAGGGTGATTATTGATGGAAATGTATTTATTTCCATTGTATTACCTGTTTTGTTGTGGTTTCTGGAGATTTTCCCAGATCCTTTCCTGTCTTTGTCACTTTTGGTCTTTGCTTTCCACTCAAAGAGCCCCTTTTAATATGGCGTGCAAAAAGCTGGTTTAGCGATGTGACCACTACTTTGAACTCTTTATCTGGTGGACTGCTTATCTCTCTTTCATTTAGTTCTTTTTCTGAGATTTTGCTTTGTTCTTTTGTTAGGAACATATTCCTTTGTCTCCTTATTTGGCCTAACTTCCTGTGTCTGTGTATTAGATGGATCAGTTACACCTCCCAGTCTTGAGGGAGATTAGTTTTGCATATTAGATTGTCCTGGAAGTCCTGAGGAGTGAGTATTAGAGACACGGAGAAGTAGGAAAGGAAACTTATTAGGAAGCATTTTAGTGACCTTAAGAAGCATTGTAAAAACTTGAAATCAGACAATGTCAGAATGAAGAGAAGGCAGAGTAAATATATCCAGGAATGGAAATCAACAGAATTCATGTGGCAGTAATGTGGTTTGGGTGGAGGCAGAACCAATCTAAAATTAATTAATCCCATATTTCTAGTGGGATAAGTGGAGGATTATAGTACTAGTCTGATATGAGGAAAGAAAAAGGTTCAAGATAATTGTGACATAGTAAGATGAGGGTGTCCAAAAATTAATATTAATTAGTATTATTGTTTACTTAGTTATTAATATTACATTCGCTGAGTCTTGAAGTAGGTACTATTATTATCCTCATTTTGTCACTAATGAAACTGAGGCCCAAAGAAGGTTGATAACTTGCCCAAGGTCACAAAGGAAGTAAGTGCAGAGTGAAAATTTGAGGTTGGGTAGTGATTACATTTTCTACTCTCTTGACTACTTCATGCTCTTTTCAGTCACATGGAGATATGATCTGTGAGATAAAGTTATAATCTGTTGATAGGGATTTGGGAGTTACTGTCTCTAAGCGAGGGGTGAAACCATTGGCCTGAATGATGAGTCTCTGCAGAGTCCTTAGAGTTCTTGTGAGTGCACTGAGGTTCAAAAGAGGAAATGAGCTTGTGTAGAAATTGAGTAACCAGAAAGATAGGAAAATCTGGAAAGAATTATATTATAAAAAACAAAATGTATTTTTTTTTCTTTTTTAAGAAGTGAAATCATTGACAGTCCTAAAATCTTAAAAAAAGTAGCCATAAAATCTAGTCACCCATGATGCTTGCCAGAGTAGTTTCAATCCACTTATTCAGAAACAAAATAAAGCGGGTCAGAAAATGAAGGGAGGTGAGACCATGAATTGAGAGAACTTTCCTGCACTTCATGGAGAGATGTCACTGTACAGATAAAAGAGATCAAATGGAAGCTAATGGTAGATGGAGAGTTTTCTTCTGATGGATGAGGCAAGATCACATTTATATGGATTTAAAGATACTCTGTCTAGAAGTCAAAATTTTAGAAAAAAATTATAATTTGAAATGCTTTTAAACTTTACAGAACATTATACATCCATGGGCATACCAAGTTGGATTTCACAGTCTGGCATACTGCAATTGAAAAAGCAGCAGGTACAGATGGTAATGCATTACAAGATCAGCAGCTCAGCAAAAATGACGTTCCCATTATTGTGAACAGCTGTATAGCATTTGTTACACAGTATGGTAAGTATTGAAAAGTTTTTATTCAACCCCCAGAACTCATGGTATCATTCTTAGAGTTTTTTAAGTGGTTCCGCCACTGGACTGCATTAGAGCTCTTTATATTTGAAAGTACATCAGTGAAAAATAAAAACATCACCATTCAGCCGAATGCCATTCCTTCTCCCAGTAAAATTTAAATTACACAATGTACTTTTACCATTTTCTTCTTTTACATGCGTAAAAAATTTAAATGCCATATTGAAAGAATCTATATTATAAAATGTATATTAAAAATAGACTGAAGACTTTATTTTTCAGAGGTTACAAGGGTTACTGTAAAGTCTAAGGGAATGCAGTGGGTCGCCTAAACATGTTTTTGGAAGTGGTAAACTGTGGGAAAATATGTGAAAGATTTTTTTGTTGCTGTTGACAAGCATTCAAAGTATGTATATGTATTTATTTCATTCAACGTGCTATTAGTCACATGTTTATATTAAGAATCATGGTTATTCTAATAGTTTTGACTTGATCTTAACAGAGTTTTATGAATAGTTTGCAAGTGAAAAACAATTGGTTGACATACACATGGGCTAACTTCATTTTAAAATAATATGCTATGATAGTAAAGTATTCCTTGATTCTTCATGTTTATTTTCAAATATGAATTCCTCAGGTTCCTTCTTTGTTACATATTTCATCAATACTCTAAAAGGTAGAAGATTGTGAACTATATTTTAAATATAAAAATGTTTTCTACCTTTTAATCTGTAGGTAAGTGCCATTGATTTAGATTACAAGTTTGGAAAAGAGTAAAATGATTGATCTTGTATTTGGGAAGGTAATTAACTTTTTTTTTTGTTCTCTTAATATTAGAAGTGTCCTTGGGTGTTTTTAATTTGAAAAGAAGGTGTAATCAGTGACAGAGCTGCAGTAAAACATTGTGTTATTAGTTTGTTACTTATTTATTGTCTGTTGTGTGCCAGCCATTGATCTTGGTACTGGAAGTACAGCAGTGGGAGTAAAAAGTTAAAGACAAAGCCATGAATCATAGGTTTCAGTAATGAGAACTGACAACAAACTGCTATGAGTAAAATGTTAGAAATAACAAAGGCTATGAAGAAAATAATTTTTAGAAATTAAATTTATAATACGTGTATATTAATCTATCTTCTTCTGGAGAGAGTGCCATTTTAAGTATTTTGCTTATTTCGTATATAATTCAAGTATCATTAATCAGATTCACTGTGTTTGAATTACATATCTTTGAATTATATACCTACTGTAAATATGTATGCAGTCACATTATGTGGCTGTTACTCTATGAAATCCCTTCCTGTGATACTGTGTCCGTATATTCCTTATCAGTGGTAGTCATCTGTTTATTTGAAAATGGGGGAGGAAGAAGGTTATCATCTTCATTCGTTAGTCATTCAGTATTAGCACACTTGAATTTCATTGGTATAAATGAATTGCACACGTACTATGTTTTAGCAAGAGCAAAACCTCATTGGGAATTTTCACATCATGTTAGTTTCATAATGGCATAAGGTCTTTCTTAAGCTGTGAAATGATTAAAATAATTCTAGCTCCAGTGTATCCAATTTAAGGTTTCTCTTGGGAAATCAGAAGTTTCTTTGTGGTGTTTCTTTGAATTTAAAACCATTAAGCATTAGATTGTTTTCAACTAAATTTTATACATTAAAACTACTTTGTAACTCTGGCACAAGGTACATTAACTTGCATATAAAAGTAATAAAGCCGATGAAAGACTGTGTTTTGTTTTGTTTTTAATGAGCAGAATATGGGGGAAACCCTGATGTTACCAGCATGTATAGTAGGGAAGATATGACACACACTTGGAAAATGCCCAGTGATTAATAGAATGAAGATGGTTGACTCAAAGACTTTACAAGTCACGATTATTTTGAACTTCCTGACCTTTGTATTAAAATCTGAAGGCCAGTTTTTTTGTGTTCATGGTGTCAAGATTTTGAACAGAACCGGTTCACAGTCAAATTTTTAAAGTTTAATTTTTTTAATGAGTTTTAGTAGTTCTTGGGAATTATTTTAATTTATGTAAACAAAATTATGTGTGCAGTTAATATATTTGAGTACTAGCTTTTAGAAATTCATTCAACGAGGGATATAACTTAAGGTCAAAAACTTAGTCACAGGTTTTTGTTTTTGTAGATGTTGCTTATTCTTACATTAAATGATCATTTATTGAATGCTTCCTAAGTTCTAGTCATGGTAGAGTTACTGTACACAGAGAGTAAGACATGAACCTTACCCTCTAGCTTTTTACAGATTTGTGAATCAAAGACGTTTAAACAACTAGGCAGTTGTATCTCAAGTATACAAAATTCTGTGGTAGAGAGCTTCAGGAGTTGGTACAAGGAGAGCTTCATGGGTGAGATGTGCTTACCATAAGTCTTAACAGAAAATAGGAGCTAGTTAGGACAAGAAGGGAATCGGGATTCTATGAGGAGGATCAGTGTATGCTCATGTATGGAGTCATGAGAGAAGTTTTCTATTGAGGGAAGCGCCAGAGCTTAGCATGAGAAGAACAGTAGATGAGAGGCAGGAGGGTTAAGCCTATTCATGTAGAGTCTTAAATATTATAATAAATCCTCAAACTTGTCCTCTAGGCAGTGAGAGGGCAGTATCCAGATTTTTAAGCATGTTGGTGACACCAACAGACCTGTATCTCAGATCAAGCTATTATCAGTGTTGAGATGGACTGGAGGGCTACACAAGAATAGGGGCAGGAAGTTGTGACAATGTAGTGAGGAACTGAGTGCAAAAAAATAACAGGACATGGGATAGAAAGAAGGGGACAGTTTGAGAGCAAGGCTATGATGAAAAATATATGTGGCTTTTTAATATTGTAAGCGAAAAAGAAAAATTCTGACTTATAAAGGACTGAGGAGAAGGAAGTGCCATGTATTGAGATACCAGAGACAAGATAAAGACCATAGTGAGATTAACAGGTGAAGTAGTGAATGGGGCAGGAGACTTAATTCCTCAGATCATTTTGATTTATTCATGAAAATGGTGTGTGTTGCAGGTATATTTATAAAGTATCTGTATATAAAGTGTATGTGTGTGTGTTTGAAATCCTAGAAATGAAAACCTGGGTGAAAATGTATATGTGGTAGTTAAACTGATGAAGTTGGGTGGGTTCACCCACAGATTTTTGTAGGGGAGTAGAAAAGAGAAGAGAATTGAGGCTGGATTTATGGAATCCTTAGTAAATACTAGATGGTAGAATAAATAGAGGACTGGACCAGTAGTCATAGAGGAATGGGGGGAAAGTTAGGAGATTATAATGTCATGAACGCTCTCCTTCATGACATTAAAAGAATTTTAGCAGGGATTCATATGGAGTGTCATACACTGCAGGGGATTCTCATTAGATAAAAACAGAAAAGCACCTAAAAAATAGGATGTCGTTGATATTCTTGATGAAGGTGGTCCCAACAGATGCACAGAAGCAAGATTATGGTTGAAGGATGAACAGGGGCATGAGATGATAGGAAGAATAAATACAGGAAAGTCAGCTGGGGTTTGGAAGGAAGAGAGATCCAGAGACCTGGGAGGGGCAAGGGAGCACTTTAAAATTTTGTTTGTATCATCATCATTATCCTCACTCCTCTCCGCTCCTCATCCTCTTATTTTATATGGGACACCTGGTGAATCAGTAACTTTGAAAAGGAGATGATTCAATTCCTCATCCAGAAGAAGGTGAAAGTGGGAACAGACAGAAATTAATATACAAATATGAGTGCAAAGGGCTAAGAAAATTTATACTAGAGCGCCTCACTTTTATCAGTGAAACTGGGGACAGGCTTGAATTCTGGGAGATAAAGTAAAGATTGGACACCTGTGGTAAAAGAACATTTTAAGATACCATGAAGGGGGAAGGGCTGGACAGAGGCTTGTTAAAAGCTTGCTAAAAGCTGAGAAGTTTGTTCATCATTTTAAGTACTTAAATTAGGGGGTGGGGGACCTTTTTCCCCTCATGCATGTTTATATCAACTCTTGGATAATGACTTTGTCTGGCTCAATGTCCCAACACAAAAGTCTATATTTCTAAGCCATAAAAGTAGATTTTGATTTTAGACTTCATATATGTAACTTTTTTTTTTTTAAACCAAAGGTTTAGGATGCAAATATATCTATCAAAAGAATGGTGATCCTTTGCATATAAGCGAACTCCTGGAGAGTTTCAAAAAGGATGCAAGGAGCTTTAAATTGAGGGCTGGAAAACATCAGCTTGAAGATGTGACAGGCGTGTTGAAAAATTTTCTCTCCGACATTGATGATGCACTTCTTACTAAGGAGCTCTATCCATATTGGATCTCTGCTTTAGGTAATACATATAATATGGAACATAATAAATGCTTGCCTTCTAAACTGATAATTATATTTTTGAAATCTTTGCTAATCTGCAAATTTAATTGAAAGGAACAGTGTACCTAAGGGCTTAGAACAGATACTGTGTAGATATCCATAGTTGTTTATATCTACCTCAAAAGAAATTTATAGTAATAATTGCTAAGTAGTATGTTAAAGTAATTCTTAGTTTGCAGATTTCTTAGTGTTTGCTTTGCTTTAACTTTGAAAGTGTTAGGGTTAAGTCCGTGTATGCTATTAATTTCTCATTAAGATTAAAATGAACGGTTTAATATAAGATTGGTTTTATATGATTTCCCTATATGGCTCTTTGGCTTCCCTTTATCATTCATTCTATCTCTGTAGGGTACATAACAATAGTTTTTAAACTCTTTCTTCATTTCCCCCTCAATAAACTAGAACAAAAGAAGAAAAGCCTTTGCTATACTGTAAGAACCTATTTAAGAAATGACTCTAGAAAAGTAGTTTATTAAATCACTTGTTGGGTCAAATTGATTCAGTAAAACCTACATTTACATCTATTAATTCAAAATAACTCCTTTTACAAAAACATTACAACAATGAAGGCTTTTAAATGTAAACATTACCTTTCATCCCATCTTTCTAATAGAACTATTTTCATTTTTACGTCTTATTTTGTAGTCTTTGTCCCCCATACCTATAATTTATATATAATCCTTTATATTAAACCACAAACATTTCATGTATATCTACAATACTTATAAAATTATTTTTGATCATTTTTTTCAATTAAAAAAATTAAAAAAATTAAAAATTATCATTGAATTTTCGACCATAATTTACTAATATATTTCTACTGTACATTTAATGCGTTTCAAGATTTTTTGGGAAAGTGACCTTTGAATTTGACTATATGATATGCCTCTGTTGAGAAATAGACTTTTTCAGTGAAAGTATTTGTTTAATCTCACACATAAATATGATATATTAAGGGATTAATGTTGAAGTGATGTCATAAAACATCCACAGTTTGAAAAATTCTCCCAAGAATGACCCTTATTAGTGTCAGCAAGAAGGGAGTTGTACTGTTGCTAAAATAAAGCTTTTCCTAATTTAACTACCAATTCAGAAGACTTTTATTTGCCTCCTGGTATTTCTCAAATCAATAGGTTCAACTCTAATCACAAAGAGAATTGATTGCATAATTATCTGAGATATAAAATATGGAATTAGATAATGTATCACTTTAAGCCCAATTACTTTGCCACTCTCATTTTTATTTCATGATTTATTATAATTTTATAACTATGAAGTTATTTATAGCATCTCTAGTTTATAAGGACTAACAATTTGTCTTTATTGTAAAATCGGTTATCAAAAATTTGAGGCAAGTATACTTTTGCTCAGTTGTCAAGTTCTAAGACAAAGATGTCTTTACTATTGTCAGTCTACCAGGAGTAGGTAGTTGGTAAATAGTAGCAAGTGTCAAAGAGCAATGTGTTCACCTTTTACTTGGATGAGAATTCTTTGAGAATTTACTTGGAGAAGGTTTTAGATGCTAGGTCAAATAGCCTTAAAGTCGTTTGCTTTCAGATCTAACATAGCTCACCCTAACTTGTCAGAGGTGCTCTATGTTGGATCTGAGAAGGATAAACCGGAACTCTCTGGATGACCTCATAGAAGAGCTCTCTTGGGTCCTGTGCACTGAGGCAAAGAATGCCTTACAGTGTCATACCACCTATTTATATGATCGATGATCTGTTCTTCTAAGAACACATTAAGTTGTCTGAAGTCTGCGGCTAGCTGACTAGTTCATTGTATTTTCTATATGACCTGAAATCTATCTTAAGTTTTACTTTCAAATTGCTTAAGCTTTATTTTGAAAATATCATCTATTTTATCCTTATAAGATTTGTGAAGATATGCTGTACTAGCATGACTTCTTGTTATAAAGGTAGTAATATTAATAACATCTTATTAAATTAATACCATTATAGTTAGAAACTGGATGACAAGAGGGTGTTTGGATTGTACTAGACATGATAGATAATTCTTCATTCACTTCCAGTGTAGTCTTTGAATATAATTTTGGTGTTTTCCCCTCTCGCTTTTAGTCATCTATTAGCAGAGTTAAGTCAATATGATCATGTTTACCTCTAGAGGTCTTATACGTAGGCTACAGCAGTACAAAGGAGCTATGGTTACAGTTTTGATTAGGAGTGTACTTCAAAAATGTGCCACAGAGTTTCTTACCTCCCCAGGGATCCTAATGCCCTTTGCAAGTGACCGTGTACTCTTGAAAAATCATTAATGTGCTGCTGGCTTTCTGTGAATAGAATAGGTTGGGCTGAACAGAAAATGAAAAAGTCTTGTTTCCACAGGTAGTTGGGAATTGTGAGGGAATATATACGTGCAATCCCCTTGAGTTACAAAGTCACCACAAGTTATTTATTTGAAGAATGGCCTTTTATTTCCCCTGTAAGCTAGCAGGTTAGAGCAAACCACTGCTGCATGTCTTCTAGAGTCTAGAACTTTGGGGGTTCCTGGATCTAGTTTCTCTAAGTATTTGACTTCTGGGGTTAGGAGAGTGGAACATAATTGCCTCTCATCCTCCTGTGTATAACTAACCAAGTTCTGTCAATGACAGTGACAGAGGGACCATCCTTCTCTAAGTCTGTGTCATAGTTATCAGGGCCTGCACATGACTTCCTCCATTGCCCCCTTACCTTTTCCAATGACTTGGAGATGCTAGGGCTGGTCAAAGGCCCCTATATATGGATCTGCAGGGTAACACAGTTCATAGCTCCAAGATGGTTCATTAGTTTTGGTAAGATTTTTATGATTTCACAAGGGAAAAGAATCAGAAATGTCATTTGCAAATAACAGACTGAAATCTTCCCATAGCCAAAGTTAAAAGACTTTCAGTTTATCTCTCAATTTGTACTCGAATTTGAGTTATCAATTGAATATATTCCTATTAGATGAAGTTCAGTAGTTCATAAAGTAGAGGATAAAGTGCAACCTTGGGTTTTGAGAGTGCTTCATTTTTAATTAGAAAGCATAAGAACTCTGTCTTCCTACCATGGAATGTCTGTGTAAATGCCTTTCCAGAGTTATAGAAGCCTGAATATTTATTCTATTAAAACTTGATTAGATCACTTAGTGAGCTACAGTAATGAATATTGGTTTAAAATACTGTTAAAAGGCAAATTTGTGTTACAGACTATTAGTTTTGGCCTAAAATTGTTTGTTTTTAACCTCTAGATACTCAAGATGACAAGGAAAGAATTAAAAAGTATGGGGCATTTATACGTTCTCTTCCAGGGGTCAACCGAGCAACGTTGGCAGCTGTAATTGAACATCTTTACAGGTGGGTGGTTTCATGAGCTTTTCCAGACATTTTAGACTTGGCACTCTATAAGTCATTATTTCTTAAATTTAAAGTACTATGGCTAACTTTCTATATGTGACTGAATTATCCATCATACCTTAAAAATGGCTTCAATCCACTGAAAAACTGCTAGAACCAATGACATGAATTCAGTAAGATAGCAGGATCCAAAATTAACATACAGAAATCTGTTGCATTTTTATAGATTAATAATGAAGTAGCAGAAATAAATTAAGAAAACAGTCTCCTTTACAATTGCATTAAAAATAACAAAATACTTAGGAATAAACTTAACCAGTGAAGTGGAAGACTTGTACTCAAAAAACTATAAAACGCTGATGAAAGAAACTAAAGATGACACAAATAAATGGAAAGGTATACCATGCACAAAGATTGGAAGAATTAAATTGTTAGCAGTCTACAATTTTAATACAATCCATATCAAAATACCAACATAAGTTTTTAAAGAATTAGAACAAATAATCCTAAAATGTGTATGGACCTACAAAAGATCCCAAATAGCCAAAGCAGTCTTGAGAAAGAGCAACAAAGCTGGAGGTACCCCAATCCCAGATCTTAAGATATACCACAAATCTGTAGTGATAGAAACCTTGTGGTCCTGGCACAAAAATAGACACAGAGATCAATCAATGGGAGAGAATATAGAGTTCAGAAATAAACTCACACTTACATGGTTACTTAATCTGCAATAAAGGAGGAAAGAATACAATGAGGAAAAGAAAGCCGTCTCTTTAAGTGGGACTGGAAAAACTTGAGAGCCACATGCAAAAGAGTGGAACTAGACCACTTTCCAGCACCAGATACAAAAACAAAAACAAAGAAAACCAAAAAACTGAAGAATGGATTAAATACCTAAATGTGAGACCTGAAACAGTAAAAATCCCAGAAGAAGACATAGACAGTAATTTCTTTGACATTGGCTTTAGAAACCTCTTTCTGGATCTGTCTCCTCAGGCAGAGGAAACAAAAGCAAAATAAACTATTAGGGCTGCACCAAAATAAAATGATTTTGCAGAGCAGAGGAAACCATCAATAAAACAAGGCAGTTTGCTGAATGGTAGAAGATATTTGCAAATCATATATCTGATAAGGGGTTTATATTCAAAGTATATAAAGAACTTATAGACGTCAACAATAGAGAAACAAATAATCTGATTAAAAATGGGCAGAGAACCTGAATAGACATTTCTCCAAAGACACACATATGGCCAACAGACACATAAAAAGATGCTCAATATCACTCATCATCAGGAAAATATAAGTCAAAACTATAATGAGATATCACCTTCTGCCAGCCAGAATGGCTAGTGTCCAAAAGACAGAAAATAACAAGTGTTGGCAAGGATGTGGAGAAAAGGGAACCCTCCTGCTCTATTCATGGGAATATAAACTAGTGTAGCCACTGTGGAAGGAGTATGGATGTTCCTCAGAACATTAAAAATAGAACTACCATATAATTTAGTAATTCCACTACTAGGTATTTACCCAAGGAAAATAAAAGCAATAATTCTAAAAGATATATGCACCCCTGTGTTTATTGCAGCATTATTTACAATAACGTAGTTATAGAAGCAACATTAAGTGTCCATCAACAGATGGATGGATAAAGAAGTAGTAGTGTGTACACACACACACACACACACACACACACACACACACACAGGACTATTACTCAGCCATAAAAAAGAATGAGGTTTTTGTCATTTTTAACAACATGGATAGACCTAGAGGATATTATACCAAGTGTAATAAGTCAGACTGAGAAAGACAAATACCATATGATTTCACTTATATATGAAATTTAAGAAAAACATGAATAAAGAAGGAAGAAAGGAGACAAAAAAGCAGTTTCTTAAATACAGAGAAGAACTAGGGGTTGCCAGAAAGGAGGTGGGTGATGAGTGGAAGGGGGGAAGAAAATGGTTTTAAAATAAAATCCCCAGCAAACTATCACTTGAATGTTTCTTTCTGTAATTAAGACCCATTTCAGATAAATAGCATACTGGAAAATTTCTTAAATGAATTAGAAACAATCATGTACAGCATCCCCAAGTGAATCCAGTATATAAGCACAAAGTTTAAAACTCATTTAAGAGGAAAGCTAGAGAAGAGAAGAAAGTACAAAGACCAGAATTCTCTAGCAGGAATCTGTCTGTGAGCACAGTATTTTCTCATGATGAACTCTTCATAAACTTTTATTTCTCCCTTATCAATTTGTGTCTAACCTAATTCTAATACTTTAGCATCATACTGTTGAACATATGAGAAAATTTTAGAAGTCTAAAATATTTTCTGCATCAGGGTATATAGTTTCCTTCATTTGGGAGGATAGGAAGAATATAGTAGTAGCTTGAGAAATAAGATCTCTGAAGGAGGAGGAATGTTTGAAAATAACCCTTTCGGTTAAAATGAAAGGTGTGTTGGTTGGTTGGTTTTGCTGTTAGAACTACTACAAGAACTTTAATAAGTGTAAATATGGCTTAGGGAGTATAGCATTGTCACCTCCTGCATAGATGCAGTACACCGAATTTTTGTGTAGCTGAATATTCTACTGAAACTATCTTATTTGCAGTCTGAGAAATTCTTATGAGACATTGGGACAGATTCTTCTTCAGAAATTTTAGGGGTGCCTGGGTGGCTCAGTCGGTTAAGTGTCCAACTCTTGGTTTCGGCTCAGGTCATGATCGCAAGGTGCGTAAGATCTAGCCCTGCATCAGGCTCCGTGCTGACGGCTTGGAGCCTGCTTAGGATTCTCTCCCTCCCTCTCTCTTTGCCCCTGTCCCACTCATGTTCATGTGCGTACACACTCTCTCTCTCTTTCTCTCTCAAAATAAATAAATAAACTTCAGAAAAATTTAATATATGACCGGACTGCTACAGTTTATTAAGTTAATATTTTGAACATTGAGTTACACATAATTGTTCTTAAGATTTTTTATTCAGATTTGAGTTTGAGATCACGACTTCCTTCCCATCCTTCCCCTCTCCCCCCGTTTCTTCATCTGGCATATATTTTAGTTCCTACTGTATACTAAACAGCGCCTATTAAGATTCCATGTGAACAGAAACATTTGAAGATAATAATACATGAATGACAAAAAGCCTTAAGTCCACAGTTCCCAACCTTTGCATCAGGGACCTCTGGATGTCAGAGTGAATGCACAGGAGTGATGCAGGGAATTTTATAATTTTTAGGGGAAGCACAGCATCACTGGAACAGATTTTAATATAGAGAATTTTAACATGGGAGGAAAGATTGAATCATTTGTTGTGTGTTGACATCCAGGGAATGCTTCACATTGAAAGGGGTATGTGAAGGAAAGATAAGTAACAAGAAATGAGTGGTGGCTATTTCTAGGAAACAGATGTGCTGGGAGATGAGCTGGTGTGTAGTTGGCTGGCAGGAGGTTGTGAAAGGCTCAAGTGGTCATGTGAAAACATTCAGATTTTCACACAATAAAGAGTGACTGATCAAGTCTGTTTTAGGACAATAACCCATGGATGGGATTGATTGAAAAGAGATTGGAATAGACACAGAGAAACTAACCAGGAAACTGTTTTCTTGGGCTTCTAATGAGAAGGCCTGAGTGAGAAGAGACTCCGTGGGTTTAATAGAAACACTTGGGAATGATAGCTTGTGGGGCAGAGAAATAAAGGAAGGAAAGGAAAATACTGTATTCCTTGGACTTTATGTCATAAATTAAGGCAGCTGCAGAAATGAAAGAGAAGAGAGGTGAAGAGTAGCAAGGAGGATACTATTGCAAAAGGAAGTCTCAAGAAGGTGAGAATGTTTAATAGAGTCCTCAGAAGTTTGAGAGGTCCATTTGGTTAGGTCAGGTTGATTTAGTATTTAATTCCATCCCTGCCCCAGATAACGGATCGCTTCTTCCATGACTAACACTTACTTAATTCCATTCACCAGATATTTATTATGCACTCCAGTGTGATTAAAGCAACAGTTCCTGACTGGGAGATGCTCTGATTCTGGTAACACAGGCAGACCTGCAGATAAATTTTCCTGATGTTTATAATTTAGTGTGATAAGAGTACAGATGTAGTTTTGAGAGGGATGTCCACAATTATCACACCCTCCTCTATTAACTTGAGATTCCCTTTGCATCTTATAAATCACATACAATGATTGCACTTGCTCAGTCTCTGCCATGCAGTGTGGCATTTTGTGAGTTTCTTACACCATCATATATATATATTATATATATATAATATATATATATAATATATATATATATTCCTGTCATCTTTACTCTCTTTTGTAACTACTAGAATCTCCTTTTAAAGACAGGTGTACCTAGCTTTGTCTTGTTTTATTCCTTTGATACAGTTAGTCTCTCCTTTTTAGTATGTATTTTAAAATTTAAAAATGTAATTAGGCAGTTGAGCAGGGTGTTATTATATATAGTCAGTGGCAAACAGCATTAATAGATACCCACATGTATATCACTTATAGTTCTTACCTGTGCATTTTTATTGATGTATATTTCCTTTTATTGGGGTGATGCCTGTAGGTTTTTTAAAATCACTTTGCATTACCATTTGTGAATACAGTTGACCCTTGAAATTCAGGGTTTAGGGGCAGTGCTCCCCTGCACATCAAAGTCCACATATAATTTGACTCCCCCCAATACTTAACTACTGATAGCCTACTGTTGACTGGAATCCTTACCAGTAACATATACAGTCAATTAATACCTATTGTGTATGGTATATGTATTATGTACTGTATTCTTACAATTAAGCTAGAGAAAAGAAAATATTAAGAAAATCATAAAAGAAAATATATAACTGTATTGTATTTATCAAAAAAATCCACATGTAAGTGGACCCACACAGTTCAAATTCTGTTGTTCAAGGGGTGAACTGTACTTTAAATGCTCTTTGTAAGGCCCAAATTTTGTAGCCTAATCATAGGGAGAGTTGACTCCTTTTCATGTCTTTTCACTGTAAAAAGACCTTCATAGTTATATCCAAGTCATATCCAGTAATTATATTTTTTAATTGTTTGCTTTTTGAGAGAGAATATCCTATTTTGGCTAACGGTACAAACACATGCTGCCAAGTATTTTCTCACCTGATTTGCACTTCCTGGAAAATTCAGCTCAGCCTTGAACCTTGAATTTGGAACTGTCTACTGTATGCCTCTCAATTCACCTTCCTTGCTATTTTTCCTACTTACCTACTGCCTCCTTTCCCCTGTTTCATTTATGCTTCAGCCCCGCTGGTCATTTTACACCATCGTTTAAGCCCATCTTTATGCCTTAGCCTCAGGTTGTACCATTGTCTCGGTGCATCTCATCCAGTCCACAGGCAAGGACTGCTTTGTAACTTGTAGTCGTATCTTCTTTAACAGTAGTGTTTTCTTATATTCTTGACTGTAAGTACTCAGAAGAACAAACTGTGCATTGTTCTTTAAATCACCACCGTACATCTTCTATCAGAGACTTTTGATGTGTGTGTGTATGTGTTAAATAATGATAAATGGGTATTATGACTAAAGTTCTATGAAGTGTGTCGTAATGAGCTATGCTTTTCTCTAACAGGGTTCAGAAATGCTCAGAAATCAATCACATGAATGCCCATAATTTGGCCTTGGTCTTTTCATCCTGTTTGTTTCAAACTAAAGGACAAACTAGTGAAGAAGTGAATGTAATCGAGGACTTAATTAATAATTATGTTGAGATATTTGAGGTAAATATTTTATATCCTGCCCTTTTTAAAATAGTTTCGATGTTACTGTTGGCAAATAAAAATTTATATTTTAGGATTTTTATAATCACGTCTTTATGAATATCTAAAAATAAAGAATAGTTACATGATCTTTAATATTTTAGATACAAGTAGCCTTTTTAGCTGTAGCCATTCATTTAAATTTGACTGCTTTGAAGCCATCTGGTGTCTGTTGGACAGAATATTCCTATTTATAGTGTTTCTGTGGCTTTTTTTTTTTTCCTTGTCAGTGTGTGTATGCATTAAGTGTGTCTACTTAGAGGTGTGAAATTGTGAATTTTACAAATTTGGTAATAAATACCAGGCTGATAAAGTCTGCAATTGAATGCATTTTAGTGTTTTATTTTAATTGTGTCTGAATTGGAAATGAAGAAAATCCCGAAATAATGTTCTGTGGTTTTTACTAAGTGTGTTCTAATTATTTGACTTTCAATTTGCTATTTTATGAAGTTAATATATTCATGTTTCATCAGAAAACTGTTGGAATAAGGATAATTTCTTAGTTGAAAGAAGTAAAAATCGAGGAAATAAGCCCAGGGTTTGAACATGGGGGGTATATAGGGTATTTGGGTCAAAGGTCCAACTCCATTGCTTCATGAACACTGACCTCTTGATTACCACTAGCATGGTTGCATTTAACCTTTTGGGGCACTCTATGGTGTTGTATAAGACTTCTTGTTTTCCAGGATTATGGGTATGTCCGTTGAAATTAAATGAGTTAATGTAATAGGTTATTCTATGTAGAGTTCTTACATTCTTATAGTAAGTGATTGCAGGATTCCTTAGCCAAGGGAAAGAAGCTCTACTTTAATAAAATAAAAACACACCATTTGTATCTTCATTTATATAGGAATGGACACCAAGATTGTTGGATTCTCTTTGCTCTTTGATCTCTTTCTTTCTATATGTGTCCACTGTTTTTGATCAACAGCAGCTTCTTTGCAGTAATTCTCATGCTGAGAAATGAAAGAATTAGGAAAAAAATAATGTGTGGCTTTACATGCTCTCTTTATTTTCTATGTTTGTACTGTTACATTAACAAAAAAATAAATGATTATTTTCGTAGTTTTGCTAACCCCAGCTTTAAATCATAGGAATTTTGTAAGCATTTAACAAGCATTTCAGTTTGAGAAATTAGTCTTATCTTGTAACCTACATCAACTCTAACAAATCACTCATTACCCCCTTTGCTTATTAAGTCAATTAGCAGTACAGCTTCCATTGATGGAGTCTGCAGCTTGAAGTGATGTCATCATAAAATTCTCTGAACTTTATGAGGCTCTATCATGTTGGCTTTATTTCTGCCATGGCTGTGTGGGCCCATGCTGATTAAGATGGTCATTCTCATTTATTTTTAAATTGTTGGTCTTTAAATTCCTGAAGAGTTATGTGAGGATGAGTACCATCACTCCTTGTATTTTATTAGAATGTCCCAAATTATATTTTAAACAGGTTAAAGAAGACCAAGTCAAACAAATGGACATAGAAAATAGCTTTATTACCAAGTGGAAAGACACTCAAGTGAGTAGTAATAGTTAGATCTCCAAAGAATAAAAAAATAATTTCAAAAATAACAAAAACTAAAAACTTCTGTTGTAAGTAAAGCTGTTTGTTGTATTTATTTTCAAGTTCCTATTTGAAGCAAAGTAAAAGTAATGGGGAAAAAAGAACCTAGATAAAATAGTTGCCTAATTCTGCAGCACGACGTTCATATGTGAAATGCCAAAGTATGTTAATGCAAATTTTTCAAAATAAAGAAGGAAAAATCATTATTAATCTTATCAAATGCCCTTTATAAAATCAATTTCTAGTTACAAATGCACTATTAAAAATACGAGTGGATTTCAAAGGAAGCATTTAAAGCCAAAGAAATACAAGACTAAATTGAAAATTCATCTCCGTAATGATTCTTTTTTCCATTATGATTTTGAAAATATAAATTATCTCTTCTATGCTTTTGCTCTGCATGCTCTCAGATGATTATATTAGTGGGAATTTTTCTAATGTCAGCTTTGTAACATACGCTGATTTATGTCTGAAATTGACTATTTTCTAAATCTTCTTTTGCTTTCCTCAGTTGCATTATATTGGATTTGTGTGTTCAGGGTGCACTACCGTTTTCCAGGGAACCTTTCCTTGTTTGATGAGCATTCACTGAACTTTCTTAAAATTGGTATTTAATCTTCTTCTAATCACTTAGGAGTTGTAGTGGATTCTGGATACAAATGTAAATAATATAAATGGGTCGAGTATCTTCTGTTTATAGATATACTCAGAGAATGAAGCAAATGCTTCCTTACTAGGAACTACTATTAGGAGCTTATTAGGAGCTACTATTCCATAAGAAGGAGAGGAGAAAGGGCTGCCATCCCAGTGCCCGAGATCCCTGAGTGCTAGCACTATGACAGTACTTACCTACGAAAGCATCGCCTCCATTTTGACCCTAAGTAATTAATGTAGCCTGTAAAACTAAGAAATCTGGCTCATTATCAGTTAGTTCTCCTGAATGACTGTTTTTTTTTTTTGGGGGGGGGGGGTGGCAAGGGGGGTAGTCTCAGTCATGAAATAAAGGGTTGTGTGAGCCCAAGGTATAATCTTTGGCAGCATTACCTATGTTGTAATAAGATAAAATATGAGTGTCCTTCTGCATTTTTATCTTTTATATTCATATTGCAATAATGAAATGAGTCTTGGCTGCTTTTTAATTAAGTATACGTAAGTAGAAGAAAAGAATTGTCTATAAAATAGTAGTAATTGGACAGGAAAAGTAGAATACTTTGAAAAAACCTGTTCTTTTGCTTGTGTTTTTCTCTAATCCATTCAAAACTCTGCTCTGGTGTGTTTTTCTGACAGGCTCCATGTCTTATCCCTGTTTGAATTTCTTAGCTATTCTTGTTTTAGCTTCACTCTGTGAGTTCTTTGTGTTTGCGTTTTTAATTTTTAAAATGTGTCCTTCCTGGAGAGTTGTTTATGCAAACACAGTGAAAAGTAGAAATGTCAACTGTATCTTTTCTTTCCTAGAATTTTTGTGTATCATCAAAAATGAGTAAGAAAAATTGGAAATAAGCTTTTCTAAGTCTGTAATGCCAGAGTAATTAAAAACACTTCTTCAAAGTACATTTTTTAGATGTTTTCTTTACTATTTTTTTCATCAGATTTTATTCTTAGGCAAATTTAACTTCAGAATGATAGTTTCTCCGTTATGACCATTTTTTAAATTGTGAGATATTATTTCTAAGTGGTTATATAACTTAAGGCAATTTCTGAAAAAAGCTGCTCAAGATATTTTTCATAGATTGGTTTAAATTCTGTGTTAATTATACTTTTCCTCATTATACTGATGATCTACATGGTGGTATCTTACGGTTTTTGTTTTGTTAAGGAGTGTCTCTTCTTCACTTAATATGCCTCCTGGTCTATAATAGTGACCCAAATAATGTAACACTTAATGCTTGGCTGAAAGTAATTAAAATAAAAACCTCTCCTTATTATCTAACTTATTCTTTCACTTCAAATTTTTTTTCTTTGCCAACTATCCTTACTCTTTTTGTAGTTGTAATATAGCTCCAACCTAACTTATCCTCAAATTTCAATTTTTGTGCATTATCGCTTTGAAGATCTAGCAATGCCTATTTTCTCTTTCAATTATGGGTATTTACCCACCCTGTAGATTGGAGCACAATTACATATGGATCCTTTTCTTTCCTTATTTTGTTTCTCCTATTAACATACATGGTGATGGCCCTCATAGCGTATGTTGTTGAAAGTGCACGTATTCCCGTTGCAGACAGGTTTGTTATTTTAGTAAGAATATAAGAGTATTTCAGGACACTAAATTCTTAATTAAGAGATGAAGAAGTTGCCCTGTGATTATATCCTTTGTGTAGATTCCTTTTTCTTAGTCAACCACATCTGCAAGATGAGAATTCTTGTACTATTAACAGGCTCATTTCATTATTATGAAATATTTCAAAAAAGGACTAGGACTTTCTGTCTTAAGTGTCAGAAGTATGTTCTCAGAACATGCCTGTATTTACTCTCTTCACATCTGCCCTTTCCTAGGTTTCCCAGGCTGGAGATTTGTTAATTGAAGTGTATGTAGAAAAGAAAGAACCCGACTGCAGCATTATAATTCGGGTGAGTCCTAAAGATGGATGTAAAGGGTACTTCTGGAAATCACAACTATTAATACACATTAATTTATGTACCTTGAATTTTCCATCATCTCTTGTATTTTATTTCGCCTGTCCAGTTCAAACCATGATTGATTGCCACGATTGACTTTTTATTCCAGTATTCTCCAGGAATTCCATAACTTAGGTATTTGGAAAGAGAACATCTTAATGCACTTTAGGTTATGGTTACGATATTCTATAGGTTCTAAAAAAATAACTTGAGCTCAAATAGCTGCCCCTCCCTTTCCTAGCTTCTTAATATCAGGCAAATTAACTTACTCTGTCTGAGCCCCAATCATCTCACGTATAAAATGAGGAAAAATTAGAGTATTTACATAGTATCATTGATGTGAGTCCTCAGTAAGATACTGGGTGTAAAACACTTGGTGAATTGCCTGGCACAAATAATACTACTATTGGCACTTAATAATTACTACTAGTCCTATATTATTTTATTATTTATTAATAGTCTTCTACTCTTGTATCCTAGACTTTCTGTCTCCAATTTACTTGAATATTGGATAACTCTTTTATGAGAATATGAATCATTTTTTTTCTTTCTTTCTTTTTTTTTTTTTTTTTTTTCCTGAATTAAAAGTATCCCTCTCGTGCTGCCATAATTCAGTACTTAGTCTGCCTTAGGGGGAGGGTAACAGTGATAATTCAGATTCCTACTTAGTAAGACTACATTCTATGTTTGAAGAAGACATTTTGCCATCTAAAGTCCAATATTTAAACACAGTGTTACGTATTTCTGGGCTTCAGTTTTGTTAGATGCATTGTAATTATTAATTTATATTTTTTAACAATTACATATTGTGTCTCTGTGGCACTGGTTAACTCACTTAGAACATGGAGTGAACTGCTACAGTAATAAGTTTTGTTCCAAAGAGGCAGGCCACTCCTTGGCCACATCAGATTTCCTATGTTGATCGTGGCATGTTGATCATAGGGGACACGAGGAAGAAATACAGAGAATCAGCACGAGTCCATCACTCATGCTAGAGGAGGTGTTCAGAGCACATGACTTAGCTCCACTTACACACGCACTGTTTAGTAGCTCATTTTAACACAAGTTATTATAATTGAGCAAAATTCTTATTTTAAGTAAATGCACGTAAAGGACTATATAGTTTCACCTATAAGAACTCCAAGTTCTCTCTAAAAACATAGCAAAAACTATGTAAAAATAATCATTAACATATGTTTCATGCTTAAGACTTTGGAAGACTATTCAGTTATATTTATTTCAGTTGGTTGTTACCTAAGTCCCAGGAAGCAGGTGAAACAGGAAATGTCTCAAGTTTACATGAATGCAAACTGGAAGTTAAAAGTGTTAAGGCCAGAGTACATACCTTGGTCATCAGATTCCTAACCTGATGCTCATCATACTGATTTCTATGTTCCTTAGAGTAATAATTTGCAGAGTGTACCGTGTGCAGTTCTAGGAGCTCCCTGTCCTTGGGAGCCCTCTGGGACAAGGAATGGAGTTCAGTTTTCCACTCCCATGTCTACCTGAGGCACTCCCTGCCTCTCTTGCGGTTTGGTTTCTCAGTAATTTATTATTTTAAGAGAGGGTTATGCTTCTTAAAAAAATGTCAGAGCCATTCACATGAGCAGCATTATTGAAATGATTCCTCTGATGTTTCTACTACAGTTTTCCACTTTGCCCAGATAGTGAGATTTTTTTTTTCTTTCAAGATTATGTTTCATTGGGCTGTTTAAAATAAAAGATAGTGGACTTCATTTTATCATTAATACATTCCAAAGAAAGTACTAAATTCCACAAAGTCAAGAAAATAGACTGTATGAGTTACCTGTAATGGAAGGTGTTCTGTGCTACTTACATATGTGTGATATGCTCATGATGGGTCATGGACAGGAGAAATGGTAACGAGCACGTTCCTGTTGGAAGAACTTTTAAAATAGGTGCATACTTCGACTGAAAATGTGCAAACGAGGTTGCAGTCGCAGTATCCTAATGTTTAAAACATCTTCTCTTTGTGTACGGTTACAACTAAATTCAAATTGAAGAAAGCCAGCTTGCTTTTGTCCAGTGTGCATTTAAGATTGGCAGAAACAAAAACACGAAGAAACAAATCGAAAATCCCAAAAGTCCCTGAAGAAGACAGCATGCTTATGCCATGGCCTCAGGCTTTGGGACTCTTGTAGAGCTGGCCTCTGTCCTGCAGTCCTGGCTCTAGCATGCTTTGGGACCCCACCATCTGTCACTTGGCATAGTGGGGCCCACCACAAACCACTAAGACCCTGGGGCTTTTTGGCATGGTAGACAGCAGTCGATTGTGTATAATTCAGGGCCCAGACTGAATCATCCAAACCTCTTTGAACTCATGAATATAAAACTGATGAGTGAAATTTTTTACTCCTAGAATGCTGTTGGATTCACTGTCTAGTGAAAGATCTTCTGTGTATGATTAGGTACATTTTCTTTTTCCCTAATTGCTCACTGAGAAAAAAACAGATTTTCCCAGATTATGTCTATATTGTAAAATGTTCATGTGCTCACATTAAAATGTATTCTATTTTATGGAGAAGATCTGAATATGCTGTTTTTTGTTTGCTTGCGTATTTTCTTCTGTGTGCTTAGAGAAGCTAAGTAAACATACTAAGGGAGAAACTTAAGAGTGTCGTAAGTTGGTGGATGGGGTGACCACTATTGGCTCTGTCATATAGCTATTTCTGTGTCTGATGTACATTCTGAAGAAATTTTGCTTCTCTTACAGATCTCTCCTGTGATGGAAGCAGAGGAATTAACTAATGATATATTAGCAATAAAAAATATAATTCCTGTGAAAGGTGATATCTGGGCCACATTTGAAGTCATTGAAAATGAAGAGCTAGGTAAGTGATTTTCATGATAGGATTCTTAAATTCCTTATAGTATGAAGAAGTACTATTTTTGTGCCAAGCAATTATGAACATTTTGTGTTTTTTAAAGGTTAACTTCTCATTTTTCATTCCCTTCTACCTCCGTGCATGTGTTCTATGTCATTGCCACTTGGGTTTGCCCTCCTATGATTTTACTCATCTAAAGGATTATTTTATTGACTATGGAAATATAATGCAAAGCATTAGACATCCATGTTGCTACTTTAAGAAATAGGCCTTTGTTTGTAAAGACAAGCAATTTTATTTGCAACTATTCTAATTTTTTTAATGTTAAATAAACATAAAATAAATAAGTTTTGAGAGAGAGAGAAAGAGAGGGCAAGCAGAGGAGGGGCAAAGAGAGAGGGAGACACAGAAAGGGAAGCAGGCTCCAGGCTCTGAACTGCCAGCACAGAGCCTGGCACAGGGCTTGAACCCATGAACTGTGAGATCATGACCTGAGCCGAAGTCCAGCGCTTAATCGACTGAGCCACCCAGGCACCCCTGATTTATAACTATTCTGAATGGCACTATCACTATCCATCTCATTTCCTATACACTGCTCTTTTAACAAAAACAATGTTGATTAAAAGATTATTACTTATTAAAGAAAAAACTTTTTTAAGCTAGTAGCAGCTTATTTTTTGTTTTTTGTTTCTTCTTTTCATCTTAGTGGAGTAGATCAGATATTTTATCATCTTTTATCTCAGACATGGAAGGGTAGAGATTTTAAAACACCTTGACTATCCCAGTAGTCAGATGCTGAATAAGCTTTACATTCTAATGACACCATTTGGTTTTAAAGACCTCTAGGAAAAAAAAAAGATGCAGAATGTCTTTGTCCCTTGACCATCTGTCTAGCTGCTACCTACTAAGGTGTTGGGACCCTTTCAAGTATAGCTGTCAAACTGCCAAAAGTAAAATCTTGCCACCTGCAAGCTCAAGATAAAAATTAAAATTCAACATTGAAATACCCTATCGTGTATTAGTAGGAGTGTTGTAATCAATGTTCAAATAAAATGGGATGTCAACTATTTTGTCTCTCATTAGTCTGCATATTTTCATATCGTTTTTATCATGCATAATTCTTTAAAAATCTAACTCCTACTAAAGAGGTAATAAAAAAGTAATTTTTAGATATTAATTGTCAAGATTCAGTGACTCCCATGCTTTGGTGTTGGTTCACGCTGTGTCTCCATATTTGGTCTCTCCCATTTACAGAAAGTGGTTTAGCAGATGACCACTGTGACCCCCAGCTTCTAAGCCCAGTTGGTTTGCTTCAGGCTTTACCTGTCCTCTCCATAGGGTTTATAACTAAGGACTATTCCCATTCCTTTTGAGGGTCTTTCACTCTGTATTTGATACTACCTGGATTGTCCTTCTTTCTCTCTACTCCTTTTATTTCATTTGTCAAATTTCCTTTGTCTATCCACTAAGTGGTAGCTTTTTTTTTTTTTTTTATTTTTTTATTTTTTTATTTTTTTTTATTATTATTTTTTTTAATATATGAAATTTACTGTCAAATTGGTTTCCATACAACACCCAGTGCTCATCCCAAAAGGTGCCCTCCTCAATACCCATCACCCACCCTGCCCTCCCTCCCACCCCCCATCAACCCTCAGTTTGTTCTCAGTTTTTAACAGTCTCTAATGCTTTGGCTCTCTCCCACTCTAACCTCTGTTTTTTTTTTTTTTTTTTTTTTTTTCCTTCCCCTCCCCCATGGGTTTCTGTTATGTTTCTCAGGATCCACATAAGAGTGAAACCATATGGTATCTGTCTTTCTCTGTATGGCTTATTTCACTTAGCATCACACTCTCCAGTTCCATCCATGTTGCTACAAAAGGCCATATTTCATTTTTTCTCATTGCCACGTAGTATTCCATTGTGTATATAAACCACAATTTCTTTATCCATTCATCAGTTGATGGACATTTAGGCTCTTTCCATAATTTGGCTATTGTTGAGAGTGCCGCCACAAACATTGGGGTACAGGTGCCCCTATGCATCAGCACTCCTGTATCCCTTGGATAAATTCCTAGCAGTGCTATTGCTGGGTCATAGGGTAGGTCTATTTTTAATTTTCTGAGGAACCTCCACACTGCTTTCCAGAGCGGCTGCACCAATTTGCATTCCCACCAACAGTGCAAGAGGGTTCCTGTTTCTCCACATCCTCTCCAGCATCTATAGTCTCCTGATTTCTTCATTTTGGCCACTCTGACTGGCGTGAGGTGGTATCTGAGTGTGGTTTTGATTTGTATTTCCCTGATAAGGAGCGACGTTGAACATCTTTTCATGTGCCTGTTGGCCATCCGGATGTCTTCTTTAGAGAAGTGTCTATTCATGTTTTCTGCCCATTTCTTCACTGGGTTATTTGTTTTTCGGGTGTGGAGTTTGATGAGCTCTTTATAGATTTTGGATACTAGCCCTTTGTCCGATGTGTCATTTGCAAATATCTTTTCCCATTCCGTTGGTTGCCTTTTAGTTTTGTTGGTTGTTTCCTTTGCTGTGCAGAAGCTTTTTATCTTCATAAGGTCCCAGTAATTCACTTTTGCTTTTAATTCCCTTGCCTTTGGGGATGTGCCCAGTAAGAGATTGCTACGGCTGAGGTCAGAGAGGTCTTTTCCTGCTTTCTCCTCTAAGGTTTTGATGGTTTCCTGTCTCACATTCAGGTCCTTTATCCATTTTGAGTTTATTTTTGTGAATGGTGTGAGAAAGTGGTCTAGTTTCAACCTTCTGCATGTTGCTGTCCAGTTCTCCCAGCACCATTTGTTAAAGAGACTGTCTTTTTTCCATTGGATGTTCTTTCCTGCTTTGTCAAAGATGAGTTGGCCATACGTTTGTGGGTCTAGTTCTGGGGTTTCTACTCTATTCCATTGGTCTATGTGTCTGTTTTTATGCCAATACCATGCTGTCTTGATGATGACAGCTTTGTAGTAGAGGCTAAAGTCTGGGATTGTGATGCCTCCTGCTTTGGTCTTCTTCTTCAAAATTACTTTGGCTATTCGGGGCCTTTTGTGGTTCCATATGAATTTTAGGATTGCTTGTTCTAGTTTCGAGAAGAATGCTGGTGCAATTTTGATTGGGATTGCATTGAATGTGTAGATAGCTTTGGGTAGTATTGACATTTTGACAATATTTATTCTTCCAATCCATGAGCAGGGAATGTCTTTCCATTTCTTTATATCTTCTTCAATTACCTGCATAAGCTTTCTATAGTTTTCAGCATACAGATCTTTTACATCTTTGGTTAGATTTATTCCTAGGTATTTTATGCTTCTTGGTGCAATTGTGAATGGGATCAGTTTCTTCATTTGTCTTTCTGTTGCTTCATTGTTAGTGTATAAGAATGCAACTGATTTCTGCACGTTGATTTTGTATCCTGCAACTTTGCTGAATTCATGTATCAGTTCTAGCAGACTTTTGGTGGAGTCTGTCGGGTTTTCCATGTATAATATCATGTCATCTGCAAAAAGCGAAAGCTTGACTTCATCTTTGCCAATTTTGATGCCTTTGATTTCCTTTTGTTGTCTGATTGCTGATGCTAGAACTTCCAGCACTATATTAAACAGCAGCGGTGACAGTGGGCATCCCTGTCGTGTTCCTGATCTCAGGGAAAAAGCTCTCAGTTTTTCCCCGTTGAGGATGATGTTAGCTGTGGGCTTTTCATAAATGGCCTTTATGATCTTTAAGTATGTTCCTTCTATCCCGACTTTCTCAAGGGTTTTTATTAAGAAAGGGTGCTGGATTTTGTCAAAGGCCTTTTCTGCATCGATTGACAGGATCATATGGTTCTTCTCTTTTTTTTTGTTAATGTGATGTATCACGTTGATCGATTTGCGAATGTTGAACCAGCCCTGCATCCCAGGAATGAATCCCACTTGATCATGTTGAATAATTCTTTTTATATGCTGTTGAATTCGATTTGCTAGTATCTTATTAAGAATTTTTGCATCCATATTCATCAGGGATATTGGCCTGTAGTTCTCTTTTTTTACTGGGTCTCTGTCTGGTTTAGGAATCAAAGTAATACTGGCTTCATAGAATGAGTCTGGAAGTTTTCCTTCCCTTTCTATTTCTTGGAATAGCTTGAGAAGGATAGGTATTATCTCTGCTTTAAATGTCTGGTAGAACTCCCCTGGGAAGCCGTCTGGTCCTGGACTCTTATTTGTTGGGAGATTTTTGATAACCGATTTGATTTCTTCGCTGGTTATGGGTCTGTTCAAGCTTTCTATTTCCTCCTGATTGAGTTTTGGAAGAGTGTGGATGTTTAGAAATTTGTCCATTTCTTCCAGGTTGTCCAATTTGCTGGCATATAATTTTTCATAGTATTCCCTGATAATTGTTTGTATCTCTGAGGGATTGGTTGTAATCATTCCATTTTCATTCATGATTTTATCTATTTGGGTCATCTCCCTTTTCTTTTTGAGAAGCCTGGCTAGAGGTTTGTCAATTTTGTTTATTTTTTCAAAAAACCAACTCTTGGTTTCGTTGATCTGCTCTACAGTTTTTTTAGATTCTATATTGTTTATTTCTGCTCTGATCTTTATTATTTCTCTTCTTCTGCTGGGTTTAGGCTGCCTTTGCTGTTCTGCTTCTATTTCCTTTAGGTGTGCTGTTAGATTTTGTATTTGGGATTTTTCTTGTTTCTTGAGATAGGCCTGGATTGCAATGTATTTTCCTCTCAGGACTGCCTTCGCTGCATCCCAAAGCGTTTGGATTGTTGTATTTTCATTTTCGTTTGTTTCCATATATGTTTTAATTTCTTCTCTAATTGCCTGGTTGACCCACTCATTCGTTAGTAGGGTGTTCTTTAACCTCCATGCTTTTGGAGGTTTTCCAGACTTTTTCCTGTGGTTGATTTCAAGCTTCATAGCATTGTGGTCTGAAAGTATGCATGGTATAATTTCAATTCTTGTAAACTTATGAAGGGCTGTTTTGTGACCCAGTATATGATCTATCTTGGAGAATGTTCCATGTGCACTCGAGAAGAAAGTATATTCTGTTGCTTTGGGATGCAGAGTTCTAAATATATCTGTCAAGTCCATCTGATCCAATGTATCATTCAGGGCCCTTGTTTCTTTATTGACTGTGTGTCTAGATGATCTATCCATTTCTGTAAGTGGGGTGTTAAAGTCCCCTGCAATGACCACATTCTTATCAATAAGGTTGCTTATGTTTATGAGTAATTGTTTTATATATCTGGGGGCTCGGGTATTTGGCGCATAGACATTTATAATAGTTAGCTCTTCCTGGTGGATAGACCCTGTGATTATTATATAATGCCCTTCTTCATCTCTTGTTACAGCCTTTAATTTAAAGTCTAGTTTGTCTGATATAAGTATGGCTACTCCAGCTTTCTTTTGGCTTCCAGGAGCATGATAAATAGTTCTCCATCCCCTCACTCTCAATCTAAAGGTGTCCTCAGATCTAAAATGAGTCTCTTGTAGACAGCAAATAGATGGGTCTTGTTTTTTTATCCATTCTGATACCCTATGTCTTTTGGTTGGCGCATTTAATCCATTTACATTCAGTGTTATTATAGAAAGATATGGGTTTAGAGTCATTGTGATGTCTGTATGTTTTATGCTTGTAGTGATGTCTCTGGTACTTTGTCTCACAGGATCCCCCTTAGGATCTCTTGTAGGGCTGGTTTCGTGGTGACAAATTCCTTCAGTTTTTGTTTGTTTGGGAAGACCTTTATCTCTCCTTCTATTCTAAATGACAGACTTGCTGGATAAAGGATTCTCGGCTGCATATTTTTTCTGTTTAGCACACTGTAGATATCGTGCCAAGCCTTTATGGCCTGCCAAGTTTCAAAGGAGAGATCAGTCACGAGTCTTATAGGTCTCCCTTTATATGTGAGGGCACGTTTATCCCTTGCTGCTTTCAGAATTTTCTCTTTATCCTTGTATTTTGCCAGTTTCACTATGATATGTCGTGCAGAAGATCGATTCAAGTTACGTCTGAAGGGAGTTCTCTGTGCCTCTTGGATTTCAATGCCTTTTTCCTTCCCCAGTTCAGGGAAGTTCTCAGCTATAATTTGTTCAAGTACCCCTTCAGCACCCTTCTCTCTCTCTTCCTCCTCTGGGGTACCAATTATGCGTATATTATTTTTTTTTAGTGTATCACTTAGTTCTCTAATTTTCCCCTCATACTCCTGGATTTTTTTATCTCTCTTTCTTTCAGCTTCCTCTTTCTCCATAACTTTATCTTCTAGTTCACCTATTCTCTCCTCTGCCTCTTCAAGCCGAGCCATCGTGGATTCCATTTTGTTTTGCAATTCGTTTAAAGCGTTTTTCAACTCCTCGTGACTGTTCCTTAGTCCCTCGATCTTTGTGGCAAGAGATTCTCTGCTGTCCTGTATACTGTTTTCAAGCCCAGCGATTAATTTTATGACTATTATTCTAAATTCACTTTCTGTTATATTATTTAAATCCTTTTTGATCAGTTCATTAGCTGTTGTTATTTCCTGGAGATTCTTCTGAGGGGAATTCTTCCGTTTGGTCATTTTGGAGAGTCCCTGGCGTGGTGAGGACCTGCAGTGCACTTCCCCTGTGCTGTGGTGTATAACTGGAGTTAGTGGGCGGGGCCGCAGTCCGACCCGCACAGTCAGACTGGTGTGTGCCTTCTCTTCCCCTCTCCTAGGGGCGGGATTCACTGTGGGGTGGCGTGTCCCGTCTGGGCTACTTGCACACTGCCAGGCTTGTGTTGCTGGGGATCTGGCGTATTAGCTGGGGTGGGTAGGCAAGGTACACGGGGGCTGGAGGGGCAGGCTTAGCTCGCTTCTCCTTAGGTGATCCACTTCAGGAGGAGCCCTGTGGCAGCGGGAGGGAGTCAGATCCGCTGCCGGAGGTTTGGCTCCGCAGAAGCACAGAGTTGGGTGTTTGCGCGGAGCGAGCAAGTTCTCTGGCAGGAACTGGTTCCCTTTGGGATTTTGGCTGGGGGATGGGCGGGGGAGATGGCGCTGGCGCCTTTGTTCCCCGCCAAGCTGAGCTCTGCCGTCCGGGGGCTCAGCAGCTCTCCCTCCCTTTGTCCTCCAGCCTTCCCGCTTTCCGAGCAGAGCTGTTAACTTATGACCTCCCAGACGCTAAGTCGTGCTTGCTGTCGGAACACAGTCCGTCCGGCCCCTCGGCTTTTGCCAGCCAGACTCGGGGGCTCTGCTTGGCCGGCGAGCCGCCCCTCCGCCCCGGCTCCCTCCCGCCAGTCCGTGGAGCGCGCACCGCCTCGCCGCCCTTCCTACCCTCTTCCGTGGGCCTCTAGTCTGCGCTTGACTCCGGAGACTCCCTTCTGCTAATCCTCTGGCGGTTTTCTGGGTTCTTTAGGCAGGTGTAGGTGGAATCTAAGTGATCGGCAGGATGCGCTGTGAGCCCCGCGTCCTCCTACGCCGCCATCTTCCCTAAGTGGTAGCTTTTTGCTGACCCAATCTCCTTTGCCATCTTTTTTCATCATATATGTTCTTGATAGATAATCTCTTCCATTCTTGGTCCTTGCCTAACCAGGGTAGGCTGCTATTTCCCAAATGCATCTTTACTCTCCCCCTTCTGGGCAACCAGTTTACCTCCTTTAAAACCCATACTAAGGGTTCCATTGCACTTTGTGTCTCTTGAGGAGAGCTCCTTGAAAGGAAGGAGGAACTTTCTTTTTTCTGTCTCTAGTGTCTGCCATAATGCCTTACCCATAGTTGCCATACAGTTAAAATCTAAATAAGTAAAGCACAGTTTTTCATTACTATATGGTATATAGGTGGTACAGTCTTTTGATTTTTTTGTTGCTTAATTGTAAGGAAAGGGTTAGGTTTCTAGCTTCATTGTAATTGTAAGTAAAGGATAACTCTCGTATTACTGCCAAAGTTATCTTTCTAAATCACAAATAAGATCATATTGTTCCACTGTTTTAAAACCCTTTCATTAGGTGCTTATTGCCTGTCCTTCAAGATCCAGTTTAGATGGTCCTTCTTCCGTGATGATGTTTAAATAAACATAGTTCCCACTGAGCTTTTTCTGATTATTTGATTATCGATCCATAATACTGCATATTATCTGACTTGTAGAATAGTATCGTGTATCTGCCTCTGCCCCAGAATATTAGTTTTTCAGGACGTTTGCCATTATTTTTTAGACCTTTCTATCTGTCACTACCTCTAGTGTAGTGCAGTGATATAGAATGGACCCTAAAAATATCTTATTAACTGAAGTGGAATAAAAAATACATGCATTCGGAACTTGAGTGATTCGGACTGTTGCTCTTTGGATTAGATGTATCCAAGTAGAAGGTACATGAAAAGTAATTCCTGTTTAGAGACTAGGAATCGCTAGGAGATTTCAAGGCCCTGCTTAGCTCTTAGACAGCTGATTGTTTCCCAAGTGCTTCTATTTCTGTTGAATTTATGAGGACATCTGCAGCAAAATAATGAATCATGGATTTGGGGATAGACATCCTCTCCCACTGCCCTATTCTCTCAAGGACTGATTTAAAGCATATCCCAGTGTCACATCATTGGAGCTCTATGCCTTTGGGCATTGGTCCTCCTGACTGAGAAGAGCAAGCAGAATGAGCGAAGACAGGAAGTAATTATAGCTAGAAGAGAGGTTGCAGTATATCTGGCAACATTGTTACTAGATTTCACGTTGGGAAATGAAAGGCTGCTTACTCTGAAAATGGCTGGTTATTAACTTGCATATGACAATTAGTACTTCACAAATTGTAAGATTAGAGTGAGTGGGGTTTTTTGTTTTGTTTTTGTTTTGTTGTTGTTGTCTTTTGGTTTCTTTCTAACTCAAAAAAAAAGTTATCTTGGGGTTCCTGGGTGACTCAGTTGGTTAAACGTCCAACCCTAGGTTTCAGTTCAGGTCACGATCTCATGGTTTCGTGAGTTCAAGCCCCACATCCAGCTCTGTCCTGACAGTGCAGAGTCTGCTTGGGATTCTTTCTCTTCCTCTCTCTCTGCTCCTCCCCCACTCATGCTGTCTCTGTCTCTCTCAAATAAATAAACTTTAAAATAATAATAAAAAGAGGTGCCTGAGTGGCTCAGTCTGATGAGCTTCCGACTTCAGCTCAGGTCATGATCTCATAGCTCATGAGTTCGAGCCCCACGTCAGGCTCTGTGCTGACAGCTCAGAGCCTGGAGCCTGCTTCGGATTCTGTGTCTCCCTCTCTCTCTACCCCTAACCCACTTACATTCTGTCTCTCTCAAAAATAAATAAACATTAAAAAAAATTTAATAATAAAAAAGTTATCTTGATGAAAATATAAAAACACATATGGGATAATCAAAGGAACACCCCGTGTACACCAAGAAAGAATACATTTGATGGAGTTAAGAATTCACATTTGGCATGGTTTTAATATCTGGTCAACTCTTTAAGTAGAATTCTCCAGAGGAGAAAGCTAAGATCGTTTTTACTGCCTCTAAGGGAGCAGTGCTAGGAGAGCAGCAGAGGGGCCAGTGATTGTGCTGGCTTTACTGAAGCAGATGGAACCTGTGTGTTCCACCTGACCTGCTGAAATGTTAAAAGCTTTATTTCTAGTAGCATGCAGGGAAGATAAAGTAAAATATAAAAAGAAGCTAAAAGTGAAGGCGTTGGTAGTCACAAGATTGTAGTTGATAGGAAGAATGTCAGTAGAGAATTGCTGCTTTTTCAAATATAATTATAAATCCCCCAAGTAACCAAAAATAGTCTGAGAGATAGAGAGGTAGAGGGGTAAGTGAACCAGAAGTGCTGGATTTTGTTTTAGGTGCCACTAAATTTTCTACCCTATCATATCCAATGCCCCTTTTATAATTATTTTGTAACGTTTCCTTTACTCTTCTGAGATACTCTATTATATTTAGTTTTTTTAAAAAATAATACCCTAGTTATATAAAAATAAGAGGAAAATATGTTATATAAATGCTCAGAAACCCCTATATGGTTGAGGATAATGAAAATAGATTCTTAAACCTATAAATGGAATTGCCATGGGTATGACAAGTACCAAAGCAGACTGATAGAAGCATGTCAATTTGTGACTCATATATCATTAGCATCACTGCTGTCATTGGTGAAATTGTGTCCTAGTCCATTCAGGCTGCCATAGTGGAATTCCATAGATGGGAGCTTATAAATAGTAGAAATTATTTTTCACAGTTCTGGAGGCTGGGAAGTTTCACAAGATCAGGGTGCCAGTAGATTCAGTGTCTGGTGATGGCCTGTTTTCAGCTTCATAGAGGGCTGTCTTTTCCCTGTGTTCCCACATGATGGAAGGGAGCTCTTTGGGGTCTCTTTTACAAGGGCACTAATCACATGCATGAGTGCTCTGCATTCAAGACCTCTCTGAAAGGCCCTACCCCCTAATACCATCACATTGGGGATTAGGTATCACCATATGAATTTGAGAAGGACAAACATTCAGACCATAGCAAATGGTGGGCAACTTTTGTTTTGCTTATATGGTAGTCAGATTGATGGAAAAACATGAGCTATTAAAACCATATAAATACTTTGAGAATATGTATGTAAAGCTGAGTTAAATTCTAGGCTCAGCTAATTTCTGAGTTGGTTTCCCCTCTAAGTAAAGGTCTGGTGGGACATTTGAAATTTGTACTGGGTAGAGAAACAGTCATTCTTGTCTTATTCATTGAAAGATGCTAAGTAACCTTCATCCACTGCTGCCAGTCATTAAGACAAGCTGAAACCTACCCTGGGAAAGGGTACCACCTTCATCCAGAGCTAATCTTCTGAAGTATGCTCTTATCTTAATGCTTCAACTTCAAACGGAAAGGCCTTCACATGCTGGAAGAGGAGGAAGAAGGAAAAAAAAAAAAAAAGAAAAACACCCAAGGGGCCTCATTTAAGTGGGCTTCTTCACTGAGCGGTTCAAGTTTTTTGAAGCAGTTGCTTTCTCTGAAGGAGTATCAGAACATTTTCTTGTTTCTTCCTCATAGTTACTGTGATATGGAAGATCTGTTCATTTTTTCATCAGGATTCTTTCCAGCCCTTCTTCTGATGACACAGAAATGCTTTCACCCTCTGTGTGGACAGGACTGAGAAAACTTGCATAGCTCTTAGTTTGGCGCTAAGAATTTAACTATTGGGATAATCATGATTGTTTGAGAAAACAAACATGTCTGTGTCATTACTGCCCAAAATTTAAGGACAACACCTGTTAATTACAGTGGAAATTGGATAGCTCTCTCTCTTTTTAACAAGGCAGGCCAGGTTTATTCTGTGACATGATTTTAAGATATGGAAAATGAGGGGCGCCTGGTTATGAGGTGTTCGGTCGGTTAAGCATCTGACTCTTGATGTTGGCTCAGGTCAATATTTCACAATTTGTTAGTTCGAGCCCCACACTGGGGCATTGTGCTGACAGTGTGGAGCCTGCTTGAGATTCTCTCTGTCTCCAACTCTCTGTCTCTCTGTTCCTCCCCCCACTCGTGCTCTCAACTCTTTCTCTTTCTCAAAAAAAAAAAAAATGTAAAAAAGATAATGATAATGTGATTTATGTAACTAAATAATCTCCTCCATAACCTTTTCTTCTCAAATAACTATACTGAGTTCTCAGCAATTTTTATGCTATAGATAGTAAGCAACTGAGTTATTTATTTCTAGTAATGCCCTAATGCCAGATGATGTACATACCATATAATCTATCATGACAGATGGCTGCAAATGGAACTGTAAATAAAAACTTGTTTATTGGTAGGAATTTATATTCTAGCAACGTTTGATGTCTCAATTTCCCCTGCCTATTATCTCTTAAGGTGGATTTTAATGCCATTTTATAAACATAGCATTGGTAGTCTAATAAATACGTAACCTTTTCATCCCATGTTTCAGCTCTGTTTTTATGCAGGAACTTGGATATTCAGGATTTTCACTGTCCTAAAGCATGTCATAATATGATACTGATGTGAAAAACATACTTAGCAAATTTTTTTGCAAATCTGTATTTCTGTATCTGTGGTGTCAGTTATACTGTGATTGTAACATCACTCAACGGTTAGAGCTACCACTGTAGTATCTATCTACTTATAATAGGGACCCTCTTTAATGCAAATGTTCTAATACTTGGAAGTTTCATTACCAATTTAATTTGATAATAAAGAAAAGTGAGATTTTATTTTAATCCAGATACTGTTTTCCAGTTGGGAATATAATTCTTACCTCTAAGCCGACTGTGGGCTCATCAGTTTCCTTAAGTGCAGGATGTTGAAAGTCTCTTGGTATTATTTCCTTACCATCTTGTCACCAAGGATAGGAAAGTGAAGAGGGAAGTATGAATTGACATTGTTTTTTTACTTATGTTTGGTCCTCAGAAAAATCTTGGTGAGTTGATACTTTTTTCTCCAAATTACATGTAAGAAAATAATTATGTGAGAGTTCACATACTTGCCCCAAATAAAACTTAAGTTGGTGTTTAAAAATACTGGGTTTTAAAGTCAGGTGGATATGAGGTTCACATCTTTGCTCTTCTCTTGAACCAGCTCTTTGGCCTTAGGCAAGTCATCCCTCTAATCCTTGTTTTTCTTTATATGTAAAATATGAATGATACCTAATGAAGAGTGCTGTGAGGATTAAAAGTGATAACCTGTGTATCTGGTATGTATTGTCTGATACATGGTTATTCCAGAAATGACAACTGTTAATGGCATCAGTACCATCCCAGAGATTGCAAGTAGTGGAACCAAGAATTACACACATTATGCCAAATGTAAAGAGAGTACTTCTTCTATAATTAGTTTTTTTTAAGAAATATAGTTAATTCTAATTATAACCTCCATTAATAGAAGACGACCATTAATGGATTAATCAACAATTGAATTTATAACTTTGACAATTTATAGGAAGTTATGACCTTTGTCAAAACTTTTAGAAAATTACTTGAAGAAAAATGGGACTGACAGAGCATAGAAGATTTTGGCTGACTTTGAAATTTGGCAGAATTTTGTCTGCTGATTCATTACCAAATATTTTCTGTTAATTATAGTCCACCATAGAAATGTCTAGTAAGGGGGCGCCTGGGTGGTTCAGTTTAGCGTCCGACTTCAGCTCAGGTCATGATCTCACAGCTGGTGCGTTCAAGTCCCGCGTCGGGCTCTGTTCTGACAGCTGAGCCTGGAGCCTGCTGTGGATCCTGTGTCTTACCTCTCACTGCCCGCCCCCCACTCATACACTGTCTCTCTCTCTCTCTCAAAAATAAGCAAACATTAAAAAAAAAAAAAAGATGTCTGTTAAGTACTTAGCAATCTGCTGTGTACTAAGGGGTATATATATGTACACAAGAGGTAGATTTGTCTTTAAAATGTATGGCCTAGTTGCTTTTTTTTTTTTTTAATTGCCATTGTCATAATGAGTAGGCTTGCTCTAATAAATACTGAATAGTAAAGCAAATATCTGGTTCTTTACAATGACAGCAGAAAAATTTGGTTTTTTTTTTCTTCTGTGGACTGGGGATTATTGATACATTCTGGAATGCTGAGGTCACAGCAGGGGGAGAGGAGTATTAAGGAGATGTGATATATTTGGTCTTTTTACTTATGATTGTATCACCAATTAAAATATCATGGTTCCTACGTGAGTATGATGCTCTTGACATGCTCTTTGTTTGTCATTAGTGTTTTTACTTTAATTGAAGGTGAAAAGCCAGAATGCTGTGCTCTTTGTATTTAGGAGGAGATGAAAGGGTTGAATTGACTTATATTCGACTGTGACCCTGAGAAAGCTGCATCAGCATGTTTACGCTAGAGCTGATGCTCTTGCTATTTCAATTGTGCCATTTTCAGGGTACTGTGAAAAGGTTTGAATTTCTTTTATTCCGGCCTATGTTCGGTTCTAACATTTTATTAACTGATTGTCATATTTTGATCTGGAAAAAAAATTTACTATAAAGCTTTGATTGTGATTCTAAGACCAGTTTGTTGTTGTTGTTGTTGTTGTTGTTGTTGTTGTTGTTTAACTCTGTGCTAAGAATTTGTAACACATTTAAAAGTATGATTGCCTAAAACAAAACATATGAATGAGTATTTATCAAGGAGAAATGTTTAAGATGTCATTAACTTCTTGCTTTTGGCCTATTGTATCAACAGTTAATACATAATATTGCCACATAATATCTCACTAATAGATATAAATGATGTAGTAGTATTTTGATTATTTTCATCTGTTCTCTGTTGAAGGCATATTTTTTTTAAAAATTTTTATTTACTTTTGATAGAGCAAGAGCAGGGGAGGGGCAGAGAGAGAGGGAGACAGAGGATTCCCCAGTGGGCTCTGTGCTGACAGCAGAGAGTCCTTGCTGGGGCTTGAACCCATGAACCGTGAGATCATGACTTGAGCCAAAGTCAGACGCCTAACTGACTGAGCCATCCAGGTGCCTCTTAGGCATATTTTATAATTTCATATTAATTGACTATGATAGTATCAGCTATAAATTGTTCACTGGTATTGATCAGATATAACATGCTAATGTCAGGATAAACAAAGGTTATTACTTACTACTGAGCAAAATTAACTTTGCTAGTCCTTTTACAATTAATTACATGCATATTCGTATAGCTTTCCAAAAGCAAGCCGGAATATTATCTGAATTAAAAACAGAGGAAGAAACTGATTTCTCTTAGAAAAGGATAGCATTATTTCTGAGATTTTATCTAGAGGATAGCACCTCTGAATTTTTTTTTAATAGCTGGGTAACAAATGTCCCTGCATAGATTCATTTATACAGTAAATTTCATCATATGTTTAATGGTGTTCTAGGTGTTAGGGTCTCTTGTATGTAGCCCTAGCATGATTATTGTGTAACATAAGATATGGTCATATTTTTTTGTTGCATATACATCTTTCTTAAAGGATTTTTTTTTTAATGTATAAAAGCTGATAACTTACTATTTTTTTCAGTTTGATTCAGTATTATTTTTTTTTGCAGAACGCCCACTTCACTACACAGAAAATGTGTTGGAACAGGTGCTTCGGTGGAGTTCACTAGCTGAACCTGGCTCTGCTTATCTTGTGGTGAAGAGATTCTTAACCATTGACACAGTCAATCACTATAATGGTAGGTGTTATTTCACTTTGCAACTACAATAGAAAATTCAAGTGGCTAAAGGATAATTATTATGGCTCAAGGATTATTTGATAATGTAAAAAATGAGAAGCTGCATACAAAATCTACTTGACACAGTATTGTAGAATAGGAAGAAGAATATTGAGACAGAGTACCACATGCCCAAGTCAAATTTTCCTGGAAAGTAGCACACTGCTAATACTGGCTAATTTGATGTCCCAAGTTAAGGTTTTGGGAAGGAGTGGTTTATATTTTTTTAAAAGGACTTTTTTTTTGCAACACTTTTGTGTCTTTCTAATTTTTAAATAGATGGTGACTCTTCTTCCTGAATTATGTTCCCATTTGAAAGTTCTCTGGGCATTCAAGTGCAAGTTATACAAACTCTGAGACTGAGTATTTGTAATTCTCACTTATTTTGGGGGTGGTACTGGGGGAAAGAAAAGGAAGTACAAAATGATATGCTCCCAATAAGGATACTTGCCATCCATCTGGGAGAAGACACGTACACACGTGAGGTAGAAAAAGTTAGCACAAGGCAAACACGCAGGACAGTCTCTGAACCTTTGTGAGGTATCAGAAAACTTTTATTTTGAAACTGATTCATCTGTTATATTGTCATCAGCTGACAAATTAGAAAAAGATTTACTGCAGGCACTGTACATAAACCAACTCTGAAATCATTTAAGTTTTAGAAGATAAACTTTACTACAACTTTTATGATTGATATTAATAGTAGCTGTTACTATTTATTAATCACATATTATTAATCAAGCTCTGTACCTACTAAAGCTCATTTAAATTTCTTTAAACTTCCTAAATTGTGATTTGAATTTTCCAAATGGGGAAACAGAAGTACAGAAAAATGAAGTAATTTGCCCCAGATCAGACAGTTACTAAATATTGGATTTGAGAACAGATTGGTCTGTGGTCTAATTTTATATATATGTACAGCTCTTATATGCTGGAAACCTTCTTAGAAGGATTTCAGGATTTCCAGCTAATGGCCATAGATCTGTAAGTGCTTAATTTGTACCACAGCTAATCTGATAAATTTCTGATTTCACGATAATGTCCTAGTCTATTGTGGCAGCTGTAACTATGATAGACTGGTGGCTTATAAACAGCAGAAATTTATTTTTCACAGTCTGGAGACTGGAAGTCTGAGATGAAGGTTGCAGCATGGTCCAGTTCTGGTGAGAACTTCCTTCCAGGTTGCAGACTTTGTTCTTCTCATGTCTTCACAGAGTGGAGAGTAAGAGAGGAAGCAAGCTCTGTTGTGATTTATTAGGACACGTTCTGTCACGAGGGCTCACCCTCTGAATTCATCTAATCCTAATTACTGCCCAAAGACCCTACCTCCTAGTACCATCACATCAGGAGGTAGGGTTTGAATTTCGGGGGGCACAGACATTGACCATAACATCTTTTACGTCTTATGTGTCTGTCCTTTGTGTGTTATGTTTACATGAAAGCATTTTTCCAAAAGGCAAACAGCTGAACTACTTTACTTCTATGTCAGTCTCATCTTACGGGCATCTCAAAAAACCAAACAGGTGTTATTCTTCTTGCTGTAGACATTTAACCTTTTAGAAACCTTTATCTTATTTTAAATCCCTTTATCATACCGCATATGTTTTTGACTACATACCTACACTTCTTAAGGATTGCAACAGAAATTTTCTCATACAAACATGACTCTATGATGTTGTAGGGCAGTGGTTCTCAGGTGGATGCAGTTTTGTTCCCCAGGGAACATAGGCAATGTCTGCAGGCACTTCTGACTCAACTAGATGGGGTGGTGTTTCTGGTATTTAGTGAGTAGAGATGGGAGATGCTGGTAATCTTCCTATAAAACACAGGACAGCTCTTCACAAAGAAGTATTTGGCTCAAAATGTCAGTGGTGCCTAGGTTGAGAATATCTGATTTAGATTATCTGTAAAATCTGTTCTGGCTCTTAAATTCTGTTATTCTTTCATTTTGACACTGAGATAAAGAAAAAACATTGAGCTTATAAACCAAGTCCTGTCAGCATTATGAAATATATATATAATAAGTCCTCATGGTTTCTTTCCTTTTAGAAAATCATCTTTTCAGGCAATTTTTTTTTTATTTTTCTGGTGAGAATTTCCTTTTCTTTTTTCCAGTATCCCTCCAAAATGTCTCTAGTTCACTGTATTGCCAAACAAACAAACAAACAAAACAAAAAGTTGAAATCCGTACCTAGACATGATACCTTCAGTCTTGTTTGAATGCTAGTGGATTGGTTAGGTGAATAAGAACAGACAAGAATAAGATCTTAAAGGCTGTGATAAAAAAGAAAGTTTTGTGCAGGTGGAGGTGAGGGATAACCAACACAAGGATACCCTTAAGTGCTGTTGATGTTTAAAGAAAAAAAGAAAACAGCATCATATTGAGCTGGTTGAGAGCAATGACATCTGAGTAGAAATCTTTAAAGTTGTTTAAGGACACAAAGAAATGGTAGAGTAGCATACTGTGCATTGGCTGTATCCACAACTGGGCCAGGAGATTCTGTGTTATAACGAAGCTTCATACACTCCTGTGTGTGCTCTGTATGGTGTTGTGAGTGTGTCCTTGTGGTGTGAAAGCATCAAGCTTCTCTAAGGTCTAGACAAAACATCTGCATAAGAACCGGAGAACCCAAGCATGAAACATTCTCTAGGGTAAAATGTCAGCAGATGTTTTTGTGACTCTCACATCTCCTTCATGCCTGTAATGGAGTGGGAGCCATAAAACACATGCCTGTCCCCTGCACTATCCCTACCTCTGGTTTCCAAACCAGTATACAGCTTGTTATTATAATATCTATAGTTCCTTTTACCAGGAAATGATTTCTCTCTGCATGGGAAAAAAAAAAAAAAAAGGTTTTAGAGTAACAGCATCAGCAGATACATTAATTGGACCGTTTCATATTAGTAGTTGTGTATTTTTGGTCATAAATAGTATCTATGCAGTAAATATTTTAAAAAGTTTGTTTTGTGTTTTCTACCCAATAAAATTTTTATAAATGTTTTTAATTAGAGCTTGATTTATATTAAGATTGTCAAAGCAAAATAATCTCTTTCATTATGGTTGGTTCTACATCTGTGTGAATTTAGGATTGTCATTTTAAAACAATTCTGGCCTGTTGTTCATTTTTTAAATCAATTTCTTAAGTCATGATTTTTTCCTATAATTGTGTCTTGTAGCAACCTAGAGCTTATAAATACTTCTTAGGGGGATATATTTTGTGATAGATTTTAGGTTGGTTAGACATTCAATCTACCTTGTCTCTGTCTTGGAAAATGTCTCTTAAATCAATCACAGTGACCACCTACTCCAGAATTATTGCTCTGTTCATTACATCTACTACTTAAAATTGGGATCTAAAAGGAAAGTAATGAAAGTAAATCAAATGTGATTTCCCTGTCAATTTGTTAGCAGAAAAACTGGAATCATCTCAGAAAGACATTGCTCTTTATGGCAGAAAGGGAACACTGTGAAGGATTTCTTTTCCTTTCTCGAGATTTTCTTATTCTACCCTGGGAGCCATGTGGAAATTAGCAGAATTTGAAACAAGGGTAGTTGGTAGCAACCACATTTTTTCTCACTAACAAATAGCTAATTTAATATTTTGTTAACATACAAAGTAGCATTGCCTCATCCTTTGCACTCTGTTCTTCCATACTCCATGCCTCCTGGCCACAGATTTTACCATCTCCCTACCTATCACTGTTTCTATTTCTGTATCTACACGTACAAATATACATGTATATGTGTGTGCTTGTCTATTACATGACTTCCATTTCATAAATTGTGTGATAATTTTTCTGATTTATGTAACAAATTATAAGCATATACTTTTGCTTGACATTAGGTTTTCAACACCTACTTGCTAAATCAAGAATTTTATCAAATAGCAGGTTTAAGCGTTTAGGGTAGTTTAGGGGTTTTCATTTCCTTAATTTTCTCACTTTACCTGAACAACTTAAAATGTCGACAACACAAGCAGGAATAGATTTAGAATCATCCGACACTTAATTTGTGCTCATTCATTTAAGGTAATGAGGTAGCATACTTTACTTTTATAGAAGTCTATGACAGTAAATAAATGTTGTTGCCTCTACTTAGAAATCAATTCTGTGTTCTTCAAAAGCAGCATTTTATTTCTTGGAAACATTTTGTGTCATTGCCATTATTGTAATGAGGAGTTAACTAACTTGAAAAGAAAGATAATAGTCCTCAAATTTCTTTTCTACCCCATAGATTATGACTGAGACATTATGATAGGAGGAATAAAACTTCATTTAAATTGCCATTTTAGACTTTGTCATAGCTAATCTCATTAGACTGTCTTTTATCATTATCTCTTGTATTGAGTTAAGCTTCAGCATCTCTATCACAAGTAAACCATAAATGTATACCTTCTGTAAGGTTCCAGAGTAAATAATTTTATGTTGCTGAAGTCTTATTTTAAGCGTTAAAGATCTTTAAAGTTACCCCCAATCGAATGTGATACATTGGCATCAAGTTTTAATGATCTAAATGGGGAAGAAATACTTTTAAGATATAAGATGTAACTCAAATGCAGATCCCTGTAGGTTTCTAAATTTAGATTGCTACATATGACAGATGCTTTGGAATTAAATTTGCATTGGAATAGAATAGTTCAAAATGCAACTGCTTCTGGCAAATACAGACGTGGAAAGCTGAACCATCCACTATCAACTAACTTAAGAAAATACAAGAAAATTCCAGCAAAAATAGTATGAGGCCATAAATCATAGTCTCGCTGCAAGAATTTACTTTCCACTCCCCATCAAATCTTTTTAAATCCAAATGTGTGTAACAGTTGAAGGTAAGCCTCGTCCACTTCAAATATAAGTATCTTCTTGAAAATTGATGATAGTCTTTGATATTCACCATGAAGCATGAATGTCCCGGCTTCTTTTAATGTTAAAATTCTATGGTGAGAAAACCAACTGGTAAGTTTCTATTAGGAATCTACTATGGAAAATTAAAGGATTGTTAAGCATTATCTTTACCCACAAGGAAGAGAAAATTTAAATGTATTACGTCTATTTAAATTACAAGGTTACAAATACAGCATGCAGTACATGACTGCTATTAGCCAGGAAGTTTATGGAGAGCTTTCAAGCACAGAAAAATCGTTGAGTTAGTTGATCACTGACATCTCCTCTAATACTGAATGTATCTCATTCAACAAAATATCATTGCTTGTTTAGTTTTTCTTACATCTGTTGTCCTAACAAGACTATATCTTATTCTTTTACTCACTAAAAGTACATGTTATGTAAACTTTTTAAATATAAATGAGTAACACTTTGTAACCGAGCAGGTACTGGCGGAATTTCATAGCAGTGCAAATTCTTAAGCTTTTATCTAGATAGTGAGGGAATGCTTTCCCTAGGAAATTAGCATTGTATTAGTGTTGAGAAAATGGCATAGGGTCCTCAGTTTCTTGATTTGAATACTTTGTGAGACATTAAGATGGGGAGAATAGAAGAGGCCACTATTCGGGATGAAATAGGGTTTGGGTCACTGAATTCGGTTTTGGATGTCTGTAGTTTTTAGTTTTCTGTCAGGTGTCCAGTGGTGTATGTCTGGAAGGGATCTGAGTACTCATCACTAGGGAGCATGTTATGTGGGGCATGATTTTAGCCTTTGGAGAGTGCAAGATCATGCAGTTGTAATGTTAAAATAAGAACATTAAAGAACTGAGCGTAGAATTACCAGCACGTAAGGCCCAGCTCTATTAAGGGAGCCCTGCTTGTGAAGGAATAATCGGAAAGGCTGTCAGAAAACAAAGAGCAATGTGTGGAATCATCAAAGGATTGCCCTTTAGGGAACAGTGTGTTTAACAATGCAGTATGGTACGCAAGGTCAAGAAAGGCCCCCAAACATTTATTAGTATTGTAGTGATCATGATGAACAATGACCATTACTTACAAGCATCTCAGTATAAAAAGAATTCTTTGTTAGATGTTAAGAGACCTGAATTGTAATTCTAGGACATTTGCTCCCTAGTTCTGTAACAAAACCTTTGTGAACCATAGTTTTCTCCCTTACAAGATGAGATCATAATACCTGTACTTTCTACTTTAGAATAGAAAGTTGCATGAGGGGCACCTGGCTGGCCCAGTCGGTAGAACATGTGACTCTTGATCTTGGGATTCTAACTTCAAACCCCACATTGTGTGTAGAAATTATTAAAAAATAAATAAATAAAGTCTTTTTTTAAAAATTGCATGAGGAGCAATAAGATAAAATACATGAACACTTTGGAAAGTCTAAAATACTGTCTATGTGTTAAGAGTATCCTAAATACAACACTATGATGCTAAATTTTATTTCTAAAATTTTATTATAATTCAGGATAAAAATAGAATAGAAAAGTGGTTTCTACTATCTGTAATTTGCTGCATTGTCAGTAAAATGACATGGAATTTCTGGCACTTTTCTAGTCAGTCCTTCAATGGTAATTATATCTACAGTTTTCTTATTTATGGGGACTCTAATTGTAGGAAGATGTCAACAGGCTACTAGTTCTATTAAGCATCACTTCTTCAGTACAAGTAACACAGAGGAAAATAGACTAGGAATGAGTCAGGGGATATATTTGGGTTTTCCTAAAAAATAGATTACTTTCAATGTACCATTTGGGGAGACTGGGTGGCTCAGTCGGTTAAGTGACTTCAGCCCAGGTCATGCTCTTTCTTACCGGTTTGTGAGGTCGAGCCCCACATCAGGCTCTGTGCTAACAACTCAGAGCCTGGAACCTACTTGAGATTCTGTATCTCCCTCTCTCTCTGCCTCTCCCCTATACTCACTCACTCTCTCTCTCTCAAAAGTAAATAAAAATTTACAAAAAAAAAAAAAAAAGAATGATAGGCCTGTGCCTTTCTGACACATTAAAAGACAAAACAAAACATTAGATTACTTTTAAGCAGCTATTATCCAGTTTGGTTTCTACTCAGTTGTAGAACTAAATTATACTAAAATGAATTTTGAGGGAATGCCATACAATGATTGCAATATATCAGAAATTCTGCTTCCTTCCAGTTAAAAAGAATACACACATTTTTCTGGTTATTTGTCTTTCTCAGTTTGACTTATTTCACTTAGCATAATACCCTCAAGGTCCTTCAAAAATTAAAAAAAAGACAAATAAATAGACAGAATCAGACCTATAAATACAGAGAACTGGTGTTTGCCTGAGGGGAGGGAAAAGGTTGGGGGATTGAGCAAAATGGGGAGAGGGGAGATAGAGATACAGGCTTCTAGTTACAGAAAGAACAGACATGGGAATAAAAGGTACAGCATAGGGAATATAGTCAGTGATACTGTAATAGTATAATGGGGTAGGTGGTAGCTATACTTGTGGTGAACATAGCATAAACTTGTCAAATCACTAAGTTGTATGCCTGAAACTAATGTAACATTGTGTGTCAACCATACTAAAAAACAAACAAGGGAATATACATGATTCTATATAATCAGCATCAAAGGAAAACTTGCCTAATTTTTAATTTGTAAGAAATCGTTAGGCAGCGAATACTGCCAACTATTACTTGGTCATGGCATATTTTAAAGAGGGTATCTCTCCTGGAAACTGCCCATTTGTCTCTTTTACAAAGTTCACGGCAGAGGTGGAATAACAAGGAATTTTTCAGCCCTGAAGAATAATGGACAGCCCTGAAGAAATAATCTTTGCCATCCAAAGAAGGGAGACACATCGAGACCATGAAAAAAATGGGCTTTTTTTTTTTTTCATATTCTCTTGTCTAGCTCAGAACATATATAAGAAATACAAAAGATAACAGTCCATTTTAGTTACTGTGCATTTTACTCTGTGCCACATGCTGGGTTGAATGCTTTTCCATTCACCATCTCATTTCTTCTTCCTAGTTAGTCTTAACCAGGCCTCTACACATGGAGAAATGAGGGCATGGAGACAATACATAACTCCATCAGGGTCATTTGCTTGTAAGTGCAGAGCAAGCATTTGAATAAAGATGTCTCCAAATCCAGTCCATATATTCTGTCCTAACCTACCAACTAGACTGATATCAAGGATAAATCAGTAGTTTTTTAATTCTTATAAACTCAATCTATAAATCATGAGGCCCTTGGAAGTGTAGTTCTTTCTCTTTTTGCTTTTCTTTGTAGTACAGAGAAAAGTATACCCTGCTTGCTCTGTGCCAAGTACTGTTCTAAGCACTTCACCCACCAAATGCATGGGGTGAGTATTATATGTATCCCCATTTTTCAGGTGAAGAAACTGAGATTCAGAGATGACTACCTGAGAGTGAGTGGAGGATGTGGTTGTCATTTTTTCTTATGTTTATTTACTTTTGCTATGGGGGGAGGAGGGACAGAGAGAGAGGAAGACACAGAATCTGAAGCAGGCTCCAGGCCCTGAGATGTCAGCACAGAACCTGACCCAGGGCTCGACACGGCTTGAACTCCGGAATAGTGAGATCATGACCTGAGCCAAAGTCTGACGCTGAACCAACTGAGCCACCCAGGTGCCCCTGTAGATGTGGTTGTCATTTAAACCCAGCATCAGAGTGTGCCCTTAGTCACTGTTGCTATGTCAGCTCTCGTAGGTTGGGGAGGGAAGTCCAAAGCACACATTGTTTTAAAAAGCAAATATGAAATTATCATGTACCTAAGAGGTAAATTATTAAGCAAATAGGATTTATACACCCAGGAACTAGATTATATCTTAGAGTGTAGGGATATAAATAATAAATATGAACTAGAATTGTTAGAAAAATCTCTGTGGATAAGTACAGAAGTGGGTACAGAAGTGGGATAGAATTTGTATAGAAGCCAAGAAAAATGGAATTTCTCTCAAGTTTATTCAGGTAATCAACTTGAGACATGGTGTAGAGATGATTAGTTTTCCAAACAGTATATTATGATCAAGTGAACTATAAATATATTTTTATTTAATATTTTATAGAGATGGGTAGGAGAAATTTGTTTATTTAGCCCTTTAAATGTCAGGAAAAGGAGTTTAGACTTTTTTTTAATGATAAAAAAGTAAAGCATTAAATAGAAAAACAAGGCTGTAGATGGGGTGGAGTGGGGGGGATTAACATGTTAAAATAGCATTTGCATAACACAAATCTGGAATTATTTGCTGGAGCCATTAGAACAAAGGGCATGGAGTTATAAAATCCTGGAATCCCCAGGTAGTAGGTAGAAAAGGCAGGGGTTAGAGTAATGGCATTGGGAATAAAATAGAATTGAACCCCAAAGAGAAATTCTCAAAGAACAGTGGCTGACTTGCTAGCTGACTGGACATGAAGGAAAAAGGAGGAGTATATAATTTGGAAGTACCATTCCTGGATTTATGTTTTTCCCTCCCCCTCTCTCTGTCTCTACCTCTCCTTCCCAGGATCCTTCCACCTCCTCTGCAGTCAGTTCTTTTTTGGGGATTAGGGACCACTAGTTAGGGATTGTTCATTTGTACAAGAACTTGTGGTTTTCAAATGGTTTGGAAAAACTTTTTTTATTGTTATCAGTTTCATCATCCCAGTAATATGATATTCTATTTAAACAAATTTGGCTATTCTGTTTTGTTTCATACATGTGACTTTTAAGGGCCTTTCTAACTAATAACAAAATTATAGCACAATCAAGAATACTGGCTCTTATTTTCTTTATCTCCAGTGTTAACTCGAAAGACCCATTGTTTAACTTCACTTGTTCCTTCCATGTCCTAGTAATCAACAAGAAGGGGAAAGGCATTTATGATTCTCTAGATATAACAGAATGCCGGAATTCTGTTGGAATGAAAGACAAAGGTAGTAAAGGAAATTGTACCCATTAGGGTACATCCCAGAATCTTTCTCTGAAGGAATTAGGTGCTTAGAGGAGTGCATTAAATCTTCACATGTGTTATATTTGCAAATACATTAGATGATTTTCCCAAATCTTTTAGTGCATGATTCATTTGCTTTAGCTGGTTTCTTTTTCCATTGAAAGCAGATTTACATGGTGTGTCCTATGTTTTTCTTTCCTATTTTCTTTTTTAAATTCGTATTACATAGAAATATTCTGTGCTTATTAACTTACAGCATGGCTAAGATTGATATTGTGGACCATATGACGTGTGAAATCATTGTTTTGATTGGATCAGAGGGATTCAGTGTATATTGAATAAGTATAGGAGGGGGTATAGCCAGAAAGACTGCCTATGTGGCTTTAGAAATACTAGTGCTCTGAAGTTTGAAGCTAAAAAAAATGACATCTAGAAAAATCACTGTGCTGTGAGGGACGATGGAGATAGCAAGATCTCACAGAATTGTGAAGGCAAACCATAGCAGGGAGACAGGAGTACTGGCCAGAATCTCAAGAATTATGAAGCAGAAAGCCCACTGCAAAGATCAATAGCAGAAGTTTGAACTCTAGCTCAGGAGAGACATGCAGAGCATAAAACTTATATTTCTGACAAACTAGAGTTGAATTCAAACCTGGATGGGGTCTGGGAAGCAGGTACAGTGGATACAGTTGGCATGAACTTTGTACTGAATGAGACTCCTCTGAAGCAGAGGACCCTAGTAAGCTTTCTGCCTGGGGTGAAGAGGGGGGCGGTGAAAACCTGAGAGTGAAGTACCCCACTGTTGAGGGACCAAGCAGTACTGGAAAGGTTTGGAAAAGTGAAGGATTGGAAGCCATTTAATTCATAACCTTAGTTTTATTACGTGCTGAGTCACACACGATGGCCCCCAAAGTCTGTAGTTTCATTTTGTCATTTACATAGTGGGTAATTTTTCTCCTTTTTGACGTTTTGAGAGCATCCAGAATTTCGTTGTGAGAGCCTTTAAAAATTCTTTAAAGTCCTTGATAGTTACCAAACTTCTTTATTTCAGAGTCTTTCATTCTTTCCTCATCTTTCACATTTATTTCTCTCAAAGCCCTCCTCCTGAGTCCCTTAAAGTATGCTGCAAGATATAACTAATATACTCAATTATGTAATTATTATTAAAATAAATTTTAACAAGTATGAACCCAAACATAGCAACAATATTTTTTCCCTAAGCTTGTTTTCTCTTTGACCTGCAAATGGTTTACTTAGGCACTGGACATATGGTTACTGGTAAAACTTGAAAGGCTTATTCATTTGGACAAAAATCTAAATGAAAAAGTACAATTAGAAGGTGTAAATGGAGGGGCCACTGCGTGGCTCAGTCGAACGTATAATTCTTGATTTTGGCTCAGGTCATGATCCCAGGGTCATGGGATGGAGCCCTGGGTCCGGCTTTCCACTGAGTGTGGAGTCTGCTTAAGATTTTCTCTCCCTCCATGGAGAAGGAAAAAAAAAAAAAAAAAAAGTATAAATGAAATTTGTTTGGCTTAAGCAATATATAATATCTATATCTCACAACTTGATTATAATTTAAACTTTTAAAAAGATTTACCTATTTCTAAACTAACAGTATTATGAATACCATTCTCAACTTTCCTGTTCTAAATAAGCTGAATCACTAAGCCTACTGAATGTTTTTTGAATTGCTCACTTCTGTCGGTAGACACACCGTTATTTGCTAGCCCATATTTAATTCATTTGTTTCCAAGGTTGTATATTACTAGGACCAAGTGCATACTAGACCCTTAATACTTCATGAAGAAATGAATGCTTTGATGTAATATGAATTTCACTGAATATTTATTTTATGTTTACTTTTTTCTTGACCTTCCAGTTGTATTATAATAGATGTTCTTTCAAGTCTTTTAATTGGAAAAGTTCTATCATTTGAAATATTTTTATGGAAGTGAATATTGATTGTGTGAAAAGACAAAATTTATTAGTGTTGTTCAAAAATTACCTTAAAGTCTCAAACTACCAAAAAAGAACCTGTTTTAGTATGATAGTATGATTCAAAGAATGTTCTATGCAGCCAGTAAATGTGTCATGAAAACTGTTGGGGTTTGTTAATTACATTTGTTTGCAGCATCAGTGATGTGATTAGTCTTGGGGACTTCTACTTCCAGATATTCATGCCATACTCATATTTGAGTATAATTACAAGGACCTATTTCTGTTTTTTTTTACTTCTGTTCTCTTACGCCAATTATAGTTGTGAGCCACTGTGTATTATTTGCTCTGTAAGTACACATTTTCTTTAAACCAAGGAATTGTTCGATTTAAGACCAAGAGGTTTTTTTTTTCTAAAACCATTCAGTTTATTTTGTACGTTTTAGGAACCATGCATGATTATTTAAAAATTGTATCACCTGACTAGCAGAAAATTGCTAAAGGTCCTAGTCTGATACAGTGTCCCACCCTACATTTTTTTGTGGGTCTTTATCTAATACAAGGCCCACAGTAATCTGCAGGATATGTGTTATTGCTCTTATTTTCCAGGAAAAGCAGAAGTTGACACCATAACGACCGTATGGTGTTTGGCTTAAGGTTCCTTTTTTTTTTTACCCACTGCTCTTTAATTCTCAAGTAGGCAGTTGAATATTGTCTAGAATTCAAGGAGAAAGTCTTAGACTGGAGATGTATTGATACATGTATACATGATAAATTTATCCAAATACAAATTTGGTATTCTTACCAGAAAAAAAATTTTATAGAATTAGTTGAAATGATTTTCAAATGTGGGACTCTGGCAGCATTGCACATGAAACATAGTTGTTGATAAATGTTCTGCCTTAGCGCTTTTTTCCCCCCCTTACTTGGTTCATAAGTACAGAATTTTCTTTAGTGCCCTGAGAATTCTTGGGTTCCTGAATCAGAATCCTGGGAGAGGCTTCCATTTTAACCTATGGATTGCATGGTTTTTTGAGAGCTGTTCAGAAGAAATACAATGCAAGCCAATTGTGTAATTTTAAATTATCTAGTAGCCACATTAAAAGATATAAAAAAACAGGTGTGGGGCGCCTGGGTGGCTCAGTCAGTTAAGCATCTGACTTCAGCTCAGGTCATGATCTTACAGTTCGTGAGTTCAAGCCCCGCGTTGGGCTCTGAGCTGACAGCTCAGAGCCCAGAGCCTGCTTCGGATTCTGTGTCTCCCTCTCTCTCTCTCTGCCCCTCTCCTGCTCATGCTCTGTCTCTCTCACTCTCAAAAATGAATAAATGCTAATAAATAAATAAATAATTAAATAATTAAAAAAATAAAAAAACAGGTGAAATTAATTTTTACTAATACAGTTTATTTATTTTTTTTCTAATACAGTTTATTTAAACTCACATTATCTAAAATATTTTATCATGTCATCAGTATTATAAAATTATGATATTTTTACCTTTTTTTGGTACTAAAACTTTAAAATATGGCCTATATTTTATACTTATAGCACATTTCAGTTGAGATTAACCACATTTCAAGTGCTTATTAGCCAGTAGCCAATTGAACAGCATAGGCAGGCCTGTATATTATAAATAGATGTAAATACCCTGAAACATCGTGTTCCCAGAAATTAACTGTAGGCTTCTTAATGGTCAGAAACAAATTGTTAGTTTGTATTATCAAAACTGAAAATACAGATTGTTTTGTATTATACTCCAAATAAATGAAAATGTACCTAACTTACAAAAGTAATGTTGTACTTTACAGAGAGGAGGGCCCTGGAAAGTATCAAAGAAGGAGTCTTGAAAATTAAAGAAGAACCATCTAAAATACTGTCTGGAAATAAGTTTCAAGACCGGTATTTTGTTTTACGAGATGGGTATCTCTTTCTCTACAAGGATTCAAAGGTAGTTGTGTATTTAGTATTTGAACCCATGTGTGTTTTTGTGTGGGTATTAACATTCTCATTTTATGTCTCTCTCAGTCCTCTCTTGGCAGTCAAGCCCTGTGGGAAACAGAACACATAGTAAGCTGATGATTTCTTGCAGCCTCTGGGATATGGTATTAATACACTGAGTAACACTGTGAAGAACTTCATATGACCTTTCTGAGCACTTCTCATTATTTTAGTGCAGAGAAGTCCTCAATATATACATTATATATAATATATATCATATGTAATATTATATATATATATAGCAGCATGCTCATCAAAGACTTCACTAAGAATATTAATAGGCAAGTCCCAGATAGAGAAAAATATATTCATAGTACATACATCTGAGAAAGAACTCATTTTCCGAATATGAAGAACTCCAAATCAACAATAAAAAGACTACCCAATAAAAATTGGAGTGAAGTGGTGAATAGATACTATGTGAAAGAACATGTAGGAATGGTCAATAAACCATTGTAATGAAAGTGCTCAACATAATAGTCACCAGGGGCATGCAAATTAAAACCGTGCAACATTGTTTTCACTGATTGGTATGACTGAGGATGTTGATTAATTAAATTCCTCATAAATTGCTAGTGGAAGGGTAAGATCACACAGTTACTATATAAAACCGTTTGGAATTTTTTAAAAATATTCATACAGCTACCCACGATCCAGCCACTCTATTCCTAGGCATTATGTTCACAAAAGCATTTGTTCAAGAATGTTCATAAGCAGCTTTACTCATAAAACCAAAACCTGGAAACATTCCAAATGTTTCATCATCAATAAAAGAATGATACATTCATACAATAGAATATTATTTGGCAGTAAAAATTAATGAAAAGTAATGAATGTAACAACACAGATGAATCTTTAAATCCTTGTTTAGCAAAAGCAGCTTGATACAAAATCGTACCATATGAGTCTGTACACAGGAAGTCTAAGAACAGGCAAAATCATTCATGATGATAGAAGTCAGAAAGTGTCTACCTGAGGTGTGGAGAAAGGTTGTTGCAGAAGCAAGATGATGGAGACAGGAGGGATCTTTCTAGGGTGATATAAATAAATATTCTCTATCCAGTTTGGGTGATTATAAGAATGTATATAGTAACGTCTCTACTTCCTTGAGATTCAGGTAACACCTATGCAATTCTTTTAAATGTAGAATGACAGCAGGATCTAAAGGCACTTTTTTATATTGAATTATCAAATTCCCTTGGGTTCATATCGCTTGCATGCTTTAGGAGTGTGGTGGTTCCCTGTGATGTGTTGTAGAGATGTATAAAGACAGACCAGACGAGTAACATCTGTTAATAGTTATGAAGAAAGGATTCTTAGGCAGCTTTCCAAACCTCTGTGATCTCATTTTATTACGGCTTCTGTTGAGCTCCCCACATGCTTTGACCGCTTTCCCTGCATGTTCCTCCAGCAGGGAGGGCTCCATGTGGGCAAAATAAATCTGAGTAGCATTCCTCCTTTGATTAGGACAGTGGATTGTCCAGGCGGGAGCGGCGGGGGGGGGGGCTTCCCTCACCCCTCTCTATTCAGAGAGCTGTAATACATACTGTACTTGAACTCTCCACCTTATTATGCCATCTCATAGACCCAGCAGGGAGTCTGTGTGGGTATCAAATGGTTATTATCTATTATCATCCTTCAGTTTTTCTAGTAGAGGAAGAGTGGAGTCTGCAGAAGTAAGGCACAGAAGAATTTGGGGTTATGTGAACTGAAGACATCAGATTTCAAGGTTCATGAACTTTATATTTGTGTTCGTGAAAGTAAATTCAGGACTACACAGCTGATTATTCTAGCTGTCTAGAACTGATTCTGATTAAATTTTCTTTGGTTTTCTTCAGTGGGTCACCCACTTTGATCTTCATTAGACTGACTTTCTTAATCTTTGCCCTTCTATGCACATATGTTGGTTAAGTGTCACTCTTAAGTGTCCTGCTTAGGGTATTTAAAAATGAACCTGAACGTTTTAGTCCCATTAAGGAACCAACAGTTCCATTGTGTAGCAATGGGACATTGCTAGAAACAGTTAGTAGTTGTTAATAGTAACAGCAGTGCAATCATAATGGCAGTGACTAACATTCAGGTGGTTACTTTATAAAAAGCAGAGTTCTGTACATTTCACTTGGAGTATCTAATTTTATCTTTATAATAACCCTGTGAAATTAGTACTGTAATTATTCCCACTTTACAGATAAAGAAATGGATCCTACTAAGGTATTACATAACTTGCTCAACATCACATAACCAGTAAGCAACAGACTCAGAATGCATTCCCAACTGTCTGACTCCAAAGCCTCCGTGTAAGGGGACTTACCAAACAAATACAAATTTTCCATTATTTTAGCTCGGTGGTTTTGCTGACAGACTTTTATTTAAAGAGGATAAGTCTCTTTCATTTTAGCAGTACCAAATATTCCTAAGTATGACAATCAATACAGTTTGGCTTTTTATAGCGTTTTCCCCCAAGCTGATATCAATTTAAAAATCTGCCACAGGAAGCTTGTTCGTGGACAAGTGATTTTTTTTTCCAGACATTGGTTTTGTGAGATAATGTCATATTGTTTAACAGAATGCATTTTAAGAATTTATATCTTTTTGAAAGGATCAACCTTCTCAGTCTAAGATAATTCATATAAATTGGTAGAGAGTGACAGTATCAAGTTTAAAAGAGTCTAAACGACTCTTTTAATGACTCTTTTAAACGACACTGTCTAAAAGAGTGAGGGGGGGTTGACATAATTTTGAGATATTTCTCATTTTTCAAGCTTTTATAAATTGACAAAAATTGTGTATATTTATCTTGTACACGGTGATGTTTTGATACAGTGATTACTGTAATCAAACTAATTAACATATCCATTACCTCACATAGTTATCTGCTGGCTCTGTGTGTGTGTGTGTGTGTGTGTGTGTGTGTGTGTGTGTGTGTGTTGAGAACATTTTAAGATGTACTCTCATCAAATTTAAAGTTTGTGGTACAGGAGTATTAACTATGGTCACCACACTATATATTAGATCTCCAGAACGTTCATTCTGCATAACTGAAACTTTATACCCTTTGACCACTGTCTCTGCATTTCCCCCAGTCCCTGGAAACAACCATTCTACTTTATGCTACTATTTTGACTTTTTTAGATTCTACCTATAGTGAGACACACTATTTGTCAGAAAGACACTGAACTTTAAGGACACTGAACACATTTTGTTTTTATAACAGTGACCTCAGGTTATGGAATTATAATTACTGTGCTTAAAAGATGTGTTTGTACATCTGTTGGAATAAATTAATGCAGCTGATACTTTTAATTTGCACATTCAGGCAAGCAGAGGGGACTCGACTTACAGTTTTCCTTAAACTATCATTGTTTTCAACACATGATTTTGTGTGGCTGGTTATTTTTTCATGTTGCTGGTCTGTCCCTTTTAATATTGATGGTCGAGTCATTGGCAATGTTAACATTTCAAATTATTTTACAGTAAATAAGCAATAGTGCAAATCTCCTTATTTGAATAAACATTTGGCTCTGTTTTTGACAGTTTTACCATTAATATGTGTATGCTTGTATATACTTAGAAAATGATTTACTGACAAGGAGGTAGAAGTTACAAATTGAAAAGTGTATTTAAAAGGACTACGTGTTAATTAGAGATAATTTATGAATGCTCATTAACAACAAATTAGGGTAATACACAGGGGAAGATATATTTTGTTTTGAGAGTTTACTCTGCACAGAAAATGTTAATTAAAATGTTTTCAGACTTGATTTACATAAAAGGTGATAAGTTTCAAAGAATATTACCATTATACTGTTAATGGTGTGAAAAAAAAAAAAAGTGGGTAAGTGGGGGGGTCATTAAAAGTTTCATGCACTAATAAGCAAACTCCTTTTAGTGCAAGAATAATTTCTTAAACACACTAATTTAATTGGCTTAGTTAAAAACTTTGTTTTGAATTATAGTGCCTGAGTAACACATTAGAGACTTCCTTACAGCCTAGTATATTGAGCTTTTTGAAGAAATTCTCCAGAAAATCCACATACCAAAAAAGAGAATTGTAATAAACCAACAGTAAAGTTACATTGCCAAATGAGATTTCTTTTTATAGAACTTTCCGTTAGTATCCTTGCAGTTCCACTTTATGTATATTTAAAGACTGAAACTAAAAAAGCTTCTTTCCACCATTGCTGACTTCCACACAAATTCTGTCATTAGTGGCATAAAGTAATGAGCTTACATGTCAGGAGTGGCTTGAGAATCAGTTGTATGACTTCAAACTCTCTATTGCCAAAAATACTTCAAAATGTAGGCAGTCCTGGCCCTACTGATGTCCTGTATAAACTAAGACTACCTGCTTCATCAGATGATAATAGTGAACATTGATCTCAACTGTGCAACTCCCATTTTCCCCATACTCCTGGAATTACTGCCTCTCACCCTACCTGGCCACTTCCGTTGAGGCGGAGTCCAAGGGAACAGGAGTCTCTCAACTATGAGGAGGGACATTCAGCTCAGGTCCAATCCAATGTAGTCTCTGACAGAGATGGCCAGGAAGCTCCACTACTATATATAATTCCTAAATTCTCTTTGCTTTGACTCTTTCCGACATGAAACAGTTACTGCTTTAGAAAGCTACCTCACTGCTCTTTATTAGACTTCAGTGTTACACCTTAGCATTCAGTAAAGTAGCACACTACAAAAAAGTACCTCAAAGCCAGTCCTCAGTCAGAATTAAAAGACAAAATACATAAACTACTAGAAAATGACCTCAACAAGAAGTCAGGTTTTTATGAAGGAAACTACAGAACTTCACTGATAGAAATAAAATGTATGTAAAGTCTGATATTTATCTATAGGTTTAATGTACTTGTTTTCAAAATCTCAAAGGAATTATTTTTAGAACTTGACAAAAATGATACAATAATCACCTCAAAGTGTAAACAGATAAGAATATTTGTAAACATTTTGTTGATAAAAAACAAAATAGTTGTGTAGTATTTTGCATCCAACTGTCATGGTCTACAATAAAACTAAAATAACTTAGATAATATGATCCTGGCATAAAAATGAACAGAGATAGCAGTAGTATCATAAAGTCAGGTAATTAAGAATTAGTTTTGGGGGGCACCTGGATGGCTCAGTCGGTTAAGCATCCAACTTCAACTCAGGTCATGATCTTGCAGTTCGTAAGTTCTAGCCCCACATTGGGCTCTGTGCTGACAGCTCAGAGCCTGGAGCCTGCCTCGGATTCTGTGTCTCCCTCTCTCGGTCCCTTCCCTCTCACCTCTCTCTCTGTCTCTCTCTCTAAAATAAGTAAACCTTAAAAAAAAAATTAAATATTACTTTTTTTAAAACACACCATCATAAATGCATATCTACAGATAGGTTTGTTTAATAAGTAGGGCTGGGATACTTGTTAATTTTTTTTAATTTAAATTCTTGTCTATATGTATATAAAATATATATTCTAGATTAACAAAAGAATTAACTTTAAAAATAGCAACGCTTCTCATTACATGGTCATGCAATTTAGTATTTGTCAGCTTTCAAGTTGAGATATAGTTAAGAAAGTTCAAAAGGAAAAAACCGTATACTTGACTCATAATAATAATAACCGTAAACAGCGAGCAAAATTATTGAAAACAATTTGTGTAGAATATTCCATTTAAAAAGATAAGGCAGTTTTTTTCTTTCACATATAGAGAAGTAATTCAGACAAATGTGTAAAGATAGATAAATTGTTGACCAAATCAAAAGTGAAAATTGCTAATGAATGTACATATGAGTGTATGTTTAATTTGAAGTAAATGTACCCTATCAGTTTGACCAGAATCTTACTCCTGTTCTTAGCCTTTGACCCAGTGATTTCATTTTTAGAAACCTCGCCATAAAAAAAAAAAATCCACAAATATATAGTTTTTTAAATTATCTACCATGATGATAATAGCAAACATTGATCATCGTGACTAGGAGTAAATTCATCATGGCCTTATCACCACTAGTCACCCAAGCATTCTTCCTGATAATCTTCTTGCTTGTTTTTCCTTTATGCTTCTTCTGTATTCTCCTGACCTGTTGTCTCTATGGAAGGTGGTTTATAATTTTATAAACATATTTTCCATCCTTTACTTCTCAGATTCGACTGCTTTCATGAAGACGTCATAGTAATATGTTAACTTGTATGGAACCTAGTACTAATTTCAGCTAAATGTACTTTGTACTAAATTTCAGCCAATATTTGCTAAATGGGCTTTTGTGTACTGTCTTAGAATTCTTACAATTTGTCTATATTGCTGTGTCTCTGAAGCAATATGTTCTAAGTCCATAATAACAGCAGCTGTAATTTATTGCACACTTTTTTTAATGATGATTACTGGACTAAACAGTTTATAGGCATTTGTCTTATTTAATCTGTAGAATTATCCTTCACAGTAACCCTTTCCTTAGTCAATAATAACCCTATGAAATACTATTTTTATTGTCCCTCTTTACAAACAAGAAGAGTAAAGTAATGTGAGGTCACAAACTAAGTAGCAAGCCAGATTTGCACCCAGGTTTCTATATCTCAAACCTCTTGCTCTTAGCTATAAATGCTATATGCCTAACAGTTTAAAATAAGAGATTGCCTTCAGAATTTTTAGGATATGGGGAAAGCATGTGTTAATAATTATTCCTGTGGCTGTTACCTTTATGAAAGCTATTTCAGGTTATCCAAGGATGAGTAATAAAGTGGGTGTGGTTTGATAGAAGTTATGATGGTCTGTGTTCAGGATTTTTGAAAAATAGTGGTTACAGATAATAAGTATGTTAGGATGTGTATGGAGAATAATTGATTGGGTGGATGTAAATTATTTTAATAGTCTGCTTTCATGAGTTATTTGTGAAAAATTCTATTAATATGGATACTTGAGATAGTTCAATATGTACCCATCAGGGTTCACAGTATGTTTTCCTTCATTGTTAAATCCAAAAAGTACAGAAGGTCATAATGCATTTGGTGGCAAAACCTAACATGAAAGTAGTTGCCTTAGTTATATGAATACAGGACACTGCCCTAGGTAACACTGATGGAATTATACCATATAATGCATGTTGTGGTTTTAAAATTAAAAAAAAAAAATTGAAAAGTAATTCTGATATATATCTGGTCCTAGATATTTTGAATCAAAAATTGTTTTTGTGTATGCATATATCCACTTCTGTAAATGTACATGCGTATCCAAAGTTTTCTATTTAAATCTATAACATTGTAATCAGAACAATCTTCATTCAGTAAAAACTTGGTGTTACATCCGTAAAACATTGGAGAAACTAAACAGTTCTAAATCCAGTCATTAATACTCCAGGAAAATATAAAGGTATTTTGAAAATCCATTTAATTACAACTTACTTTGTTTTCCTTACAGAGTAGTAAATATGAGAAAATGTTTTCCCTCAGTTCAATGAAGTTTTATCTTGGAGTGAAAAGGAAAATGAAGCCTCCAACAAGGTAAAGTTTGAAAGGGAAAGGTTTTTGAAGAGTAAAAGCTATAGGACTATTTGTCTATTTAAGGATTTGGAGATCAGAGGCGTTAATCAAGCTTTTTATAAGTTAAGCTTTAGACAAAATCTTTGAGCTGTCACAGACATGGCAGGGGGCCTGTTGCAGATCAAGGGAAATTATGTGGGCAGATAAAAAAGCCTGTTTCCACTGCAGTCAAACCCCTTGGTGATTGCATCTCTGCTACATAAAGCAGGAAATCCCCAGAAGGTCCTGTCTACTGAAAAACACATCGGTTTTTCTCCACATTCTGTTTCTTGATCAGTCTCCCAACCTGGGGACATAAGGAATGTTCCAGGAAATTCTACACTCAGGAAAACAGCCTCTTGATGCCTAGCTATGTAGTTTGCCCTTTTCATTTTGCCAAATTTGGTAGTAAACCCACAGCACATAGGTAGCCGAGAGCGAGTGGACCCCACTTATAGTGTCCCCCTCTTCAACATTTGAATCATGCCAGCATTTGGTTTATTCCAATACTTCCTATCACAGTTTAATTTGAATTGCTAATTACATTTGCAAGAATACTTTTCTTATGAAACATCTTAATGAACTGTTATGTGCTTAGTTTGGGATTCTGTTACTGAAAATTTTCTCACTTTTGCCTACATGCTTAATTCTAAACCCAGAACATACACCTGTATTTCAGTTGACGTTTTCTTAATTTCTCGCAATATCAATAAGACAATGTATAGATCCTCTTATTTTGGCCATTTTCCTAGACATCTATCCTTCCTCAGCCAAGAGTATCTTCTGAGAGATTTCCCCACCTTCCCATAACATCATATAAGACTCCTTCCCTCTGTCTCCCTTCAGCGTATTTAAATTTGTAGCTGAACCCCTCATTGATCATTCACCTCTACGTCAGTCATACCCACTGAATCATCCCTCGTGGGGATCTGTTCTATATTACACATTGCCACCATTAAATATCACCTCCTTAACATCTAATCCTTCTTTTAGTTTTGTACAGTTGATATTTTTTAATATGTATGTTTATGTGTTTTTTTCCCATGTGATTTAGTTGGGGATTGACAGCATATTCCGAAAAACATCACTGGTAAGTTAACTGCTGGCAGTTTTTGGATTTGAGATATTGATAACTTTACTAAACAATGTTATCGGCAGGTAGATCTACAGATAGGAAATGTTTCACCTAAGTGAAATTAGGTTGTTTTGTTTTTGTTTTGTTTTTGTTTTAAGTATTTTTAGTCTGAGAAGAAGAAAATAGATTTGCTTCAAGCTTTAGGTCCATTTCAATCCTATGTGTCCTACCTGCCAGTGCCTCTTAAGAGAAAATATATCTGATTTCTTCCTAGTTCTTTTATGAGTGTGGAATCCCAGCTTTTATGGAATAAGCAGGCGGAATTCAGTTTCATATGAAGGAAAAGAACTAGCCAAAACTGAGTATAAAAAAAAAAAATCTTAGCCTCAAACCATTTCTTTCCATATATGTACATTTTTCCATTGATCTCATAGGATCTAGCCAGTCTCCCTAGAGACTATACTGGATGTCTCTTTCTTCAGCCCTAGCTGTGTCTGATCAATCACTAAGCCAAACTGGATCTGCCTCTTAATTATCTCCCTTATCAGGCCACACCTTCATTCATCTGCATGGTTTTATTCTAGTCATCCTAAGTGTTCTTCATGCCTTTAATTTTATTTTTGTTTTCTAGAATATTCTCTACCCAACCACCAAAGAGGCTTTCTAAATGTGTTGTGTTTCTTTCCTGCATTAAAGCTCTTCAACGAATCCTATAGCTAAAGGATAACGTGCAGGATTGTTGGCACAGCGTTCCATGAGCTTCATCTTCCAAGGCTTTCCCTTTTTTACTTACTGATAAAGCAGTAATCTGTGATTCACCATACATCCCTTCGTCCTTCATCTCTGCATGTTCAGTGTAGATAGCCCCTTTACTGAGCCTTCTTCACACTATATGCTGCTCCCATACCTCCCACTCCCATCCCCTTCCTGCTAATGTGGTAGACACAACCGTCATTCTTTCAGGTTACAGCTCAGATGCCCCAAAAGTCTGATAACTCTCCCCTCTAATCATTACTTATTTCTTCTTGGCATCGATAGTATTTTGCACACATGGGTGCAGAATTATAGAGAGGACCGTTGTTTTGGACATGGTAATGGAAAGGGACAATGTCTTTATGAGAATCTAATGAAGGAAGCATGAAATTTTTACAAATTTCATGTTGACGTTTTTTTTCCCAAATTGTTTTTCATACAGGAATATAAAGAGTATGTAATTACATTGAAATATCCAGGTCATTTTAACAACACTTAGAAAAAGAAAATTTTCTAAGAAAACTTTATCGCATCCCCAAGTGTGCTCTTTCTGTATTTGTGTCAACAATACTTTCTCTTTTTCTCACTCTGCTGTAATTTATTTGTTTACGTGCCTAGCTCCTCTAATAGAATGTGGGAACCTTGAGGGCAAGATCTCTGTTTTATATAGGTTTTCAATAAAAGGTTACTGAGTCAGTGTTATTGGACATGCAGTAGTAGTTTTTCATTTGGTTCATTTTTCATGAGTCTTGCGGGTATTAAATGTTTATAATCCTAATGATGGAGACAGTCTAAGCCTTTTTACAAAGTATGCTCTTAAGAAAATGTGCACATATTTTTCGTCTTACACTCAGAGTTTCTGGGGGAAAAGATGTGTTTAACATCATGTACATGAAAAAGTAAATGACAGTGACCTTTCTGCCTTTCCAGAAATATTGCCAATCATTCTTCAGCAGTTACCAAAGCCTGTAGCTGTATTTTGTTTAAACTAGCATATTTATACTATTATTTTGATATTGCACATTTAACAGAAGCCTGAAGCAACTTATACTGAAATACTCCCATTTTGATTGTATTAACTCATGAATCAGGAGAAACCCACAGAGGCTTCTGATCATTTAATAACTAAACAAATACACTGGAGAACAGTCTTCTGGCTTTATGAATTATGTATTTTATAAACCTTGTTTTACAGGCACATTTGTTGTGATAACTTACAAACTCAGACGGAGTGGATGGCCAGTGTCTTTATCGCCCAGGTACGACATCTGTCTCAGCTCTCCAGCCAAGTAGAACGACTGCTTGTAGGAAATGTTGGGATTTCGAAAGCCTTTTTAATAAGAGTCTTATGTGTATACTTTTATTTTCTCATTCATGTTTTTTTTTTTTTTTTTGTAATGCTTATTTTGAAGGGGAGGGGCAGAGACAGAGAGGGAGACACAGAATCCGAAGCAGGCTCCAGGCTCTGAGCTGTCAGCACAGAGCCTGATGTGGTGTTTGAACTTAAGGAGCCATGAGATCGTGACCTGAGCCGCAGTCAGATGCGTAACCAAGAGAACACCGCCCCCCGCCTCCCCCGGGCGGCCCTCATATGGTTTTTCAAACATACGAGAATCCAAATTGATCCATTACCCTTTGAAAGAGAGTTACTCTCTTTCTAGAGGCTTCTTTTTTGGTGCTCCAGCAACTCCTTACCTTTGGAGAGGTGTATTGCTTCAAGATGGTAGTGTAAGAAAGAGGGACCTGTTTACCAGAGTCCCACATTCATCTTCATTTAGAAAAGCGTGCCTCTTTCTTCTTCTTCTCCCCATGGCTCACCTACTCCCCCCACTCTAGCCTTTCCAGAAACAAGGACAGGAGCCCACATTTCTTTAATACTTACTCTGTGCTGGATACTTCAGAAGAGCTAACTCTTGTATTCTTTGTAACAAACCATGCATGACGTTGCTTATAGATGTTTGCTTAGCACCATACAGTTTAGTAGTTCAAACCCAGGAGTGCCAGAAGCTAATACCTATACTCAGTTCCCCATTTAGTCTCCTCTCTAGAGGAGGACTCTGTCTTTGTGAGAAGGGTTAATAGTCTCATTAATAGGATTGGTTTTCTCCCCACTACCTTGTCTGGCTGAATTCCCAGAAGGGCTTCCCATAAGAGCATTGAAATTCACTGGTAACGATTAAGTTGCCACTCTTTATTACTGAGGACGCACTTCCCTGTTTCTCTTATAAGTTGGAAGTTAATTCACCCCCAAGTCTGGCCCTTACTTGTTTTGAAAACCATTTTCTGTGTTCATTTAATTTATTAACCTTTCCAGTGGTTAATAAACACTGCTCTTCTCAGTCTGACGCTGAGGTTACTACCTGAAAACACATACGCAGGAAAAGACTTAACTTTTTAGAGATTTTTCCTCTTTTTTGTGCCTTTTTAGAAATTCAGATATTTAAGTCCTTAAAAAAAATGTAAACTAGATTTGAAGTGTTTTAGTAAAATTGGAACCCTAGAGTCAAAAGTATTACAGTGTCTGTGGTACAACTACTCTGATTTGTTTTTATGATTGAAGTCACTAGTCTCTGTGGTTGAAAATCAAGGTATAAATAGCCAGAAAGCAGAGGTTGCTCTCATGGACAGCTTATTCCCCCCTGCCTCAGCTATCCTTCCTTGTCCTGGCCTTAGGGATTCAGCCCAATTACTTTTCCTCTGTTCTTTCCACTGCTTAGGATTAAGGTAAACAAAAAGGCCTTCTTGGATTTAAGGATTTAATGGCTCACCTCCACAGGGAGGCAGAAAACTAGCAAATGTTGTTTTATATATATACGTGTGTGTGTGTGTGTGTGTGTGTGTGTGTATACATATATGTTAACACACACACCAACAGTTAAGTGCTTCTTACAATGAGTTCTTACTGGTGTGCAGAATACTTTTATAATATCCATCCCCATTTTCACTCCTGCTTCAAAAGTCCTTTAGATTTCACCTGATGTATCATTCTCCGAGAAACTCTCCCTGATCTTCAGACCAGTCAGATCTCAGGCTAGAGGAACCCTTAGCATTCTTTACCTCAGTTGTAGCACTAATTAGAAAGTACTGTGTAATTAGATTTTTCATGTCTGCCTCTCCGACTAAAATGTACACTTGATGACAAGAAAGGCTCTGTCAGTCTTATTAGACCTAGATGTATACTTGCACCATAGAACCCAATCCCATTTACAAAATACATGCTTAGGTAGTATTTCTAAAATAAGACAGGGAGAGAACATAATTTGACAAAATTTCAAATAGATATTAGTGTGATACAATAATAAGCAACAGAAAGGAGAGGATGTGACTGGGGTAAGGAAGGGCACTAACTAGGAAATGTTCTCAGGAAAATGCCTTTCTAAACAGCTGACAGGTATGCTGACACCTGTCTGAAATTAGGGAGCAGGTAATGCAGGTATGCAGGAGTGGGGAGAGTGTTCTAGTATAGGGGCCAGCAGGTGCAAGGTCCTGAGATGTGGTCATAATCTTTGTTCCATTAACATCATGAAGGGCTGTGTGAAGAAAGATATAAAAGATGAGGAAGGTAATAAGCAGATCATATAGTCCCAGTTTATGAATTTCCTCTACCACTACACTTCCAATATCCCCTCCCTAACTCACTGATGATCAGTTCACTGATTTTAAAAATTACTAGTAATCATTAAAGAATTTCATTTTTCTACTAGGAAATCTACCACCCTCCCTGCATTTTACAGCCACATAAGTGAGGCTCCCTTCTCTTCCAACTATTTCTTCTGATTACTAAGAACTTTTCTCTAGTCATAAATACTCAGTGTGCCATACTATATGGTCAATATAGAGGAAAGGTGAGAAATAATCTTCAGAGAGTGAGGAAGCCAATTGCCCAAAGTAGAACTTCAACTTAATGCTGAGTGCTTACTTGAAATTTAAGGTTAAATCTGAAGTGAGATGTATCTATAAGAGAGAGCATCTTTCTCTCTTTCTTCATCGGTTGGTAGGCTCTCTCATAAAGCAAGTAGAATTGGGTTTAACCAGTGTGGGGGCCTTGCCAGGCAGGGATGATGAAAGGAAGCAGCACAGGATGTGGAGATATTTATAAGGAGGTGAGTATCCTTATAGACTGTGAAATCTAAGACTGACTCTGAAGGAAGTGGAGGGTAATGTGGAAAGTAGAATGATGGTAGAGACAGTAGAGAAGTAAGAGAATGGATTTGGATGTCTTAAGGAGTCTAAAGGGGTGAATGAAGCTGAATTAAGTTGTAAGAGGTCAGGGTCAGAAAGAGAGAGAGGCAGGCTCACCTCACGTTCATTGCAGCATTACTCACAGTTGCCAAGGTATGTAAATGACCTACGTGTCTAAGGACGAATGGATAAAGAAAAGATCCGTGTGTGTATGTATATGCTCCCCCACACACATTCAGATATTATTCACCCTCAAACAAGAAAGAAGTCTTGTCATTTTTGACAACATGGATGAATTTGGAGGACATTATGCTGAGTGAAATAAGCCAGACAAAGACTGCAAGTATCACTTACGTGTGGAATTTAAAAATGAAAGTTTAACTCATAGACACAACAAAGTGGTTGCTGGGTGGGTAGGGAGAATAGGTGAAGGTTTACACACTTTCAGCTATAAGATGAATAAGGTTTGAAGATCAAATATAAAAAATGGTCACTGTTGATACAGTTAATACTGTATTGTATAATTGAAATTTGCTAAGAATAGAACTTGAATGTTTTCACCAAAAAAAAAAAAAAAGTGAGGTGATAGATGTATTAATTAACTTAATTGGGGGGAATTCTTTCACAATGTATACATATATCAAATTGTCACATTGTACATTTTCAATATCTTACAGTTTTGTCAGTTATACCTCAAGGCTGGAAGGATGGGGAAAAAATAGCGGGAGACAGAACTGAAGATTTTGGGGTGTGATCACTGGTTATAATAATGAAAGTATGATCCTCAGCCATGTGATCCATAAAGTGTAGGACCTTTAAGATCATTTATAGAAAACTATGAATGTCATAATATATTCCTCAGATACAGTGTTTTGTACTGTTGGGGAAAATACCTCTTGGATCCATCTGATAAGAACTAGTTAGCCAGTACACAGAACACTGTGTATATCACGTCAGAAAAAGCAAGACTGTGTTTGCTCTTTGATTTCTCTATCATTTAACACATGTACTATATAAAGTGTAAGCATAATCCATAGGGTTAGTGAATTCCTTTCCAGCCAGTTTTCTTTTAGCTTTACATGTTGGGAACATCCCAATTATATAATATCAAAATTATTTTTACCAAGTTTAGGGCTTTGACATAAAAATAGCATTATGAAGCTTGTAACTTTCTTTCTGAAATATTTTATAATCTACCATTATAGATTTGCTGAGCCAAAATAAACACTTCACTAAAACTCAAGGGTAGATCTGATGCATATACACTCAGTCTCATAATAAAGATCTGCACTGTAGGATCATTGAAGATTAAATGAGATTTTATTTATATGTAGTATATATGTTGTGAGATTATATACACTGATAATCACAAAGTCTGGTGGTGTATGTCCCTTAATATAATCTTGCCATTATATATGGGTACACAGCAAATACTTGTTGAATCCTTTGCTATAAAATACATTAAAATACTAATTGAAATAAAAGGCAGGAATGTGCTGAATCTTAAGAATAGAGAGAGAAAAAAAGAATAGGTTTTAGCTAGACAGTTTACCAAAAGGCTTTCATTTCAACAGAACATCCATAAAGCTTATCATTTTATAATTGGTATTCTGTAGTTCTTTCATAGATTGTTGTCTGAAAATCAATTTCCTTTTGCCAACTTCTGGAAAGTTAATCTACCCTGAGGAGTAGAAAAATTCTTTAAATATTTTTCTTTTATATGCATATCTGATGGATTTATCACTCAAGAGCTTATATTTTTACCTGTGGATATTTCTCCCCAATGCAAAATTAATTTTTCTCCAGTCATATCTATAATTGCTCAGTTGGCCAGAATATGTAGTCAATAATTTGAGAACAAATGTGCCATACTCGGTTGTACAATGATTTTCAGTATAAATGTCTGTGTGCAAGGTAATTTCTTTGGAATTCAATTAGATGAAAAAGTAACATTTTTCAAAAGGTCATAAAATGAGGCTGATGTTTCTGATGGCCATGCCTTAGGTTGATTTGAGGTCTATAAGGTCAAATTATTTTTACACTAAAATTGTCTTTAGTAGAGGGAGAAAATATGTGCATAGTTACTTTGATTACAGGGCCTAGAAAAATAGACAAGTGTGTTATTTTTCTCCCACAAAGAGATTTGCCAGTTTCATCAAATATTTTCCTCCTTTTGATTTGATAAGTAGTACATAAGCCATGTATTTGAAACTTTGAATGGAGACCTCAAAGTTCTGTTCACTTAAGAGTTTTACATCCTCAAGCGATGCTGCTACCAGAGTCAACATCATAGTTACAAATGGCATTCTCATGGAAAGCAGAACATTTGATTTGGAAATATGGGAAAAGGAGCCAAGTAACTGTAACATGATCTACTACATAATAAAATAACACACCAACAGCGAGAAATTGTGTTTCCACAGCATGAAAATGACATATTGCCACCAGCTGGAAAGGAACGAAAACGTTCTATAACCAAAAATCCCAAAATCGGAGGTTTGCCTCTAATTCCAATCCAGCATGAGAGAAGTGCAACCCAAGCCAGGAAAAATATTGAGGTAGGTTCAGATTTTATTTGTTTTATATTAATTATAACTTTGGTTTTCTTATGTCGTAATATGATTCAGTACATTAATTGTTTCTTTGGCTTCAAAAACTCAACAGTAATCTTTGTAAAGCATGGTATACAAATCATATCCTGCAAGAAAATATTATGTATGAATAACCCTATGCTCCTCTTTAAGTTTTATCTCTTAAGTTTTCTTAAAGAGTTTTAATAATGTCATTGGCAGGCCAATTTAATATGCATAATGCCACTTATTTTCTTATCTGTAACATAGGCAACTTTAAATATGTATTCAGAGGTCCACATGGTAAAATTACAGTCTCAAATTAGTCATACAAGTTCACTTCTAACACGCTTAGGATGAGCCCAGGGCCAATTATGTCTGGATCCGTAGTAACTATACTTTCTAGTAACACAGTCAAATCCCAGTGGTTTGGGAACTGATGCGGTGTCGCAGTTAATTTAAGGAACTGCAAGATGACCCCTGAGCGTCAGTAAAAATGATGTGGCATCTTTCAGGACAGCGGCTTTGTTCTCCTTCTCACCTTGAGGGGCAGGGGCGGGGAGAACATAAGTAGCATCAATCTTCACTTGAAGTTTAGTCTCTTCAGGAAAGGACATGAGCTGTTTGCACTTAAACCTCATTAGATGCTTTGGGAATAATGCATGTTTCAGTGCTTTAGTTGAGCCCCTCCAAGCAAAAAAAAAAAAAAAAAGAAATTCTTCAAGCCTAGGTTTGGGACTGAGTGGTTTGAATCTCTCAAATTTTAAAAGACTAAAGCTATTTTAACTTAGTGATCAGATTTAAAATTTTTTTCTATGTATATCTTTCCTTGAACATTTATCCCAATGTAATATTCCTCTTCACTAAAAGATAAAAGCTTTGAAATAACGGTTTATTTCCTTCTGCACTTATATTAAAAAAAATTTTTTAAGCGTTCTGCACAATTATGGGTTCCTAAAATAATCTAGAATTTCAAAATTCTAAGAGTCCCATTTCCCAGGAACTCACATTAGGAAACAGTTTAAACAAACAAGACAAACCTGTTACCCCAGCTTCTCTGACATTGCCTTGGGATGAGTTATGGAGCAAAGCAAATCAAAAAACATTAACCAGTATCCAGTATAGGATTAGGATGATGACTAAATATATAGTATAATAATTTGTTAACTATTCTCAAATCCAGAATTTCAGAGACAATTTTTTTCTTTTTTATCATACTTAAGATCAGAAAACTGATAAACTCCAAACTATAAAGACCTTGTGATAAGCTCTTAAAATAATTCCATGAAATATTAACTGCTAGAAAATTTATGACTAAGCTAAATTAACCTCTTTGTAAATTTTGCACACGGGGTGATTCAACAAATTTGGCAGAGAAAGATTTTAAATGCTCTAGTATTGGGAAAACATTGGAAGTTTAAAAAGCATTAAAACACTATTAATAGAAATTGAAAATTGCATATGAACCATTAAAATGTCACAGAATTAGATTCATGTAAATATTTAAGAAAATACGTTTATAAAATAATCACTTTTGGTCCTTTGTTTTAAAAATGGAAAATGGCTTAAAATACTGCTAAATAGGATATATTCATAGTCACATCAGTGGATGTATTCAAGAATTGTTTTTCAAACAAGGCGTTGGCAGATTGGCAAATTTGGTGCTTTGGCCATTTGGTAATGCCCCATTTCATGTCTTGGTTTCGTGAGGTTTTATTGAAAGTTGGAGGAGAATACCTCACTCAGGCAGGCAGTCATCCTGGAAAAATCCACTTCCAAAATTAATTGAGTGAATTAGTAGTGAGCTAGCTGAATAAGCCAGAGAAAGAAATGGGCCAGAGGAGATCACACACGAGTGCCAAACATGGTACTTAAGAATGCACACACCAGAGGGGCCCCTGGGTGACTCAGTTGGTTGAGCATCCTACTTCGGCTCAGGTCATGATCTCATGGCTCTGTGTTCACAGCTCAGAGCCTGGAGCCTGCTTTGGATTCTGTCTCTCTCAGAAATAAACATTAAAAAAAATGCACATACTAGTTCCTACCTGTGATTTGGCTACCTCCGGAGTTCATTGTACTCAGCCTCTTTATCTGCAAGCATGTAGGGATAATAAAAGGCTCTACCTCATATGGCTGTTGTGAGGATTCAATGATATCATAGTTGAGAATTTATTAGAATAATGCCTAGTACATGGTTAACATTTGAATCAAAAGAATAAGGAACTTGGAAGACAATATGGGATAATTATTTCAAAAAAATTTTTTTAAGAATATTTGTGAAACAAATAATGAGCAGTGAAGAATGATGAGCAGTTCAAGCAGGAAATGGTGATCTAGAATCTTACCCATTAAACACTTCTATATAGATATTTTTCCAGGGAAGACTTGCAGATTGCTAACAGACACATGAAAAGATGCTCAGCATCACTAATTATCAGAGAAAGGCCAATCAGAGCCACAATAACATAACCCTTTACACCAGTCAGAATGGCTAGTACCCAAATAACAAGTGTTGGTGAGACTGTGGAGACAAAAGAACCCTGGTGCACACTCCCCTGTTGGTGGGAATGTAAATTGGTGCAGCCACCATGGAAAACAGTATGGAAGTTCCTCAGAAAATTAGACATACTATCCAGTAATTCTAATGTGTATTTATCCAAAGAAAATGAAAACATTAATTCAAAAAGATAAATGCCCCCGTGTTTATTGAAGCATTGTTTATAATAGCCAAATTATGGAAGCAGCCCAAGCGTCCATAAATAGATGAAGTGTTATGTATGTATACAGTGGAATATTATTCAGCCATAAAAAATGAAATCTTCCATTTGCAACAACATGGATGGACGTAGAAGATATGGTGCTAAATGAAACAAGTCAGAGAAAGACAAATGCCATGTGATTTCACTTCTATGTGGAGTCTGAAAAACAAAACACAGAAACCTGCCCATAAATACAGAGAACAAACTGATGGTTTCCAGAAAGGAGGGTTGGGAATGAGCAAAATGGATAAAGGGGAGAGGGAGATACAGGCTTCCAGTTATGGAACTAATAGATCATGGGAGTAAAAGCACAGCACAGGGAATATGGTCAGTGATAGTGTAATGGTGTTGTAGGATGACAGATGGTAGCTACACTTGGGGTAAGCACAGCACAACATAGACTTGTCAGATCACGGTGTTGTATGCCTGAAACTAATGTAACATTGTGTGTCAACTATACTTCAATAAGAAAAAAGTCTATATTGCTCCTTAGTTTTCCCTGGGTAATAGATGCCAAGTAAGTCTTACCGTGGTTGATATTTATTTATAAACTCCCAGTCGTATCCCTGTGCTGGTTAGCCATCATTCTCATTAATCTTTCATCTTGGGGGAGGGGTATTTTGTTTTGGTAAAATATACGTAACATAAAACTGTTCATTTTAATCCTATTTAAGTGTAGTTCAGTGGCATTAATTACATTCACCTGGTGCAAACATCACAGCTGTCTCCATATTTTAACGTAGTCTAATGAAACTTTGGAATTAAGCTAGGTACTAAATATTTCATCAGTTTTAGAGGAGATGAAATGTATTTCCCTGAGATATATAAGCATAATTTTTTTCACAAAACTTCAAGTTATAAAATATATTTGTGAAAATATTTATATTCAGCCTGAGTTTGTATGTTTTAATTTCACGTCTGGATTGAATGGAATTTAAGAAAATAAAAAACTGTGTTGCATATTTTAAAAATTTTAAAACTTTATTCAATATTTGAAAGGTTAGCAATCATATCCTAAGTATAGGCACTATACTGGGTTCACATTCAGTGAACAAATCAAAACCCTCTGCTTGCATTGAGTCAACTTGGTAGCAGGGCATTCGGATAATCACACGAGTAAGCACTGCGGAGAAGAAGAGAGAAAGTTGGGGAGTTGCCTTTTAAACATAATTATATTGAGTGTCTCTTCCATTTATGCCACTCAGTGTCACACATAATACCAGATTAAAATTTCATCTTGTTTCAACATTCATAACTCAAATTCTCCTTCAGATATTTGCTTTCTAGGTTTTGCACCTTTTACCAGGGAACTTTCAAAGACATTTCTTCATTTCTTCTTGTGAAAAGAAAAATAACTTCTTTTTCTACTCCACCTACACTCTGATCCAGTTTGTTGGGTCTCCTTCCTTGTTCAGTGGCTCCACACTGCCATATGCTTGATTGTCTGTTGTTTGTTCCTCTGTCTTACACTTTATTCAGTTGTTGTGCTCTGATAATCTGCAGTCAGATGCTTTACCCCTGAGCTATATCCCCCAACTCTTTGATGATCTGATGAGAGTTCTGTATGCCAGAAATTGCCCAGTCATAAGACATCCTGAACACTAGTTAAGAAAGCACGCCTTTATAGTTCAGCGAATGAACGTGTGCTCTAATTCTCGGATCCAAAAGTGAGTTTTAATACATAAATATATATTTAATATTATCAATGTATATTTAATATTTATATTTAATAGGAATATATTTAAGTTATATATTAATACACATTAATTTCAGTATTTTCAGTTATTTCAGTATTTTCAGAAATACTGGATCTGCAGGATTCTAAAAGACATCGTGTGGGAGGAAGGATTTCACTGGTCGGGTATTAGAGGAGGAGGAAAAGAGCAGAAAAAGAAGTCAAACATATTTCTCTGCCATAGACCTGCTCAACATCTTTAATATACTAATATGTACTGTGAGTCTCAAAGAGGGGGCTGTAGTACAAGTATAGGGTGTGTCCCCAAATCCTATAGCCACGTACATGACACTGTAGGAATTACACATATACCAACATATGACACATTTAAGCAGAAATGAATTGGAAGAGGCAAGTTTGAAATGAAAGTCAATACCTCGGCCACAGCAACTTACTAGACTTGTCTCCAGAGGGCAGGGAAACAAAACCAAAAATGAACTATTGGAACCTCATGAAAATAAAAGGGTTTTGCACAACGAAGGAAACAACAAAACTGAAAGGCAACTGACAGAATGGGAGAAGATATTTGCAAATGACCTATCAGATAAAGGGTTAGTATCCAAAATCGATAAAGAACTTATCAAACTCAACACCCAAAAACAAATAATCCAGTAAAGAAATGGGCAAAAGACATGACACTTCTCCAAGGAAGACATCCAGGTGGCCAAGCGACACATGAAAAAATGCTCAACATCACTCATCATCAGGAAATACCAATCAAAACCATAATGAGATACCACCTCACACCTGTCAGAATGGCTAACATTAACAAATCAGGCAACAACAAATGTTGGCAAGGATGCGGAGAAAGAATTCTCTTTTGCACTGCTGGTGGGAATGCAAACTGGTACAGCCACTCTGGAGAACAGTATGGAGGTTTCTCAAAAAATTAAAAATAGAACTACCCTGCAACCCAGTAATTGCTGTACTAGGTATTTATCCAAAGGGTACAAAAATGCTGACTCAGAGGGGCACATGCACCCCAATGTTTATAGCAGCACTATTGACAATAGCCAAATTACAGAAAGAGCCCAAATGTCCATTGACTGATGAATAAAGAAGAGGTGGTATATACCCATACATACATACATACAATGGAATATTGGCCAACAAAAAGAATGCAGTCTTGCCATTTACAACAATGTGGATGGAACTAGAATGTATTATACTAAGCAAAATGTCAGAGAAAGATAAATATTATATGATTTCACTCATATGTGGAATTTAAGAAACAAGACAGATGAACATAGGGGTAGGGAAGGAAAAATAAGGTGAAACTAGGGAGGCAAACCATAAGAGACTTAAATACAGAGGCCAAACAGAGTTGCTGGAGGGGTGTTGGGTCGGGAGATGGGTTAAATAGGCAGTTGGCATTAAGGAGGGCACTTGTTGGGATGAACACCAGGTGTTTTATGTAAGTGATGAATCACTAACTGCTATTTCTGAAACCATTATTACACTATTTAACTAACTTGGATTTAATTTTTTTAAAAAGGCGATGAGAGTCAATCTGAATAACCTGAGAGACCTCTTTGAAGCTATAATTTAAGTGTATGTTAAAATGAATTTCCATGGTCTACCTTTCATTTGATTTTATACCTGTAAGATGACTGTATTGATCTCTTGGTCAGTGAATTCTGACATGCCACTTGTGTCAAAGTAAAGTTAGAACCTAAGTCACAGAAATAAGCTCAAAATAAGAAGCATGCACGTTTCTGTGGAATGTGTTTTCAATGTAAATTGTACCGAATCCTGCTTTCTCCTGAGATGTTGTATTTTATTTTCAGAGTGCGAGAGCAGAGCTGGAACGGCTGAGGCTCAGTGAAAAGCGTGACCAAGAGCTTGGGGATGGCAGCTTAAGGGAGAGAGCCTCCATGGTGGCCCAGTGCCTGGAGCACAAGGACGAGAAACTTCGAACTAGAACCAGAAAACATCGGAGTTTCAACTGTCTGGAGGACACGGAGGCTGAGGTCCTTCACGGGCAACAGAAAAGCCAGAAAGCCCCCAAGACATGGAGGAAACCCGAGGACAGCAATGGCAAAGCTGTTTTAGACTCTGATAGTAAGTTACCATCAAAGGTTATTGAAGAACTTAGCCTGGTTCTGCAGCGGACAAGAGCCCTTCCAAAAGACTTACAGGGTGAGCAGGTCTTGCAGAAAGAGATAAAATAGTTTTGCAGATTATTTTTTTGTAATATTGTATACAGTGTTTGCGTGCAAACCGGAAACCAAACAGTAATTCATGGTTTGTGAGATTTGTCTAGCTATACATAAGCATTTAAATAGCATTTTAAAATGTATATGTACATATGTGATGTGTAAGATTATGTTTTTGGCCTGAACAAAATTTGTACCGTTTAAGTGTATTAACCTTGTGTAAGAAGGCATTGGGTTACTGTGAGTCAGCCAGGCTTTTACAGTAGTTGTCTGTTGAATGGTGTAATTTATGAGCAGAAATCTCAAACTGTACTGTATTGTATAAAACGTTTTAACTGAAGCCTATGAAATTATATGTATCACATTTTGCACTTTGAGAAACCTTGTATATTAAGTTACCATATGTTTTTAGGTTTACATAGGGTCCACCATATGGAAAAGAAAGGGAAGTTGTAAAGAGGAAGGATTTGTTTTAGTGGCTGCCTGTCAAACATTGGAGTTTTCAAGTGAAGCAAGAGTTAACAAAAAACCAAGGAGGTCCATTAAGATTCATTCTAGTTCACTATGGACCAGAACTTATTAATGAGGAACTGCCTATTAAGAAAAAAAGTCTAGTGACTGCTTCCCAAGGTAATGTTCAGCCAACAAACACGAATCATGGCACTGGCCACACTTACTTAGGGTGTTAGGGAACCATCCACGGTGTGCATTCACTACTCTCCGGTTCTTCGCAGGTGGCTGCTGAGAAGAAACTTAACACTGCATTGAAGACCTGGCATGGTTGCCATTTGCACTGACTGTTGCTCTGTACATTTTTTTTTAATTCCTTTCTATGGATTTTGTACAAATTCATTATCACAGGGTTTTGTTACTGTGTTTTAATTTTTTTGTCATTGCTTTACCTTGTATTTCATTTCTTGTTATTTTAAGTAAGGTTGTGATCTCTTTCTCCACAACGTCGTAATTAACTGGAAGTATACAACATATGGCCATTTTAGAGTGGGGGATAGTTTACCCCACTTTTGGCAGCTTCCAGTTCACATTTAATCAGGTCTCTTTAAAAAAAAAAAAAAAAGTAGTCTCCTCCTGTGCCTAATAAATGATAAAGCCCTCTGTTTTTTGCCTCCACATTAGGGTCAGCTACTGAGTTGGTGGTTTTCCTCCAACAGACGATACTGTCTAAGTATAGTTCACTTTAGGGACAGCGCTTTTCATCCATTTCCTAAGAATTTTATTAGGTCTGATGAGTTTTGATTAAAATTATCTTATATAGCTAGGTCTTATTTCAGCCACTTATTTTACCCCCCTTTTCAGGGTCTTCTTCAGAATCTGTTATACGAAAGCCCATACTTTTGTGAGTCCGGTCATTGTATAGGAATATACTCTTAAATACTCTGAATTTCTTCCTTGTAAAATACTGATCACTTCTATTTGGTGGTGATAAAATAGTTTACCATGGAGGTGTGATATTTATTCTTTAAATCTGTACTGATTAGAATTTTTTTTTTTTTTTTTTTTTTAAGAAACTGCAGGTCAGTTTATGAAGTAGGTGGCAGCGCTGGGGAGCCTTCATGTAAAACAAGAAATCATGGTACTTAGGAAAAAAACCTAAAACTATTATCCCTAATAAATTATAATATTTATGGGATGAGGCATATGGACTATAATTGACCATGGGAAAGTATCTGGAGTTTTTTACCTGCCTTCTCTGAAGATTTTTGAAACTTGAGCTTAGAATCAAATAGCTCTGTTTCCCTTCCTTCCCTGTATGTTTGTCTCCATTTTTCAAGAGTAAGATAAGGGCTAACGATGACATCTCATATTTTGAATAAAAATTCAGTTGTTTTACAAGTTCACTTGAATGTGATTATTTTCTGAAGTTAAAGGTTATTTAGAAATAAATCTGATCATCTTACCTTTTCTCTTTCTTAATCATTTGAATTTATTATATATACTTCAAACAAGCTTTCATTTTTTCCAAACATCATTATGAATATTCTATTATTTTAAATGATTAATATACACAGATGTGACACATATTGATGGTCCTCTTTCATTTCTGTAGCCCTAAGATTAATTACGAGGCATGGATTTTAAATATTTGGCCTCTAAACAAATCACTACCTGACGATTTATCCAAATGGCATTGAGAATTCAGAACTAAGCACAATTGAAGCAAAATATGACTTGTGTACATTAATAACTGCCAATTTGCGTTGTTTAGAGGACAATTTATAATTCTAAAATACACATAACTGTATATTGCAAAAGGAAATATTTTTGAAAATGCATCAAATTTATTTGAAGAGATTGTACTGTTCAGATATTTTCATGTTTGCTCAAACTTTTGATAATTCCTCTGGAGAAAAGATGATTAAACTTTTACCATCTTATGGGACACCCTGGTAGAGCATACTACTCTTGGTCTCGGGGTTGTGAAGTGTGAGCCCCACATTGTGTATAGAGATTACATTAAAAAAAAAAAAAAACTTTACTATCTTAAAACTATCTGCACCAAAACTTTGATAATTATCATTCACTCGTCAAAAGATAGAATTAGGGGCACCTGGGTGGCTAAATCAGTTAAGCATCTGACTTCAGCTCAGGTCATGATCTTGTGTTCCATGAGTTCAAGCCCCGTGTCGGGTTCTGTGTTGACAGCTCAGAGCCTGGAGCCTGCTTCAGATTCTATGTCTCCACCTCACTCTGCCCCGTCCCCCCCTCCCTCCCCTCCCTCCCTCTCGCTCTCTCTCTCACACAAACATTAAAACAAGAAGAATTAAGTTTATAACGCGAACAGTTTTCTGTCATGTGTACGTTTATCTCTAATCATTTGGAAATGCAAAGCACAGAAATTAATATTACAGGTAACGAAAGTTTATCTGTTTTATATCTCAGTTATTTTTATTGCAGATGTTCTAAGCTAGTATTGTATATTCCTATCCTCTCTGCTATGGTATCATATGTTGAATGTAAACTTAATTCAGATAACTCTATAGATTCAAGACCTTTTATGAATTATAGGATTCGTGTTCAGAATCTAAATGTCCTTATCTGAGAACTGGGAATAATACCTATCTGGTAGGCATTTTGTGATGACTAATTTTATACATACATATATATATATATATATATATATATATATATGTGTGTGTATGTGTGTATAGACATACACACATCTATTGCATAGAGGTTTAATAAATATTACTTACTAACGTATTAGTTTTTCTAGCTGTCATTTGGTTCAAGTTCTGAGGCTTCCTACTGGTTTTCAAATTGCCTCTATCAATTTTTTTTCCCTTCTCTTTTAAAATATGCACTAATACAACAGATTACCATAGGTCGTGGGCTGAATTGTGTTCCTCCAAACTCCATATATTGAATCCCTAATCCCCAGTACCCCAGAATATGGAATATTTAGAGATGAGGCCTTTAAAGAGTTGATTATTAGTATGGGCTCTGATCAAATCTGACTGGTGTCCCTAAAAAAGGAAATTTGGACACATGAAGAAACACCAGGGGATGTATGTGCACAGAAGAAAGACCGGGTGAAGACACAGCAAGACGCCGGCTTTCCACAAGCCAAGGAGAGAGGCCTCAGACAAAACCAAACTCTTTAACATCTTGGTCTTAGACTTCTAGCCTCTAGCACTGTAAGAAAAAGTCCTATTGTTTAAGCTACCCAGTCTGTCATATTTTGTTAGTGAAAGCCCTAGCACACTTTTATGTTAAAGATGTCAGATAAACAGAATACTTACAAGTATTGGTTCTTACACTCTTGTTCCCCCACATCTCAGAATATCTTGGTAACATGACATCAGTGTAATCAATACAATGTAATATTATAGCTATCATAATGATTAATAGAGGATGAGAGACCATGTGGAGCTGTAACTGCTTAGAAGTCAGCTAGCAAGGTAACTTAAATGCTGAAGTAATACAGCATAAACCATTGAAATTTTGCCCAGCAAAATTATAGCTTGGGCCTGCTTGTAAAGATTCAAATTCTATGACATCAAGAACACTCTTCCTGCAGAGAAGATGCCAACCCTTCACATACTTGAAAAAGAATACTGTGAATCCTTTCAACGAACAACTCAGATCTTGAGTTCAATAACGGGAGTATTCACTAGACTAGGTAGAGACATAAAGTCATGTCAATCAACACAGATAAGCCAAACCATAATCCTACTGCCTGAGACTGGATCAAAATTAACCTTCATCAAATCAAAGTGACATGTGTATATCATTAGAGGGGATCTCATCTTCCCTTCCAGCACACTGTCTCACCACCTTTTTCATCCCCTCCCATTTTCTCTCTGAACTCTCTTCATTCAGCCTTCTGTTCCCTGCCATTTACCATAACTGCTCCCGATAAGGTCGAAACAACCTCATTGCTAATTCAAATGGTCACTTTTCAGTCATTTCAGTCATCGTACCTGACCTTTCACCATCTGTAGCATTTGACACAGTTGGTCATCCCACCTTTGTGAAATATATGCTAGCATTGGTCCCCATGATATTTCTGTCATGTGGTTTTCTTCTTCTTCACTAGTCAATCTTGGATCCCCTAATGGATACTCATCTCTATATAAATGAATTCCTAGAGGAACTCATCTAATCTCATAGCTTCAAATATAGTACATATTCGTGTCTATCCCATACATTTAGTTCCAGCCTGGACCTACCCACTGAGCTTCTGACTGTAATTTACATTTCCACTGAGCGTCCAGCTGTCATCTCAAATACACTAAATCTCTTTATCCTTTCCATTCTACCCTCTTCTGCCCTTTCCAGAACTCAGGTACAGACAGATTAAGCAGATTATTCAGGTAATGATAAGCAAAGTTGGCATTTAAATGCAGGCAGTCTAGCTCAAAAGTCCACACTTCTCCACTCTGCATTAGATAGATTGTTCAGGACACTGACCTATCTCACCTGAGAGATTACAAAAGATTCAACTTTTCTCACTTGTACTATGTGGAACAAATCACAGACTAATCTTTTTAAATATAAGAAAAGCCAAATTAATCTTCTTAAATATAAAATAGTCTCTCCTACCAACCCCTGAATAGGTTTCTATTTCTGTTAAATGGAATGTAATCTATAAATGGAAGCCCTGGAATAATTGGTTTCAATGTGCCAACTGCTACTTCTGTCATCTCACCAATCCTCACCTCCCTCACTTTGCTACAAGCATACTTGTTCCTCAAAATCACCAAACATGAAAATGCTTTAGCTTTGCAGGAACTATTCCCTGTCAGTAGCACAAAGTGCAGACATACACGTCTTACCTTCATTTATGTCATCAAATAGCTCCTTACCAGACAGACCTTCTCTAAACATCCCATATAAAATGGCATCATCACTTTCTATCCCTGTATCTTCTTAACATAGGAATTCATCACCACCTAACAATGTACATATTTATTAGTATATATTTTAAGTGTCTAATTATTTACACTAGAATCTGTCAGTGTAGAATCTTAGGTCATCACTATATTCCCAGCACCCAGAACAGTGCCTGTACCATAGTCTATAGTCACTAGTGAAATATACAGTAGATAAATGAAGTCATGGCATAAGGAAATAGTTTGAAAAAGAAAAGTCATCCCACCAAGAGCTAGGAACAATGGATTAAAAAAAAAATTTATAAAGTCTATTGCTGAAAGCAGTAGGAATAAATGTGCCAATATTCTGAGGAAGTAGGAACATTCAAGATGTGAGCTGATATTGTACAGCTTCTCTTTTTCTGGGGCTATTCACAGAATCTATGCATAAGGAAATAAGTTGAAAATAATCTGGTCTTTGATCAAGTTGAGAGATGCTTTTCACAGATAAATCAGCAGAGATTTTGGACTCTTGTATAGCTAAGGAGGCAAATTTGGAGACTCAAGGGACAAAAATCCCAGGAAGGGAAAAATAAAAACTGACTATAGCTGGTTTCCCCTTTTAAGACAACTTACTGAATAATGATGCCTATGGCAGTAGGCTAATAAGCTCAGTGGGAAGTCTTCTATAGCAGAGTTGAGTTTTTTGTAGGCTTCTAGTACTAAGAAATCAAAGATTCAAGTTTATTTACTATCATGGAGAGGTTCCCTTGTGAACATACAAGCTCCAGTTGGAATCCTGAGAGATCCATATGGTTAGAGCAGGTATGAATTGGAATCCTAACAGAACATGGTCAAAACTGCCTCACAAACTCAATTCAGTTTAGACCCTGATTGGGTCAAGATTATCATCTTCCCCTACTAAAAGAGGAAAACATAAATGCTCTCTGAAGAAATATAATATTATGTAAAGCTTCAAAAAATCTTTTCACTATCTGGCATAAAATAAAAGGCATCCACCCTTCTGATACTAAAACCAGATAAAGACACTCCAAAAAAAACAACAACAACAAACAAACTACAGGCCAATATCCCTGATGAACACAGATGAAGAAACCCTCAACAAAATAGCAAACTGAATCCAACAATACATTAAAGAATCATTCACTATGATTAAGTGGGATTTATTTCTAGGAAGTAAGGATGGTTCTATATTCACAAATCAATCAACATGATACATCACATCAATAAGACAAAGGATCAAAACCATATGATCATTTCAACAGATGAAGAAAAAGCATTTGACAAAGTAAAATATCCATTCATGCTAAAAACCCTCAACAAAATAGGTTTAGAGGGAACATACTCAACATAATAAAAACAATATAAGAAAAACCCACAGCTGACATTATATGCACTTGTAAAAAACTGAGAACTTTCTCCTAAGATCAGGAACAAGACAAGAATGTCCATTCAGCACTTTTATTGAACACAGTACTGGAAGTCCTAGCCACAGGAATCAGACAAGAAAAAAGAATAAAAGTCATTCAAATTGGTAACAAAGAAGTAAAACTTTTACTATTTGCAGATAACATGATACTGTATATAAAAAACCTCAAGACTCTACCAAAAAAAAAATTGGCAATTGAGAAATGAATTAAGTTGCAGGATACAAAAACAATGTACAGAAATCCACTGCAAACCAAATTTAACAATACATTTAAAAAATCATTCATCATGATCAAGGGGTATTTATTGGAGAAATGCCAGGGTGGTTCGATATATCCAAATCAATCAATGTGGTACATCACATTCATAAAAGAAAGAATAAAACCACATGACCCTCTCAATAGATGCAGAAAACACATCTGACAAAATACAAATCCATTCATAATAAAAGCTTTCAACAAAGGTTTAAGGAGAACATATCTCAACATAACAAAACATATATAAGAAACCCACACCTACCATGATGCTTAATGGTGAAAAACTGAGAGCTTTTCCTTTAAAATCAGCAACAAGACAAGGATGTCCACTCTTAGCACTTTTACTCAACATAGTACTAGAAGTCCTAGCCACAGCAATCAGACAAGAAATAAAAGGCTTACAAATCGGTGAGAAAGGTAAAATTTTGACTAGAGACCTGAAATTCTATATTGCAGAAAATCCTAAATACCACCAAAAAAACTATTACAACTGATAAATTAATTCAGTAATGTTAGAAAGATATAAAACTAACGTATAGAAATCTGTTGCAAATCTATACAGAAATAATAAAGTAGCAGAAAGAAAACCAAGGAAACAACCCCATTTACAATTATACCAAAGTGATAAAATACCTAGGAATAAATTTAACCAAGTACTCTGAAAGCCATAAGACATTGATAAAAAAAAATGATAATGACACAAGTGGAAAATTATAGCATGCTTATATAAGACTAATATCGTTAAAATATCCATACTACATAAAAGATATTCATACAATTCCTATCAAAATACCAATAGCATTTTTTATAGAACTAGAACAAATAATACCAAAATTTGTCTGGAACCACCAAAGAGCTTGAAGAGCCACAACGATCTTGAGAAAGAACAAAAACTGATAGTATCACAATTCCGGATTTATAGATATACTACAAAACGTATAATATAAAAATAATTTATAAACATGCTTATATGGTCAATTAATCTATGACACAGGAGGCAAGAATATACAGTGGGGGAAAAAATCTACTCAATAAGTGTTGCTGGGAGCACTGAACATCTACATGCAAAACAATGAAACTGGATGACTTTCTTATACCATACACAAACATAAACTCAAAATGAATTAAAGACCTAAATGTGAGAACTGAAACCATGAAACTCCTAGAAGAAAATATAGATAGTAATCTCTTTGAGATCAGCCTTAGTATTTTTCTAGATTTGTCTCCCAAGGGAAGGGAAACAAAAGTAAAATTAAACTAGTGGGACTATACCAAAGTAAAAGTTTTACACAATTAAAGAAACTAATAAAATGAAAAGGCAACCTACTGAATGGGAGAAGATATTCACAAATTACATATCCAATAAGGAGTTAATATCCAAAATATATAAAGAACTTCTACAACTCAACATCAAAGAAACAAATGATCACAATTACAAAATGGGCAGAGACCTGAATAGACACTTTTTCCAACGAAGTCCTGCAGATATCAGAAAGACACATGAAAAGATGCTGAACATCTCTAATCATCAGAAAATTGCAAATCAAAACTACAATGAGGTAACACCTTATACCTGTCAGAATGGCTGGTATCCAAATGACAACAAGTGTTGGCGAGGACTTGGAGAAAAGGGAAGTCTTGTGCGTTGTTGGTGCGAATGCAAAATGGTGCAGCCACTGTGGGAAATATCCTATGAAGAATAGTGTGCGCAAATAGGCAAAGAATACCTTACACTCATTCCAGATAAATCAAACTTGTCTAAGACTTTTAATCATCTTATAAAATTACTATAATTGAGGCTTCTTTATAGAATTTTAGTAGAATAACAAACCTAATTTAGTGACAGATGTACTCACATCTGTAAATGGATTCAATCACTTTTTAAATATTGTAAATGTGCTCTTAAACAACCAGTACAACTCAAACACTAGAAACATTTAAATCATTTCTAACAGTTGACTATTCAACTGACAAAATCAACACCAGGAGTTGTTACATATTTTTAAAGATATAATTTGCCAATCAGTCATTAAGCTTGAACAATAAATTTCTGGCAATACACATTTTAAATTATTACTGCAAAACAAATTCCTGGCCTCATTTGTAATCAACAATCATTATAAAATGTATTATAAGTAACCGAAAGGCCCTTAAGGAATTTCCTATTATGCCACAGGACAAGGTGCTAAATAAATATTTCTTGGATGACTGCATGAATATGAGCAGACATCAGCCTTACACTCAGTGAAAATTATTTCCAGATTTTGATAAATATTTATCTGGCAGTTTGTGGTAATGGTGTAGTATTTTTTTGTTTAGTGTTATCTTGTATACTCATTTGTTCATTTTGCCCTTTTAATTTGCTTTTTTCCCTCTTTGTTAATAGCATTTAAATAGAAAATTGAGATTCTTTCACTTGTTGTATAAAAACATCATTTTATCGTGGATGTCCAGTTCTGGTCTCCCTCAATTCTGATTAAAATTAATTTTCCAGCTTGGTCTTGAAAATGCATGTCCTTATAAATTCCCATTGCAGTTCTGAAATAGTTATATTAAAATTGAATTGCTTTTGGTATGGAATACTAGAAATGTATGCTCATCGGATATTATGTAGCTTTTTTAACTTACCAATTATAGTAGGAAAAACTCTGACCCTGAAATAAAGTTGCTATTTTTTATGTTTTTTAGGAGAGAGCAGTATCATCAAATGCCGATGGTTTATATATTTTTAAAAAGTTTCTAGAACTACTCTTTTCTAGTCCAGTCAAAATTTGTGGATATAAAAAGGTTAGTGTTAAGCCTATTGCACATGAGTAATCCAATTGCTTCTCTGATATTCTTGGGGGTTAAAACCTTTGAGTAAATTACAGCCTGCACAGTTCAGCAGTTATAGTGATTCATTTAGTTAGGTTATTGTGATATATTGAGCATTTATCATGTACAAAGCATTCACAAAGTGTACCTAACTTGCAGGATTTTTCTTTAAAGAAAAGCAAGATGATATTTTAAAAACATGTAGCATAATGCTAGTCACATTTCTAAACCCTTAGTAAATGTTAGTTCCCTCCTCATTCTTTCTGTTGTTTTAGTCACTCTTTTATTCCATTTAACAGATATTTATTGTGTACCTACTGTATGGTTGGTATTGAGTTAGCCAGAAATTTCAAAACAGAATCTAAATTTGTGAGATAATCAAGTAGATGACCATGGTTCATCCATAATGAAGATAACTAGCTGAGATTTGATGGAGGTGGCCTAATGCTCCTATCTTCAAGTAAACATAACCTCCCTTTAAATAAATATTTACTTTAACAACTCCAGTCTTTACTCAACTGTTGGAAAGATGCAGAAGTATTTCACAAGTACACTTTGAAATATTTTTCTTTTAATGAGAGAAAGTATTATCAATGTCTTTGGAAAATCAAAGCCCAGCAGTTGAATACGTGGTAATTTCTTTTCTTTAGTTGATCACTTTTAGAAATATGCAGCATTGTAGTGGAAAATCATAGTAGTTCAACGAGTTGAACCTAAGCACCAATTTTCAGCGTATGTGTTGGGCGGCGGGGGAGTTTTCCCACACCACCAAGCAATGTTCCAACACCAGCTGGGTATCCTGTAATTCAACCTAATTACAACATAATCTACCTAAAGACAGTATCAGATTGCACAAGTTAAAGTCTCAGTACTGCTAGGCTGCTCTCCCTCTTTCAGATACCAAAGCTCCAGGTTGTTTCATGTGCTTCTGGCCTATCGGATGACAATTGGAGGTCCCAACAACCCCCTTCCCTGAGTTCAATTAATTTGCTAGAGTGGCTCAGAACTCAGAAACATTTTACTTACTAGATTATGGTTTATTACAAAAGGATAACACTCAGGAAGAGCCAGAAAGAAGAGATGCAGGAACTTCCACTCTCCTCAAATCTCCACATGATCACCAACCTGGAAGCTCTCCTTTCATGTTTTCATGGAAGCTTTATTACATAGGTATGCTTTTATTTAAGCTTACTCATTTATTTTGAGAGAGAGAGGAGAGCAAGTGGGAGAGGTCCAATGCAGAGCTCAAAACCATGAACCATAAGATCATGACCTGTGCCAAAACCGAGTCGGATGCTTAACTGACTGAGCTACCCATGTGTCCCACATAGGTATGTTTGATTAAATCATTGGACATTTGTGACTGAAATCAATTCTTTGGCCCCTCTCCCTGCCCTGGATGTCAGGAGGGAAGACTGAAAGTTCCAACTGTCTCATCACCTGGTTGGCTATACTGACGACCAGACACCATTCTTAGGTGGTGTCCAAAAGCCACCTCATTCACATAAGAAAAGGCAAGCCTTATCACTGCCATTAGAGGAAATGCCAAGGGTTTTAGGAGCTCTTTGCCAGATATAGGGATAAAGACATATAGTCACAATATTACAATAATGGTCTTGGTTGGAAATGGGGGTTGACTGGAATGATAAGGAGGTAACTTGAGTGGAGAATTATGTTCTGTATCTTGATAGAGGTTTGGGCTATACAGATATATGCATTCATCAAAACTCAGAGAATGTACACTAAAAATATATGTGCTTTATTTTACATAAATTTTAGTAAAGAACTGCATGCTAAAGTATTTGAGGAAGTTGGTGAGATGTTTGCAATTTAAATGAATAAAAAATAAGATGAATTCATGGATGAATAGACAGAAAGATAGATAGTATGAATGAGAACTACAGTAAAATGTTAATGGTAGAATCTAGGTGATGGAGTTTAGGTTATTCACTAAAAAGTTTTTCCAGTTTTGCTGCATGTTCAAATGTTTGCATAATAAAGTGTTGGGAAAAAAAGAATACAACCTTAAGTGTGTATATAATTTATTCACTCTGTCTAGCATTTCTGATGTTAATAAAAGTATTCAGAACTTAATTAAACTGTATTTAATATCAATGCTGTCTTTTCATATGTACCCACTGTTCATAATAGTGAAAGCTATTTCCTGCATGTGTTCCTTTTAGAACTCAATTAACATTGATTTGTCCACTGCTGCAGACTATATTAACACTAACGACTAGAATAAATTAGTGTTTGCTCCTTATGAATAAGTTCAATAACTTGCTGCTTTCATTCCAACTTCCTTTCCAATGTGTACAAATTAAAAGCTATTAATGATTCTGTTTCCTGGCGATTTTATTTTTATATTCACATTCAAATTGCATTCACTGAAATGTATATTTTTCCTAATAAATGTCAGATTTTATTGTTTGTTATTTCTATTTAAGAGTTTAATGGCTCTATTTGGATGTTCAACATTTAACTCAAAGAAAATTTCAGAATTTATAAATATAACATGCCCTATTTTTCAGTATGAATTTTTAGAAAGCACTAGGTTAGGGGTCCAGAAAATGGCTAGATTCACTGAAGGTATAAAAAGAGTGCAGAAAGCTATCTGAATTTATTTTTATTAAAAACTTTATTAATATTGAATATATAGATTGACCAATGACATGTTCACTTGGTTTCCCTCTGTCACATATCACAAGCAGTATCTGAATTTCCTGAAGAAAGAGTGAGTTTTGCAGTAGGGGAGAGTTAACAGTTAAGCTCATTGCATTATATTATAGTTCATACATGACTATTTAAGTGGATTTATAAATATTTACTTATTTTCACTAAATAAACTTAGAAAAGTTTCTAAGAAAGTTTCTAAGTTCCTTAGAAAAGGACACTTTGTTTAAAAGATTTCTAGAAGGGTAGGCAAAGAAGGAGAAAACAAACTGTGGAATGGAAGTCATATTGATGTGAACTTAAGTTGGTTTTGTCCTTTTCTCTTATCTTCTTGATCACATAAATAACCGAAGCACTTCACAGCATCCTCTTGGAGCAAACATGGATGCTCTAAGGTAATATGACCAAAAGTCACCTAAAATTATAGTTATCAAAAATATTTGAAAATTTTACCCACTAAAGAAATTGCTGCATTTCTATACACTAATAATGAAGCAACAGAAAGAGAAATTAAGAAAGCAATTTATGAACCTAGAAATGTTCATTTCTTAAAATGTTAACTAATAACGATGGCATGAAGGCTTCATGAGTGAGATTTTTCTAAACAAGGAGGATTTTTCTAAACAAGTCTCTGCAACTTTTTTGGGGTGGGTAAAGTCATTTGATGCTCAATATTCAACTTTACAAAATTTTATTAACATAAACAAATGTTTAGAAGTCTTTTTTGAGTGGAAGACATAATAGCCAAAAAGAATGTAACAAAGAATTGTTCTTCCTGTCATATCACATGGAGTATCACGTGAAAAAAAAAACATACTGCATTTAATTAAAAACAAAAACCCTAAATTGCCAGAAGATTTAAACAAGTAAGTGCATTGTGGAAGGTATGGAATTCAACTGGATGAAAATATCCATATCTCAAGTATATCCAAACTTATGATACTTTCTAGGTTTCACATCAGTAATGAAATACATAAAGAACTACTTTTTGATGATCCTCTAAAGAAATGTATAGGAGGAAAAAAAAGATTTTCAATAATATCTTCAATAAAATAAATATTTTCTTAAAATACCTACTTAAATATAACTGCTTATAACCTTATACCTAAAGGAGAAGAAAAAAGAAAACAGCCAAAAGCCAGAAGGAAAGAAATAATAAGAGCAGAAATAAATAAAAGAATAGAAGAAAAACATTAATGAAACCAGTAGCTATTTTATGAAAAAATAAACAAAATTGCTAAAACTTTAGTGAGATACATCAAGAAAAGAGAAATCAAAATCAGAAAAAGAAATAACACTGACACCACAGAAATGCAAAGGATATGAAAAGAATATTATGAAAAATTAAATGCCAACAAATGAGACAGCCAAGAGAAAAGGACAAATTCCTAAAACATAAACATTCAAATTTGAAGCAGGAAGAAATAGAAAACTTGAATAGAGGAATTATGAGCAATAAAATTGAATCAGTCATAAAAATAATTCCCAACAAAGCAAATTCCAAGGCCGTATAACTTCACAGATGAATTTAAAGAGCTAATACCTATTCTTCTCAAACTTTCCAAAAATAGAAGAGGAAGGAAAATTTCCAAATTCATTCTAGCATTAACGGATACCAAAGGCTAGCATTAACGGATACCAAAACACCAAAGACACTACAAAAAAAAAAAAAAAAAAAAAAAAAGGCGAGTATTTCTGATGAATTTCAATGCAAAAATGATCAAGTGGGATTTTTTCCAGGGATGCAAGGGTGGTTCAATATTTGCAAATCAATATGATCCATTACATTCATAAGAGAAAGGATAATAACCATATGACCATCTCAATATATAAAGAGAAAGCATTTCATGAAGCACAACATCCACTCATGATAAAAACCCTCAACAAAGTAGGTTTAGAAGGAACATACCTCAACATAAAGACTGTTTATGAAAAACCCATAGCTACCATGATATTCAACTGTGAAAGACCGAAAGCTTTTCCTCTAAGATCAAGAACAAGACAAAGATGTCTACTCTCACCACTTTTACTCAACATAGTACTGGAAGTCGTAGCCACAGCAATCAGACAATAAAAAGAAATAAAAGACATCCAGATTGGTAAGGAAGAAGTCAAACTTTCACTATTTGCAGGTAACATAGTATTACATATAGAAAACTCTAAAGACTCCACCAAAAAACTACTAAAACTCATAAATAAATTCAGTAAAGTCACAGGATAAAAAGTTAATACACAGCAATCTGTTGCATTTGTATATACTAATAATGAAGCAACACAAAGAGAAATTAAGAAAGCAACCCCATTTACAATTGCACCAAAAATAATAAAATACTTAGGAATAAACTTAAGGACATAAAATACCTATACTCTGAAAACTATAAAGCTATAGTCTAAAACTATAAAACTATAATCTTACAGTGTAGATAGTTTATTCTGCAACTTTTTCAATGTTTGGAGAGTCAATGAGATAGCTCATGGGAACCTGGATAGGATTGAGATAGAACTTTCAAGAGTTAAATTATGAAATTAATACATAATCAGAGAAAATATAAATGAATCTTAAAGGGACAGAGAATCATTCACAGCACCTGGGTCAAATAACTGACGAAACAAGGTTCTATTTAGGTGGTTCCAATTCAGTGGCAAGCAAAATAGATTATTTTAATTCTCAAGAAATGTATTGCTTAGTAAGAATCATATTAAATACTACTGCCTAATAAATATACTGATTTGCATTCTCTAATACTTTCAAGAAAAGGTACAAAAAGCATGTAACAAGGGAACCAAACCTTATTGGGGAGTCACTTCCATTTTCTGTGAATGACACTACATAAATCATGAGCAATTAGGTAACCTGATGAAAATTTGGGCAAAAATGTTTCAGGCATAGAGTAACATATTTGAAATCTCACAGTAGGAAATAGTTTGCAGCATTAGGATAGTGCCTTTCAAGAAAATTTTCTTTTTATTTTAGACTTTATTAGTAAAAACTTTGAACATGCTGTGCCAAAATCTAACCAACTATTATGTTTGTTTCCTATATACGTATTATCTATATTATGAAACATAGGCATTACATTTCAACAAAAATAGCAATCAAGGAGGACATAAAACTATGATTCTAATGTTTTCTTTTCACATACAATATATTAGCTGGCACATCCCAAAGATTAATGCATCCTGAAATCAAAATTATTTCATTACAGAACCTAAAAGATCAAGGTGTCTGATGAATGGTAAACAATAATGATGGGGTAAAAGTTGAGGGTCAGGTAGACACTGTCTAGATAATGCAGGGTCCTGATATACAGAATTAAAGCTCTTTAATTTTTTTCTCTTTTTCAAAGAGACAACAATGAAGGATTTAGAGCATCCCATTTCTGAACGTACTGAAGCTACTAGATGCAGACAGGATGGGATAGAGACAAGAGCAAAGTAAAAGGAACATGGGAATCAGGAAAGATATGATGCAGACTTGGATTAGACTGATAGCCGTGGAGCCGGAAAAATTAATGCGATTAGAGATATATTTTAGAAGTAGATTTGGCTGGCTTTGTAATACAAGAAAACTGTATCATATGTCTAACAAATAATGTGTGAGTCCAAGTAGGGATTAGCCTGTCATGGAAGTAGAGAAAAGAGGAGAGGCAGTACCTGGCTCAAGAACCTAACTCCTATTTTGAAAAATGGATGCTTTACTAGTATGATATTTTTAAGCTTAAATTTTTTTTTTAACATTTATTTATTATTGAGAAACAGAGAGACACAGAGACAGAGCATGAGCAGGGGAGGGGTAGAGAGAGGGGGAGACACAGAATCTGAAGCAGGCTCCAGGCTCTGAGCTGTCAGCACAGAGCCTGACGTGACAGAGCTCGAACTCACAAACTGGGAGATCATGACCTGATCCGAAGTCAGTCACCTAACCAACTGAGCCACCCAGACACCCCGATATTTTTAAGCTTTTAATAGATACATACAGCCTTGTCCTTAATTCATTTTCACCTAGTAACCATTGATTACAATCTGCTGTCATATATGTTATGTGTATCAAAGAGACGCAGCGCTGTCCAGAAGAATCCACCATTTCATTCCTTTGCACTGAGGATTCTCAGTGCCATCTCTTCTGCAATGCATATCCCAACATTGCCTGTCTCTTAAGGGAAGGTCATGTTGGCAAGAAGAAGATTGTGACTGCACACCATGATTGGACTTGGTTGGGCTCTTTGAGCCTTTGGTGCTATATCTGACTAAATGTGTGGATTTCATGAATTTACTTGATCTCAGTGCTTCCGTGATCTCACCTGAAAAATGCTATGTAATAATAACGATCACATGAAGAAATATATATAAAGGTCATAATCTTAAGTATTCATTAAACATCAATTTTGGGGGCATCTGGGTGGCTCAGCCAGTTAAGCGTGTGACTTTGACTCAGGTCATGATCTCACAGTTTGTGGGTTCAAGCCCCGCATTGGGCTCTGTGCTGACAGCTCAGAGCCTGGAGCCTGCTTTGGATTCTATGTCTCCCTTTCTCTCTGTCTGTCTCTGTCTCTCTCTCCCTCCCTCTCAAAACTAAATGTTCACATTTATTAAAAAATTTTTAAACGTGAACATTAAATTTTTTTAAAAAGCATTAATTTTTGTTGTTATTATTTGGATTTTAAGATACATTTTAATGAGAAAATGAGCAGTGTTCACCTGAGGAGGATGGAGAGAAAGTAGTATCCTTAAGAATGAGATGGATTTTAGTTGTGCCAATGGGGAAAGAAAGAGTCAATGTACATTAAGGAAAAGAGTTAATCATAGAACTGAAGTGTCTGACAGAACAGTGGAAAATTCAATAAGCACATGGACAAGAGGAGAGAAGATAAACCTCACACTGGCACCCAGAAGGATGTTTGTATTGAGGACACTAGATGACCAAAAGCTAGGAGGATGGAAAACTTCTTAGCTTTATTGGCTTTAGTTTGGCCCCAAGAATGAGTTGAGGTTTATAAAGTGGAAGCTATGGCAGAAGAGACTGCATCTTCTCAGAAGCCTCAGGTTCTCTTGGGTGGCAGACATCTTGCCTCCTGGTGGAACCCTGCATTGGTTGTCTAGACCCTGGGGCGCTTTGCACACCTTGCAGGAAAACAGCTAAGGACTTGCTCTCTACCTGATCTGGTGGGCAGACACTCTGGTAGAAGGAAACCTGGTGTAGAGGAGATGAAGACTTAGCACAAGGCAATTCAAATCCTATAGATGCACTTTACTATAAGGCATGAGATCCCCAGCACTCGTCTCTGAAGTCATCTGGGACTCAAAGTGCTGCCAGCTTGGACAGGATCCCCAGAGAAGGGGCCTCCTAAATGATCTTCTTCTCGACTATTCAGGTACGAGTGAAAAATTGTATTGAGTAGAGTTATTCAGGTTAATAAAGTCCGAACAGATGTTCAAATATTTCTGTCTCACGAAATCATCTTCTTGACCTAACGAGATTGTTAACTACGTGCCATGGTATCACTGTTCGTAGATTTTTACCGATCTTGGTGGATTAGTTTTGCTTTGGCCTATAAAGAAGAGAGAAACAAACTTCTCAATTTTCTTTTTGTGTATTACTGTGGTTCATGAGTGTTTTTTCTTATGCCTGCGGGCCTGGTCTGCGGTCCATCTTTGGCAATAATGACCTATACTTTTCCACAAATCTTCAAAAGAGATTCTTTCTGTGGGTTGCATGAGAATGTTTTCTAACACCCACACAGGAATTCTGTACTCACCAGGGTTAACCTGGAGCAGGGAATTATAGAAATTCTCTTACCTTTAGGCTGCTAGAATGAATATATTTGGGGCCACACACCCAGTTCACGGTGAGCTGATTAATTATTCCCCTCCTCTACTCAGAAGGAGCACAGAATAGAATTGAAGAATACAATCTCTGGAGTGAGACATCAGAGATGTTGTTCCAGGTCTCCAACTTGCTAACAGTAGAACCTGGGCAAACTTCTCAATGCTTCATGTGTCAGTTTCCTCACTTGTGAATTGCTCTTTCCTGCTTCCTGAGTTTCCTGTCTCCGCACTGTTATTGCCACCAGCATACACATATCTTATAAGAGCTTCCATTTTAACTTTTTAATAGGAAAAAGGAATGTTTTGTCTTGGTCTTTTTCTGCTATCTCCAAATATCCTGATAGATAGCCATCTTAAAAGATCCTCTTTACAGGTGATCTGTTTACTACCATTCTCTCTTGAAATCTCTCTAATCAGTCTCTTCTCCCCACCAACACTCCCTACTACTTTCTGACAAAAAACAAAACTCCAAACCTACTACTAGTCAAGATGATGAATGACCTATACATTTGCCAAGTAACTTGTTTCTTACACTGTAGATAACTCACTTAATCAGTGGCTTTTGACACAGTTCATCATTCCCTTTTCAAATCCTTCCTCACTCCATAAATGGGATACCACATTCTAAATGAGCAAACATAGAAAATTCAAAGTGCTAAAGGGCTTAGTCCTTTTACCTCTTCTCTTTTATATTGGTACTCATTTCCTGAGTTATTTTATCTAGTATCATGGCCTTAAATACCATGCATTCACCAATTATTACAAATTTGTATCTCAGACAATTTCTTTTCCTCTTTGAATTACATGCCTTTAGGTTCTGGGATGTCTATATGTGTTCTTATTATAAATTTCTAAAATGGTTTTTGTTACTTGCACTCCAAAGTCCAAATGCAGTTGCCTAATTAGCCTTCTGGGAATGTTGTCCCTGATATCCAAAATAAAGTTCCTATATCCTGAACTTTTCAGCAAAAGACTCTGGTTAAAACTTATGGAATTCTCAAAGTTTCCTGTAGTTTTTTTCATATGAACAAGAATTATTTGTTAAAATTCATGATTTTATTGAATGCAGAGACCTAAAACTTAAAGGTGTGACAGGGCTCCTCTGTCCTTCAGTGGGTTTCAGTTATGAGTATGACAAGACTGCAACATCAGGAAGGGACGATGTCAGCACATGGCAGTCCACAAAAATATTTTAGAAAAAAGGATGCACTGAAGACAATGTATTTATTATTGAATAAGTGAACGGTCAATGGACTGTTGATCACAGGGAACCATTAGCATGATATCCACAAAGGAGACATCTACTAAATTATATTTAAAAGGCATACTTAAACTGCTTTTCCCTCCCTGTCCCTAGCAAGATAACCAATTCTCATTGTATTTGAAGTAATCTACCCAAGCATCTAAGAAATAGAGTGTAGCAAGTAGAAGAGAGACATTATGGAGTATATGAGAGGCAAGAATGATCTAAAACACTTACAAATACCTAATCTTTTGAGAAAATAAATGCAAGAGAGCAAGGTGCATTGGAGCAGTCCCATAATTGTGTTAAGTCCCTTAAGGTTCATGTCTGGCACATTAGGCATGTTATAATTGAACTGTTCAGAAAGAAATTAAAATTTTAATGATCTCTCCTCCCTTTGGAAGTAAACTTAGTTCCCTATTACTGATGTTGCCAGAACTCATAATGTCATTGTCTAACCAACACTTAATGGCCCCCTCTTAGAGCTGCTAATTTTATATAATTAATGTACATGTAAAAGAACCTTGCAAATGTTTTACTTTCATATGCTACATGTTGGAAAAATATAAACTACCTAGTACTACGTTCTTACTTTGGAATCTCCCAAGATCTTGGTCAGCATTGTTGCACAGATATTGGCAGGGTATGGGTATTGTATCAATGCAGACACAATATGTTCTTCTGTTCATTCTCTCATCTCCCCTACTCTGATGGACACCTCTTTACATGTCACTAATATATATATATATTATATATATATTATATATATTATATATTATATATTATATATATTAGTTATATATAGTTATATATTCTATTATATTCTATTATATATTATATTATATGATTCAACTTACAAATGCTAAAATTACTCACCAATATTAGCTAAAAACTTTCTTTGAGGGTAATCATAGAAGTACATTTGTACATTTTGCCTTATCTGCTTTTTCTTAACAAATCTTTCTCTTACAAGTTTACAACTTCTGCTAAAATAGCATTTTCTTACACAACTTTCCCTAAACTGAGAAAGTCTATTACCTCCTTCACAACTCACAGTTTTCTTCCTTGGTGTTCATCTGTTGGTAGCCTAGTTTGCCTCCCACACAAACTTCTCCTGAGTTACTAGTTTTAGGGTATAAAGCTTGTCCTCACAACAGTTTCATCCTTATCACCTACACGGTCTTCATGCCATTCCCTAAGGCACCTCTCTCAAGGTGTGCCGATCCTTTTTAACACAGACACTTGCTGAGTCAAGAGCTTTTGGGAAGACTCAGAATAATTTAATTCCAAAGGCCTCAGACATGGAACTCAAGTTGTAAAAGGAACTTGTTTGAAGGGCAAGAGGGCAAAGAGTGGTCACAAAGTGTGGAAATGAAGGTTAAGAGTATGGGAGAGAGGGTTCTGGCTCAGAATGGCAACATAGGAGGCTCCTGGGCTCACCACCTCCCACAGACACACTGAATCTGCAACTACTTATAGAGTACCTTTCTCTGAAAACAACAACAACAGAAACCTAAAAATTGCTCGGCAACTCATCAACAGTCAGCAAACAAGTAAAAGTTCACAACAAAATAGGAAGGACAATCTTGCCATAAACACCATCCCAGGCTTAGTGAGGAGAGAAGGGTTTGAACCCCACACTGGACACTCCAACTTTCAAGACTTCCACCTGAAAAATGAACCACATCTAGCTCTGAAAACCAATGGGGCTCACATCCATGAGACCCACAGGCTAAAGTGGTCTGAGAAATGGCTCTTAAAGGCCTCACACTTTTGGACTCACTTGCCCTAGGGACCAGCAAAGAAACAACTGATTGAGAAGTGCCAGACTTTGTGAATAAAGATTTACTAATTTAAAGCATTGGCCTGAGGGTCAGGCATCTAATTTCACACACATCTAGGGGCCTGCTGGCCCCTTTCTGTTCTCCCTCTGACTCAGTCTAGCCAGTAGGTTTCTTATCTATCTATCCATCTATCTCGTTTCTATGGTTCCATCCATGTGTTCGCTCTCTGGCTTGTTCCAGTTAGTGGGCACCATCTTTGCGCTCTCCCTCTGCCAGCTCCAGAGCACCAGCATTTCCCAGAGGGGAGCTTTTACACGTGTTTGACCCTGCTGCCCAGGGGATACACTCTTTGACCTCTTCGTCACAGCAAGAGGCAACAGACCCAGGAGCTCAGTCTTTCTCTGAAAGTGGACTAGTAGCTTATCATCATAGCTGGAAGCCCGAGGGGCAGCTTCTACTTATACACACATCAGAAGGCTGATTTTAATTCTGTCAAGAGACCTTGGAGGGCAGGTATTATCTTCAGGCTCTTTGCTGGCCATGCTCCAGAGCACCAGTGTTACCTGGAGGGGAAGTTTTACACACACCTGGTGCACCAGTTTTGTTGTTTTTTTTTTTTTTTTTCTGATGTCCCAGTTTTTGTGCTTATCACCCAGGTGTGCCTCTTGATCAACTGGATCTGGTAGCCAGGGGGGCTTGTGTTCCTGGGTCCCATGATAGTGTAACAACAATTAGAGAGAGAGTTCTTGTCAGGCTACTACCCCCAGGGCTCTGCAACTACAGCAGACTGAAACATACTTTCTGTGAAAGAGGCTTATTTGTCCATGAGTTTTACTTTAGGGCCAGTCTTCTGGTTTCACATATAACTAGAGGCCCTCAGGAAGTACTCTCAGGGAACAGAGGCCAGCAGACACAATCTACTCTGCTCATGGGTATCTCCCAGAGATGAGCTTATACTCTTGCCTAGTGCCTCAAGTTGTGTGCCTGCTATCCAGGGGACACCTCCAGAATACCTGCCACTGGTGGCCAGAAGGGCTTATGCTTGTGGCCCTATAAGACTGTACACATTTGCATTCTTTAAAAGCTTTGCCTGAGGATCTGGATTCCAATCAGGTTGGGCCTAGGTGTTGATGGAAATCCTTCCCTTTGGGACATTGGTAGGTTCTGGCATGTCCTCAACTACGGGGTGGGGGGGGGGAGCCATTAAAAACAAAACAGGCTGCTTGGACAATCACAAAGTTTTGGGAGAATAACCATGAATAACAATGAATGACTAGAGCAAGGTTGAAAAATAAGGTTCATTTCCTACATGAGGCCCCTCATTCGAGACGGGAAAAGATGGCTGTTTTATCTAATGCAAAGAAACCAACACACAGAGAATATTCCAGTCTAAGATGGCAATGTTGAAAGACTGAATTCACCTCCTCCACAGAACACACCAAATTATACCTATTAATAGAACAATTCTTCCTGAAGAAGAACTAGGGGCTTATGAACAACCTGAACAACCAAAGTATAATGATAAGAGAACAAGAGAGATGGAGACATGGTCACAAAGAAAACGCCCAAACCCCACACTGCAAATGGCAATGGGGAGGGATAGCATCAAGGAACTGGGAATAGATCCATCTTTCCTTGAGCACAGAAAAAAGGCCACAGTTTAAAACAGCGACTAATATATAAAAGAGCTAACACTAGAACTTCACCACGTGGTGGTGGAACTGGGAATGGGAACATTCTCCAGGCAGAGAAACTGGAAAACAACACAGTTTACATTCCCACCACATCTAGAAAGCCTAGATGAGAGCAGGGTCTTGATACCATAATGGTCAAGTCTCATCATCACAGCAAGCTTTCAACCTCAGTGAGTCCAAGGTCCAGAAGCCTATACTGGCCCTGGTCATGCTGGGACACAGAAAAAAAGGCTGAGGTTTAAATGGGCCAAGCAGAGGGGCACCTGACTGGCTTAGATGGAAGAGCTATTGGTTCTTGATCTTTGGGTCATGAGTTTGAGCCCCACATTGGGTGTGTAAGTTACTTCAATAAACTTTAAAAAATTAGGGAAAAAAGGAGGGAGCTGCGGGAATGCTCTTTTCTGCTCCATCTTAAAAGCCCAGACCAGGACATGTCTGGATACCATAATAGGTAGGTCAGGTCGTCACAGAGAGTTTGTGACCTCAGTGAGCCCAGGGCTCGCAAACCCACACCAGCCTCTATGGTGGTGGAGCACGGATTATAAGACACAGGCTTTTTAAAATATTTTCTTAGGTCAGCGGGTAATTTTTAAATTTCATTTTTATTTATTTTATTTTTTGTTTTTCTACTTTGTCTTTTCTTAATTTTTGTTCTTTTTAAAATTCTTTTCCCTTTTTATCTTTATTCTTTTTTAATTCTATTTTTTCTTTATTATTTTCTTCTTTTTTGTAAAAATCTATGGTTTAAAAGAATACCTAGCATGTACAGCCACAGTTCCAGGAAGCCAGCAAAAGTCACCAAGCACACATAGTCTACATAAGGGACACCATACTAAAGACTGCTCCTTCAAGTTTAGGAAAAGTGGGCTTTCTGCCTAATCCATAGAAACAAACACAAAAAAATAAAGCAAAATGAGGAGATAGATGAATATGCTCCAAAAGAAGGAACAAGAGAAAAAGTCAGAAAAAAACTAAATGAAACATAAATAAGCAATATGCCTGATTTAAAAAAAATTAAATAATGATCATAAAGATACTCACTGGGCTGGGGGAAAGAGAAGAAGATTTCAGGGAGACCTTCAATAAAAAGATATAAAATACTAAAAAGAACCAAATGAGAGTTAAAGACTAAAATAACTGAAATAAACTCACTGAAAGGAATCAACAGTAGTTCAAAGGATGCGGAACAATGTACAGGTGATCTGGAAGACAGGAAATGGAAGGCACACTAGCTGAACAGCAAAAAGAGAAAATAATTTTAAAAATGAGGTATTTTAAGAGATATCTTGGACACCAAGTGAATAAACATTCACATCATAGAGGTCCCAGAGAAGAAGAAGAGAGAGAAAGGTGTAGAAAATTTATTTGAAGAAATAATTACTGAAACTTCCCTAACCTGGGGAAGGAAATAGACATCTCAGTCCAAGAATCACAGAGAGTTCCAAATAAGATGAACCCCAAGGAGGTCCACAGCAAGGCGTATCATATCAAAATACCAAAGGTTAAAGATAAAGGGGGAATCTTAAAAGCAACAAGAGAGAAACAAAAAGTTACATATTAAGAAAGCCTATAAATTATGAGCTGAGTTTTCAGCAGAAACGTTGCAGGTCAGAGGGAGTGGCATGATATATTAAACAAACAAGCAAACAAACAAACAAACAAACAAGCAAAACTACAACCAAGAATACAGTAACTGGCAAGGTTATTGTTCATATTTGAAAGAGAGATAAAGAGATTCCTGGACAAATAAAAATTAAGGGAATTTATCACCACTAAATAAAAGAAATGTTGAAGGGAAAAAACATGGCCATAATTAGATATAACAAAATTATGAATAAAAAGATGAAAAATATGATAACATATACATAAAACATGGAGAAGGAAGTAAAGAGGGAATAACTTTTTCTTTCTTTCTTTTTTTTTTTTTAAGAATGTGTTTGAACTTAAATGACCATCAAATTAATACAGACTACTACTTTCTTAGGATGTTATATATGAACCTCCTAACCACAAACCCAAAACCTATTATAGATACAGAAAAAAATAGAAAGCTAAATATAACACTATAGAAACTCATCACTCACAAAGAAACAGAGCAAGAGAGTAAAAAAGGAACAAAGAATAACAACAAAAAAGCCCAGAAAATATATTTTTTTCAATGGCAATTAGCGTATACTTATTAGTAATCCCTTTAAACATAAATGGTCTAAATGCTCCAATTGAAAGACATGGCATGGCAGAATGGATTAAAAAACAAAAAAACCTCAATAACCCATATATATGCTGCCTGCAAGAGATTCACCTCAGACCTGAAGACACATACAGTCTGGAAGTGAAGAGGTGGAAAAATGTTCACCATGCTAATGGAAGGAAAAAAAAAAAAAAGCCAGAGGAGCAATACTTATATTAGACAAAATAGACTTTAAAACAAAGGCTGTAAGAAGAGACAAAAATGGGCATTACATTATGATAAAGCTGTCCATTCAACGGAATATATAATAATTGTAAAGATTTATGCACCTAACACTGGAATGGTTAAACACATAAAGCTGATATTAACAGACATAAAGAGAGAAATTGATGGCAATACAATAAAAGGGGGCTTTAACACCTTTCTATCAGCAGATTATCCAGACAGAAAAATCAATGAGGAAACAAAGTCTTTGAGTGACACATTGGACCAGGTTGACATAACCAATATATACAGAACATTCCATCCATCCAAAATAGAATACACATTCTTTTCAAGTGTACATGGAACATTCTCCAGAATAGATCACATATTAGTCCATAGAAACAAGCCTCAATAAATTTGAGAGGATTGAAATCATACCATGCATATTTTCCAATCACAATAGTATAAAACTAGAAATAACTCACACAAAAAACTGGAAAAAACACAAACATGTAAACACTAAACAACATGATACTAAACAACCAATGGGTCAACAAAGAAGCAAAGGAAAAATAAAAAAAAAAAATGTAAACAAATAAAAATGTAAACACAATGGTCCAATGTCTTTGGGATGTAGCAAAAGCAGTTCTAAGAGGGAAGTACATAGTAATACAAGCCTATCTCAGAAAACAAGAAAAGGCTAAAATTTAAAAAAAAAAAACAAAACTTTACACTTAAAGGAACTAAAAAAGGAAAACAGATCAAAATGAGTAGAAGAAAGGAAATAACAAGGATGAGAACAGAAATAAATGACATAGAGACTAAAAAAAAAATAATAGAGAAAAATAAATGAAACCAAGAGCAGATTCTTTGAAAATATTTTACATAATTGGCACACACTTAGCCAGACTCATCAAGAAAAAGAAAGAAATAACCCAAATAAATTAGAAAGAAGAGAGAAGTAGCAACAGACATGATAGAAATACCAAGGATTATAAGAGAATACTATGAAAAATTATATGCCAACAAACTGTACAACCTAGAATAAATTCCAAGAAACATACAGTCTTTTAAAACTGAACAAGGAAGAAAGAGAAAATCTGAATACATGGATTACAAGTAATGACAAAATTAGTAATTAAAAAACTACCAAAAATAAAAGTCTAGGACCAGATGAATCCACAGGCACATTCTACTGGACATTTAAGAAAGTTAATACCTATTCTTCTCAAACTATTCCAAAAAAATAGAAGATAAATGAAAGCTTCCAAATACATCATACAAGTCTAGCATTACTCCAATACTAAAATCAGATATAGATAAGACAAAAGAAGAAAAGAACAGATCAATATCCCTGATGAACATAGATGTAAAAATCCTCAACGAAATATTCACAAACTGAATCCAATAATACATTTAAAAGGCCATTCACCATGATTAGATTGGATTTATTCTGGGGATGCAAGGATGGTTCAATATTTACAAATCAATGTCATACACCATATCAACAAAATGAAGGATAAAAGTTATATGATCTCAATAGATATAGAAAAGCATTTAACAAGACTCAACATCCATTCATGATAAAAAATCAACAAATTGGGGTTAAAGAAAACATAACTCAACATAATAAAGGCCATATGTGAAAAACCTACAGCTAATATAATATGCAATGGTGAAAAACAGAGATTTCCCTCTAAATTCAGGAAAAAGATAAGGATGTCCACTCTCACCACTTTTATTCAACATAGTACTGGAAATCCTAGCCACAGCAACTGGAAAAAAAGGAAGTAAGAGGCATTTGTATTGGTAAAGAAGAAGTTAAACTGTCACTATTTGTGTATGACATTATACTATACATAGAAAATCCTAAAGACTCCACCAAAAAAACTACTAGAAGTAATAATCAAGTTCAGTAAACTGGCAGGACACAAAATTAATACTTGGAAATCACTAGTGTTTCTATACACTAATAATGAAGTGGAAGAAAGAGAAATTTTAAAAAAATATATACCATTGCACCAAGAAATAATAAAATACCTAGGAATAAACTTAACCAAGGAGGTAAAAGACCTGTACTCTAAAAACTATAAAACACTAATGAAAGAAATTGAAGAGGACACAAACACATGTAAAGTTATGTCATGCTCATAGATTGGAAGAATATTAAATTGTCCATACTACCCAAAGCAATGTACAGATTTAATGCAGTCCCTAACACAACACAAACAGAAATTCTTAAAGAACTAAAACAAATGCTGTCTTTTCCCCATTGTATATTCTTGCATCTTTTGTCATAGATTAATTGACCATATAATTGCAGGTTTATTTCTGGGCTCTCTATCTTATTCCATTAATCTGTGTCTATTTTTGTGCAGGCACTATAATGTTTTGATTACTACAGATTTGGAGTATATTTTTAAATCTGTGTTACCTCCAGTTTTGTTCTCCTTTCTCAAGAATGCTTTGGTTATCCAGGGTACTCTGTGGTTCCATACATATGTCTGGAGTCCTCTTTTCAGCAAGAGAGCAGATACAGAATTAAATGTGAGAGAGGCTTATGACCAGGAGGAGACAAGAGCCCTGAGTAAGGGTCCTTGCTCCATATTTATTAGGATCAGAAGGCTTACAAACATGATGAACATGCAGAAAGAGACAATGAAACAGTGAACATTAATTCATTTATGTGAGAGAAAGGGGGTTTCGAAGATATGTGGGTTTGGGTCAATACAAAACAAAATCGTAGTGCCTGAGCAGATGGCTATTTATGGCAGTCACCAGGTGCCCTGTCTGTTTATCTTCACTTGCCTAGGGGATAAGACAGATAGAGCATGCTACTTCAGGGTCAACAAGACACCTTTATTTTGCTAATTAGCTCCACTCCAGGTAAATTCACCCTGCTTTCCCACTCTATCACCCTGTTTACCTGTTTACCTATTCTGGGTGCTTCAGTCCTGTGAAAGCAGCTTTCTACTTTTGTCCTATGCTGAGGGTGCTTTTGCCCCGTTTACCTATCCTGGATGCTTTTGCCCCATGGCTTCCCATTCCTATGCTTTTGTTCTATGCTGGGGGAGCTTTCACCCTGTTTACCTAATCTTGGACGCTTTAGTCCTAAACCCTGTTAACCCACTGGTGCAATCTCAGGGAATTCCTAAACTTATTCCTCACCAACTTCTATTACTCAAGACCAAAATAATGATTCAAAAATGGCCAGAGGACCTGAATATTTTTCCAAAGAAGACATACAGCTGTCCAACAGACACATGAAAAGATGCTCAACATCAAAAATTATCAGGGAAATGACCATCAACACCACAATGAGACAGCACCTTACACCAGTCCAAATTGCTAGTATCCAAAAGATAGGAAATAACAAGTATTGGTGAGGCTGTGGAGAAAAGAAAACCCTGTGCACATTCCTCTGTTGGTGGCAATGTAAATTGGTACAGCTGCTGTGCAAAACAGTATAGACATTCCTCAAAAAATTAAAAACAGAAATACCATATGATCCAATAATTTCATTATTGGGTATTTACCCAAATGCAATGAAAACACTAATTCAAAAGGATATATATACACCCTTATGTTTATTGCATTATTTACAATATGCAAAAAATGGAGTAAACATAAGTATCCCTTAATAGGCAAATGGATAAGGAAAATGTAGTACACGCACGCACACACACACACACACAAAATGGAATATTATGCCACCATAAAGATGAAATATTGCCATTTGCAACATTAAGCTAGACCTAGATGTTATCATACCGAGTGAAAAACATCAGAACTGAGAAAGGCAGATACCATAATTCCATTCATAAGAGGAAAATAAAAAATGAATGAACAAGCAAAAAACAGAATCAGACTCACAGGTACAGAGAATAAATTGATGGTTTCCAGAGGGAAGGAGGATTGAGGGATGGGCAAAATGAGTGAAGGGGAGATGGAGATACAGGCTTCCAGTTATGGAATAAATAAGTCACAAAATTAAAAGGCACAGCATGAGAGTCAATGATATTTTAATAGTATTGCAATGGGACAGATGGTAACTATACTTGTAGTGATGATAGCATAATGTATAAGTTTGTCAAATCACTAATGTGATTTGTTGTACACCTGAAACTAACGTAACATTGCATGTCAACTACACTCAACTAAATAAAAAAGCAACCAACACAAGTCAAGCAAAATGAAGGAACAGAGCAATATGTTCCAAACAAAAGTACAAGAGAAAACATCAGGAAAACAAACAAGGAAGCAAACAAACAAGCCTTAATGAAATGGAGATAAATAATTTATTTGATAAAGAGTTCAAAGTAATGGTAATAAAGATGCTCACAGGATTCAGAAGAACGGGGATAAACACAGTGAGAACTTCAAAAAAGGGATAGATAATATAAGATAGCACCCAACGTAAGTCCCTGAGCTGAGGAATACAAAAACTAAGCTAAAAAAATACACAACAGGGTTTTAAAAGCTGACTAGATGAAACAAAATAAAAAGATCAGGTAATGTGAGATGGAAGTGGAACTCACCCAATAACAGCAGCAAAAAGAAAAAAAAGAAGAAAAAAGTGAAGACAGCTTAAAGGATACATAGGACAATATAAATTGAACTCAGACTCACATTACAGAAATCCCAAAGGAGAAAAGAAAAAGAAAGGGGCAGAAAACTTATTTGAAGGAACAATGGCTGAAAGCCTTTCTAACTTAAAGAAAGCCGCAGACATCCAGATAAGGAGCACAGAGAGTTCCAAATGAGATTAACTCAAAAAGACCCACATTAACACACATTACAATTAAAATGTTGAGAGTTAAAGACAATGAAAGAATCTTAAAAGCAGCAATAGAAAAACTTATTATGTACAGGGAACCCCTCTGACACCATCAGCATGTTTTCAGCCGAAACTTTGCAGGCTACAAGGGAGTGCCACAATATATATTTAAAGTGCTGAAACAAAACAACTTTCAACCAGAAATATTTTATCAACAAAATTATATTTCAGAATTGAGGGAGAGGTAATGAGTTTTCCATATAAGCTAAAGTTAAAAGAAGTTATCACCAAACCAGCCTGAGAAGAAATGTTAAAAGGGACTTTGTTAAGCTAAAAACAAAACAAAACAACAAGAGTTACACAAAAAATAAAGGAACAAAACACTAATTAGTAGCAAGAAAACATTTGGAAGTATAAATCTTACTGGTAAAGATAAATGTATAAAGGTAGTGGGCTAATCATTTATAAACCTAGTATAAAAGGTCAGATACAAAAATAGGAAAAATAAATACAATTACAATAATTAGTTAAGTGATACAGAATATACAAATACGTAAAATGGGACATAAAAATAAAATGTTAGAGGTGGGAAGTAAAATATAGAGCCTTAGAATATTCAAACTTAAGTTGTTATCAACTTAAATAGACTGCTATAAAAACAAGTTGTTGTACATAAATAAGCCTCATGGTAACCACAAAGCAAAAACCTGTAGTAGATACACAGAAAAAGAAATCTAGGCATATCAGTAATGAAAATCATCAAACCACAAAAGTTAACAAGAGGAGAAAGGAATAGGGAGTAACTTCAAAACAGTCAGAAAACAATTTTCAAAATGGTAATAAGTACATACCTATCAGCAATTACTTTAAATATAAATGGAATAAATTATTTAACCAAAGGACAGAGTGGCTGAATGGATTTAAAAAAAAAAAGTTAAGAACCTGGGCACCTGGGTGGCTCAGTCAGTTGAGCAGTTGAGCGTCTGACTTTGGCTCAGATCATGATCTCATGGTGTGAGTTTGAGCTCTGTGTCAGGCTCTGTGCTGATGGCTCAGAACCTGGAGCCTGCTTTAGATTCTGTGTCTCCCTCTCTCTGTGCCCTCCCCCACTCACTCTCTCTCTCAAAAATAAATAAACCTTAAAAAAAAGTTAAAAACCATGCTGCCTACAAGAGGCTCACTTCAGAACTAAAGACACATATAGACTAAAAGTGAAAGGGTAAAAACCCCTTCCAAAGGAAAACCAAAAGAAAGTTCGAGTAGCCATACTTTTATCACACAAAATAGTCTTTAATACAAAGACAGTAGGAGATGAAAAGGGCATTAGATAATGATAAGAGGGTCAATCCAACAAGAAGATATAGCATTTGTAAATATTTACGCACCCAGCAAAAGAACAGTAAATATATAATTGACTCTTGAACATGGCTTTCAACTACACAGGTACACAGGTATGTGATTATTTTTTGCCTGATAAACACAGTACGGTGCTAAAAACACATTTTATCTTCTTCATGATATTCTTGATATTTTCTTTTCTCTAGCTTACTTTCTTCTAATAATACACTATATAATACATATGACACACGAAATGAGTGTTAATAGACTGTTATCAGTGAAGCTTCAGTCAACAGTAGGCTATTTGTAGTTAAATTTTTGGAGAGTAAAAAGTTTTACATAAAATTTTGACTGCTTGGATTGTGGACATGAGTGGCCTTAACCACCATATTGTCCACTGTATTCTGTTGACTTTGAATGGAATGTTCTGTGTATATCTCTTAAGTTCATGTGGTCTAGGATGTAATTTTAGTCCAATGTTTCCTTACTGATTTTCTATTAATCATCAGGGAAATGCAAATCAAAACCATAAAAAGGTGTAATCTCACATCTATTAGAACCTCTATTATCAAAAACATAATGTGAAGAAAAGAAAATGCTGTGCATAATTGATCAGAATGGTGTAGCCATTATGGAAACATTATGGAAGTTCCTTAAAAAATTAAAACTAGAACTGGCATTTTGCTTCTGGGTATTTACTCAATAAAAACAAAACACTAATTTGAAAATATATATTCACCCCCATGTTCATTGCAGCATTATTTATAAAAACCAAGTTATGGAAACAACCTAAGTGCCAATCAATGAGTGAATGCAGAAAGATATGGTGTATATTATACAATACGATATTCAGTAATAAAAAATTAATTCTTGCCATTTGCAACAACATGGATGGACATTGAAGGCATTATACTCAGTGAAATAAGTCAGAGAAAAAGAAATACCACATGATTTTATATGTGAAATCTGAAAAACAAAACAAAACCAGAACAGCAACGACAAAAAACAAACAACAAAAAAACCCAGCAAGGTTCTGGTCCAAGATGCCAACATAGACCCTGAACTCACTTCTTCCATAGACATACCAAATCTGCACCTGTATATATAGAGCAATTCCTACTGAAATGAAGGCTATCTGAACAGCTTCTGCACAACAAAGAATAGGCCACAGAGAAAACAGCAAGAGAGACAGAAACATAGTAAAAGGGAATCCACACCTCCATCACTGTGAACTGAAGTTGAGAGGGATAGTACTGAGGGATGGTGAATAGATCTGTGTGTTCTGGGACACAGCAAAAAAGCTGAAGTTTAATTTTTAAAATGTTTTTATTATTTATTTTGAGAAAGACTGTGAGAGCACAAGCAGGGGAGGGGCAGAAAGAGAGAGGGAGAGAGAGAATCCTCAGCAGGCTCCACGCTGTCAGTGCAGAGCCTGATGCGGGGCTTGAATGTACAGACTGTGAGATCATGGCCTGAAATCAAGCTGAAATCAAGATTTAGATGCTGAACCGACTGAGCTACCCAGGTACCCTAAAAGCTATAGTTTAAAAGAGCAAATAAATATAATGGACCCAGGCTTAGAATTCCACCAAATGGTGGAAGAACTCTGGAACTCTCTGTCAGTCAGAGGGGCTGATGAACACCACAGTTTACAATCTCCCTCCACCTTGATAGTACAGATAAGAGTAGGGTCTGGATGTCCCAGTTGGCCTGTGGCTTCAGTGAGCCCCAGGTCCCTAACCCAGATCAGTCCTAGATATCCTGGGACACAGAAAAGAAGTAGTGGTTTAAAACAGCAAGTAGAATATAGAGCAACTGTCTCTAGAGCCTTGCCAAACAGTGGGGAGCTGCTGAAACTCTCTCTAGGTCAGAGGGCCTGGAAAGAGCCGCAGTTTATGCTCACTTTCCACCTTGAAAGTATGGATGGGAGCAAAGTCTGGGCATCCTAATTGGTCTAAAACCTCAATGAGTCCTTGGTGCCTAGCCCACACCGGCCCCAGCCATCCCATCAAGGTGGCCCCATAGTGGTATATACCAGGAACCCCGTGGTCAGCATTCACTATAGCTCCAGCCATCATGCCAGGGTGACAGATGCAAAGCACCCCGGGCCCACATCACTTCAGATGTTTCACTTCAGACAACTTGCTAGGGTACCCCCATCACAGAATGCTCTAGGACTTTCTGGCTCTTGTCCGCTTCAGCTTCAGCCACTCTAGTAGGGCAGTCCCTGCACGGAGTGCCCTGGGACTCCCCTAACTCATACCCTACCTCAGCTCCAGCCACCCACCAGGACACCCTGGTGCAGAAGACCCTACATTCTGTCAGGCACCCACTTTGGCTTTAGCTGTCCTCCTAGGGCATTCTCTGTGTGGCAATCCCCAGAACAACCTAGTTTGCACCTAATTCAGCTTCAGCTGTCCTCCCAGAGTGTCCTCATGTAGAACTTTCTGGGACTGCCCAGGCCTATGCCCACTTCAGCTAGAGCAATCCTGCCAAGGTACCCCCACTGCATAAGCACCCCAGGCCTGTACCCCACTTTGGATCCAGCTGCCTGGCCAGGGTACCCTCTGTGCAGAGAGCCCCAAGATTCCCCAGCTTGTACCCACTTCAGCTTTAGCTTCAGCTATCCTGCTATAGAGCCCTCTGTGTGGAAAGCCCCAGGACCATCCTAGCCCATGACCATTTTGGCTCTGGTCATCTACCAGGACAGCACCAGCAGAGTACCTAGGACCCCTAGACCACGCCAGCCAAAGCTACAGCCAGCTGTGATGATCCCATGGTTCATGGGTTCGAGCCCCTCATTGGAATTTGTGCTGACAGCTCAGAGCCTAGAGCCTGCTTCAGATTCTGTCTCCCTCTTTCTCTGCCCCTCCCCAATTCATGCTCTCTCTCTCTCTCTTTTTCTCTCAAAAATAAACTTAAAAAAAGTTAAAAAAAGAACTATCTTATGTTTAGGCAATTACACTACCAACTATTTACCCAAAGGATACAAAAATGATTTGAAAGGACACATGCAACACAATGTTTATACCAATGCTATCAACAATAGCCAAGTTATGGAAATATACATCGACTAATGACTGGATAAAGAAGAGGTGGTAAAGACATACAATGGAATATTACTCAGCGACCAAAAAGAATGAAATCTTGCCATTTACAATGACATGGATAGAGTGCAGTATGCTAAGCAAAATAAGTTAGTTGGAGAAATATAAATACCATACAATTGTGCTCATATGTGGAATTTAAGAAGGGAAACAGGTAAAAATAAGGGGAAAAAAAGAGAGAGAGACAAACCAAGAAAGAGATTCTTAACTACAGAGAACAAACTGAGGGATGCTGGAGGGGAGGTGGGCAGGGAGATTGGTTAAATGGGTGATGGGGATTAAGGAGTTCACTTGTGATAAGCACTGGGTGTTATATGTAAGTAATGAATCAGTAAATTCTACTCCTAAAACTGATGTTACATTATATGTAACTGGAATTTAAAAAACTTGAAACAAACAAACAGAAAGAACGACCACCACAAAATGATTAACAAAAATAGCAAAAAGTATATACCCATCAATAATTACTTTAAATGTACATGGTCTAAATGCTCCAGTCAAAAGACATAGGGTGATGAGATATATTAAAGAATAAGACTATTCATATGATCCCTACAAGAGACATACTTCAGACCTAAAGACACATACAGACTGAAAGTGAAAACATGGAAAAAGACATTCCATGCAAATGGAAGGAAAAAAAAAAAAGAGAGAGAAAACAAACAAACAAAATAGCATTACTTACATCCATTAGAATGAACAAAGACTGTAACAAGAGACAAAGAAGGACTTTACACAGTGATAAAAGGCTCAATCCAACAAGAGGATATAACAATTATATTTGCATCCATCACTGACATACTTAAATATATAAAGCAAATATTAACAGACATGAAAGGAGAAATTGACCAATACAATAATAGTAGGGAATGCCAACACCCCACTTACATCAATGGATAAATCATCTAGGCAGAAAATCAATGAGGAAACAATGTCCTTGATTGATATATTAGACCATCCAACATTACCCTGATACGAAAACCAGACAAAAACACTACATAAAAAAAAAAGAGAAAACTACAGACAACATTCTTGATGAACAAAATGTAAAATTCCTCAGCAAAATATTAGCAAGCCACATTCAACAATACATTAAAAGGAGCATTCACCACAGTCAAGTGGGATTTATTCTGGGGATGTAAGAATGGTTCAATTTTTGTTGCAGGATTTTTTACCTCAATACCTGGGGTTTGTCGTCTCACCATTTTGAAGACTAAAGAGGTGGACACAAAATGCACAGCAGGCCAAAGTCTATTGGAGTATGAGTTAAGAAAAGTAAGAAAAGTGTAAAAGCTCTCTTTACAGGGAGGGGGCATTCGAAGGTGAATACCCACGACTACAGGCAAGGGCTCTTGTTTTATAAGGTTCTGGTCAGCCCTGACTTCCCTTACCCCTGGTTCCTTCTCAGGTCCTACCTTTATTGGCTTGATAACTCTAGGTACTGGGTTGTCCATTACTGATTGGCTTGATCCCATTGTATGAGGGGTGGCCTATAGCCATACCATTCCTTGTGGGTCATACATTTTATGGTCTACTACTTATTTTAGTTAGGTCTTTTTTCAAATTCCTGACGGGAAAGTGATGGGGAGTGGGTGGTATCTGTTATATTATTAAGAGGAATCTTATGCCTGAGGGGGTTTGCTGTGGTCAGATGCTCCCAGCATTGTTCCAAAATGTGTTTTTTCCTCAGGTCCTAACCTTTCCCTCCGTGCCTTTTTTATCCTATCTTTCCCCATCATATTTTTACAAATCAATCAACACTATATATGATATCAACAACAAAAAGGATAAACATCATAAGATTATCTCAATAAATACAGAACCATCATTTGACAAAATAGAGTATCTCTTCATGATAAAAAAATCTCCACAAGGGTGACTTAGAGGGAAGAAACCTCAACAAAATAAAGACTGTACATGAGAAGCCCACAGCTAATATCATACTCAATGGTGAAAAACAGAGCCTTTCCTCTAAGGTCAGGAATAAAACAAAGATGTCCACTCTTCCCACTTTATTCAAAATAGTACTGAAAGTCCTAACCACAGCTATCAGACAAAAAATAAAAGGCATCCAAATTGGTAAGAAAGCAAAGTTTCACTATTTGCTGAAGACATCATTTTATACATAGAAAACCCTAAAAACTTCACTAAAAAACTCTTATAATAAGCAGACTTAGTAAAGTTGCAGGATACAAAATTAATACCAGAAATCAGCTGCATTTCAATACACCAATAATGAAGTAGCAAAAAAGAAAAATTAAGAAAACAATTCCATTTACAATTGCACAAAAAAGGATAAAATACCAAGAAAAAATTTAACCATGGAGGTGAAAGACCTATACTCTAAACACTATAAAACACTGATAAAATAAACTGAAAACAACACAAAGAAATGGAAAGATTTTCCATGCTTATGAATTAGAATATTGTCCAAATGTCCATACTACCCAGAGCAATCTACAGATCCAATGCAATTCTTATCAAAATAACAACAGCATTTAAAAAAAATATTAGCATTTTCCACAGAACTAGAACAAACATTCCTAAAATGTGTATGGAATCTCAAAAGAGCTTGAATAGCCAGTGCAACCTTGAGAAAGAACAAAGCTGGAGATATCATAATCTGAGATTTTCAAGATACACTCCAAAGCTATAATAATCAAAACAGCTAGTGCTGGCACAAAAATAGACCTACAGATCAATGGAACAGAACAAAGCTCATGAATAAAACTATGCTTATTTGGTCAATGAATGTACGACAAAGGAATCAAGAATATACAATGGTGAAAAGACCGTCTCCTCAATAAATGGTGCTAGGAAAACTGGGCAGCTATGTGAAGAATGAAACTGGACCACTTTCTAACACCATACACAAAAATAAACTCAAAATGGATTAAAGACCTACATGTGAGACCTGAAACCACATAAAACCCCTAGAAGAAAACTGACAGTAATCATTTTGAGATCAGCCCTAGCATTTTTATAGATATGCCTGCTTAGGCAAGGGAAACAAAAACAAAATAAACTATTGGGACTACCCCAAAATAAAAAGCTTTTTCATAGCAAAGAAAACCATCAATAAAACAAAAAGGTGATCCACTGAATGGGAGAAGATGTCTACAAATGATATATCCAACAAGAGATTAATATCTAAAATATACAAAGATCATATATAACTCCGTACTAATAAATAATCCAATTAAAAAATGGGCCAAGGACCTGAATATTTTTTTCCAAAGGAGCCATACAGATTTCCAACAGACACATGAAAAGACACTCGACATCATTCATTATGAGGGAAATGCAAGTCAAAACCACTAGATATCACCTTATACCTGTCAGAATGGCTAAAATAAAAAAGATAAGAAATATCAAGTGTTGGTGGAAATGTGGAGAAAAAGAAACCCTCCTGCTCTATTGGTGAGAATGTCAACTGGTGCGGCTACTGTGGAAGCAGTATGTTTTCTACCCAAAATAGTATGAGTTGCTCCCCAAAATAAAAATAGAACTATAATACGGTTCAGTAATTCTGCTACTGTGCATTTCCCCAGTAAATAACAATACTAATTGGAAAAGACAAATGCACCACCATGCTTCTAGCAGCATTATGCTCAATAGGCAAGACATGTAAGCAACCCAAGTGTCCATTGATGGATGAGTGGATAAAGAAGTTGGGTTGTCTGTAAGTACAACAGCGACTAATCAGCCATTAAAAAGAATGAGATCTTGCCATTTGCAACAGCATGGATGAACCTGGAGGATATTAGGCCAGTGAGACAAAGGGAAATACCACAGGATTTCATTTATATGTGGAATAAAAAAAATGAAACAGATGAAAAAACAAAGCAGAAACAGACTCACAGAGAACAAATGATGGTTGCCAGAGAGGAAGGGTATGGGGGAGTGTGCAAAATTGGTAAAGGGGAGTGGGAGATACAGGTTTCCAATTGTGGAATAAATAAGTCATGAAAAAAAAAAGGTACAGCATAGGGCGTATAGTTAAGAGTATTGTGATAGCATTGTATGCTGTTAGATGGGAGCTACACTTCTGGCGAGCATAGCAGCAATGTATAGACTTGTAGAATCACTACGTTGTCCACTTAAAACTAACGTAACCTTATGTCTCAACTCTACTTCAAAACAAAAACAAAACAAAAAACTGGAGGTCCTGGATACAGAGAACAGACTGGTGGTTGCTGGAGGTGGGGATTGGGCAAAATGGGTGAAGGGGCTCAAAGATACATATTTCCAGTTACATAGGAAGTCATGGGGATATAGTGCATAGCATGGTGACTACTGTTAATCACATATTGCACGCATGTATTGCATGTTAAAGTAGCTAGGAGAGATCTTGAAAATTCTCATCACAAGAAAAAATAACGACGTATGTTGATGGATGTTAATTGGACTTATTGAGGTCCTCATTTTGCAATACATACAAGTATCCAATCAGGACATTATGCACTCTATAACTAATATAATGTAATGTCAGTTATACTTCAATGAGGGAGAAGAAAAAAAGGAGTATGGGTATGAGGCCAGCCTGGAAATAGAAGAAGGATTTTCAGGCTCAACATTCAGGCCAGGGATTCCTTCTGCAAGTGCAAACCAATCAGGGTACACAAACACAGGTCAGTGAAGGTTGTATAGGCCGATGTTGCCCAGACACAGAGAGGTTAATCTCCAGAGGCCCACGCTGGGAAGGAAGGCGTAAGCAGAAACCATCCAATAACACAGGCACTACCTAGCGTTCAAGCTGAACTTAAAATGGATGACCAGAAATACCGATTTGCAGAATTGTGAGTTGGTACCTCCAAAACAGAAAATGGTTTATTCTTTGCCATTGTTTTAGTCACTTTTCTGAGTGGGTGTGAGAGGGAGTGTGCATGTGACTAAGGGGTATAAGGTGTGCAATGCTTCTAGGACAGCTAGATCTCTGCAGGGACTGCTGTTTGCAGCAGCAGGTGAATTCCTCACTCAACTACTTCCTCCTCTTCCTATTATTGAGAAATATCTTGAATCTCCCTTTTGTGCCTTCACCTGCTTTTTCCTTGTCTGTATCTTTGGTGACAAAGACAGTGATAATTATTTAAATAATAGAACTATTTGTCAAAGGCATTTAGCCATATTATTTTCCTCCCTTGATGAGGTAGGAGTGATATTGGGGAAATTTTACATTTAGTTGGCATAAATGTCCTCAGAAAATGAAAATAAATGCAAAAGATGACATTTTACAAGATTGCTTTCCATTCTTAACATAATGAACAATTCAGTCACTGTTGAATAGCCCAATCTATTTTATTTCTTTGAACAAATTCCATTGTAAGAGCCAACATCATCTATGTGCTTCCAAAGCAGAAAGTAATTATCATTACAATTAACTTTTACAAAGATACACATTTTCCTTATGGCATTGCTTCTCATCTTCACCTTCCTCCTCAATTTGTATTCCTATCTTCAAAGTGGCTGTATAAAAAAGATTACCCCTTCCGCATTTACTTATGTAGCTGTGTTGAGAAACTCTGTAAAGACGTTAGAATACTGATAACTGTTGCCTGGGACACGAAAGTTACATCTTTGGTGTGAGGTCAAGGTGTATTGTTCAGGTCTTCTAAGAATCTAAAGGAACTCCAGAAATAGACATACTACCTTACACAGATGTGAAGATATTCAAAGGAATTTCTCTTTGGATATTTATGGTAAATATGAGGATTTTAAAGCTGCTTTTCTGACCTTAATTATTCCCTGATTCTTCATAGTCTTTGGAGGAAGCCACGTGCTTTTAACTGTAATTGGATATGCCTTAGAAAAAATAGAAAACAAGTGGGAAGTTGGGCAGATCAGATCTCTTACCTTCATTGTAAAGCTGTGCACTCAAGGGGGTGTCTAATCAGAGATATCAATGGCCCTCTGAGATATGCCAGGACGATTGATATCCAAAGGGCTAATGTTAATCAGTAACTGCCATCGTCAAACTTCCCAAGATACACTCCTCCTCCCTGTAGATGCCACAGGGGGAGGAGGCAGGAAAAGCACAAAGGTCTTATCTTTGTGTGTGGCTACGTGGCCATAGTTTTTACGACTACTTAGTCATGTAAACTCATGTGGGTGATAGTAAGGACCTTTCTTGGAATTTGGTAAATAGAAATAAGAATCATCTCTAAGAATTAAGTTATAAAAACCACCTAAAATGATAAGAGAAAATCAAAGTCACCTTGAAAAGACAAGTTGGCCTCCTGAATAGAGCAAGACATAAGATGTTAAGGAATCTAAAAAGATTTATTTATTAGAAACGGGGAATAATTAGCATAAAATATAGAAAAGCAAGACCATTCAGCAATCAGTGACAGTATTCCCTCCCTCTAGCCTTGCTGTGGGGAGAAAGCACATTGATAAAAGATTCACTCTGCGTGGTTCTGGTGGGAGGCATCTCTCTATTCTGATGAGGGATCTATCAGAACGCTGACATAAATATTGCATGGCTGAACTAAAACCCCTTGCCCTAATTCTTATGGTCACAGATCAATTTTATGATTGTAATTTTGTTTTGCAAGAGGTGGTTTTCTTTCAGGGACAGAAGGCCAGCTAGAATTCATGGATGGATAATCTTCCCTTTCAAGCTTAGTGTGATTACATCCCTGACTTAGAAGTCCTTACTTCTACCAAAGTCCCCAGGCAGGCAAAACTATGGTATGAAAATGATGAAATCAATGTAAGTGTCAATTTGGAAGGCTTCTAAATGCCAAGCCAGGCCGCTTCTCTGATGACACCACGACTTCAGCACACTGAGAGAAGTAGGGAACTTAACTCAAAGTGAAAAGGTATCCTTGTTTTTGAGGCCACACCTGAAATAATGGGCAACATACTGAAAAGTATGAAGAGTGCATAAAAATCGTGGATGCGTTCAGAGAAGAGTGACCAGCAAAGTGGTGGAAAGGTTGGAAACCATGTTTTATGAATTGGGGAAAACACTTAGCCCACAGAAAGGAAGGGGAGGAGAGTAAGGACACAGACACTGCCCTTATGATCTCAAGAGTTATCATATGGAAAAAGGTAGAGCTGTATATTGTCACTGGATAAAATATGAACCAAAGAGTGCAAATTATATGGAGAGATATTTTTGGATGATTTTCAAGGAGTCTTTAATATTTGAAGGAGTTGTCTCAAGAGAAAATGAATTTTCTGATTTTGTAGCTATTCTAGCAAAAGCTGTACAATAGTAACTTGAGAGGGAAATTGAAGAAGAGACACTTGGGAAAAGATACTTTTTTCTAGTCACTTTAAAACGTCATTTTCTAAAAATTTTCACACTTAGAGATATAATTGAAGGTCTGAATGTAAACTATTGAAATATATTTGTAGTGTCGTATATGGGAGAATTCCTTTTATTTATAAGATAATATTTTTAAACCTATTTTCATGGATTTATATTAATCATTATCTTTCCTTCATGACATAGTGACTAAAATATTTCTTTTTAAAAAATTTTTAATGTCTATTTTTGAGATAGAGACAGAATGTGAGTGGGGGGACAGAGAGAGAGAGGGAGAGAGAGAGGGAGGGGGGGAGGGAGGGAGGGAGGGAGAGGGAGAGGGAGAGGGAGAGAGAAAGAGAGAAAGAGAGAAAGAGAGAAAGAGAGAAAGAGAGAAAGAGAGAGAGAGAATCCAAATCCAAAGCAGGTCCCAGGACCCTAGCTGCCAACACAGAGCTACCAGCACAGAGCCTGACGCGGGGCTCAAACTCATGAACCATGAGATCATGACCTAAGCCGAAGTCGGATGCTTAACTGACTGAGCCACCCAGATGCCCCCCAAAATATTTGTTTTATTTTGAATAGTAAGTACAAGCAAGCCATCATTGCAACATCAAAAACCAACAAATATGTAGGAATAAATTTATAGAAAATCATGCAAAAAAACCTCTACAGTGACAGCTATAAATGTTACGGAGGCAAGTTAATGACTATCTGAATACATGGAGGAATATGCCATGTTCATGGATTGGAATATTCAAACTAGTAAATGTGTCAGTTCTTCTTAAAATAATCTGTAGAATCATTCCAATCACAATATAAATTTCAGTATTTCTAAGGTGTGTATTGTGTGTGAGCATGTGTATGTGTATGTGTGTGTTGACAAACTGATTCTACAATTTTTAATGGAAACATACAAAGAAAAAGCCACAATTTTAGAGATAAGTAAAAGGTGAAAATTTTACTTTAAAATATAGCAAAACCTATTCTAAAACTATAGTAATTAATACAGTGTGGTTTTGTAACAAGAATAGTCAGAAATAGAAATGGACATTGTAGAAATAGTCTCATACAGACCTGTCACTCTGTGACAAGGGTGATATTGCATAATAGTTTGGAAAGAATTGACTTTCCTTTATTTTTTCTTAAATTTTTATTTATGTTTTGAGAGAGAGCATGAGCAGAGGAGGGGCAGAGAGCGAGGGAGACATAGAATCTGAAGCAGACCCCAGGCTCTGAGCTGTCAGCACTGAGCCCAATGCAGGGCTCGAACCCACAAATCCCAAGACCATGATCTGAGTGGAAATCTGACATTTAACGGACTGATCCACACAGGTGCCCCAAGAATTGGCTTTTCAATAATTGTTTCAATTGGAGATCCATATGGGAAAAAATCTTGACACCTGCCTCATACCAGACACCCACCTTGCCAACACACACACACACACACACACACACACACACACACAAACACACACACACACACACACACACACACACACACACACACACACACACACACACACAGTAGACTCCAGTAAGAACAGGAAAGGAAAAACAGTAGGACGAAACATAATAACATCAGCATCCTGGGGTAAACAATACCGAGTGCTGGTAAGGCTATGGAGAAGTAAGAACTCTCAGATTCCGGTGGGAGTGTAAACATCCACAAGCACCTTGGAAAACTGACCCAACAATTTTACTCCTATGTATATATTCAACAAAAATGCAAGGACATGTACTAGAACATTTATAGCATTACTGTTTGTAATAGCTAAAAACTGAAAATATACTATTATCCATCAACAATAGAACTGATAAATGCATTCTTACATTGACATATATTAATGAGAAAGGACATTCCATAATTATAAGCATCAATATGGGTGCATCTTGCAAATAATGTGGAGTGACAACAGCTTGACAAAATATGTACTGTAGGATATCATTCAAACAATGAAAAAAATAGATCACACTTGTATATGCTATTAAAATTCAGGTGACTGATTATACTTGGTAGAGGTTGGTGACTGGAAGGGGTTCAAGAGAAATCAAGATAACTGCTTTGGTTTTCTCAATCTGTGTGCTAAGGAATGTTCAATCTTTGAACTGTTCACTTATGATAGGTGCACATTTCTATATGTTTATTATAATCCAATAGTTCAAAACTATAAAAAAGAAAAATACATTTACACAAAAATTTTAGGTACCTACTATTTTCTAACACTATTTTAAATATTATGTTTTAAATTACATTTACATTGACTGTGTTTGTTGGGGTATAGACATGCACTTGATTCCCACCTCTGTATAAGAACATATAAGATCTGAAGAGGTTTTACTTAGTGCAGTATATTAAATTCCACGTGTCAAAGTTAAGAAATACATATTCTTCTTATGCACACACGATCATTTAAAAATGTATCCTGCATTGGGCTGAAAGTTAGCCTCAACATGTTAGAAAGTGAAGGTATCAGTCATCATGGTTTTTTGACAGTACAACTAAGAAATACAGTTATTTTAAAAAACAGCCAAGAAAAAACCTATAAGTATTAAAAATTCAAAAATATATTGCTATATAATTCACAGTTTAAAAAATCATAATAGAAGTTTAAAAGCACTTAGAACTAAAGGGTAATGAACAGCCTATGGGTTTCAACTGAAGTGGTGCTTCCATGGAAATTTTCAGCCCTACATATTTTCAGAAAAAGTTATATTTAGAGAAAATTATTTTATACTATATATTTAGAGAAAGAGACAAGGTTGAAAACTAATGCATAGGATCCATCTGAAGTTTGAAAAACAAAATAAATCCAAAGAGATTAAAAGAAATATATAGTAAAAATCGGAGTGTAAACAAAAGACAAAATAAATGTCCCGTATGGAGGAATAAAAAATCTAAAAACTTGTTTTATGAAACAATATCAAAAAGGCACACTTTTAGTGGTATACCTAGGAAAATAAAAGATATACAATAATTTTTAAATGAGAAATAATAAAAAGGAATTTAAAACACAAGGAAATACTGCTAACAACTATTTGCCAACATTTTAGTCAAATTCAATGTATAAATTTATGGGGAAAGATAGCATATTAAAGCATTTTTTTAAGTCATATAAAATACTTTACCTCTGTGTTCTCTTTCTGAGTAAATACATAACTTTTATTTATTTATTTTAGTTTTTTTTAATGTTTATTTATTTTTGAGAGACACAGAGAAACAGAGTGTGAGCGGGGGAAGAGCAGAGAGGGAGACAGAATCTGAAGCAGGCTCCAGGCTCTGAGCAAGCAGTCAGCACAGAGCCTGATGCAGAGCTCGAACCCACAAACTGTGAGATCATGACCTGAGCCGAAGTCACACGCTCAACCGACTGAGCCACCCAGGCACCCCTCTATTTTTACTTTTAATATGCATTAATATCTCATTTACAGTATCTTTTTTCTGCAATTTGTTTGTCTACCATCAATGAAAAGTGACATTGTCATTAAGAATAGAAATTAAGTTTTTTGATGGATTTGATAGACTACCTCCATCAAACATTTATTTTTCAGCTTTAAGATACAACTGACATATAATATTGTATAAATTTAAAGTGTACATGTTGAGGGCCGCCTGGGTGGCTCAGTTGGTTAAGCATCTGACTTCAGCTCAGGTCATGACTTCATGGTTCATGGGTTCAAGTCCCGCTTCAGGCTCTGTGCTGACAGCTCAGAGCCTGGAGCCTACTTCTGATTCTGTGTCTCCCTCTCTCTCTGCTCTGTTACTGTCTCCCCCCATTCATGCTCTGTTACTGTCTCTCAAAAATGAATGTTAAAAAAAGTTTTAAAGTGTACATGTTGATTTCATGCACATATATTACAAAATGATTACCATCATAGCATTAGCTAACACCTCCATCATGTCAAGTAACTACTATTTCTTTTTGCTGTCAGCCATTTATAATCTATTCCCTCAGCAACTTTCAAGTATATAATACAGTACTGTTAACTATAATCATCATGCTGTACATTAGATTCCCCCAAGCTTATTTCTTTTTATAACCAGAAGTTTATACCATTTTAGGAGTTTGGCTTTTGTGTGTCTTTGTATGTGCATGTGTCAAAAAGAACCTTTATTAGTTATTTATAATCGCCTCTTCTGCTTTTCTGCTTTCTTGCCAGATGCCTTGGAACAGGAGCTTTCTGGGCTTGAGATTTCTGACCCTTCCCAGCTTTTGGAGGCGCTGCCTTCTGGCCTGCAGCTTATGGGGCAGAAATCTTCTGGACTGCAGCCTTCTTGCCTGTAGCGGCAAACTTTTTTTGCTAGAAACTTTGCAGCAACTTCTCCAGCTGCAACCTTAGCAGTGGGTACATTTCTAGGAGAAGATTCCAGGACAGCTGCTTTTGGTAGCTTTCTAACTTCAAGTTTGATTATTCTTTTCCTCCTTTTCTTTGCCTTCATGACTTTATAGTGATCAAAATCTGTCATCTTGGCTTTCCTTTCTCTGGCTTTAATCTTCTTGACCCATCCCATGGCCGTCCATTTCCTACTGGTGTCTGCCTTCTGCCAGGCTTGTCCGACATACTTTGGGCGGGCACTGTGTGGGAACTTGAGATGAAGTCAGTGAGCTCCATGCATTTGAAAGGCATATTATATCTCCTTACCTGAATGCAAGGTCCATCAACCAAAGCCCCCTTCTGGTCAATAGCATCTATAATCTGGACCATCCTCCCGGCATGAAGGCCAAAGGAAATGTAGGCCACCTGGCCAACCTCTATAAAACACTTGAACATCATTTTGGTGGCATTGCACAAGAGAGGTTTGCTTTTTTAGATTTCATGTGTAAGTGACATCACACTATATTTGTCTTTCTCTGACATTTCACTTAACATCATGCCCTCAAGTTTCACCATGTTGTTACAAATGACAGGATTTCCTTTTTTCTCATGGCTGAATAACATTCCATTGATCCCATGGGGGCAGGGTTTGTTCAGAATTACCACTTGTGTCTTAACCCCACAACCCCACATATATTGTTTTTGGTGTTCAGACTAAAGCTCTTTATAGGGGTTTACTGGACAGAGGACACTGCTCTGGGGATAGATGGAGGGACCCTGAGCCTGGGTGATGGTGCTCCAGTCCTGGCCATGGGTGAAGTGGGTTAGATCTGCCCATGCCTATGAGTCCACATATGTACAATGGAATGTTATATATACACACCCATTCCCCACGTCTCCATCCATTCATCTATTGATGGACACTCAGGTTATTTCCATATCTTGGCTATTGTGAATAATACTGCAATGACCATGGGAAAGCAGATATCTCTTCAAGAACCTGTTTTCACTTACTTTGGGTAAGTGTTGAGAGGTAGGATTGCTAAATCATATAGTATTTCTAGTTCTAATTTTTTGAGAAAACTCCATACTGTTGTCTATAGTTGCTGCATCAATTTATATTCCCATAAATAGTGCACAAGGGTTCTCTTTTCTTCACATTCTTGCCAACACTTGTTCTCTCGTCTTTTTGATAATACAATTTTAACAGATGTGATATCTCAGTGTGGTTTTTATTTGCATTTTTCTGAAGGCCAGAAAGAATCTGTGTCCCAGGCAGTTAGACTACAAAGACCCCAAGTGCAAAGGGATTGAGATAGAGCCCTCACAGGGTATTGCCTCAGCAATGGGGCCAAATTCTATACAGACTGAAGCCTGTTCCAGTCCCAATTAGCACATATTCAAAACAATCTTCCTAAGCATGAATATCCCAAGTAATGACATCAAAGAACAAAGCCCAACTTTATTTAAAGGAACACAAAATGCTCAGCAGTCGACAATTTAAAATACACAGTGCTGGTCTCCTACCTAGAGTTACCAGGTACGCAATGGAACAGAAATGCAATTCACCACTAGCAGGGAAATCAACCAATAGACATCTCCCTCCCTCACCCCCTAGATGAGGGTAGAATTGGTATAGGACTTAAAAACAGGCCAGAGAAGCAGACTCACTATGGTCAAACATAAAAGGAAGTAGCATAAGGAGATAATAGGAAGACACACTTAAATATCAAAGCAGATATATAATTCCATTAAAATCAGGAATTTGTTGAGAAGTGACATAGGATAGCTGTTAAAGTCATCAACTCAGGAGCCACAGTGCCGGGTTTCTATTACCAGCTCTGAAATGACACTTGTGGATCCCTGTTCAAGGTAATTAACATGCCATGCCTCAGTTTCCTTCTCTGTAAAATGAGTATAGTAATAACACTTTCCATCAGGCTTGCTATGAGGGTGAAAATAGTTCTTATTTGTCAAGAACAGAGGACTTTGCAGGGCACAAACTTTAATGGCTATAAAAATGTTTATGAAATAAAATGAAGACAAATAACCTAGCTTTCCTCCCATGAACACCCAGAAAGCAGGCTCCCTCTCAACTCACCTCCATTTTTATTCTTGAGTTTTCTCTGTAGCCAAAGGGCCTGCAGGGGTTCAGAAGAGTCAGGAGGTCCCGGAGTGTTGAAATTTGCTCACACTTCTGTGCTTCTAGCAGTCTTTGAAGCTGATGGGAGGTGTGGCCACTCTTAAAGGTAATGGATGTGATTGCTCCTGCGCTATGCCCCACTAGCACTCTCATCAAGCTGGCTCATATTCCTCACCCAGTCTCTGGGAGTCACCCAATTCATAGAGACCTTCCCAAACAGCAACATCCCAAAGAGGTGCCTCCCTGTTATTTTGTCCTCAACCTTCACTAACACTTTCTACAGGTCAATATAACTTAGTAAAGTGTAGCTCTCCCACAGTTTATAAACTCAGCAAAATCATGGAGCTTGCCTACAAGTGAATTCAGCTGTAAAACAGCTTCCCAGCTCTGATTCTACAAAGGAATCAGCTGGAAGGCATTTCAAAGGCCAACCCCAGTGATTCAGATTTAATTATTTTGGGTTGGGTCCCAGGCATTTGTGTTTTGAAAAACTCCTTCCATGATTCCAACATGCAGCCTGGGTTGAGATCTGCTGCCTTAGAGGAACAGTGTGTACTTTGCCATGAGCTCTACCTGACTGCAGGGGACTCCCCTGTCCATCGCCACCTCACTATGCTCCAGGCAGGTGGAGACTGTTGTCACTGTGAGTCACACCCAGGCTACAGATTAGAACTGCCTGAAGACTGTTTTGACTATCCTGGTACCTGCAGTTTTCCAGAGATTTTCACTTGAGGATATAGTTTGGGAACCAATCATCGGGAGTACTGAATGTTTCTAATATGTGACCAAAGGGGAGACGCTCCTCTTAAAAAGGGTCTCATGGGCAGGAGACTTTCTTTTGCTTCCTGACAAAAGGATAGTAGTTCTCAAGAATCTCTTGGGGCCTAGGATAAGCGACTGGGGCCTGATCTAAGAAAGCCTTCCTGAGATTTGGGCTCTATTCAAGAGGGGCATGCGGATTTAAAGAAAGTAATTTCACACAATTTTAGGGCTGTTTGTCTTTCTAAAGATGAGGAAATTGAGTATTAAGTTTTAAATCTTAGGGGAAATCTTCTAATTTAGGGGAAACGTTCAATGTTTCTTTGTCAAACAATCTATAAAGTCTGTTGGATAAATTTTGAAATGAGAAGGGAAATAGGGTAGAATCTTGGGAGGAAAAGTTTTTGAAGTTGATGGAAGTATAAAGTGATACTGGATGTTCTTGTGTGAAGGAAATTCACAGGTCAAAAATATGGGTGACTGCAAGGGTTGGTGATAATTTCTGATGTGCCAAGGAAGTGACTAAGAAGTATTTTATTTTCCAAGGTGAAAATGGAGTCTTTCCAGCTTTCTGAGTGACAAAAGAAAAAATAAAGACAATTAAGTATTATGAAATAAGAGAGACTGAGCAAGGAGAAATGTTGGAGAGAAACTATGGAAGTTTCTACCAAAAAGTATCATGAAAAGCAGAGAAGCCAGGGGAGACATAGCCGTAAAGACAAACACACACAGTGATTCTCACTGTAAGAGGAGCCACCTTCCCAGGCTGAAGACAATCAGCGTCCATGCTCGCAGGGGGGCGGGGGGAGGGGGAGAGGAAGAGAGTGTTTAACTGATCAGATTTCAAGAGAGGCTTTTCCATTAAAAATGAGCAAAGCTGTTCACCCTTGTCTATGACTTTCCTCCTCAAGGGTATAAAATATTAGTCTTGTAAAGGGAAGTGCATTTCACCATGATTTAGAGCTGCTTGCATTTTTGAAGATGTGAAAGGAAACTTGTAAGCGATAGAAAATCACCAATTTTAAAGCTTTTTTTTTTTTTTTGTTACCAACATGCAATAAAACTTAGGAAAATGCGTGCAGACAATATTTTTGGGATGAAAGGGAATCTAGAAGGAATGGAGGAGTGTGGGTAAGAGTGATTAAGGTTTCTGTGTGTATGTAATGACATCAGTGTTCCTGGGTGGGAATAGCCATCAACAAAAAAGAGGTTTGAGGAAAAGTCCAAAATCATGGGTATGAGTGGGATCCATGGGGGAGTTTCTGCTAAACCCTAGAACTAGTAGTGTTATGTCCGTAGATAATAGGGAATCACTACAGGCTTCTTAGTAGCAATATTTTAGGGAGAACATCAAGGCTTCAGGAAACATGAGTCTGGAGTAGAGAGAAAATGGCATATTGGGACAGTTTATGACACTCTTAGCCAAACTGAGAGGAAATACTGATGGAGAGGGTAAGATAGGAGAGTGGAGAACAGAGGAGTGATTGACACATTTCTTGGCAGTGAGTATATCGGCATAGAGGGAATTGGAGGTTCCAGGAGCAGAAACTGGCCCTAATGCCTAGGAACTGGCCACCACCCAGAGTGGATGCTGGACGTCAAGGCCCTGGTTTTTAATATAAGTACTATGTCCCAGCATCCTCATTCGATCTGTGATCCTGGACACACATCCTATCTTCTATTTGAATCTTGGTATCTTCCACTGAAAAGTGGGAGGGGGTGGGGGATGGGTAAACCAACTTATTCTGGACAACAGCCCTTTAGATTAATTCAAGGATTGGGACTTTGATTGGATATACCAAATCCCTTCAGCTATTCCTAAACTAATGTTTGAGTGGATAACTGGGAGAGGGTGTGTTTGACTTCAACTAGAAGTGCAGGAATTCAAAGCATTCTTGGCCCCATACTCTCAACTAAATAAAAGACTGTCTCATTTGTACAAATGCACATTCTTGACTTCTGAGTTTTCTTTGCATTTAACTGGAAGCTTCTAAGAGCTTCCAGTTAAACAGGAAGTGCTGAAACTCCAGTCTCTATAAAACAGTGGAATTAGCTGAGTTTCCTTCACTCTGGTATCAAAACCATTCTTTCATTAAGGGTCTTTGCCATGGACAATAGCAATAGCATCCTCAGGGGCAACCCCAAATATATTGTTTTTGGTGTTCAGACTAAAGCTTTTTATAGGGGTTTACTGGACAGAGGACATTGCTCCAGGGATAGATGGAGGGACTCTGAGCCTGGGTGGTGGTGCGCTAGTCCTGGCCGTCGATGAAGGTTGGTTAGATGTCCCATGCCTGTGAGTCCTAGCTGTGACCCTCTGGGGTTTAACACACAAGTGGTAGTTCTGAACCAACCCTGTCCCCAGCTGCAAATATTTATTTCTACCCCAGCAAAGATAATGGGGGCCCTTTAGTGACCCACCAGCCACCTAAGTTCTCACAAAGCTTCTATTCTCCATGGGTAAGCAATATTACACAAGAGCCTGCAATACTAGTTATTTCAGTCATTGTTAGAAAAGTGAAAATAAGGTTGTACATGTGTATGTAGCTGATACAAGTTGTTCATGAGAAAGATTTGTGAAACTGGGATCTTCACAAAACAGAAGTAAAATACCTTTTTACAAACTTGACTCAAGAAATGTAGATAAACAGGTATAAGAGACACAATATATCTAAATTGTTTACCTTATATGTTATATATTCACATCACCCAACAAGTGGTTGCTGAGCTTAAGAAGCATCAGCTGCAATCTCACAAGAAGTGAACCAAGGCCCAGGAACATTAAGTAATGGGGCTCTGCTCACACAGCCCAAGAATACTGACAGCAGGATTTCACTCTACTGATTCTTTTATCCACAAGTTTTCCCTATGGTTAATGACCCTCCAGACAATAATTTTGGGGAAAGGGTATGAGAAGGGTGACAGATCCTAGGTCATCAGGAAGCTGAGCTCCCTTCCTGTCTGTTGGCCTCTGTCTATATATTTGGGTCCTATCCAAGCCCTGGCCAATAGCAGAACCGGGGAGTCCTCAAGTTCAATTCCACGTTTTGTTCATCCCATTGGTATTGTGAAGAGAAGGACCCATGAAATCCCTTGTCTCCCAAGTGGAACTGGGATCCAGGTTGAAATTTTCAGTTTAGGATCTGGATCAGAGACAGGGTGGGTGACTGCAACTGGGGATGGAGTCTACGGAGAGAAAGGCAGGGTTCAAGGTGCAGGGCTCTCATCCAGAGCATGTAGGGTGAGGGGGGTGGAGAATAGAAATAGGTAAAGAAGCAAACCAAACCAAAACAAAAACCTGGGAAATGGCAAAGTGGAAAATGACAAGTAAGAGTATAATGGACGTAAGAAAATTTTTTTTTAATTTTATCTTTTATTTTTTAAAATTTACGTCCAAATTAGTTAGCATATAGTGCAACAATGATTTCAGGAGTAGATTCCTTAATGCCCCTTACCCATTTGGCCCATCCCTCCTCCCACAACCCCTCCAGCCACCCTCAGTTTGTTCTCCATATTTATGAGTCTCTTCTGTTTTGTCCCCCTCCCTGTTTTTATATTATTTTTGTTTCTCTTCCCTTATGTTCATCTGTTTTGTCTCTTAAAGTCCTCATATGAGTTAGGTCATATGATTTTTGTCTTTCTCTGACTGACTAATTTCACTTAGCATAATACCCTCCAGTTCCATCCACATAGTTGCAAATGGCAAGATTTCATTCTTTTTGATTGCTGAGTAATGCTTCATTGTGTGTGTGTGTGTATATATATATATATATATATATATATATATGCCACATCTTCTTTAGCCATTCATCCATCGATGGACATTTGGGCTCTTTCCACACTTTGGCTATTGTTGATAGTGCTGCTATAAACATGGGGGTGCATGTGTCCCTTCGAAACAGCACACCTGTATCCCGTGGATACATGCCTAGTAGTGCAATTGCTGGGTCATAGGGTAGTTCTATTTTTAGTTTTTTGAGGAAACTTCATAATGTTTTCCAGAGTGGCTGCACCAGCTTGCATTGCCACAAACAATGCAAAAGAGATCCTCTCTCTACGCATCCTCGCCAACATCTGTTGTTGCCTGAGTTGTTAATGTTAGCCATTCTGATAGGTGTAAGGTGGTATCTCATTGTGGTTTTGATTTGTATTTCCCTGATGATGAATGATATTGAGCATTTTTTCATGTGTCGCTTGGCCACCTGGATGTCTTCCTTGGAGAAGTGTCATGTCTTTTGCCCATTTCTTCACTGGATTATTTGTTTTTGGGTGTTGAGTTTGATAAGTTCTTTATCGATTTTGGATACTAACCCTTTATCTGATATGTCATTTGCAAATATCTTCTCCCATTCTGTCAGTTGCCTTTTAGTTTTGCTGATTGTTTCCTTTGCTGTGCAGAAGCTTTTTATTTTGATGAGGTCCCAGTAGTTCATTTTTGCTTTTGTTTCCCTTGCTTCCAGAGACGCGTTGAGTAAGAAGTTGCTGTGGGCAAGATCAAAGAGGTTTTTGCCTGTTTTCTCCGCGAGGATTTTGATGGCTTCCTGTCTTACATTGAGGTCTTTCATCCATTTTGAGTTTATTTTTGTGTATGGTGTAATAAAGTGGTCCAGGTTCATTCTTTTGCATGTTGCTGTCGAGTTTTCCCAGCACCACTTGCTGAAGAGACTGTCTTTATTCCATTGGATATTCTTCCCTGCTTTGTCAAAGTTAGTTGGTCATATGTTTGTGGGTCCGTTTCTGGGCTCTCTATTCTGTTTCATTGATTTGAGTGTCTGTTCTTGTGCCAGTACCATACTGTCTAGATGATTACAGCTTTGTAGTAGAGATTGAAGTCTGGGATTGTGATGCCTCCTGCTTTGGTTTTCTTTTTCAAGATTACTTTGGCTATTTGGAGTTTTTTCTGGTTCCATACAAATTTTAGGATTATTTGTTCTAGCTCTGTGAAGAATGCTGGTGTTATTTTGATAGGGATTGCATTGAATATGTACATTGCTTTGGTAGTATTGACATTTTAACAATATTTGTTCTTCCTATCCAGGTGCATGGAATCTTTTTCCATTTTTTTATGTGTGTCTTCTTCAATTTCTGTCATAAGCTTTCTATAGTTTTCAGTCTATAGAATTTTCACCTCTGGTTAGATTTATTCCTAGGTATTTTATGGTTTTTTGTGCAACTGTAAATGGGATCGATTCCTTGATTTCTCTTTCTGTGGCTTCATTGTTGGTGTATAAGAATGCAACCGATTTCTGTGTTTTGATTTTATATCCTGCAACTTTGCGGAATTCATGAATCAGTTCTAGCAGGTTTTTTTGTGGAATCTTTAGGGTTTTCCATATAGAGTATCATGTCATCTGTGAAGAGTGGAAGTTTGACCTCCTCCTGGGCCGATTTGGATGCCTTTTATTTCTTTGTGTTGTCTGATTGCAGAGGCTAAGATTTCCAATACCATATTGAATAACAGTGGTGACAGTGGACATCCCTGTCTTGTTCCTGACCTTAGGGGGAAGCTCTCAGTCTTTCCCCATTGAGGATGTTATTAGCGTTGGGTCACTCGTATATAGCTTTTATGATCTCGAGGTGTGCTCCTTCTATCCCTACTTTCTTGTGGGTTTTTATCAAGAAAGGATGCTGTATTTTGTCAAATGCTTTCTCTGCATCTATTGAGAGGATATGGTTCTTGTGCTTTCTTTTATTGATATGATGAATCATATTAATTGTTTTGGAGATACTAAACCAGCCCTGCATCGCAGGTATAAATCCCACTTGATCGTGGTGAATAATTTTTTTAATGTATTGTTGGATCTGGTTGGCTAATATCTTGTTGAAGATTTTTGCATCCGTGTTCATCAGGTAAATTGGTCTATAGTTCTCCTTTTTAGTGGGGTCTCTGTCTGGTTTTGGAATCAAGGTAATGCTGTCTTCATAGAAAGAGTTTGGAAGTTTTCCATCCATTTCTATTTTTTGGAACAATTTCAAGAGAATAGGTGTTAACTCTTCCTTAAATGTTTGGTAAAATTCCCCTGGAAAGCCATCTGGCCCTGGACTCTGGTTTTTTGGCAGATTTTTGACTGCTAACTCGATTTCCTTACTGGTTATGGGTCTGTTCAAATTTTCTATTTCTTCCTGTTTCAGTTTTGGTAGTGCATATGTTTCTAGGAATTTGTCCATTCTTCCAGATTGCCCATTTTATTGGCATATAATTGCTCATAATATTCTCTTATTGTTCTTTTTATTTCTGTTGTGTTGGTTGTGATATCTCCTCTTTCATCCTTGATTTTATTTATTTGGGTCCTTTCCTTTTTCTTTTTGATCAAACTAGTGGTTTATCAATTTTGTTAATTCTTTCAAAGAACAAGCTTCTCGTTTTATTGATCTGTTCTACTGGGTTTTTTGTTTGTTTGTTTGTTTGTTTGTTTGGAAAGCATTAATTTCTGCTCTAATCTTTCTTATTTCCTATCTTCTGCTGTTTTTGGGTTTTATTTGCTGTTCTTTTTCCAACTCCTTAAGGTGTAAGGTTAGGTTGTGTATCTGAGATCTTTCTTCCTTCTTTAGGAAGGCCTGGATTGCTAAATACTTTCCTCTTAAGACAGCTGTTGCTGTGTCCCAGAGGTTTCGGGTTGTGATGTTATCATTTTCATTGACTTCCATATAGTTTTTAATTTCCTCTTTAACTATTTGGTTAGCCCATTCATTATTTGGTAGGATGTTCTTCAGTCTCCAAGTATTTGTTACCTTTCCAAATCTTTTCTTGTGGTTGATTTTTAGTTTCATAGCGTTGTGGTCTGAAAATATGCATGGTATGATCTTGATCTTTTTGTACTTAGGGCTGATTTGTGTCCCAATATATGGTCTATTCTGGAGAACATTTCATGTGCACTGGAGAAGAATGTATGTTCCACTGCTTTAGGATGAAATGTTCTGAATATATCTGTTAAGGCCATCTGGTCCAATGTGTCATTCAAAGCCATTGTTTCCTTGTTGATTTTTTTATTACATTATCTGTCCATTGCTGTGAGTGGGGTGTTGAAGTCTCCTACTATTATGATATTGCTATCCATGAGTTTCTTTATGTTTGTGATTAATTGATTTGTATATTTGGGTGCTTTCACATTTGGAGCACAAATGTTTACAATTGTTAGGTCTTCTTGGTCTATAGACCCCTTGGTTATGATATAATGCCTTTCTGCATCTCTTGATACAGTCTATTTTGAAGTCTAGATTGTCTGATATAAGTATGGCTACTCTGGCTTTCTTTTGTTGACCATTAGCATGATATATTGTTCTCCATCCTCTTACTTTCAATCTAAAGGTGTCTTTAGGTCTAAAGTGGGTCTCTTGTAAACAGCATATAGATGGATCTTGTTTTCTTATCCATTCTGTTACCCTATATCTTTTGATGGGAGCATTGAGTCCATTGATGTTTAAAAATTTTTTTTTTCAACGTTTTTTTTTTATTTATTTTTGGGACAGAGAGAGACAGAGCATGAATGGGGGAGGGGCAGAGAGAGAGGGAGACACAGAATCAGAAACAGGCTCCAGGCCATCAGCCCAGAGCCTGACGCGGGGCTCGAACTCACGGACCGCGAGATCGTGACCTGGCTGAAGTCGGATGCTTAACCAACTGCGCCACCCAGGCGCCCCTCCATTGATGTTTAAAGTGAGTACTGAAATATATGAATTTATTGCCATTATGATGCTTGTAGAGTTGGAGTTTCTGGTGGTGTCCTCTGGTCCTTTCTACTCTTTGTTTTGTTTTTTTTTTTTTTTGGTCTTTATTTGTTTTTTTTTTTTTTCTTTCATCTTTTCTCCCGTGAGAAAGTCCCCCTTAAAATTTCTTACAGTGATGGTTTAGTGGTCACAAACTGCTTTAATTATTTTTTTATTATTATTTTTTTTGGGGGGAAACATTTTATCTCTCCTTCTATTTTGAATGACAGCCTTGTCAGTTAAATAATTCTTGGCTGCATATTTTTCTGATTCAGCACACTGAATATATCCTGCCACCCCTTTCTGGCCTGTCAAGTTACTGAGGATAGGTCTGCTGCAAACCTGATCTGTATTCCCTTGTAGGTTAGGGACTTTTTTCCCCTTGCTGCTTTCATGATTCTCTCCTTGCCTGAGTATTTTGTGAATTTGACTATGATATGCTTTGTTGATGGTCGGTTTTTGTTGAATCTAATGGGGGTCCTCTGTGCTTCCTAGATTTTGATGTCTGTGTCTTTCCCCAGGTTATGAAAGTTTTCTGCTATGATTTGCTCACATAACCCTTCTACCACTATTTCTCTCTCTTTCTCTTCTGGGACCCCTATGATTCTGATGTTGTTTCTTTTTAATGAGTCACTTATTTCTCTAATTCTTAAATCGTGCTCTTTTGCCTTACCTCTTTTTTCCTGCTTTGTTATTCTCTTAAATTTGTCCTCTCTATTGCTGATTCTCTGTTCTGCCTTGTCCATCCTTGCCACCGCTGCATCCATCCATGATTGCAGCTCAGTTATAGCATTTTAAATTTCATTCTGGCTATTTTTTTACTCTTTTGTCTCTGCAGGAAGGGATTGTAATCTATTTTTGACTCCAGCTAGTATTCTTATTATTGTGATTCTAAATTCTGGTTCAGACATCTTGCTTGTATCTGTGTTGGTTAAATCCCAGGCTGTCGTTTCTTCATGCTCTTTCTTCTGGGGTGCTTTCCTTCAATTTTTCATTTTGAAGGGAATTAATGAGGTAGAAAAATTAAAATTAAAAAAATTAAAATTAAAAAAATATTAAAATTAAAAATTAAACACACACACACACACACAAATAGAATGGATGATGCTAGATCCTAGGTGTGTTTTGGTCTGGGTGTTGAAAGTAGTGTGACAGATAAGAGGAAAAAAAGGGGGTGGTAGAAAAATAAAAGGAAATTGTTTCAGAATTTGAAAAATGAATACACTGAGGTAGACTAAAATGAAATAATCGGGGTAAAATAGAATTTGAAAAAAATATACACAAAAGTAAAGAATATAGTAGAAAAAAATTAAAGAAAAATGCTTTTAATAAAAATTAAAAATAGGTATGAATTTTTTCGTTTTCTGTATTTAAGAAAAAAGAAAAGAAATGAAAAAGAGAAAAAAATAAAAAAGGAAAAAAGAAAAAAGAATACACTGTAGTAGACTAAAATAAAATAATGGGAGTAAGAATTTGAAAAGATTTACATAAAAGCAAAAAATATAGTAATAAAAATTAAATAAAATATTTTAAAAAGAAATTGAAAGTAAAAATGAAGTTTTTCTCTTTCTACCTTCAAAAAGAAAAGAAATGAAAAAGAGAAAAAAGAAAAAGAAAGAAAAAAAGGAAATTGTTTGAAAATTTGAATAGGTGAGTACACTGAAATAGACTAAAATGAAATGATGGAAGTAAAGTAGAATTTGAAAAAAATTACACAAAAGTAAAAAATATAGTAATAAAAATTAAAGAAAAATATTTTTAACAAAAATTGAAAATAAAAATGAATTTTTTTCTCTTTCTATATTCAAGAAAAAGAAATGTAAATGAGAAAAAGGAAAAAGGAAAAAAAAGAAAAAAAAAACTTGAATAGATGAACCTACTAACAGATTGAAGTAGGACTGAAATTGCTTCGTTTTCCCCTAGAAGTCAGTCTATGTAGCTCTTTATAGTCCATAAATTAAGCTGGTGGTGAGGCTTGTGTTCTTGAAGAGGGAAGTTGGCCCAGTTGGGTGGGGCTCAGTGTAACAGCTCCGCTCTCCAATAGATGGCGCTGCTAGCCTACTGGGGTGGATTGTTGCGGGGCTCATATGTGCCTATGCGCATGCGTGGGAGCAATGAAAAAAGGCGTCACCCAGCGACCCAGGCTGTTCTCCGGGATTAGCAATTGCGCACCCATTCTCTGTCTTCAGCTTTCCTCCACTCTCTGCTTCTTCACTCTCCGTGACCAGGCCCCAGGCAGTACCTCTCTCCCAAGTTTTGTCTCAGATGTGACTGTTTTCCTGGCCCCTTACTTCCGAAGGACTGCGGCTTTGACCTGTTCTACCCCTCTGGGGGAGGGTCTCACCAAACAATGGCCGAATGTCAGCTGCACCCAGGAACGCTTGCTGGACCCTGCTGTTGCTGGTGCCCCGAGACTGCGGCCAGGTGCCAACCCGCCCCAGAAAAAGTTCACGAGACAGTGTAGCAGCAGCGTTTATGGAAAAATCACACACCTCTGGCACCAGGCTTCACCCTCAACGACCTTGCCCCAGCACCAGTGAATATGGCCGTTTTCTGGGGTCTGCTGGGACCAGGTGTCTTCAACAGTCTCTACTGAATGTCCTTCCAGCAGTGGAACTGCTTTACCCTGTATGGCCTGAGAACCTTCTGGACCCCACTCTGTTCCTGGGGATTCGCCCTTCCCACCAGAGCACCGCCAGGTATCGAGCTGCGAAGTTGCAGTCTTTGCACTCCCCTTGTTTACAGTCTTAATGGAATTTAAACCCTCTCCTTTCTCCCGTCTCCCTTTTTAGTTTAGTTCCTGCGGCTGTTTCCAATTTTCCGCTTTCTCTCCAGCTGCTTTTGGGGAAGGGTGCTTTTCCTGTATGCTCCCCCCTCCTCAGTCTCCGCCCTCGCTCCACCTGCAAAAGCGGTTCCCTACTTTTCACGGCTTCTAACTCCCCAAGTTCAGCTCTTCGTGTCGCGTACCCGCTGAATTCTGTGGTTCAGGTTGTGCAGATTGTTGTGTTAATCCTCCAGTCAGTTTCCTAGGGGTATAGGATGGTTTAGTGTTGGTCTGGCTGTATTTCATGGACGTGAGACACAAAAAGCTTCCATGCTGTTCTGCCATCTTGGCTCCTCCCTCAAGAAAAAATTTAAGGAAGAGACAAAGTAATCTTAGCAATTAAGACTAAATTAGAAGTCAGAGTAGTATGAATTCAACTGTATATAATAGTATAATAAAGGAATTTAGGCAAGGTGTGGATATACCAATGACAATAAAAAAGAAGAAAACAAAATCTTAAATAGCTAAAAAGAATCAGAATAGTAATTTTTAATGAAGACAGGAAACAACATCCAACATATACACACTTGAATTCTGCGCAGAAGAAAACACAATGCAATAGAATTAATATTTAAAACTATTCTCCAAGAAACTCTATGTAAATAAAAGACTCACAATGACATATAAAAGACTACCTGAGGTACCTGGGAAAGTTGATTCAGATTTGTCATCTCAAAGACATATTATACTAAAAGTATTGATTTCAAAGATAACAAATTTCCCTAGGACATCAATAAAATACAAAACAAAAGTCACTGACATAGAAAAATCATTTTGACCTCAGAATTGTTGACAATAATATACAAATGAAGATAGCACCATAATAACTTAAACAAAACAAAACAAAAAAAAACTTCGAGGAAAGAAATAGGTGATCCAAGTATTGTAACTCTAGCTAAGCTGTTTTTCAAGTATTAGGGGTATAGAAACACAGATTTAAATACACCAAAACTCAGGGAATATATATCCAAAAGCCCTTTCTGAGTGATATACAAAAAAAGAAAATGGGTGTCATATGGCCAGGAGTGGATTATGAAATTTTTGGCCAAAAAATAAAAAAAAATAATAATAATTAGAGGTACCATTGGATAGATCTAATTGTATATCTAAGAAAGAAAGAGGCGAAGGGATAGAGTTGTTGTTTGTCTTGACATTAAAAAGCAATAATGCTATGAAAAGGAGAACGAGAAGATACAAAAGGAATTAGAATGAACTCAGCAGTGGTCACTTAAATAATAGGTGGAGTCAGTGGCTATAGTTATAAGCTGGTAAATCAAGAACTAGAGACCTAAGTAAGGGGTAGAGGACTAAGGGTATTATTCAAGATGTTATTTAAAAGGTAATATCTGGAAGAAAACCTCAAACTTTAATAAATAACAGAATAAACTGAAAAAGAGAAAAGACATTCAGAAAGCAAAAGTATACATAAATACTATACCCAGTTAAGAACAAACATCTCAACTATATCAATTAAATGTACTCAATTCATCTATTAAAAGACACAGCATTTTAAATTGTCTTGTTAACCAAAAATCAACACACTAAGATAAAGTTATTCAATAAAACGAAAAATAGAGGGATTGGCAAGTATATATGGGACAAATGTACACAACAGAGTGAAGCTAACTAGAAACCAGGGGTTTTAATCCTAATACAAGATGAGGTGGAATTCAGGCCAAAAAGCACTAAAAATGTCAATGATGGGAGGGCGCCTGGGTGGCCAGCCGGTTGGGCATCCGATTCAATTTCGGCTGAGGTCATGATCTCACGGTTCATGAGTTTGAGCCCCATGTGGGGCTCCATGCTGACAGAGGGAAGCCTGCTTGGGATTCTCTCTCCTTTTCTCTCTGTCCTCCCCTGCTCATACTCTCTCTCTCTCTCACAAAATAAATAAGTATTAAAAAAATAAAAAAGCCAATGAACATCTCGAAATATTACAGAACAAAATGTATGTTGATATAAATTATGAATATGTAGCAAATAACATAGTAATTACATAAAGCAGAAGGTGTAAGTGGTACAAGGAGAGGTAAACAGAATCACATAAAAGACTTTAACCTTTAACGCTGTGTTTAGCCCAAAAAAGGCCAAGCAAACAAAAATAAGTAAGGACGTAGTAGACCAATAGCATAGTATGTGTTTGTATCTGAATCTTTTCATGCTTAGTCTCTCCTCACACCTATCAAAATGGCTAAAATCAACAACACAAGGAACAATAGGTGTTGCTGAGGATGTGAGGTAAAATGAACAGTTGTGCACTATTTGTGGGAATGCAAACTGCTGCTGCAGCCACTCTGGAAAACAGTATTGAGACTCCTCAAAAAGTTAAAAATAGAACCATCCTATGATCCAGCAAGTATGCTACTGGGTATTTACCCAAAGAATACAAAAACACTGATTCAAAGGGATACATTCACTCCCTATGTTTAGGGCAGCGTTATTTAGGGGTACCTGGGTGGCTCAGTCAGTTAACCATCTGACTTTGGTTCAGGGCATAATCTCAAGTTTGTGGGTTCAAGCTCCACTTCGGGCTCTGTGCTGACAGCTCAGAGCCTAGAGCCTGCTTCGGATTCTGTGTTTCCCTCTCTCTCTGCCCCTCCCCCATTATGCTCTATCTCTATGTCTCTCACAAATAAATAACTGTTAAAATAATGTAAGGGGCACCTGGGTGGCTTGGTTGGTTAAGTGCCTTTGACTCAGGTCATGATCTCGCGGTTTGTGAGCTCAAGCCCCTTGTCGGGCTCTGTGCTGACAGCTCCAGAGCCTGAAGCCTGTTTCAGATTCTGTGTCTCCCTCTCTGTCTCTGCCCTTCCCCCACTGGTGCGCTCTCTCTCTCTCTCTCTCTCTCTCTCTCTCTCAAAAATAAATAAACATTAAAAAAATCTATATAAGAACATTATTTAAACAGCCAAGAAATGGAAGCAGCCCAGGTGCCCATCGATTGATGGATGGATACAGAAGATCCATACAATGGAATATTATTCAGCCATAAAAAATAAAATCTTGCCATTTGCAGTGACATATATAGAACCAAAGAGTGTAAATCTGAGAGAGAAATGAGTCAGAGAAAGACAAATGCCATATGATTTCACACATATGGGAAGTTATGGAACAAAACAAAGGGAAAGAGAGAGAGATAAATCAAGAGACAGTGTCTTAATTATAGAGAACAAACTGATGGTTACCAGAGAGGCAGTGGGGATGGCAATGGGGGAAATAGGTGATAGGGATTAAAGAGAGCACTTGTGATGAACTCCAGGTGATGTATGGGATTGTTGACTCACTATGTGGTACACTTGAATCTAGTGTGACATTATGTTCACTGACTGGAATTAAAATAAAGACTTAAAAAAAACAAAAAAGGAGACACTTTACATGTTTATGATATAAAATATATCTTATTTATATCTTAATGAAATAGTGATATCTTATTAAAGCACTCATTTAATTTTCACAAAAATTGATTATATATTAAGTGATAAAGAATGCCTTATCAAGTTCCTTAAAGTAGAAATAATGCAAATAATATCCTTTGATCATAATATAATGAAACTAGAATTAATAAGAAAACAATAGTCCTTCCATCTGGGGTAAAGATAAACCAGAAATCAAAATTGTAAAATTTATAAAACGAAAAAATCAAGGAGATAAAATAAAGCATTAAATACACCCAAACTTAAAAGCTAGTGTGAGAAAAATAAATTAAAAGTAAATGCAAAGATTTAAGGAAAAAAATAAGTACAGGGTTAGTGACAGATAAAACAGGAAAAAATTTGCATTAGTAAGTAAGTCAATAGACTAATTACTGGAAGGAAAAAATAAAACAGACAAAAACACTAGGTAATCTAATAAAAATAGAAAAGGAGAAAGTACAAATTTATAAACTGATAAATGATGAAGGAAAATAACCATTGAAACAGATAATTCTAGAAAAATTATGAGCGATTACTGTATGGACCCATACAAATATACTTGAAAACCTAGATAAAGGGAAAATATACACTGAAAATAAAATTTACTAAATTTTGCTAGAATGGAGATAAAATGGTTAAGTCAAGCTATTACCATGAAAGAAAGAACATTTATTAAAGAATACTCAACATACCATCTCATCTAGATGCTTTCATGGAGGGATTCTTACTTTGTGGAAACTAGATAATCATAATCATAAGGCTGCTTATGTTTTTTCCAGAGGGGGAAATTTTTTTTAAAATGCTTTTAATGAAGCATATAAATTTAATATCCATATTTATAATAATAGCATGTAGGTATGTAGATTTAAAATTACAAATGAGACATTAACAAGTAAAATCCAGTACCATCTTAAAAATAATAATTACATTATAAACCAGTTAAATTTATTTTGGAAATGCAAGAATAGTTCAATATTAGCATAATCATTTGTATACTTCAGTCACAACGTCAGTAACATACAGTAATTTGATGTATAACTTCTTAGTGGTGTTTCCAGTGGTTCCTGCCAGGGATTACTTAATTGGGTAGACCTCCAGTGCATTCACACAGGTACTCATGCTTGGTTTCAGGCTCTGCTGTGGCCATATTGAAATTAACTTCTTCACGAGGGGTCCCATATTTGGCATAGGCATATCTGGATTTGGATCCTGGCTCTGTCACCCATTATCTACTTATCTTTGGGCAAGTCACTTAGCCTGCCTATTCCTGTGCTATGGTAGGAATTGAAGGTGGTATAGGAAAATAGTAAGTGCATAATAAGTGCCATAGTAAGAGATAGATGCCTGGTAACTATTGCTGCTCTTGTTTTGGTGGTGGCAGTAGTTATTCTTTGTGGCTATTTTTATTTATTTATTTATTCATTCATTCATTCATTCTTACCAGGGTCTAGTAAAAATGAGAGAGTAGGCAACTTTGATTTGAAGTATCAGAGATACTTTATAAGGAAAGGAATTATTTAGCTGATTCTTGACGGCTAAGGCTGAGCCCAGTCAGTCATGAACAAGATGGAGTGAATAGCAAATGATAAAGGTAAGGAGGTTTGCAATCATTGGGCATTTATGGGAGCATGGTGTCCAGGAGCATAGATTTGGGTAAGAATCTCACCTCCACTAGCTTCATGACCTTGGGCAAATCACCTCACCTCTTTGTCTTAGTTTCTTTATCTTCAAAAAGTTCTAATTATAATATAGTATTTGTAGGGTTATTTTAAGAATTAGTGAGTTTATGTATGCAAAGTACATAGCTGAACATCTAGCAAATTGTACATGCTTTAATAGGTAATATATTATTATCCAAGGAGATCTGGGTCAGACAAGAAATTTCAAAGAAGTAGGCAAGGGCCAGTTCAGAGGGTTAGTCTGCCATGCTAAAGACCCTTAATGTGATCTTGAAGGTAATGGAAGGTAATTAAAGTGTTTAAGCACAATTGTGACATGATCTGACCTGCCTTCTGGAAAATTGCTATAACAGCTTTATAGAGATCTGAAGAATTGTGGAATAAAAGTTGACTTCCAGTTACCATTGCTGTCCCTCCTGGCTAATCTGACAAAGACAATTTCAATTTCTAGTGTAAGCAATAGTCAACATTGAGCAGATAAATTCTTAGCTCAAGAAAGTGCCTTCTGGCCACAGCATCTGTCCCGGGAGGCACCCTGCTGAAGGCTCAACTATAATTCATATCCTAAATACCACTTACACCCTACACCCAAGAAAGAGTCAGAATATGCTCTAGGTTTCCACTCCTCATGATATCTCTACCAAATCAACTCCAGGCTTGTGGAGTCAGAACTAGAACCTGCTGAGAGCTTTAACACTTCCAGTCCCATGATGCCCGGTTGATGTCCTCACCATTTGCTATTGCTGCCAGAGGATCCTTGGATGCTTCATTCACAGCAGATGTAATGGCAGCCAGTAAACAATGTTTATTGAGCACCCACTGTGTTTAGAGCACAGGAACAGGGCTACAAAAAGCTGCCACAGCAAAGAAACAGTGGGAGATGGTAGCACCTCTGGTGTAGTGTCTGACACCCCTGTCAATAGCATTAGCTTTTCTAGGCATTAAGAATTATTTAACACAACTAAACCTGTGACTCATAAACTTACCTTCTGCCAATTTTAAGGTGTCTAACAGCTGGGGGTTCACTAGGCATTGGACAAGCCTGAGAATGTGTTCAGAACTCTCTTTATGAATCAAAGAATGTTAACTTGTCATGCATGATCAGTTATCTGAATTTCAATTTGATTTATATACTCATAGTTTTGACCAGAAAGTATTTAAAACAGTGAGAAACATTTTTCTGAGTGTTATATTTTATTTTAAAACTTTGAATAATATCATTATTTCTTTCAGCAATTTGGGAGACTTCGTTTTGCAATATAAACTGTTTGAACCCTCAGGGAAAACATGATGTATACAGTAAAATTGCATTTTGAAAGTTTGTCTATAATATAACCATCATTCATCCATTATGAATCAATGATGGCATCATTAATTCCATTATTTAATACGTTCTTAGGCAAAAAAAAAGTCATTGATATTTAAAACCAAGCTTCTTCATTATACGTAGAAATATAACTATCTTTTTTGGGGGGTAATTTTTTTTTTCTGAATATACAAAAACCATTTTATATAATACCATTATGTCATTGTCGTTAAGGAATATTGAGCTGTGGTGAGTGGTTACCTTCTGTATTTCAATATTTCTTTTTTTCCTGCAAAATATAATTCCCCATAGCTATTCCATAATTATATTTACAAAGATAGATGAAGGACCTTGTTATAGATCTCAAGCTTGTTCAAAAATGAGATTGAATGGAGTGTCAGATTGGTCAACTCTTCTGTGAGAAAAACATTCTGGAGATCCATTTTGTGTGACAACAACATGCATTTAACAAAACAAAAAATAATCAATTCCATGCCAGTGACAGGAGGTGATTCAGCTAGCTGGCTGGCAGCAAAGGTTGTTCAGCGGGTTTTCGATTCCTAATTGGGTGTCTAGCTTGCTAAGTAGCAGCTGGTCTTTAATTAGTGGAAAAATTATTACCACTAAGAGTTGCTTTAAAAAGAAAAAGAACAAAATAATTAAAATGTTAGAATCCATATGGTGAGTGCTTATCCCCACTTGTCAATAGCTGTTTTCCTTCTTTATCACTAATAAATTTAAAAATACTCCTATGCCACTTTTTAAAAAGTGAAACTCATGTAAACAGAAAATCCCCAATAACTCCCAGAATGGAGTAGCCAAAAAAATAGCTGCTTGCCATTTAATAATTCTTTCTGTCCACGAAATTATCTCTGATACCCCCAATCCTCATGGATTGAGTAGCTAACTGATAAGTAAATCTTACAAAGCCCTCATTGTTGAAGGGGTTTGTAAGCTCCCTGTGGTGGACTCTTATAAATACAATGACACTGGTGAAAATGTCAGTACCTTACAGATGACAGGAAAGTGGTCTTTGCAGATTCCACTTAATGATTAACATGAAGTTAATATTGCCTGGAATTACAGGAGACCCAACTTTGCCATGGTTTTGTAATTACAGTTCCACTCAGAGACAGAGTTTTGTAAACATTTTATTTAGAGATGAACAGTCTACATGTACACTGAACATGCCATGAAACTCTACAGTTGATTATGCACGTAGGACACTGTTCTTACCTCCCATATGGACGAAGCTGCATTCCTTAAACCAACTATTTACCAAAATATTTGCTTCGCGTTTTTATTATTTGAGTTGGGAGGTGGTGGTGTAATAGAAAGTGTGTGAGTGTTGGTCCTCGCAGAACTTGATTCAAAAGCTGGCTCTTCGTTTTACCAACCTAATGTGTCCCAACTCATCTTTGGCTCCATTTTTTCTTCGTTAAAATCCAACCAGTCAGATTATTGTAAGCTCTATGAAATACTTATCATTGTTTCTGGAATGCATTACCCATTCAAATGCTTTTCTTGTACTTTCAACATACATGTAATGCATTTCAGTTATGTGGAAAAATAAAGCATTGTGTCCACCTCATGCTCTAATGACATGGTGTCGATGAGGAATGATTTACATATGTATCCAATGTAATTTTGAATAAATATATCATTTATTCACCCATCTTTGAGACACTTTTTGAAACAAAAAGATCATCTGATTTTTACTCTGTTCACCCCATGGTTGCTAGAGAAAATGAGACTGGTTTAAGTGGAAATTTTAATATGATATTAATTTTCCATTCTTCTGAAGTTTCTAACTCATATGAATAAGAGTTCTCATTTAAGTACCAAGTTAATTCTTTAAACATATACATGTCTCAATGTGCCTGCACTCACTAAAAATAATTATAGTCATGCCCAACACTGTGGTCCATAGTGGCTGCTCCAGGACAATGTGCCTTCTGTCTTGACAGAATGAGAAGCTTTTTATCCTATTTTTTTTTTAACCTTTAAAGTCTTCTTGAAGCCACTTTTCCTTGTTTTAATATTACTTCTTCAAGTTCATTGCAGGATAATAAAAGGAATCGTTCCCAGTTGAATGTTTTGTATCAACTTTTGTCCCTACTTTTATGCTTACTTTTCAGCACTGTCTAAAGTCTCTGCTCATGCAATTTCTCCATCATTATGTTCTGCATGTTGCTGAGTTCACTGCTGATGTTCAGTAAATTTCAAATTATCATGATCAGGCTATGCCAATTGGGAGAAACACTAACATGTGGTACAGTAAGATGCAAATCAGGCTATATAGATTAATAGCAAACATTTGGTTGACATCTCTAATTTCGCTTGGGTTGAAACTAAAACTTTATTGCACTTCTCTGTGGTCTGCCATACTGCCAGCTGCCTTTTCTACAGATGTTCTCAACATATGAAGGGGAGTCTGAGCATTAACCCCCCGCTGCATATCAACAAGATGCAGATGATCAGCAATAATTTGCTTCCTTTTCAAGACCTAACTGTTGATATGACATGATGGAAAACCTCATTGTTATACACTGTTACAAATGTCTGTAATTACTGCTGCCTCACAACTAAACGATTCGGCTCATCCGTTCCATCACACTCGAAAGATACCCAAGTGACATTTTACTTTTCCTGCCCTTGGTTTTCCCCAATTCATGGCAGCTGGAAAACTCTGGTCTAATCATGAACAGCCTAGCTGGAATATTTGAAATCTTTACTATTCCACTCCATGGCATGACAGTGACAATTTTTGAGCTGTTTAAGAGCAGAGTATAAAAAATAATGGAGGATTGTCTGGCCACTGTGTCCTGAATGGATTAGAGAACGAGACAGACCAGGGGTACTCTGCATGGGGGTTTAAGATCAATACAAATTTTTAAAAAATCACATAGAAAGGAGTACTATCCCAGATTTGTGTATAGTTTCTTGGTTTTTCTCCTTTATGTATTCTCTAACGCTGCCTAAAGACACCAATATTACAAGAAATTCCCATGTTTCAAGTTTTTTTCTCTTACAAACTTGAAGTAAGTTTAATACAACATGTCCAATCTGTTATCCTCGTTCAACAATCAAAATGTGATCTCTTGGGCTATCTGCTATTTCCCCTGTCCCCTTTTGTCTGAAAATGACATTTTTTTCTTAAACTTCCATTGTTCCTCTTTAACATTATCTTTCCATCATGCCCTTGGAACTAGACTCTTTGAAGATAATGTTTCCTGAAACTTTCTTGAGAAAAGACTATTCTTCTAGAAGCCATCTTGAGATGTAGTTGGTGTTCTTGTAACTCTCCACTGTAACTAAATGACTACTTCTTCACTCAAAAGTACACATATTTGCTTTTCTGCATCAGCCTTAATCCCTCTCCAAGCTGCCATCTATTGATTAGCTGCTCACCTCCCTACTCACTGAAAGCATAAGTATCTGGTTTATAGTCTCTCCCTTTTTCTTGCCAAGTTCTGCCATTTTCCCTGATAAGATTTAGCCAACACCCTTGTCTCTCATTCCTTCATCTTTATGTCAGGTGATCTTTTCTTCCACTTTACAACAGCCACCTGCATGTATGACTGTAATCCTTAAACATGAATTTAGCTGGAATTGTAAGCCTAGTAGCAGACAATAGTTTAGTCTCCTTTCTAGTCTTTCTCTCAAGTATTTCCAACATCAACCCATAAACGTCATTGACATGTTCATCCACAGGTCTGTTGTTTCTCCCTTTCTACTTGCAATCACCGGTCTTTGTTTCCTTTTCAATATTATATATTTTATTTTTCATCTTTACGTGTTGTTTTTCAGTACCTCCAACACCCTTGCCCCATTAACCATCTGTTTCACTTGCCTGAAAAACAAAAAAACATGGGTGACTATCTAACTGCCTACTACACCTGGATTCTGAGTGATGTTGAAAAAAGTGATGAAAATTTTGGTGCCGGTGTAGACTCATGAACATTGAACTTTCTTCTGAATAGCTGTATAAGTATGGGTCACAAGCACCTGTAATCCAACCCTTCTAAGGAAATGTATCATCTTTCCTCCCTGCTTATTCCTCCATTTCTTCTCTCGTTTTCCTAATCTCATTAAATGACACCAACCCAGTTTCTCTAACAGCTGGAATTCTCTTTCCTTTACATCATACATCCAATCAGTAACTAAGTCCTCTGGATTCTATCTTGTGAATAGTTCTTGAATCATCTACTGTCTCAAACTTTATTAGCACTGCTGAGGTCTAGGATGCTATATCTAACTTGACCTTCACAAACACTCATTGGTCTCCATGTTTTAGATATCGTTTCCATCCAATCATATATCCACATCGCAACCAAGAGTGAACCTTTGAAAATACAATTACACCACACCAGTCTCCAGTCTAATATCCTGCAATTTCTTTTTCCATTGTACTTCATGAAAACTCTTAATCTCCTCCAATAGTTCACAACATCTTCTGGGACCTCACTATTAGCTACCTCTCACACTCTACTTTCATACTCAATTATTTCAATACTGTCTCATCCTAAACCTTTTGCATTTGCTATTTAATCTACTATGATTATCATTATTCTCTTCACCTAGCTAACAACTTCACATTATTTTTTTCGTGGCTTAATTATCTCTTCCTACAGGATGACCTCCCTTTGGTCCAACCCTAGGTGTGTGTGCACAAATATACAAAAATGGTATATATAAGACCAGAGCTATCATATTTGATGCCTTCCCAGTCGTTCTTCCATGATAGCAGGTATCACAATGTTTTTTTTTTTTTTTTTTTTTTTTTCAAATTGCTTTTGAATTGTTTTCTCTCCTGTTAGGCCTGAATCTCTGAGATTTGAATTATGTGTGCTTTCTTCATCCTGGAATCTTTAGTTCCCAGTACTTTGACAAAAATAAGCATTACCAGGGGCGCCTGGGGGACTCAGTCGGTTAAGTGTCTGACTTTGGGTCAGGTCATGATCTCGTGGTTGGTGGGTTTGAGACTCGCCTGGAGCTCTGTGCTGACTGACAGCTCAGAGCCTGGAGCCTGCTTTGGATTCTGTGTCCCCTCCTCTGCCCCTATCCTGCTCATGCGCTGTCTCTCAAAAATAAATAAATGTTAAAACATGTTTTAAAAATAAGCATTACTAAATTAAAAGGTTCATTTTTTCAATTAAATAATTATGTGTAATCATCCAACTAATAATTGTTAATGATACAATGCCTCTCATCAGGAGCAATATCAATTGGGCCATTATGTCCAGCCTTCTTCTTTTGAAGAAAGCATATCTAAAGAAAAAGGCAATGAGAAAGTTCTATTACTGTAGAGGTAACTTTATTTTATCATGGGTTTTTAAGTGAAAGTATCTCAAAATTTGTATGCTAGTTAAGATATAAATTCAGCAGCTATTATCGGAAATTACAAAGTAATAGTTACCTATAACACAATATTTTTTTTTCTCTGACACGAGATTTTTTTAGCTGATATCTTCTGTCCAGGTCGGTTCTTTCTTTTGCTTGACCATTCTTAAGGTGTTGACCTCATTCATATTGTTTATGAAAGTTCAATACCCTATCCACCTTCAAGCTAGCAGCAAGATAGAAAGAGAGAAAAAGAAATAATACCTATTCTTTTTAAAAGCATGTACTAGAAGCATGTACTAGAAGTTGCTGTGAAGCTTAATTTATGTGTCAAATTGGCTAGGCCTGGAATTCTGGCTATTTGTGTGAGGTTTTTTGAGGGGGTGAGACTAACACTTAAATCAGTAGACTTTGCCCTCCATAGTGTGGAATAGCTCTCATCCGATAAACAGAAGGCCTTAAGAGAACTGGCCTCCCTCTGAGCAAGAAGGAATTCTTCCAGCAGATGTCCTTCAGTCTTAAACTACACCACTGGCTCTTCCCTAGGCTTCCAGCCTGCTGACCTACATTGCAGACTTTGGACTTGCCAGACTTCACTAAACACGTGCCCCGATTCCTCAAAATACATCTGAATATATCTGCATGCTATTGTTTTTGGTTTTCTGGAGAACCCTAAATAATACAGTTGTGTATTTACTTCTGATCATATCTGACTGAACAGAACTTAGTCACCTAGCCACTCCTGGCTGCAAGGGAGGCTGGTAAATGCAATCTTCATTTTAGGAAGGAATACACCCAAACTTATTTAGACGGAAGTTGGGAAGAGTCAATATTGGGAGAAAATAATCTCATTCACATTTGTTTAAATATAATTTATTTGCTAAATATTGTAGATCAGATAGATCATTGTTTTATCATGCCCAATTTAGAACATAGGTCTGAGGTTATAGGATCACTTCCTATATCACTTCCTCTTACCAGGTCCCAGTGTGAACTTTTACTACCCTCTCTGATCTTTTCCCTATGTATTTCTTTCCTCTCCACAGCAGTTATGTGATCTGCTGTTTCTTGGGCACACTACGCACATTTCCCCTTAAGACCATTGCTCATGCTGTTCCCTATGCCTGTAACACTCCAAAGAAAACACATTCATTTTCCGACGTCTCTGATTAAGTAACAGTTTATAAATTATACATTTTCTTTTTTTTTTTTTAAACATTTATTTATTTTTGAGACAGAGAGAGAGAGAGCATGAACAGGGGAGGGTTAGAGAAAGAGGGAGACACAGAATCTGAAACAGGCTCCAGGCTCTGAGCTGTCAGCACAGAGTCCGATGCGGGGCCCGAACCCACAGACCGTGAGATCATGACCTGAGCCGAAGTTGGACACCCAACCAACTGACCCACCCAGGCGCCCCTAAATTATACATTTTCTGACAACCACTCTCTGTGAAGGAGTAGCATCTCCCATGATTCCACTCTTTTTATTCTCCTCACCTGGTTCATTTCACTCCATATTGCTTATCACAATCAGCCACATATAATGGTTTAGTAGTTGTCTGTCTATCCCCAGTAAGGTAAGATGCATGAGGGAAAGGACTTAGTTTTGTTCTAAAAACAGTATACAAGAGGCTCCCTATATTATTTGCTGAAGGTATAAATGAAAAAGACTACCTCATTTAACAAGCACCAAAATAAATGATATGAAATGGATATCAATTTTTCATTTCTAATTTGAAACAGAACTGAAAACTTTCATGAAACTCATTTTCAAGTGTATAATCTATAATATTTTTCTTTAACTGTTGCTTCATGTTCTGGGCTTCAGGCTTTTCAGGCTTGTGTGATTTCAAATAGCATATGGTAAAACAAATGAGCATTGGTTTGACATAACCTGACCTGTAAATGACAATGAGAGCAAAAGGGCAGAATGAATGTGGCCTTGTCAGAATTTTATGAGAATAGAAAATTTCCAGTAGCCCCAGAGAATGTCAAAAAAGCATTCCATAAACGGAATGGGGAACCAACTGAAAGGTTTGCATCAAATGAGGGTGACAGACAGAGGTCTCTCAAAGAATATATAATGAGGATCATCTAAGTCATTCAAACTGAAGAATGGGCAAGAGGTTGTGTGATTTATCTCACATTTTCAGGCAAGGCATAATCATTATGGAGAAATACTATATTTTAAAAGGTAACATAATATTATAAAAATTCAAAGAGTATCAAAAGGTAGAAAGTGCAAGGTCTTTACATATCCCTCAGTTCTCTGATTCCCTTCCTCAAAGACACCCGCTGGTACTAATTAGTTTTATAAATTCCTAAAGATATTTTATGCAAACACAATCTGACTATATTTCCTTTAAATATTTCTTAACTCTGCAAGATTTCAAGCAGGCAAGGACTATAGAGGGTAATAGAACAGACACCAATGTATACCCCAGAACGGTTTTATGAATATTTGCCCAAATTGCTTCAGATGTATATTAAGAAACAAAATGTTTCAATTCTACTACATTCTTATCCTCCCAGGGACAGTCATAAACACTAGACTGGTTCTTATCTTTCCTAGTATTTTTTTTCATACTGTTACTTACTATATATGTTGTTATAGATGAATATGCATCGTATTACTTAAATTTATATAAGCTGTATCATACTATACATTTCCTTTTGTAGCTTAATTTTTCATTTGAGATTATAATTTCAGAATTAATACATATTGATACATGTAGCTCTTAGATCACTCATTTTAACTAGCTACCATACAGTCTGTTTATAAATGGACTCTATATATCCAGCTGGTGGAAATTAAATGGTTTCCAATTATTTCCATTTATATACAACTTTGTCATTTGTATGCCTTTTTCTAAAGTTTATTTATTTTGAAGGAGGAGCAGCGAGAGAGAGGGAGGGTAAGAATCCCAAGAAGGCTCCACACTGTCAACACAGAGCCCGATGCAGGGCTTGTACTCATGTACTGGGAGATCATGACCTGAGCCAAAATCAAGAGCTGTACACTTAATAGACTGAGTCACCCAGGTGCCCCTGATTTGTATTCTTATACTTCCTTTTCTGTACACATATATAAAATTGTCTTTAAAGTTTATCCATAGAAGTGGAATTGCTAGTTTGGAAGACACGCGTGTATCTAATTCTAATGCGTATTGCCAAACTCTTCTTGAAACTTATCAAGATTTTTATACCACCATCAACAATCCCTAAACATTTACAAATATTCTTGCCCTAACTTTGATAGAGATTGAAGACATGGCCACAACATTTGGTAGCTACTCCTTTCAAGAGGTAGAGTGGATTTCCTCCTCACTAAATTTGGGCTTGTCCTGTGATAGGCTTTGACAAATAGAATTTGGTAGACATTATATTATGTGAATTCCAAACCCTAGGTCTCAAGAGGTCTTGCAGATTCTGCCTTTCCTTCTTCAGAGCATATAGAATATCATATAAAGAAGCCTCTTTTATCTTGCTGGAGAAAGATAGAATATGGAAAAAAGAAAAGAGATGCCAGAGCCAACAGCCAGACCCCTGACTGAAGCCTCCTTGGGTCATCTAGCCCTTTTGAGCCAGAAGAAGATTAAAACTGTGTGAGTGATCCTAAGGAAGATCCAAAAGAACTGCCAGGCAGAGCCTAGCCCAAAGTGTTCATGCTCAGTATTATGGGCAAATAATGGTTCCTGTTTTAAGCCACTGAGTTCTAGGGATGGTTTGTTATACAGCAAATAATTATTCAATACCCTTGCTATTATCAAACATTTAACTTTTCCAAACTGGGATCTTTCTATCTATGAACAGGATATTTATCATTAAGCATCCTTACATCAGAAAAATGATTTCTGGTATCAGTCAATAAAATGTATCAATTCTAGTATCTTAAACAAAAGTAAATAATTTTTCTTGCATAATAAAAAATCTGGAAGTAAGCAGTTGCTAACATTGGTGTATGAGACAGTGACAATGTCATGTCTCTAACTTCTGACTTTCCTTGTGGCCAGAAGTTCTTCAGCTTCACACAGCACATCTGCATGCTTTAAAATGCAGGATTCCTGGAATGTCACAGGACAGAGTATTTTTTAAAATATACTATGGCCTTCCTAATAGGAAAACCTTCCAAAGAAGCCTAGCAGATTTCCCCCTGTATTCTGTTGATCAAAATAATGCCTCTAAACCAGGGAACAGTTTACGTTCCTTCTGATTAAGAAAAATATGAAAAAAAAATTGTCAACAAGAAGAGTAGAATCACTTTTAGTCAAACAAGTCATGATGTCCAGCGTATATTGTGATTATAATTTTATTCATAAAATTCTCACATGTCTATGTGAACATTTTTCCGAGATAAAACAAGTTTTTTTTTTTTTTTCTGTAATAGTGAATGAGATATTTTGTTTAAATAACATTTCTTAGTTGGTTTTGCTGCTGCACAGAAATAAAACTGTGCCTCTGTTTTGGTGGTGTAACAGCAATCTTGTTGAATTTGTTTGCTCTAATATAGAACTTCATGGATTTTTGTTTATTTAGGTAATAATATAAACTATGAGAAAGGACAGCTCTTTTTTATTATCACTGACTACTGCCACTACTAGTTCTCCTCCTTCTTTTCTTTCTCCTCTTCCTCCTTTTTCCCCTTTCTCTTCCTCCTCCTTTTTCTCCTCCTCCTCCTCTTCCCCCTCCTCCTCTTCCTTTTCCCCTTTTCTCCTCCTCCTCCTCCTCTTCCTCCTCTTCCTCCTTCTCCTTCTTCTCCTTCTTTTCAGTGGTTGATAATACTTACTTGTTTTAGTTTATTTATTTATTATTTGCGAACAAGAGCATGAGCAGGAGAGGAGCAGAGAGAGAATCCTAAGCAGGCTTCCAGCTGTCACCATGGAGTCCAATGCGGGGCTTGATCTCGCGAACCGTGAGATCATGACCTGAACTGAAATCAAGTGTTGGACACTCAACTGACTGAGCCACCCAGGTGCCCCAAGTTTTACTTAAGAGTTTGATTTCCTGTTGCCTACTGATGAGAAATCTGATCTACCTTATTTAATGATCTTGATGTAACTGCTCTCATATTTGCTTTTTCTCTCCACTTATGAGCATAAGATGATTTACTGTTTTAATAGGTGTGGATTCTTTGGTGTATGTTTTTCCCTATAATTCTTTGTTATGAGAATTGGTGATGTTCACTAGTTATTGTCTTAAGATGATTGTATTAAATATCATAGTAAGCTAATTCTTTTTTTTTTTTAATGTCTAGCTCTCCCTCACTTTGGATCATTTCCTGATATGATTAGAGATAGCCTTTTTTTTTTTTTTTTGAATTTCATTTGCTCCAGCCAAATATATACAAGCCTGCCTTCATCTAAATTCATATGTATTACTCTCCCTCTTATAATATAGCATCCAAAATCTAGATTTGCATGCTTTTCATCTGCCAAAATACCCTGTTCCTGTAATTCTCCATTCTCTTTCCTTGCTCATGAGTTTCTTCTATTTTAATCAGCATTCAAGCATGCTAAAAAAGTCTTGAAACCACATCAACATTCAAAAAATTCTTCACTCTTTACAACCCTATTCAGTAAAAATCCTCAGGGAGAGATTTCTTATCCTCTTCTTCCTTGGGCACACTCCATAAATGGTCCCCAACCATTTAGTTAAAGGTAATTATTCCTCAAGGGATATAAAAACCACCTTTATAAAATTCTAAATTTCTATGAATTTTGGTGTCTTTTCCTGGTCTTCCTACTCTTTCAGCTGTAATGGATGAGTACCTTACTTTTAATATAGTATCTTTATAGCTATATAGATTTATGTTGCAAATCTGGCAGAATTAGTCCCTCACTGATTTTTTTCCTTAGAATGTTCCTACATATTTTTTTCATAGTGATTTTTGTAGTTCAAAAATGTGCATTTGTTTCAGTTTACATTAAATCTAAGTTATTACCTAGGAAAGACTTAACGTATTTATAAACTTAAGTTATTCTATCCAAGGAAAAGAGATGTTTTCCATTTGTTCAAATCTATTTTAATGTCTTTCAGGAGTTTAAAGAAATTTCCTCATATGTATTTAAGTAGTTCTTATTGTTTATTTTTAGATATTTTATTTTTATTATGCTATTATATATAGCTTTTTTCTCTTCCAATATGTCTTCTACATTGTTGCTTGGAAACACATAGGCTTTTGATTTTTGAATGCTAATTTTGTATTCTTCTACTTTATTAATTATTTGAGTTATTGATTCTTATAAGATTTAATGTAAAATTATCAGCTGGTAGAAATAATTTTATTTATTTATTTATTTATTTATTTATTTATTTATTTATTTATTTATTGGCCTGTTCTTAAGCCTTGATTTTCTTGTCTACTTCCATTTGACTAATTACTCTGACATAATGTTAAATAGCAGTGGAAAAAGGGCATCCTTGCCTTACTTCTGATTATGGGGGGGGGGGGATCTTAACTTTATTGTCACCAAAATTCTTTGCCAACAGTAGAATTTATAATCCATATTGAATTTCTCATCTACACATATTTTTCAAATGCACAGCTTTCAAGTGGTTTTGAGTAGATTATTTGTCCAAAATGACTTGTTTGAGAATTATATAAATTTGTTTCCCTTTTAAATTGTGATGGATATAAAGTTTGCAACAAACTTGCCAGAGCAATCATTGAAAGATTTGCAAATGAGAACTCCATTCTCCAGCATTTCAATTTATTCTATAGTGATAACGTCTTGAACAGATTTTATATTACAAAAGTCTTGTGTTCAAAGTAGTTTAATATTAGCAAAAGAGAACTCTGCAGAAATATATTTGCTAAAAAATGCTTTCCTATCCATTAAAACCTAATGTTAGCAATTGAACAAAAATATCATTTGTGAAGAATATAAACTTCATTAAGTTACAGATACATCACTATGTAATATACCACATGCCTGTTAACACTTCCAAAGGTTTCACAAGCACAAACTTACATTTTGTTCCTTTAAAAGGTCTTACATTCCTCAATACGTTCGTAAAAGGTTGGACTGTGATTCTGTTTTATTTTTATTCACTTTAGTGTATGTTATTAGCATAAAGTTTGGTAAAGTGGGCAAGACAATGCCAATGCTTCATGATTTTACTAAGCTATGTAGGCATGAGGTTTTGAGAAAACTCCATGCCCTCCACAGGAGAAAGCTAAGGTTGGAATGAGGAACATACTCCCGAGGGAGTTCTGACCAGCAGTCACACGAGTTACCTGGTGTGTACTGTTTCACAACCCTGGAATCTCCTTACCACTTGGAGGGGAACTGGGTACGCAGCATGAAGAAGCACGCCCTTTGGAAATGTCGATGTATACACTTAAGGACCGCATGACCCTCTGAGATAGTTCTGATCTCTTTGGAGCTGTGCATTTTGAAAAATGTGGGTGGGTGAGAAATTCAATTTGGATTCTCTGTGCTTCTGTCAGTTTTATGAAATCATACAGCCTGGGATGAATATGTGCAGTACAAATCAGAAAATGCCCATCATGTTTCCTTTAAAATAGGCCCCCTTACATACATGTTGATAATGCAAAGACACACTCAAAACCAAATAAAAGTGAAAGAAGTCATGGTTATGAAGATATCAGTAAAGGCAGCCGGCTGGTTGGAGTATTTAAACATGTTGAGCAATGAAGAAACGGCATGTTTTCTCTTAAGGTAAGTGTATTTTAGTGACCTAAGGCCCAAGGTGGACCCTGACAAAAATGAAATGCCTGAGGTCATGGAACTAACACTTTTTGCCTCAGCAAAATTTTACAACTACAGAAATAGCTTCCAGCTAAAAACCACAGCCTTTTCTAAAAAGGTTACATATCACTGTTGACATTTTCTGAAGAATCATAGAAATTATTTCACACATTCTAAAAGTTACAAATTAAGCATCCTCCATAAAATTATTTAATACGGGTAAATAACTTGAAAATTTTACTTGGACACCACTTCATTTATTATCATTCTACCATGCTTTAGATAATTTGGAATTATTGATACATCTAACACATCTGTGCTTTAAATTGTAAAATAATAATGCATTAGTATCATTGATAATTTTAAATATATTTATAGTCTCATTATTTTTTTTTGTAGAAAATATGCTAAACCTGCCATTATGTCTTTTTCCCTGTGAAGAGAGAAATGTAGTCTTCAAATTTTTCAAGTGTGTCTAAAATTTCCCTTCTTCCACTAATGTGTTTACTTAAAACTTATTATTTTATTTTTTATTATTTTATTTTATTTTTTAATGTTTATTTAAAAAACTTTTTAATGTTTATTTATTTTTGAGAGAGAGAGAGAGAGAGACAGAGTGCAAGGAAGGGAGGAGCAGAGAGAGAGAGGGAAACACAGAACCTCAAGCAGGCTCCAGGCTGTGAGCTCTCCAGCACAGAGCCTGATTCCAACCCATGAACCGTGAGATCAAGACCTAAGCAGAAGTCAGATGCTCAACCGACTGAGCCACCCAGGTGCCCCAGTTATTATTTTGTTTTAGAGAGAGAGAGAGAGAGCATGCACGGGTTGGGATTGGGGGGAGAGCAGAGGAAGAGAGAGAGTCCTAAGCAGGCTCCACACTTAGCGTGAAGCCTGACACGGGGCTCTATTCCATGACCCTGTGATCATGACATGAGCCGAAATCAAGAGTCAGATGCTCAACTGACTGAGCCACCCATGGGCTCCTACTTAAAACTTTTTAAAATTATGAAACATACCACACACTCAAAAGGGTATATGTAATTATATGTGCACTTTAAAGAATGACCGTAGAAACAACTTTGCACACGATTCCCAACCTAAGAAACAGGATGCTGGTGCATTTGAAGATTCTGTATGTGATATCCCAGAGGGCATTCCATTCCCTCCCTGTCAGAGGTGACTAATAATAGCACTGATATATTGCCACTCACTGTGCTCTGTGGGTGTTTCTAAGTGGTAAAGTAGTACTAACATCCTAATGCTGAAGCTAAATCATAAGGGAGTATATTTGCTGTGGGAATTCAGAACCCTAATGTGCTAATGAACATTGGAATCTCTATGCAATTTTAATTTTCTGCAAACTTACTATGGAATATATTTTACAAAACATTGATCTAGGTAATTCACCAAATTTTTATATAATTTAATGAACTAAAAATCAGACAAATGCGGACATTAAAAAAAATGGATACACCTTTACTGGAAACTGAGCCTTTAGGTGGATAAGGATGAGCAAGGCATCTTCCAAGGCAGGAACTAAACTTGAAATCTCATGGCCATAACAGAACAAAGATTCATTTCTCATTCATAATATAGGTCCATCATAGGTTTGCTCGGGGCTCTGTTCTGGGCAGTCTTCACTTTAGGCCACTCTCTTGTGGAGATTGCTGGTCAAGACACTTCTGCTAACTATTCACCTGGTAGAATCTGTCAAATGGCTCCATCCCAAAACAAGAGGGCTGGGAAGTGCAATGTGGGAAATATTTAGGGAGCAGAATTAATGATTATTCTCATAGGCTGAGGGGCAAGGGCACTAGTCTATGCAAAGAGTTGGGTTTGTTTGAAAGATAAGAGTAACTATTATGTCATTCAGTTCATTAAAATCCTTAGATCTCACCTGGCTCTGATGAGGGAGCATTGAGAGGGCATTCTGTCTCTGAAAAATTCTATCTGATATTATTTTCTTTGAATTTTAATGATAAATTTTATACATGTATGTAAGCAATCATTTTAAAAATATGTTTCATAAATAAATAATAGACAATCACTTTCCCCTGAGTTTGCAGAGTTCTGTTCGCTTAGCATGATTGCCAACAATATTTGATATATTTAAAAAAATAGTATATTTTCCTGTAGATCAGCTTTTCTCACACATATACAATTGTTTTAAATTATATTTTATGTTCCAAAGGAAAACACTTTTTTTAAAGTTTTCGTATTTATTTTGAGGGGGGCAATGCGCAGAGACAGAGGAAGAGAGAAAATCCAGAATAGGCTCCATGGAGTCAGTGCAGAGCCTGACTCAGGGTTTCGATCTCACCAACTGTGAGATCATGACCTGAGCCATGATCAAGAGTTGGATGCTTCACCGACTGAACTGCCCAGGTGCCCCCCAAAGGAAAACGGTTTTTAAAGTATTTTTTAAAGTTAAATAAAAACTATAAAATATTCAAATTGTTAGAAAAATACTCCCTTCTAACCCCCTGTGATTCATAGTAGCAGTGTAGTCTAGACTTCAGAGCCAGAACTCCTGGCTTCAGTTGTTGGTTCTGCTATACAATAACTACATCACCTTGGGCTAACTTCTTAACCTCATTTCTTATCTATAAAATTGCATAATAATTCTATCAATCTATGAATCAGTGCCCTTGAATGTTACACTGGTTACATTCAATAAGCACTCACTAAATACTCATTATGATTATAATAATAACAACATTTAAAGTCATATTTAAAGTATAATTATGACATTTATGTTATAATAACTATCAAATATACTTTCCTCAAGTCAAGAGAGGATAAATTTCCTCCTTAATAGTCTAGTTTTCTGGCAGAGTGGGTTCAAAATTAATTTGTAAGGGATCCCTGGCCCTACACGTGGTATTCACCTGACTTCCCTCTTGGAGGAGTTGGGTTAGTCTTCCATTTATAACACATCCATGTTAGGCTCCTTGTTCCCCAAACCCTTCTTTATTCTCATCCATCAGTTAAGGCTTTGTTCTGAACTGCTAACCTAGAAGAACAAAACATTTAAAAAGTCACTAGTGAATACAGACTCAAACTCCCTGCCATATCCTATTTCTCAAAAGATTATCAAAGAGAAACAATTGAAGGAAGTGTTGCCTGGAAGCTTGCTACATCAAATGGTTCCTTTTAAGGAATTTTTGTAGGAATTGCTCTTATTTATTTAATGCCATGGGCCCACTGAGAGAATCTATGGGTGTAAAAAAGAAAGGGGGGGGGGACCCTGCATCTATGAAGATATTCACTCCATTATTATTAGACTTTTCATTTGGGGAACATTAAGAGACCTTCTTTTCTGATATTGTCATTAGGAATCATTGTGATTTTCCTGTTGATTTGGTTTGGTGTATTTCTCTTAAGGATAGTTTGAAATATATAATTTACTACATTTTCCTTCCTAAGCTATCTGATGAATAGCTTAAAAGCAAAATTGTGGTTAGCCCATGATAAAGCTCATGGTATACAGTCTTGATTTAGTCTCATTTTTGGGTTGAGTTTTATGTTTTGCTTTGTCTTGTATTTGCCCAATTATTCTCACTTTATTAAATGTATTCATTTAACTGTATTTAATATTTCTTTTAAAACCACCTGAAGTTGTTTCTGAAGCAAAGTGGCAAAGTGGATTCATAATATTGATGTCATTTATAGAAGAAGTTTTAAGTTATTTCCATAACTTCATAGCTTTCAAACACAATCATATGTCAGTGATTAAAAAACTTGACAAAAAATAGAAATATTTAAATGATAAACAGAGGAAGTTTAAGGTATGTTGGAGAATGATGCAGACTTAAAGTATCTATTATAAAAACAGTGAAAGATGCCAAATTTTTTGTTTATCAAATATTAGTATTAATATCCATTAGATGTTAAAAATTGTTCATGCAAAACATTTTAAACTTCTTTTGAAATGAAAGAACAAAATCCACATACATATTTTGTTTGGGGTTTCCTTTATAAAATTTCATTTCTTTATAGCATAGAAACTGTGGCCATACATCTGAAAATTTTCAAGAGAAGTTTAGTTAGAGAAAAAAAATTCTACTTTCCAAATGGTAACGATATATTGGGTAAAACAATCTATTGGAGAAATTTCTTTTCTTTTATGAAGAATACTTTTCTTAAATGAAGAATTGCTTTTCTTTTTCTTTCAATTAAATTTTGTGGTGGAGGATTTATATTAATACAGGTGAAAGGTTAACATTTGCATTTTAATAAGACTATTTTATAAAAATCGGCAAGTATAGAGTTATGTTTTTTCTTATCCATTTTGACGAAATGCTACATTAAGAAACCCAGAGGATGTGTCTCATCAGAACTATAATTATTTGAAGTGGTTATCCTAGTCTTCCTCCATAAATTATGGATAGAAATTTAAAAAAAAAATACATGACAAGTAAATCATTAGAGAAAAAGGTAGTTTCTTGTGTTAACATACATTTGTCAAAAGAAATGATCTCTCTTTTAGATCTTGCTCTTTGAGCACTCAGGAGTGACAAGCATTTGTTACATACGCTCAGCTCACAATGAGGCTGCCTCCTGTGAAAGACAAATGAAAAGAATTGGATTAATTTAGTTATAAAGAGATTTACATTTTGCTGTTTCTAACATGTCTTTTGGAGATTGATGAATAAGAAATGAGATAAGAAACCCCTTCAGAAGCTCCTATTGCTGAATATGGTAGAAAAATTGCTCTTGCTGGAAGATGAATCAAGTTTCTGGCAGGTAAAGCCAGGGAAAATTCTCTTGTGTTATCAACTAATCTTACCAGAGAGGGAGTATTATGCAAGATGTATGACATTGCTTTCTCCCTTTCCCAGAAGCAAAGTGGTTGTGCACTATACCAATCTAACAAGATTTCTCCACCTTGACTTTACTTATTCGCCAGCTTAGTTATGAGTATATAACAAGTATTCCCTGATCTTGCCTGTCCACTAAGCTTCTTCTGGAAGGATTTCACTTCTTAAAATTAGTTATCAAATCTTTTGTAGCAACAGTAAAATCCAACTTACTGAAGTTATTTGCTTTGCTTCATTTTTCTTCTGATTGGTTATATTTTGCTTACCAGTATGTATTTTAATCTCGATTCAAGGAATATGCAGTTTATTTTGCCTGCTTACAATCTTTTAAGTGCATACTCTTCTGTCAATCAAAATCTTAATTTCTTTTGATCCATAGCCTTTATATTCAGTATAGATAGTAGCACAAAATCGCAAAACTAATTCTGTTTAATGCTAATGCTGTATGGGGATTTCACTAGTGTTTTGCCAATTACAACAGTAGCAATAAAAATCAACTTAGTGTGAGCACTCATCCCAATAAAAATATTTAAGTAGTCTAGACTTAAGTATTCTAGAATAAACAAGCATGGAAAGAAAGTGCCCCTTTCAAACAGCTAGGATATTTCCCAATCCTGATAAGAGTTACTTAATTCAGTACTTCAGTGTCCTGAAATAATATTCTGAGGAAATGTGGGGGACCTCTTGGATACTTGATAGCTGATCCAATAGTGGTACCTCAGGGGGAAAAAAGAGGAGATGCATGATTCAAACACCTTGTACTGTCAAATCAGATAAAATTGATTGCAATTAGGTCATGTCATTCCTTATATAGTGTCCTGGAATGGGATCCAATGACACTTCAAACAGAATCAGTGTTCCTCATAAGGCTTTCTCTTGTGCCACCTCCCTGCCTTCTGGTAGTGTTTCACTCGGTCCTCACTGTAAAACCCTCTCCCTTAATACTCACTGTTCAAGACGCACTGGCTCTTCCTGATATGCTCAATTCTTGCCTTTGGGCTTTGTGCTAGCTGTTCTCCCTGCCTGGCTTGTCCTGCCTTGAGATTCTTTATCTGGCTCACTCCTCTTAGTATTTAGGGTTCAGTTTAAATTTTACCTCTTCAGCAAACCTTCCTTGATTATCCGATCTAAAGTGAACCTTTGATTCCTTTCCATGACATTACTGGGTTTTTGTTTTTGAGTGCACAAGGCAGAGCCCTCATGTATATCATTCACTAGCCAGTGTACTGTGTTCACCAAATACATGTTTGACAATTTGGGGATTGTATTTATTCATTAAGGAGTCACCTATACTGATATTACATGGTTTGCATGCTAGAAGCTCATTGTGTCTTTTTTTAATAAGTTTAGTTTATGGATGAAATCATTGAAACTTCTCAGGTATATGGATGAAAATGTTTTTGAGTCTTTGTATAATCCCATACTAAACATTATCTACTTTAAGTGATAGAATAGAATGACAGTTTACTGTTTCCTAATTAAAACCTGAGTACAGGTAGTATGTCCTGCATATCTCAGGTTCTGTTACTCTTTTCCGAGTTTCTCCTACATGGTGGCTATTAGCCTAGGCAAAATCCACAGGTTTCAGTTCTGCACACTAGCTAATGTTGTTCCCACTTTACAAATGAAGACGTGAAATCTCAGTCCAAGATAATCAAATGCAGGTGTTTTGATTTCAACGTCAAAGCTCTTCCCAAAATTTCACTCATTTATTTCTTATAATTTAGGCACAATATATATGTTAAATTTCTGTATACACTATGACAACGTGAGAATAGTACTCCAAAATTTTTAAAAATCCTTGCTATGAATTAAAAGGTATGGGGTGTCTGGGTGGCTCAGTCTGTTAGATGTCCAGCTTCAGCTCAGGTCATGATCTCATGGTTCGTGAGTTTGAGCCCCACACCAGGGTCTCTGCTATCAGCACAGAGTCTGCTGAGTATCCTCTATCTCCCCCTCTCTCTGGCCCTCCCCCACTTATGTGTGTTGTACTCTCTCTCTCAAAAATCAATAAACATTAAAAAAAAGTGTATTAATGTACATGCTTCCTAGGGTTAAAATTCAAGGGGATGGAACAATATTGAATAAAATATTATTAGGCTTTAGCTAAGAAGAAAATTTTAGTTTTCTATCAAAAGACAACAAAGGCAAACTTGTTCACTGGAATAGAATTAGAATGAGGGGAAAAAGCTAAAACAAAGCAAAAATAAAATCCTACCAAATAACAAAGAAAAAAAAAAAAGAAAGAAAGCAACATTTATTTTTGGACTTCAAATAGTTGCGATGCTAGATGTGTGATTACATTTATGTAGCTTGCTTTCTTCATTTGTAAGATAAGGATCATCTATTTCTTAGTAATCTTTTAGTACCGCTAAAGGGAAAGTTTGAAGTAATGTGAAATTTGCTTTGATAAGGTGGAAGTAGGATTCTTAGAATGACAAGTACGGAGAAACAAGGTGATATATTGCACTTGAAGTCTGTGCTCTCCCTCAGTGAATGTCTGAGTTCACACCTTGGAAACTGAGATTTGCGCCTTCGTTTGGGGAAGAAGTTTGTGGGGTGTCTACTGCAAGTGAATTTGTAATCAAATCTCAGTTTTGTTTTAGATATGGAAAGCATTAGAATTAGGGGTATTTAAAAAAATTTTTTTTAATGTTTATTTTTGAGACAGAGAGACAGCATGTGAGTTGGGGAGGGGCAGAGAGAGAGGGAGACACAGATTCTGAAGCAGGCTCCAGGCTCTGAACGGTCAGCACAGAGCTGGATGCAGGGCTCAAACATGACCTGAGCTGAAGTTGGAGGCTTAACCAACTGAACAATCCAGGTGCCCCAGAATTCGGGATATTTTAATACTAATCTTTTACTTCCTTTCTCCTGGTAACTGTTTCCTATGTATTTATGTCATAAATAATTGAATTCAACATAATATAAGAAGTAAATATGCCCTTTCACATTATGAGTCAAAGGGTAAAGAGTGTGGTAGCACAGCTGAGCCCTAGTCACATACTCTGTGCCCTAAAGTTGTAGTTGAGAGCACAAGGTTTGCCTTGTTTCAGGGAGGTAGCTGCTAGGGACTCACATGCTTCTCTTAGGAGTATTGGTGGCCATAACGCATGGTGATATGATTTCTCCTATTCTTTCTTCACATATCACTGTCACCTATGACTTCTACTACTGATGCCGTTTTAGTTTTTCTTATTAGAGTGACTTCTTCCTTGAGTGTAAGAAAAAAAATTTGAAACCATGTAAACAAACATTTCTGTTTGTAAATACTGAAGTAACTATGTTTGACAGGACCCCATAGAAACTATGACTTTAATATTCACTCTACAGTGGGCATCATCATTGTAGATATGGACTCTCCCCAAAACTCAACATTTTCAATCCTAGCCAAAAACACTTAAAGCATAGAAAATAAACTTAAGGTTTCCATAGAATTATTACAACATCTATTTTCACACTAATAAAATTAAAATATAACTAGATTCAATAACATTATAATTTTGTAACTTATGGTGATTTGCTTATGAAAATACGGTGCCTTATTTGTCAATGAGTAAACTCAGTATTTCCGGGTTGATCATTTCGTTTTATATTTTGTTGTTGCAATGAGGACATAGTTTATGTACCCAGAGAGGTAACCTTAAATGAGACAAATATGAAAATGGATTTGTTTTGTTCCACAGTGGAAAGTTAGAAAAGTTTATTCTAGCGTTGGATCTATTTTTACATAATATATATTCTGATTCATATACACTTATTTAGCTATTATTCAGATTACAAAGGTCTAGTTTTGCTTATTTCATATGAACCATATTAATGGTTAAGTAGTGGCTCTCAAACTTGAGTGTGTATCAGAATCATCAGGAGGTCTCGTTAAAACATGGATCTTTAGGGGCGCCTGGGTGGCTCAGTCGGTTAAGCGTCCGACTTCAGCCCAGGTCACTATCTCACGGTCTGTGAGTTTGAGTCCCGCGTCGGGCTCCGGGCTGATGGCTCAGAGCCTGGAGCCTGCTTCCGATTCTGTGTCTCCCTCTCTCTCTGCCCCTCCCCCATTCATGCTCTGTCTCTGTCTTAAAAGTAAAATAAACGTTAAAAACAAAATTAAAAAAAAACAAACATGGATCTTTAAGACCCACCTGCAGAGTTTCTGAATCTCTAGGTCTGGGACAGGATGCAAAACTTTGGATTTCTAACAAGTTCTCAGGAGACACTGATGCTGCAGCTAGTCCAGAAGCGATAGACTGAGAAATTATGTCTTGGATCAACCATTTGATTTCTTGTTCCTCACCTGTCTCATCTTCGAGCTAATGGTGTTAAATGAAATGACCACATGTAAACATGTGTTTAGCGACTGAGAGTTGTCAGGTGTTAATGCTGGGCATGGTCCCTACTTTTGAGAACATCGTGAAGAAAATAACTGACTCTCTGTGATAAAATAATCTGGGAACACTTTACAGAGGGGATGCATTCAAAACTGATGAAGATTGTTGTAAAAATTTACAGCACACACAAATATATCAATTTAGAAAAAATATTACCTCTTGTCCATCATTCCAAGCCTCACTCCACCTGACAATTCCCTCTTCTTAGACAAAACAACATTAATGATTTGATATGAAATCTGCCCAATTCTCTCCAAATTCTCCAGCCTTCTAGAGTGATTCATGAAATATCCAAATAAAATGACCCCCAATCTCTCTCTCACGTATAATAGAAAGTTGAGCAAATATTTCCAAATATTTTCTGGGATTCTGTAATATGTAAGGAATGTTTTACTATTACCTCTAGCTCTACATTCCTGATACTGATTCCATTCTTATTCTCGCTTAGCTTCGGCTCTTTGGCTGCTGATCTCTTTATGCCCTACGTTGCTTAACACACAGACAGCTTTATACCTTCCTTCCTCAAAGCAGCGCACATCTAAGGCTGTTGTGCGTAACGGACTTATCCTAAATATTGAGTTTGTATTTTTTTAAGTATTATGAATGTTAGGAGTTATAATTTCAAAAAATGTGTGCCAGTCTTCACCATAGGAAGTCTGTTGCTAGTCGGGGATCTATCCTTAAAACCAGATCTGCTGTGTTAGGAACCCTTCTTTCTTTTCCTTTTGTTAATGTCACCCACCCATAGTTTAGGGGCAGCCAGCACTAACCCCCAAATTCCTGTTGCTCTAACATGCTAAGCATAATTTTTCTTATGCTAAGCATTAATCTCTTCTCAGTTAGACTAGTTCTTGTCTCACCCTTTATAACTAAAATCTACTTACTTCCTAAACTGGGCCTATACCCTTAGCAACACAAAACAGGTATTTTTAAAACCTCTATTTGTTCAACAGCAGATATTGCCAGTCTTATTTCTATGTTGCAGCTCCAATTCATTTGCACTATTTTGGATTGTAAACAATTCTATAGAATCTATGGAGTATAGAATACCTATAGAAATTGCTGAGATCATTTTTTATTATATTTCCTTTTAAAAATATTAGATTTTAATTAAAAAAAATGTTTATTTATTTTTGAGAGAGAGAGAAGGATGGAGGGTGAGCAGGGGACGGACAGAGAGAGAGAGGAAAACATAGAATCCGAAGCGGGCTCCAGGCTCTGAGCTGTCAGCACAGAGGCCAATGTGAGGCTCAGACTCAAGAACCGCGATCATGACCTGAGCCGAAGTTGGACGTTTAACCGACTGAACCACCCAGGAGCCCCTAGATTTTATTTGTTTAAGTAAACTCTACAGCCTTGGTGGGGCTTGAACTCATGACCCCAAAGATCAAGAATTGCATGCTCTACTGAGTCAGCCAGCCAGGCACCCCTATATTTATATTTCTTAAAAGATTACACAGGCAGCAAAGATAAATATTTATGGAAGATGAGATGACCTGATGGGTAAGCAGCTGGGAATGTTAAACGGTCTGGATGAGAAGTTTTGAAGGCATAAATGGAAGGAGTGAAAGTGAACTCAAGTGTAGTACATTATGAAAGATTGAATACAGAGGATGAGAGAGTTAGGTTTTGAAATGAATCACCTGATTCTTTTTCGAGTTACTAGGTGAATGATTATGTCATTAAATTTTTTTCTGTATTGTTTCGAAATTTAAGGCTTTGATTCTATGTCAATTACATGATTGAGAATTGAGATATATCAAGAATGTGGCTATAGAAAGATGAACTATTAACTTACTCTAGGCACAAATGTTAAATTGAGGAATGCAAGGTACTTATCTAAAATGAGATAGACATATCCTTATATACCAGACATCAGAGTTAGCCACGTTTGTCTTTTTGTAGTTGAAAATAGGAAACAGTTGATAACTAAACCACATTTAGAAGAAGAATAAAAAGTTTTCCGCATGATTTCTAGTGATAAAGCCAAGTGACATTGTAGAATTACATGGATATGTCTTTCCAATGTACACTTGTTTCAGGTTGCACATAAAGATAGTACACAGATATCAGAGATCTGTTATGACACCAATAATTCCAGTACTGTAAAAGATCTGTAGAAACATCAGAAATTGGCACCAAAATAAAATGGGTAAATGAAAAAGTTGTGGTTTGCTATCTAGATAAAGAAAAATTAAGAACAGGCTGTTAGGGTTCTTAATATAAGTCTAATCTCTGGGTTTTTGTTATTTTGCTGAGGAAACATTGGTAAGAATTTTTAAGTGACTTGTGCCACTTCTGCTGAAACTATGGTCTTGCACAGTAATGCAAATATGTAGATAGATTTGAAGGCTCCTTAAAGAATTCTGTTTTAACAAGGCTGATTTCTGACTGTGTGTACTAAGTAATACACTATATGAATGATTCGGCATTGAAACATCATAGAAATAATTATAATATGCAATTAAGGTGGCTTATCACATGATAAAAAATCACATTGAATATTGCAAGGCATTTTTGGTTATTAAAATACATCTCTTCTAATGCCTGCACATAGTATATTGAGAAGACTGCTATGCTTTGGGGTAAGTCTCCACAGACCAAATGCTTCAAAAAGGCTTAGGATTTTTGGGATTCAATTTTATGCTCTAAAATCCAATCTCTTCAGAATATTTACCCTTTCATGAGATTGACCTCTCAAAGTTGCTGTTAGCCTTAAAAGAATCTATGGGGATTTTTATCAAAATGGAACTCACTTTTGCTAGCACAATAACCTTTCTTTTAAGGCGTCAGGCCAATAAATTATTTCTTTGGTCAAAAATGTTTGTTTCTGGTTGTTTTGTTTTTGCTTATTTGTTTTTGTCATTTGTGTAAATGGACTTCACCTCTGAAAGTAAAAATCTTGTTTACCCTAAGCCTTTTTCTCTTGATAATATTATACCTTATTCCACTTTTAAAGCATCTTTATTGAGGTACAATTTACATACCATAAAATTTGCCAAAGTATACAACTCAGTGGATTTTAGTATATTCACAGTTGTGCAATCACCAACACAATCTAAGTCTGAAACCTTTTCATCACCTAAAAAGGAAACCCCTTACTCATAAGCTGTCACTTTCTATTGTCACTCTCCCCTGACCCCAGTCATAAGCGACCACTAATCTATATTCTTTCCCTACAGACTTGCCTATTATGGACTTTTAATATAAATGCAAACATACGACATGACTGGCTTGTTTCATTCAGCATAGTGCTTCCAAGTTTCATCAATGTTGTAGCATATGTCATTATTTCATTCTTATTGTAGATAACATTGTGTTTATCCATTCACCACTTGATAGACATTTGAGTTGTTTCTACTTTTTGGCCATGAATAACACTGCTATGAACATGTGTGTACAAGTTTTTGGGTGGAAATGTTTTTTATTTCTCTTGTATATGTACCTAAAAGTATAATTGTTGGATCATAAAGTAACTCTTTTTAAGCTTTGTAGGAACTGCCAAACTGTTTTGGCTATACCATTTTACATTCCCATAAGCAGTGTATAAAGGTTCCAATCTATCTACCTCCTCCCCAACACATCCCTCAGATGCCTCCATGACCATGGACATCCTACTGGCTATGAAGTAATATTTCATTTTTTGATATGGTGGTTTTAAATTACAGTTCCCTAATGTGCTTATTGGTCATTTGTATATCTTCTTTAGAGAAATTTCTATTCTGTTTTTTTGGGTTATTTTGGGTTATTTTATCTTTTTATTATTGATTTGTAACAGTTCTTTATATAGTCTCCATACAGGTCCCATATTACATATGTGATTTGTAAGTTTTTTTCTCATTCTGAAGGCTGTCTTTTGACTTTTTGATGGTATTACTTGTAGAATATTTTTTAGTTTTGATGTACTCAACTTTATTTTTTCATTTCTTGTGCTTTTGATGACACATTTAAGACATCATTGCTTAACCTAGCACCATGAAAATTCACTCAGATGTTTTTATCTAAGAGTTTGATACATTTAGCTTGCACAATTAAGCTTAGGATTCATTTTTGAGTTAATATTTAGTATTTCTTACGGTGTGAAATTGGGGTTCAACTTCCTTGCATGTGGATATTCACTTGTTTCAGCAGCATTTATTAAAAACATTTTTCTCTTCCTTGCATTGTCTTGGCACTCTCATGGAAAATCTATTGCCCATCAGTGCATGGTTTTATTTCTAGAGTCTCAATTCTAAGTACCATACTGAATTAATTACTATAATTAAGTAGCAAGTTTTGAAATCTTAAAGTGTGAGTTCTTCAGCTTTCTCCTTTTTAAAGACTTTTTGTTGATCTTTTGCTATTCTAGATCCTTTGTATTTCCATATGAATTTTGGTATTGCCTTGTTAACTTCTACAAAAATGCAGTGGGTAATTTCCTGAGAATGTTCCATGGGCAATTGAGAAAGATGGTTATTTTGCTGTTCTTAGATGACGTGTTGTATAGATATCTGCTGAGTATAGGTAGTTTGCAGTGTTGCCCAGGTCTTTTATTTCTTATTCATCTTCTGCCTAATTGCTTTATTATTTAAAGAGGGGTATTGAAACCTTTATATATTTCAGAATTACTTATTTCTTCCATTCTGTTAGTTTTTTCTTTATGTATTTTGGTGCCCTTTGTTAGGTGCATATATGTTTAGAATTGTTATATATTCCTGATGAACTGACCCTCTATTCATTATGGAATACCATTCCATATCGGTTTTTTTTTTTTAGTCTAATTTTTCTGTATAGCTGTTCCTGTTTGGTTATTGTTGCTGTTTCCATGATATATCTTTTCCTATCCTTTTACTTTCAAACTTTTCATTTCTTTGAGTCCAAAGTGGTCTTCTGTTAACATCATATTGTTGGAATTGGAGTAAGTTTATTTATCCAATCTGATAATCTCTGACTTTTGATCGGATTTCTTAACTCATTTACTTTTTATGATATTATTGATATGGTAGTATTTATATCTGCCTGTTTTTTTAAATATTCTATATGTCTGATGTCTTTCTTGTTTTGATTTTCCTCTATTGCCTTCTTTATTAAGTGAATACTTGCTAGAATAATGTTTTAATTTCTTTAAGAATTTACATATTTTTGAACCATTTTCTTTGTGGTTGTTTTAGGGCTTACAGCATACATAACAATTTATAAAACTCGACTTCATATTTAAAATGCTATTCTAATGAAAGATAGAAACTTTTTCCTCTATATCTCCATTTTTCCTTCTTTTTTTTTGTTGCTATTGTTGCTATAGTGTGCTATGTACAGTAAAATTGAACAATAAATTATTATTGCTTTATGTAAGCTTTTGTCTTCTAAAGAAGCTGAGAGAAGAAAAGAGAACAAGCGTATATTTACAGAATTTGTTATATTAACATTTTAATTTCACACTTTTGGGTCTCTTTATTTCTTCCTGTGGATTCCAGTTACCGTCTTGTTTCATTTCCTTATTCTATTACAGCTTTGTTTCCACCTTACCTCCTGCTGCATTTATTGTCTATATCTCAGTTTTGTATTTTTAAGTCCAACAATACAATTATATTCATATTGTTTTATGCAATTATGTTTAAAATCAGTTAAGAGAAGAGAAAAATATGCAATTATATTGTCTTTTATAATTATGTGTGTAATTATCTTTACTGACACCTTTTTTTTTTCCCCCAGTGTGGATCTTAATTACTGCCTGATATCATTTGCTTTCAGCCAGAATTTCCATTCGTATTTCTTAGAAGGCAGGTCTGGTAACAACATAATCTTTCAGCTTTCGTTTATGTGGGAATTATTTCACTTTCATTTTCAAAAGAGTTGGCTATATGTAAAATTCTTGGTTAATGGTATTTTTTGTTTGTTTTTGTTTTTACTTTCAGCATTTAAAGCATGTCCTCCCACTGGATTGTGTCCATTGTTTTTAGAAAAATCAACAGTTAATCTTAATGAAAGAGTATCTCTTATAGTGATGAAACATTTTTCTTACCGATTTAAGATTTTCTCTTTATCTTTGGCTTTCAGCATTTTGGCTTTGATAAGTCTGGGTGTAAATCTCCTTGTATTTATCATACTTATAGTTCATTGGGTTTCTTGGATATGTAGATTAGTGTTTTTAATCAACTTCAGGAAGTTTAAAATCATTATTTCTTCAAATATTTTTCCCTCTTTCTCCTTCGCCTCTGATGATCTCATTACATTTATGGTGGTGCACTAAATGGTGTACTACATTTTTTCTGAGATTCTGCTCATTTTTCTTTATTATTTTTACTCACTGCACTTCAAATCCATCATCTCTATTATCAATCTTCATGTTTGCAGATTCTTTCTTAGACACCTAAAATCTACTGTTGGTTTCCTCTAATAAATATTTTATTTTGTTTATTGTACTTTCCATTCAAGAATTTCTACATAAGTGGATATTAACCAACTGAAAACTTGACATTATATATTTATTTCCATTCAGAAAATTATTCATATTTTATAAAAAATGACATTTTAATTTACATGATCATATATATAGAATATGTTTTTAATAAATAGACAAATTATGGGAGCCACCCAAGTGTCTAACAATAGTTGAATATAGAAAGATGTGATATATATATACAATTCAATATTATTCAGCCTTAAAAAAAGAATGAAATCTTGCCATTTGCAACATCATCAGTGGATCTAGAGATTATAATGCTAAGTGAAATAAATCAGTCAGAGAAAGACAAATACCATATGATTTCAATCACTGGTGGAACTTAAGAAACAAAACAAATGAACAGAGGTAGAAAAAAAAAAGAGACAAGCCAAAGAAACAGACTCTTAACTATAGAGAACAAACAGATGGTTACCAGAGGGGTAGGGGGTAGGAGAGTGCATGAAATAGGTAAAGAGAATTAAGAGTACACCTAATCTTTTTTTTTTATGGTTATTTATTTTGAGACAGAGATAGAGTGTGAGTCGGGGAAGGGCAGAGAGAGAGACAGAGAGACAGAGAGAGAGAGAGAGAGAGAGGCATAGAATCCAAAGGATCATAACCTGAGTCAAAGTCAGTTGCTTAACCAACTGAGCCACCCAGGCTCCCCAAGAGTAAACCTAATCTTGATGAGCACTGGGTAATATATGGAATTGTTGAATCACTATATTTGTATATATACTTCTGAAATTAATATAACATTTTATGTTAACTACTGGAATTAAAAAATATTTGAAATAATGAAATGAGGTATTTCTATTCATTACCTTATTGTATTTGTGTGTATGTCTCTGTGTGTGACAAATATCTGGCTGTTTTAATAGTTGGCTACAGCATTTGCTAAATTTGATAGAGTAATTAAGAATGACTTACCCTTGGGGCACCTGGGTAGCTCAGTTGGTTGAGGGTACGACTTTGGGTCAGGTCATGATCTCACGGTTTGTGGGTTTGAGCCCCACATCAGGCTCTGTGCTGACAGCTTAGAGCCTGGAGCCTGCTTTGGATTCTGTGTCTCCCTCTCTCTCTGCCACTCCCTCACTCACACTCTGTCTCTTTATCTCTATCAAAAAATAAACATTAAAAAAATTTAAAAAAAGAATTAAAAAAATTTAAAAAACATTAAAAAAAAACCTTAATAGACTTAATTTTTTTACATTATTGTAAGTGGCTTGTGACATATACATATTTCTTTCTAATTTGTTAATATTCAGTTAAATTGTAGGTCTTCTGCAATATTACTTTGTTTTAATTAAGGGCAAACATTCCCATTTTAATTAAAATTCTGAAGCAGAAGGTTTGAAGAAAAACTTCATGTCATCATAAATAGAATTAGGATAACAAAATTACATAAGCAATCATAATGCATAGCTATTATTATAGAATTATCCTATGTAATAATAAATTTTTTATGTCTTAGAAACAAAAGTTACTTTATGCCAAATTCTTTTGATGCATTGCTTTCTGTGCTTACAAAACCTGTGCAGAAATTTCAAGGGATGACATTATTATATATAGACTAGGAATCTAGTGGTTTAAAATATTGGCTTAAAAAGAGGAAATTTCTGTTTTGTCCCTCTCCGTGTTTTTATATTAGTTTTGTTTCCCTTCCCTTATGTTCAACTGTTTTGTCTCTTAAAGTCCTCATATGAGTTAGGTCATATGATTTTTGTCTTTCTCTGACTGACTAATTTTGCATAGCATAATACCCTCCAGTTCCATCCACGTAGTTGCAAATGGCAAGATTTCATTTTTTTGATTGCCAAGTAATACTCCATTGCATATATATACCACATCTTCTTGATCCATTCATCCATCGATGGACATTTGGACTCTTTCCATACTTTGGCTATCACTGATAGTGCTGCTATAAACATGGGGGTGCATGTGTCCCTTCGAAACAGCACACCTATATCCCGTGAATAAATGCCTAGTAGTGCAATTGCTGGGTCGTGGGGTTGTTCTATTTTTAGTTTTTTGAGGAACCTCCATACTGTTTTCCAGAGTGGCTGCACCAGCTTGCATTGCCACCAAAAATGCAAAAGAGATCCTCTTTCTCCACATCCTCACCAACATCTGCTGTTGCCTGAGTTGTTAATGTTAGCCATTCTGACAGGTATAAGGTGGTATCTCATTGTGGTTTTGATTTGTATTTCCCTGATAACAGACTGAGGGTTGCTGGAGGGGTTGTGGGAGGGGGGATGGGCTAAATGGGTAAGGGGCATTAAGGAATCTACTCCTGAAATCATTGTTTCACTGTATGCTAACTAGTTTGGACGTAAACTTTAAAAAATAAAAAAATAAAATTAAAAAAAAGAGGAAATTTCTATTTCTTCAAAGTTGCAGTTTATACTCTAATTTCTAATAATATCCTCTAAATTGTTCATCGTTTCTGCTGAAATATATAAAATATTCATTGATATATAAGGAAATGTTAGCGGTTGGTCCTTTATGGTATACTGTAAAAAATAACAACTACCATGTATTTAATTGTTTTATTGACATTCTCAGATATTGAAAATATAAATATCTGTAATTAAGATTTTTTTGAAAGTCATTCTTAGTACATATCAAATGAACTTCTTAAGCTGGAACACTTTTAGCTTTTCATATTTGTTCTCTTTTATACTTCTTTCTTATTCAGTCTATGATAACATCAGATATTTAAAAAATTCCAAAATAAATGTTTATAAGAGCTAACTCCCTAATTAATCTCATATAACTGGTACAAAACAAAGAGAAAGATTCTCACAGTTCTCTTCCCTGAGGCCATGTAACAGGTGGTGAATAGCATGAAAAATGGACTATCCTAAGATGATTTTCTGCTTTTAATCATATCCGTAATAGCCATGTGACCTTGGAAATTACCAACCTTCTTAGATTCTCTTAACTCATCTGCCAAATAAGGGAGAGGTCTTGATTTGATAATCCGTATAGTCCCTTTTTGTCTCAAATAAAAGGTGCCTCAACAAACTACTCAGTTGTGAGTGTTCATGCATGTCTGTCTCTGCATGCATATATATGTATTGCAGCATATATGTTTGTGTGTCTACATTTATATATGTAAACAAACAATAAAATCACAGAATATAGTAAAAAGCAACTTTACTTGAAATTGTTCCTATTATCCTTATATCTATTTAGCATTTATTACAAACATATAATAGGAGTCTTGAAGGAAAGAGAAAGACTATACTGCTGGAGTCAGAGATGTATTTTTACCTTATTTGTTTTATCCTTAAAAAATACTGCCTTTATTTAAGACTCTCCCAAATATTTTTCATTAAAGGAAAGCTTTTGCTTCCCATCATAGTTTCTAGAGCAGTGCTATCCAATATGGTAACTACTAGCCACCTGTGGCTATTTAGATGTAAATTTATTTATTTATTTATTTATTCATTCATTCATTCATTCATTCATTCAAATTTTTATTTAAATTATAGTTAGTTAACATAGAGTACAATATTGGTTTCAGGAGTAGAATTTAGTGATTTATCACTCACGTATAATACCCAGTGCTTATCACAAGTGCCATCCTTAATACTTATCACCTATTTAACTCATTCCATACCCAACTCCCTCTATCAATTCTCAGTTTGTTCTCTATAGTTAAGGATGTCTTATGGTTTGTTTCCCTCTCTCTGTTTTTTTCCCCCTTTCCCATATGTTCATCTGTTTGGTTTCTTAAATTCCACATATGAGTGAAATCATATGGTATTTGTCTTTCTCTGACTTATTTCACTTAGATTAATACACTCTAGCTCTATCTATGTCACTGCAAATTGCAAGATATTCTTTTTGATGGCTGAGTAATATTTCTTTGTATATATATATATATAATATATATTATATATATAATATATATATAATATATATTATATATATAATATATATATAATATATATAACATATATATACACATACTACCTCTTCTTTATCCATTCATCAGTTGATGGACACTTGGACTCTTTCCATAGTTTGGCTATTGTTGATAATGCTGCTATAAACATTGGGGTGCATGTACTCCTTTGAATCTGTATTTTTACATCCTTTGGGTAAATACCTAGTAGTGTAATTGCTGGATTGTAGAGTAGTTCTATTTGTAAATTTTTGAGGAACCTCATACCGTTTTCCAGACTGGCTGCATCAGTTTGCATTCCCACCAACAGTTTAAAAGGTTTCTCCTTTCTCTACATCCTCACCAATACCAGTTGTTTGCTGTGTTGTTAATTTAGTCATTCTGCTGGGTGGGAAGTGGTATTTCATTGTGGTTTTGATTTGTATTTCCCTAATGATCAGTGATATTGAGCATCTTTTCATATGTCTGTTAGCCATCTGGATATCTTCTTTGGAAAATTGTCTATTCATGTCTTCTGCCCATTTCTTTACTGGATTATTTGTTCTTTGGGTGTTGAGTTTGATAAGTTCTTTATAGATTTTGGATATTAACTTTCATCTCATATGTCATTTGCAAATATCTTCTTCCATTCCACAGGCTGCCTTTTAATTGTGTTGATTGTTTCCTTTCCTGTGCAGAAGTTTTTGTCTTGATGAAGTCCCAATAGTTCATGTTTGCTTTTGTTTCCCCTGCCTCAAGCAATGTGTCTAGTAATAAGATGCTGCAGCTGAGGTCAAAGGTTGCTGCCTGTGTTCTCCTTTATGTTCTCCTTTTGATGGTTTCCTGTCTCATATTTATCTCTTTCATCCATTTGAAATTTATTTTTGTATATGGTATAAGAAATTGGTTCAATTTCATTCTTCCACATGTTGCTGTTCAGTTTTCCCAACACCATTTGTTGAAGAGGCTGTCTTTTTTTCCTTTGGATATTCTTTCCTCCTTTGTTGAAGGAGATGTATATTAACTTTAAATTCCCTACACTAAGGACTTTATTGACACTTCACTGTTTTGTATCACTGAATATCATAGAAACCCCAAGAGGAATATTTTCTAATCCCCCCTTTACAGATGAGGGAATTGAGTTTCAGTGAGATCGAGTAGTTTGACCAAGGTCACACATTTAAGTGATAGAGAACAAGTGAAGAGGAAAACAAAAGATGATAGATAAGAGAAGCATCACCTGGAAGTCAAAGCGGTAATGAGGAACTAGAAAGAAACAAGCCCGAGTGACCTAGTCAGCTGTTTAATTAAAATCTGATTAGCTGTAAAAGTTAAATCCATCTAAAGGAAAGTGGCCCCATGGTCTACAACTTTTCCAATGTTAACTGCAACTCAAGTAGTTTGGGCAAGCACCCGCTAAGGAAAGACAACTGGATTAGGAAGACAAAAAGATACTGATGTTCTGGCCTTGGTTTTGCACTTACTAGTTAATAGCATTCACTAATTACTACTGCTTTAATATTCCTGGCACTGTTCTCTTCTTAAATACTAATGCACTCAACTCCATTGGAGATTATTTTGCATGTAAGGAAACTAATAGCAGAGATGTCTGGCAACTTGGCCACAGTTACACTCCCCATCAGTGATGGAACTGGAATGAGAATTTGGCATTTTCTCTATAGAACTGCACTGTGTAGTATGACATACAGTAGCCCCATGTACCTACTGAGTACTTGAAATGGAGCAAGCCCAAACTACAATGAGCTATGAGCTATAAAAGTGTAAAATAAACACTCAGTTTTGAAGACTTAATATAAAAAATATATATTGGTTATATATTAGAACTGCCCTGTATTGTGTAAATTGGATTAAATAAAATACGTTATTACTATTAATTATACTACTTCTTTTTTCTTTTGTAAAATGGGGCTACTTTAATTTAAAAGTTTAAAATGACCTCTGTGGCTTGCATTGTATTTCTTTTGGACAGAGCTGATCTAGAAACTGATGTCTTTATCACCGAGCAATACTCCCTCCTTTTATCTGTGTGTAACAAGATAGATTTATGTTTCTGTTGTTTAGTTCAGTGAATGAACTTCCAGATACTCTTGGTAAAAGGGAGATAGTTTCACACTTTTAGCCATGCAAATGTAAGACAACTGGGCCCTCTCTGAGCTACAGCTTGTTTAAAAATGGAATGATTTAGGGGCACCCGGGTAGCTCAGTCAGTTGAGTGACCTCGGCTCAGGTAATGATCTCATGGTCTGTGAGTTCAAGCCCCACATTGGGCTCTGTGCTGATAGCTCAGGGCCTGGAGCCTGCTTCAGATCCTGTGTCTCCCTCTCTCATTGCCCCACCCCTGCCCCCACTCTCTCTCTATATATATATTAAAAATGAATAAATGTTTAAAAATTTAAAAAATGGATTGGTTTAGCAAAAGATGCTTGATTGAGATAAAGAGTTAGCTGTTAGGTAAAGAGGTAATAAACTTGTATAAGGGACTTCGGGCATTTTGTGAAGAAGGGACCAATATTTCAGCTTCCATAGTTCAAGAGTCCAATTTAGAGAGTTCATGAGAGTGGGGTAAGAGAAAATCATGGCCTCAAGTAGGGAGAGGTATAAGGGCTTGAAATCGAGTGACCTTGAGGAACTGGGAAGACTAGACTCTGAGAAGAAATAAGATCTTGTGTAAGATAACTGTTTGGGGCATAGGCTCTTGCTGAAGCTAAAGATGCCTTTAAGAGGTAGCCAACTTTGAAACACCCTGGGAGACAACAGATGAGAAAGTAAATGTGAGGAACCCTAAGCTGGGGTTTTGCTTCTCAATGTGGGGACCACTGCAGTACTGGCAGGGAGGTGGAGAAGGAAGGCATCACTCGAGATACCAAGCAGTCATTCTGCCCTGGTTCCTCAGAAGCTGTGTGAGTGTGTGGCAGGAAGAAGCAAGGGCAGTAGTGACCGCCTCAGATTTAAGTGTTCTCTCTTCCACTTTTGGACGCAGGCCCTGAGGCTTCTGTTTATTTTTTCAAGGGGAGGTCTCAACAGGTGTTCTGATCTTGATGAAAGAAGGATCTCACACCCTGAAAAGCATAAGATGGTTGAACAAACAATGCCTGGCACAGGGGAGGTGACCAGACAGTTTATAAGTCACATACACTCTCAGCCAAAGGGGAGGAGGATACAGTACCCTATGCAGGGTTGTGTAGTAGTTACACTGGGAAAAACAACAAACCAAAAACAGTTGTGGGAGGGAGACTTTGTAGTAACAGGAGGATGAGGTTCCTCCTGGTCTGTGCTGGAGCATACGATTACCTTGTGTGAGCTATTTCTTGTACTGATAGGAAAGCAAAACCTGCTGGGTTGAGAACCAGGTAGGGTTACAGCTGAGCCATCTCATAAAGGAACTGGCCTTTCCCACTCGTGGGGCAACATATCTGGCCAGAGCAGGGAAACTCGTAATTAGGTCTTTGGGGTCCAGTGAGACTCAAAGAGTCAAAGTAGTACATGAAATTTGGAGCTTTATAATACAGCTGAAAATTTAAGACTTCTGTGATTGGCCAGGTGAGCACTAGAGGCATTAATTGGAAAATGTATGAGTTGTGACTGTGTTTCTACCCTTGAGCATCGATACATGAGAAAGATAGTTCTATTTTCTACAATATGGTGCAATTTTCCATTTTGCTTTAGAGCATGTGAAAGAGCTTCAGAAATCACAATCTGCTGAACAATTGTATTTTCGTGGAGAAATGTGCTGGAATGCCATTTTGGATTGTTTTCACGCGAATTGTTCAAGCTTGAAATGGCATTCCAGAATCTCATTTTAAAATAAGAATAAATTCAGATGGTAACTAAAGAAATACATGCTATATAGAAATGAGGGTTATTATTTGAAACAAATACAATATTTATATGCATTTGCAAAGTTTATCTTCCTTGTTTACTTAGGGAGCATTCGGTTCCCCAAACAAAAACTGAGATTAGTGTATATAAAAGAGATAATTGTGTTGGAAGGAAACAAGGATATTTTCTATAAGTAATGAGCAAGAAGTGTAATGAAGCCCAGTGAAAAAAAATGAGGACTGGGAACTAGTAAGTACAAACCTCTGAAGTGACAATTTAGCAGAAACTTGAACAAAGTGAAATAGAATTGACTTATTCCTTAATTATTTACTCCCATGTAATAATTTATGGTTTCTTTTTCTAGCAATTAAACTGATGTTTTTAAATTTAATTATTGAATTAAAAACGTCTGCTTTATAAGTATTGGTGAGGATGTGGGGAAAAAGGAACCTTCATATGTTGTTGGTGGGAATGTAAACTGGTACAGCCACTGTGGAAAATAGTATGGAGGTTCCTCAAAAAATTAAAAATAGAGCTACCATATGATACAGCAATTCCACTTCTGGGGATTTATCAAAAGAAAATTAAAGCACTAATTTGAAAGATATCTTCATTCCTGTAGTCATTGTAGTATTACTTACAATAGCTAAGGTATAGAAACAACCTAAGTGTCCAGCAATTGATGAACAGATAAAGAAGAGATATATACAATGGGATATTATACAGCCATAAAACATAATGAAATTTTGCCACTTATAGCAACATGGAAGGACTTCAAGGGCATTATGCCAAGTGAAATAAATCAGAGAAAGATGAATACCATACAATCTTATTTATATGTGGAATCCAAGGGAAAAAAAAGGAACTCACTGGTAGTTACCAGAAGTAGGAGCTGGAGGATGGTGGGCAAAACCAGTGAAGAAGGTCAAAATGCACAAAATTACAGTTATAAAATAAGTCCTGGGAATGTAGTGTACAACATAGTGACTATATTTAATAATAGTGTATTGTAGGGGCGCCTGGGTGGCTCAGTCCATTAAGCATCCAAATCTTGATTTTGGCTCAGGTCATGAGATCAGGGTTATGGGATTGAGCCCCACATCAGACTCCACTCTGAGAGAGGAGCCTGCTTGGGATTCTCTGTCTCTGTCTCTCTCTCTCTGTCTCTCTGTCTCTCTCTCTCTGTCCCTCTCCTTCACTCATGCTCTCTCATCTCAAATTAAAAAAAAATTATCGTATATTGTGTATCATGTATTTGAGAGTTGATAAGAGAGTAGATATTAAACATTGTCATCACAAGAAAAAAACTCTTATGTGGTGTTGGGTGTTAGACTCACTGTGATCATTTAGCAATAGAGACAAATATCAAATCATTATGTTGTATACCTGAAACTAATATATGTCAATTATAGCTCATTAAAAATATCTGTTTTAGTGCAGAGTTGAAGCCTCAGGAGAGCAACTTACCTTTTCATTACTATATAAGCTCCCCTCATCTACCAGGGGGCCAGGCATTGGATAGGTATTGGCATCTCCATATACTGGAGATTTGTTTATTCATTCCCCAACAGGTGGATATTTCATTGTAATTTGTACTTTTTGAAAGTTCTCAGGTAATTTTTAAGCAGCTTAACTGACATCTTTTCATGAAATAGCAATGGGATGAATTTAGGGGATAAGTGAGAATAGAAAATGGTAAAGAAAGAGAAAATGGAGAAGGCAGTTAAAGGATCAGATGCAGGTGATTAGGTCATGTCTTATCTTTGTATATTGTGGTGCAGTATTAAAAGCATTGTCAACATATGCTTATGAGGGGCTGACTGTGTATATCAAGTCAAATGTGAGGCGTAACAAAAAATGAATAAAAAAGAAGAAATGGTGTCTCCTTGGGCGATAGAGCTCTTTGGTTCTGTTGACTTCACAGTAAGGTAGTCAGTGCAGGTATTTGCATTGCTATTGAACAGGTACAAAACTGACAAGTTAATAGCACATGAGCAAGTTTAGAACCTTGCTGACCTCTAGGACAGATTTTCTTCTTTATATTACACTGTCTTGCAGGACACTGTAGTTGAGTAGCATCGCTTGTATGTACACAGTCAACCACTTGCTATCCTCCAGACCAATGATACTGAGCAACTGTCAATAATAGTTAATTTTGGTAGGATATGTTGAGCTGAGGAGAGTTGTAAGACACAGGTGGGAAGCATGAGTTTCCCAGTACAAAGAGGCTTACTATTCTCCATAATGGTCAACAAATATGACCTCTTGACTGTCCTTCTGCTGGAGTAACTGCTCTAATCTTAATGAAATAACAAGAATGAAATGGAAACTGGCAGCAACTGGGAGCTACATGCTGGGGTGTTTACTGTCATTAAGGCTCAAACACAAAGGGCCATATTATTGTGAGGACTAGGTGATGGCCTTCAGAGAACAGATTCACATGTTCAAACCCTAAAAAGTTTCTTCCACTCCATCAAATTATTTGATAATTCAGTTCTAAATCTAAAGTCACTTCTAAGGTAAGAAAACTGGATAAACTCAGCAAAGACTGAAATTATATATGTCTTCATACTTGTATGAACTCATTGATACATTTAATGGCTTATCTAGCTCAGGATCTACCCTTGGTCTGATGACACTCACAAGATATTGGTAAAATTACATTGCTTTTGTCTAGATTTGTTTCCACTGAAATATGACATCTACAAGACTTTTTTTCCCCCTGTAAATCATTTAATAACAGCATTCCCCATCTTCCTATGGATATAGACTATGCCATTTCAAATGGTTCTCATTTATTTATTTATTTTTTAAATGTTTATTTATTTTTTAGGGGGTGTAGAGGGGCAGAGAGAGATGGGGGCAGAGGATCCGAAGTGGGCTCTGTGCTGGCAGCAGATTGTCTGATGCCAGGCTTGAATTTATGAACCATGAGATCATGACTTGAGTCAAAGACAGGCTGAAGTTGGATGCTTCACTGACTGAGCCACCCAGATGTCCAACATTGATTTCTATCTTAAGCTAGTTTCACATTTTCCTCCGGGATTGGTTAAGCACCTATTGCTCTCTTGGTTTTACAAATGAGATAAGTGAGTATCAGAAGTTGAAGCTCTTAAAATAAGCGGTATAACCAGAAGAGTAGAGAAGATAGACAAACACCAGGTCTGTCTCTTCAGTCAGCAATCTCTCCTCTACTCTAGAAAATCAGGTAGCTGGCTCCAGGAACTGTTGCTTATCCCCTTATAACTCCTAATATTTCATGGCAATGGAGTGTGGGGCTTTTGCAATTGACTTGCTAACAAATTGACACTTGTTGAACCCTTATTCTATGCTGCATACAGTGTCAAGCACATTACAGACATAATCTTCACAGACACATTTTTAAAATTAATTTCATTTTTTAAAATTTACATCCAAATTAGCATACAGTGCAACAATGATTTCAGGAGTAGATTCCCTAATGCCCTTTACCCATTTAGCCCGTCCCCCCTCGCACAACCCCTCCAGTAACCCTCTGTTTGTTTTCAATATTTAAGAATCTCTTATGTTTTGTCCCCCTCCCTGTTTTTATATTATTTTTGCTTCCCTTCACTTATGTTCATCTGCTTTTTATCTTAAATTCCTCATATGAGTGAAGTCATATGATATTTGTCTTTCTCTGACTGACTAATTTCACTTAGCATAATACCCTCCAGTTCCATCCACGTAGTTGCAAATGGCAAGATTTCATTCTTTTGATTGCCGAGTAATACTCAATTGTATTTGTATATCACATCTTCTTGATCTATTCATCCATCGATGGACATTTGGGCTCTTTCCATACTTTGGCTATCATTGATAGTGCTGCTATAAACATGGGGGTGCATGTGTCCCTTCTAAACAGCATACCTGTATCCCTTGGATAAATACCTAGTAGTGCAATTGCTGGGTCGTAGGTTAGTTCTATTTTTAAGTTTTTGAGGAAGCTCCATACTGTTTTCCAGAGTGGCTGCACCAGCTTGCATTCCCATCAACAATGCAAAAGAGATCCTTTTTCTTCATCCTTGCCAACATCTGTTGTTGCCTGAGTTGTTAATGTTGGCCATTCTGACAGGGGTAAGTTGGTATCTCATTGTGGTTTTGATTTGTATTTCCCTGATGATGAGTGATGTTGGGCATTTTTTCATGTGTCGGTTGGCCATCTGGATGTCTTCTTTGGAGAAGTGTCTGTTCATGTCTTTGGCCCATTTCTTCATGGATTATTTGTTTTTTGGGTGTTGAGTTTGATAATTTCTTTATAGATTTTGGATATGTCTTTTGCAAATATCTTCTCCAATTCTGTTGGTTGCTTTTTAGTTTAGCTGATTGTTTCCTTCACTGTGCAGAAGCTTTTTATTTTGATGAGGTCCCAATAGTTCATTTTTGTTTTTGTGTCCCTTGGCTCCAGAGATGTGTTGAGTAAGTTTCTGTGGCCAAGATCAAAGAGGTTTTTACCTGCTTTCTCCTTGAGGATTTTGATGGCTTCCTGTCTTACATTTATGTCTTTCATCCACTTTGAGTTTATTTTTGTGTATGGTGTAAAAAAGTGGTTCAGGTTCATTCTTCTGCATGTCGCTATCCAGTTTTCCCAGCACCACTTGCTGAAGAGACTCTCCTTATTCCACTGGATATTCTTTCCTGCTTTGTCAAAGATTAGTTGGCCATATGTTTGTAGGTCCATTTCTGGGTTCTCTATTCTGTTCCATTGATCTGAGTGTCTGTTTTTGTGCCAGGACCATACTGTCTTGATGATTACAGCTTTGTAGTAAACCTTGAAGTTGGGATTGTGATGCCTCCTGCTTTGGTTTTGTTTTTCAATGTTGCTTTGGCTATTTGGGTTTTTTCCTGGTTCCATACAAATTTTAGGATTATTTGTTGTAGCTCTGTGAAGAATGCTGGTGTTATTTTGATAGGGATTGCATTGAATATATACATTGCTTTGGGTAGTATTGACATTTTAATAATATTTGTTCTTCCTATCCAGGTGCATGGAATCTTTTTCCATTTTTTTATGTGTGTCTTCTTCAATTTCTGTCATAAGCTTTCTATAGTTTTCACCTCTTTGGTTAGATTTATTCCTAGGTATTTTATGCTTTTTTTGTGCAACTGTAAATGGGATAGATTCCTTGATTTCTTTTTCTGTTGCTTTATTGTTGGTGTATAAGAATGCAACCAATTTCTGTGTGTTGATTTTATATTCTGCAAATTTGCTGAATTCATGAATCAGTTCTAGCAGGTTTTTTTGTGGAATCTTTAGGGTTTTCCATATAGAGTATCATGTCATCTGTGAAGAGTGGAAGTTTGACCTCCTCCTGGCCGATCTGGATGCCTTTTATTTCCTTGTGTTGTCTGATTAGAGGCTAAGACTTCCAATACTATGTTAAATAACAGTGGCGAAAATGGATGTCCCTGTCTTCTTCCTGACCTCAGAGGTAAAGCTCTCAGTTTATTAACGTTGGGGCTTTCATATATGGCTTTTATGATCTTGAGGTACGATCCTTATATCCCTACTTTCCTGAGGGTTTTTATCAAGAAAGGATGTTGTATTTTGTCAAATGCTTTCTCTGCATCTGTTGAGAGGATCATATGGTTCTTGTCCTTTCTTTTATTGATATGAAGAATCACATTGATTGTTTTGGAGATATTGAACCAGCTCTGTATCACAGGTATAAATCCCACTTGGTTGTTGTGAATAATTTTTTTAATATTTTGTTGGATCCGGTTGGGTAATATCTTGTTGAGGATTTTTGCATCCATGTTCGTCAGGTAAATTGGTCTGTAGTTCTCCTATTTAGTGGGGTCTGTCTGGTTTTGGAATCAAGGTAATGCTGTCTTAATAGAAGGAGTTTGGAAGTTATCCTTCCATTATATTGGTCTGTTTAATTTTCTATTTATTCCTGTTTCAGTTTTGGTAGTGTGTATGTTTCTAGGAATTTGTCCATTCTTCCAGATTGCCCATTTTATTGGAGTATAATTGCTCATAATATTCTCTTACTATTGTTTTTATTTCTGCTGTGTTGGTTGTGATGTCTCTTCTTTCATTATTGATTTTATTTATTTGGGTCCTTTCCTTTTTATTTTTGATCAAACTGGCTAGGGGTTTATCAATTTTGTTAATTCTTTCAAAGAACCAGCATCTGGTTTCATTGATCTGTTCTATGTTTTGTTTTGTTTTGTTTTGCTTTGTTTTGCTTTTTTTTTTTTTTTGATAGCATTGATTTCTGCTCTAATCTTTATTATTTCCTGTCTTCTGCTGGTTTTAGGTTTTATTTGCTGTTCTTTTTCCAGCTCCTTAAGGCATAAGGTTAGGTTGTGCATCTGAGATCTTTCTTCCTTCTTTAGGAAGGCCTGGATTGCTATATACTTTCCTCTTATGACCACCTTTGCTGCGTCCCAGAGGTTTTGGGTTGTGGTGTTATCATTTTCATTGGCTTCCATGAATTTTTTAATTTCCTCTTTAACTTCTTGGTTAGCCCATTCCGTCTTTAGTAGGATGTTCTTTAGTCTCCAAGTATTTGTTACCTTTACAAAATTTTTCTTGTGGTTGATTTTGAGTTTCATGGCATTGTGGTCTGAAAATATGCATGGTATGATCTCGATCCTTTTGTACTTGTTGAGGGCTGATTTGTGTCCCAGCATGTGGTCTATTCTGGAGAATGTTCCATGTGTACATGTGGAGAAGAATGTATATTCCACTGCTTTAAGATGAAATGGTCTGAATATATCTGTTAATTCCATCTGGTCCAGGGTGTCATTCAAAGCCATTGTTTTCTTGTTGATTTTTTGATTAGATTATCTGTCCATTGCTGTGAGTGGGGTGTTGAAGGCCCCTACTATTATGGTATTATTATCAATGAATATCTTTGTGTTTGTGATTAACTGATTTATATATTTGGGTGCTCTCACATTTGGCACATCATATTTACAATTGTTAGGTCTTCTTGGTGGATAGACCCCTTAATTATGACCCCTTCTTCATCTCTTTATTTTTGTTTTTCAATTTTTTTTAATGTTTATTTTTGAGAGAGAGACAGAGTGTGAACAGGGGAGGTGCAGAGAGAGGGAGACACAGAATCTGAAACCGGCTCCAGGCTCTGAGCTATCAGCTCAGAGCCTGACGTGGGGCTCAAACTCACAAGCCATGAGATCATGACCTGAGCTGAAGTCAGACACTCCACTGAATGAGCCACCTAGGTGCCCCATTCATCTCTTTCTACAGTCTTTATTTTAAAGTCTAAATTGTCTGATATAAGTATGGCTACTCTGGCTTTCTTTTGTTGAACATTAGCATGATACATTGTTCTCCATCCCCTTACTTTCAATCTAAAGGTGTCTTTAGGTCTAAAGTGGGTCTCTTGTAAACAGCATATAGATGGATCTTGTTTTCTTATCCATTCTGTTACCCTATGTCTTTTGATTGGAGCATTGAGTCCATTGATGTTTAAAGTGAGTACTGAAATATATGAATTTATTGCCATTATGAGGCTTGTAGAGTTGGAGTTTCTGGTGGTGTCCTCTCGTCCTTTCTACTCTTTGTTTTTGTTTTGTTTTTTTTTTTTGTTTTTTTTTTTTTTTGGTCTTTATTTATTTGGGTTTTTTTTTTCTTTCATCTTTTCTCCCATGAGAAAGTCCCCCTTAAAACTTCTTACAGTGATGGTTTAGTGGTCACAAACTGCTTTAAATTTTTTTGTTCTTGTTGTTTGGGAAACATTTTATCTCTCCTTCTATTTTGAATGACAGCCTTGTCGGTTAAAGAATTCTTGGCGGCATATTTTTCTGATTCAGCACATTGAATATATCCTGCCACTCCTTTATGGCCTGCCAAATTTCTGTGGATAGGTCTGCTGCAAACCTGATCTATCTTCCTTTGTAGGTTGACATTTTTTTCACTTGCTGCTTTCATGATTCTCTCCTTGCCTGAGTATTTTGTGAATTTGACTATGATATGCCTTGTTGATGGTCGGTTTTTGTTGCATCTAATGGGAGTCCTGTGTGCTTCCTGGATTTTGATGTCTGTGTCTTTCCCCAGGTTAGGAAAGTCTTCTGCTATGATTTGCTCACATAACTCTTCTACCCCTATTTCTCTCTCTTCCTCTTTTGGGACCCTTATGATTCTGATGTTCCTTTTTAATGAGTTACTGTTTTCTCTAATTCTTAAATCGTGCTCTTTTGCCTTCATCTCCCTCTTTTTCTTCTGCTTCATCATTCTCCATAAGTTTGTCTTCTCTATCGCTAATTCTCTTTTCTGCCTCATCCATTGTTGCCTCCGTGGCTTCCATTGGAGATTGCAGCTCATTTATCGCATTTTTTATTTCATCCTGACTAGCTTTTACTTCTTTTATCTCCGCAGAAATGGATTCTAATCTATTTTTGACTCCAGCTAGTATTCTTATTAATGTGATTTTAAATTCTGGTCCAGACATCTTGCTTGTATCAGTGTTGGTTAAGTCCCTGGCTATTGTTTCTTTCTGCTCTTTCTTTTGTGGTGAATTCCTTTATTTTGTCATTTTTAAGGGAGAAAAGGAATTAGGCAAAAGATTAAAATCAAAAAAATTAAAATTAAAAAAATATTAAAAATAAAAAATTAAACACACACACACACAAAATTGAATAAATGATGCTATATCCTAGTTGTGTTTTGTTCTGGGTGTTTAAAGGGGCTTCATAGATTAGAGAAAAAAGGGGAAAGAGAAAAAAAAAAGGAAATCATTTGAAAAATTTGAAGAAGTCAATACACTGAAGTAGACTGAAATGGAATGATGGAAGTAAAATAGAATTTGAAAAAATTTACACAAAAGTAAAAAATATAATAGAAAAAAATTAAAGAAAAATATTTTAAATAAAAATTGAAAATAAAAATGAATTTTTTCTTTTTATATTCAAGAAAAAGAAACAAAAAAGAGAAAAAAGGAAGAAATAAAAAAGAAAAAAGAAAAAAAAGAAAGAATATTGAATAGAAGGACAGGTGAACAGACTGAAATTAATTCGTTTTCCCTTAGAAGTCAAACTATGAAGCACTTTATAGCCCATAAACTAAGAAGGTAGAGAGACTTGTGTTCCTGAAGAGCGAGGTTGGCCTAGTTGGGCGGAGCCTGGTGTAACAGCTCCATTCTCCACTAGATGACGCTACTTAGCTTACTGGGGAGGATCGTTGTGGTGCTTGTAGGTTTTGTATGTGCATGCGCGGGAGCAGTGAAAATGGTGTCACCCAGCTACCCAGTGTCTAGTATCAGAAGTCCTTTTTCTTCGATCAGCAACCGCGCACCAGTCCTTTGTCTTTGGCTTCCATCCACTCCTTGCTTTTAGCCTGTCTGTAACCAAGCCCCTGGCAGAATCTCCCTGCTGAGTTTTATCTCAGAATTGGCTGTTTTTCCCTGACCCCTTATTTCTGAGGAATGTAGCTTTGACCCATTCTGCCCCTCTGTGGGATGGTCTCACTGAGCACTGGTCAGGCACCTGCCACATCCAGGAATGTTCATGGGACCATGCTGCTTCTGACACCCAGAGACTGAGGCTGGGTGCCAGATCTCCCCCCAGAAGTTCAAGCAACTGTGCAGCAGCAGCATTTTAAGGATTATGGCAAATCACAACATGCATCTAGCACCAGGCTTCACCCCCAGCAACCTTGTTCCAGCACCAGTGAATGTGGTTGTTCTCCCAGGTCCACTGAGGCCTTTGTGTTTGGGGGACCCACAGAGCCTCTACCAGGTGTCCTCCCAGAAGGGGAACCGGCACTAGACCTCCGGACTTCACTCAGCTCCTGGGGATTCGCCCTTCCTACCAGAGCACCGCCAGGTATTGAGCTGCGGATTTTCAGACTTTGTGTTCCCCCCATTTATAGAGTCTTAATGGAATTTTAACCTTCTCCTTTCTCAGTTCTCCCCTTTTGTTCAGTCACTGAGGCTGTTTCCCCTTTTCCAATTTCTCTCCAGCTGCTTTTGGGGGGGTGCTTTTCCTGTATTCTACACCCCCCCCGTCACCATCCCCTGTCTACACGCAAAAGCTGCTCCCTGCCCTCTGTGGTTTTTTTCTCCCCCAGTTCACCTCCCCGCACCACGTACCTACTGAATCAGGTTGTGCAGATTGTTGTGCTAATCCTCAGATCAGTTTTCTAGGTGTTCAGGGTGGTTTAATGTCGGTCTGCTGTATTTCATGGATGCAAGACACAAAAAAAACTTCCATGCTGTTCTGCCATCTTGGTTCCTCCTTCACAGACACATTTTAAGTTAAATATTCTTATCTCCATTTTGTGAATAAATAAAATTGGGGCTTATATAATTGCAATACCTGTCACTAGGCTACACCGCTACCCTCAAAGGAAAACTAGAGGGTTTTCTGGGAAGGGTTTTCAGCTTCTCTGGGAAGAAGGACTAACACATCACTCTATTCTTTAAGAGTAAGGCTAATTTTTATTTTTTGTTGCTGACATTTGGAGAATGGGAATTGTGGAGAGGAAGGAGAAAAGAGAATTCTGAGAGTTAAAGCAACATTTTCTCCCTTGTACCTCTTTAGGTAGTCTGTTAACTAATTGAATGGAAAAGCCATACCAGATTCATCTTTTAATTCCTATTTGTTGAAGGATTTAAGAAGCGTCTGCTTACTAAATATTTTTGGGAAGAACACTTACTGAAGGATTCTGAACAAGTTGCATATGTGTAATCAACCTCTTGAGCCATCTGTCTGCATTCTCTTGGCTCTTATCCATCCTGAGCACACCTTTGTCTTCTGTTGCAAATTCCTGAAGCTCTCTGTCTCAGGGCTTTCCCCTGCCACAGGCATGGCCCCGTGCAAAGCAGCCCTAGAATACTAGAGGCTTAAGATCTTCTAGAGCAATGGCAGATGGGAGTTGTTGGAAAAATACCCCAACAGGTGGGACAGCTCTGAAGAAATCTAGTGTCACTTAGGGATCCCTGGTTTGATTGACATCCAGGTGTCCATATTCACAAACCTTCTCATTAACAGACTCCGTTTGACTTCCATTCCTTTCCTGTCTCAATTCTTCACAGCCTAACTGTGCTTCTTGGAATTACTTTCCAAATAGACTCCTTGCACTATAATTCTAGTTTTGGGGCTTGCTTCTAGGGGAACCTGAACTAAGACATCTTCCTCAAAGTTTTAAAGTAAGCCATACAAAAGACTGTATGCAATAGTAGGCAATAATAGCTAGCATTTATTCACAAGCATTTAATATTATGCAAAACCTAGGCCATTTAAGTTTTATAAGCCTATCAGGTAGATACTACTAAATATTGTCATTTTATAGATAGTGAGGCACCAAGAGATTAAGAAATTTGCTTAAAATCACAGATATTAGTGATTAGTGTTACCAATTCGTTTTTTGGTTTTAGAAAGGGTCTTTCCCTCATCATGACCAAATATAAATGGTTTCCTATTAGAATACTTGCTAACGATCTCACTTGGGAGTCTTGAGTATTGATACTTAGGGATACTCTTTTGCTGAAATGATGCAGCTAGTATTCAGTGCATGTGATTATAACATTTATAATAAAAGTCACTTACATGTAGGAATGAGGCCAAATGTCTGGCAAACTGTGAATAACTAAGTTTTGTCAGCTTGGTTTCCCCCAAGACACAATGGGACATGAGTTATTACAAACGATTCCCTCAGTCTTTACTTTCTAGAGACTTTTTAGTTCTAGAAGTACCAGTTCTCTTCCCCTTCTTTTCCTCCTGTTTCTCATTCTTCCCTCATTTGCTTCTCCCTCCACTCTTACTCTTCCTGCTCCTCTCTTATTTGCTTCAGGTTTTTAATGGTCCCAAAGAACTTATTTTTTTTTAAATTTGAAACATCAAGATTTTGATTGTTAAAATCTGACAATTAATTGTACAACCAAGGAAAGAGTTAGACAGCTATTAATCATCATTGATTCCGTTTACAAAAGGGCTGCTGTACACAGTGGTTTCATTGAATGATGTACCTGAAATGGTTTTTCTTTTATTTTGCTAAAGTAAGGAGAAAGGGAAGGCATCATTAGCTACAAGAAAATCATATAAGCACAAAATGATCAACTAGTGGATGGTAGACAGACACTGCACATTGAAAATATTACATTTTTGGAGCCAGCAGGAGAGATGTTTTTGTAAATGCCAGAAAGTCAAATTTGAATATAAACCAAATAAGCATAAAGATTGTAGGGTTGAAGTTAAGAGAAAGAGTGTGACAGCACTCTTAAAATAAGGAATATCTATTCCTAGAAATAAATGCTTTAAAATTAGGGTGGGTACAATACTAAGTGAATAATTATTATTGAAAATAGTAGCTACTTAAGTATTATAAATATTATTTAAACACAGAAGCTATGAAGAAGTTAATGTATTCCTAGATTTAAAATCGGTCGATTTAAGAATTAAAATGTAACCCATCACAAAATTTTAGGAACCAAGAACCCTGCTCTTCAGTCTGGACTATTGCATCTAAGTATCTAAGCATTATGAGAAATACTTCTTCATTGTTTATTCAACAACCATTCTTATGTTAATGAAATTGTGAGATATTTTTTATGAAATGACATTTTCTGAGGAATTTCTCATCACATGAAGGAAAATTATGTAACTGTTTACTGCAACTCAGGGTTAATTTGCAGCTACATGAGTATTTTTGTGTTTTGGCTTATATGTATATTTTGGAAGAATGTTTCTTATTACTTGTATATACAGCTTTTTGTAGCTCTAATATATATTCTTGTTACCAAAATCTTATTTTCAGGTTTCACAATATAGACACTGATATGACATATTTGGGGTTTGTAATGGATCCACATTCATCTTTGTGGTATTTCAGCCCTCTTAGTTTAATTTCTTTGGAGATGGAGTTGAGTGGCTTAAAAAGCGTCTTCTAATTACAAAAGAGGAAGTAGCCTCCCACATGGTCAAGTAGTTGGTGTCCTAGAAACCTTGACTGGGAGATTGATTCTTGGATTCCTACTTGAGGTTCACCTTAGAAGGGGATAATATATATTTATATTTTCATACACGTAGACATATTATATATTTTTACAACATATATGTTATATACACATTAAGGATCATACTGTATACTGCATGTTTAGAGAAATATAGTCTGTACTTTTTTATTCAGAGGTGTACTTTATGGAGTCCACCATATTTTCAGTTTTTATAGTATCACAAACGGTTTTCCAACAGGTCTATTTCTCTGTGCCTTTCTCCTTCTTTGAGTTTTTTCTCTTCTCAGAGAATCTTCCTTTGTGATCCTTAGCATTTTTTTTACATGATATTATATTTCTTTGTGAACCTGTTCATCAATGTTTCTGCATAAGACATTTGCCCTTATATATTCCAAAGATATTAGCAGTTTCTTGTAAACATTAACACTCAATTAATGTATTTCCAAATAATGAAAAAGCAAAAGACTTGCTGAATGGGTTACATGGTTCAGAGTAGACAGAGTTGGGTCCCAGTCCTTGCTCTGCCACTCAGTGCCTGTTGACTGATGACAAGTCCCTGCATTTCTCTGGGCTAGACCTTCCTCATTTATAAAATAAAGTTCTGGAACTAAATCCCCTCCAAGGCCCTTTTCAGCTCTAACTTCCTATGAATTTATGATACAGGGAGGCAGACTAATGAAAGTGCAGGGAGGGAGAGTAGTTATTACTGTAAGCATTCTGGAACCCTGATAAACAAACCTTGCCCATTGTTAGATTTCTCTGGAACAGACTCCATTTTTGCTGAGATAGCAACCATCGTGACATAGGAAATTATTTTCACTGATTTATTTATTGCTTTGTTTTACTTATTTTAAGAACTTCTTTTTGTTGTATGTTCATTATTTTAAATATGGAGAAAAAAGGGAGCAAAGGAAAAAATAAATTATTCATAATTTTATCATTAGATATAACTAATATTTTGGAGAATTTCATCTTTATGGTATGCTTCTACAGTTCTTTATAAAGCCAAGATCATACTCTATACAACCATGTATATATATAATATTCATTTATTTTTTAATCAGTACAAATAAATATGGTATATGTAGATATGTTTGGTACAGTATCTTATTTATTCATTTAAACATATCTCAATTTCCCAATCTCAGACATCTTTGAAAACCTTATTTTAATAGCCATTGTAGTGCATTGGGATGGCTAGAATTTTTGTCTGTCGGCATCTTTTAACTTCCTTTTCCCTCCTTTTGCTAATATAGACTTTCTTATGAGGAGTCCATTCCAAGTAGTTCATATGATAAGTCTGAGCATATGACCAAACCATGGCCAATCAGAACGCTACATTTCTGGCCACAGTAGTGTAGGGAAAAGAAAATGAACCAAGACAACTGGGATGAATATTTCTCTAGGCTTTTGATGGATGCACTGAAAGAAAGCTACAATAATTTCATTGGAATTAGTGCCATAAGATTGATATAGGCCAATTTGCTAATACCACCATTGTCAGAGAATAAAGTCCACACAGGAAACAGCAGAGCTGAGAGACAGCATAAAGTTAGGAACATTTTTGTTTTTTATTTTATTTATTTATTTTTACTTTTGAGAGATAGAGACAGAGCACGAGCGAGGAGGGGCAGAGAGAGAGGGAGACACAGAATCTGAAGCAGGCTTCAGGCTCTGAGCAGTCAGCACAGAGCCTGTCACGGGGCTTGAACCCACAAACCGTGAGATCATGACCCTAGCCAAAGTTGGATGCTTAACTGGCTGAGCCACCCAGGTGCCCCAAAGTCAGGAAGATTTTTAAGTATAACCTCTGATTCTCTGTTTCAGTAAATGCCTAAAGCCAGTATGGGTTTGAACTTCCGACTTATGCAAGTTCATGGAATCCTCTGTTACTGCCTTTCTTGAGTTCAGTTTTCATGTCTTACAAAAGATGTTGTTTTCACTAATGCATTTAGATATATATTATATGGAATTTAACTTTTTTTTTCTATTTGCAATAAACAATATAATCATTTTGTAAATTAGTTTTTGCTCATATATCTGAAGGAGGAGATGGGATAATATAGGGTAGTTTCCTAAAAGATAAATTTAAGAAATGAAGGGTCTCCCTTTTTCAGACTATGTTATCAAAACATGGCACAGAAAACTTAAGAGTTGGACATCAATAAATAATCTTTACATATATATGTCAGGGCCTGTTGAGTGCAACATAAAGCATCTCAATTTTTGTCCTCTGTTATCTTTTTAAATTAATTTGAAGCAATAAACCTTCCATTTTCCCTGGATTGGGCAGCCCCATGAGAGTTATGCTTATTTGCCCATCATACAAAGCCATCCAGTCAGTAATTAAAATGTCCAGACCTATGTAATGGTCAAAACATCATTCCCTGCCATGCTTGCTTGGTATGGACAAGGAAGCATCAAAGTCAATGAAGGACACATGAATGGCTTCTTTTCTTTTTCACCACCTTGATATTTAACTCTTCTTCCCACTCCCATCTTTCAAAGTAAGCATTCTGAACAGCACTTGCCCCCTCCTCCAGGATAAGGTAGGAGTAGGAAGAAGGAATAAAAGGGATCCAGAGAGTTCTTATGTCACTGCTCCTTACTGAGCTGATGGTAAGTTCTCTGGGCCTGGGAATTTAAATACTCTCTTGTGAGCTGTTGTGGGTTTTTTGGACCCTCGCCAATACCAATAGCACCACCACTGCTGAACATTTCTGCTCTGTAGTTTCATTGGCAATGCCAACATTCTGTCACTACTGGTTTCTTATTCCTTCCACAGTCCCTAGTTATCTGCTGATACGGTCTGTTCTGCTAAAAAGAGTGTTTCTGTAACATATATTGGGCAATACATGATTGATAGATAGCAGAATGTTATCATTGTAATGCAGAAGTTTCAGGGAATCTTATGTGACTTTGTTTTCTGGTATGTTAATATCCAGTATCTGCAGTTGAATGTAAAATATACTAATAAAGTTAATCCAGCAAGCTACATAAATATGCAGTCCTGGACATGATGCCCCTCATCTCACATTCTCCCCCTTGGTCCAGCTTGTCCATATGCTCTGCCTTCAAGGTGCTTATTGCATTATTATCTCTATTCTGTGTTCATTTTGTCCTTTGCTGTATAACCTAGTTGGCTCAACCATTCTTACATGACCTTCCATTGAGCTGTATTTATTTTTAAGACAAAAATCCTTCACTTATTATAGTTTCTATTTATTCAGATTTAAAACTTCTTTTGGCATGTTAGAATATCTAACTCTTTTGGAATCTGGTGTGTGTGTGTGTGTGTGTGTGTGTGTGTGTGTGTGTGTGTGTATTTTTAGGGTTTTTAAAAAAATAATAAAGTTATAAAGTTGCCTAGGTTTTGAGTGATCTACCTAAAATATTGTAATCCCATAAACTCAGGTTATTTTTACAAGTTTTTCATGATCACCTCTATCATAGTTTGAAAATGCCTAGAGTTTGGCCTCTTTATTATGAAACTTGTGGTGCCTTTCAGATGACCCTTCTGGGCAGGACCCACAATGAGTTCATGTGGATTCACTTCCCTCCTCCTGAAGGGGGATGACATCCTTTTTTCCACAAAACTTTAGGAGAAATTTTAGAAGTGTGAATAGTCACAGATTTTGAAAGCTCTATTCTGCTTAGCCGTCAGAGTAGCCAGTAATCTCTTATCTTCCTTATAATCTTCCAGTTGGGTGGCAGACACAAGTCCGTATATTTTCCAAAGGGAACGCATATTAAGCCCCCGAGTCACATCTCTATGGCTTCTCTCTCTCTCCCTTTTCTTGGTGTTGGGAGGTGGCACAACTGTTAGGAAATAGGGCACATGGTCCTTGGGGCATATACCTCCCAACAAAGTTATTGCTACAGAATCTTCCCCACCATTGCTTTCTTTTGCCTTTTGATCTGTTAAATTCTTGATGTGGCATGAGACCTCTAATCCTTTCTTGGTCATGTTCTTTGTTACTTCTAGACCACTTTGGAATTTGCTGGTCATTGTGTAATCTGGAACTTCCATTTTAAGTTCCTGTTACATCTATCCCTATCTATATCTTCACATATCTATAACTATTTTGAACCATATTGCAGAACAAGCTGGTAAATTAGTGCATTTCATTTAACGAAGAAATATGTAAAGCCTGAATTTCCTTCCATTTTAGAGTTGCTTGTATTTTTAAGATAGAGCGATCTAATTTAAACAGCCAGACTTTTAATTTACTTGAGAAAGTGTTATTGCTCTGAAAACAAATGGAGATACCTTAAATGGCTCCATGAATTATAAACACGTGGCACAGTATTGTAGAGTGGCTATAAAAGGATGCATCCCATCCTTTAGAGTGTATACACTTCCTGATCACTTTGGTCAGAATAAATGTTTCTAGAAATCATGCACCGTCTTTCTAAATATTTACCATGTGATGGTTTTTTTACATTTTTCTTCTTGCTGGGGCATTCTTCTCCTTGGAATCTATGGCTTCAGCTCATTATTCTTGGTTTCTGAAGGAGCAAATGCTGAAGAGAACCATCCATATCAGCATCTGAAGCTTGCGTTTGTTCTGAATCACTCTCTTGAAATATAAGTAACAGCAGTAGACAGAAACACTCTACCTGATTTAAAGTTTCCTTATTCACTTATTAAAGGATAATTTTAAAAAGCACAGCTCGGGGGGAACCTGGGTGGCTCGGTCAGTTGGGCGTCTCACTTCTGCTCAGGTCATGAGCCGTTTGTGGGTTCAGGCCCTGCGTCAGGCTCTGTGCTGACAGCTCAGAGCCTGGATCCTGCTTCGGATTCTGTGTCTCCCTCTCTCTCGGCCCCTCCCCTGCTTACATTCTGTCTCTCTCAAAAATAAATAAACATTAAAAAAAATTTAAAAAATTAAAAAAAGCACAACTCCTATTGATATAAAATGTACACATGTCAGAGAATTTATCTGACTCATTGATAAATGAGGAAATCAGTGGTTCAAAAGATAATTCAGATTCCTACATTTATAGTCAGATAAGAAATACTATAAGAAATTTACAAATAGTTACAAACTGGCAAACCTTTGAATACCTATAGAGCCATAATCAATTGTATTCTACCAGATATAACTTGCATATATATGGATGAGAATTATTAATATCAGTTTATTATAAATTAACATGTGTCTGTATAGAGCAGTAAAATAGCCAAGTTTGAAGAGAAACAAAGATGAAGATAATCCAGATGAATGAGCTAGCCAGGCAACCACTAAATTTTAGTCTTTTACAATTTTTCCTTAGGAAAGTGTATCTCAGATCCTTTTAGGCACCACTTCATATATTTGGTGGGAATACTAACTGCTTTATATCCTACATATACACCATTAGTCAAAGCTTTACAGTAAATCACTACCTCTGTTGAAGATCATCTGAACTGGCTCCACATTGCTTTGTCAGTATGACTGAGTTCTAATTGTCCTCTTGTTAATGTCCCCTATCGAAGTGAGGGTCCTTGGAGGCCAATGACTATTCTTTGTATGCATCACCTAGCCTGATCCTGGGTTCGTGTCATGTGCTTAATGTCAAATGAAGGCATCAATGGTTTGAGACAATTATTCTAAGGTCCCTTCGTTAACATAAAGAAAAATCATTTATTTCTTCTCCCCCAGAAAAAATTTACTCAAATGTAAGTATTAAAAAAAAAGACCTCAAAATATATCATGCTTATTTATAGGATAAGTAAATATTCAGTTCATTTTTATTTTCATGAACATTTTTGCTTAGGAAAATGCTGGTTGGAAACAATTGTGCATACTTCCAGTTATTTGTCATATTTCTTCTAGGGTTCAAAGTATTTTTGTCCTTACCTTAGAGCATCTGGCATTTCTGCTCCAAGGAGTGGCTCTGGTAATGAGAGAATATGTTTTGTTCACTCTTGGTGCTGCCAGTAATGTTCTCAAATTAAAAATTAATTTTTAAACAGTAGGCTTCTGTGACCATGACACTGTTATTAAAATCTCTTTTTTGGCACAATATCCAGCTTTCTTTAGTCATTGTTGATGCTTTTATTTTTAAAAAGCTATATTTTATGTTACATTGGTAACTTTTCCTCAAAATTAATATTTAATCCAAAATATATTGGAAAATAAAATAGAAATGCATTAACATTACATAAGCCTGAAGTTAGTAGGGTCTTAAACTTTTATTTAGCTTGTTAAAACAGGGTACTTTTTTTTATTCTCTGGAAACACCAACGAAAAAAAGTGTGTTAAGGATGAATAGATTAGGACATTCTACAATATTTGGATCCAATGGTAAAACAATAATTTAAAAAGATACATAATATTCTTACATTTCCATAGTCAAAATAGACTCAATGTCTTAGAAATTGGCATTTATATTATTTTCATACATGATTATAATTTTTGCTTTAGAAATGTTAAGATTTTGAAAGGGAGGAAAATATTAGAATTGTTTCTGAGTTACCTCAAAGGTATTCCATATTGAGATTTTCTCTTTCATTTTTAGTTTTCGAATAGTAACACTTGGCTATTAAAAAGCAATAGTAAGAACACTTAGTTGTAGATGGTAAGTCTTTTTAATAATAAAGTCAGATTGTCGGGGGCATTTGTTGCTGCTATTTTGAATTAATTTGACTCTTTTAGTCTCCAAATGGATTCATTCATTTCCCTTTGGAAAAAGGAGAACCTCCAATCTTAAGTATGCTTTTTCCAGAGAAAAATTGCTAGACGGTTCAGTTCGAGTCAGTTCACTAAGTATCTCTTGATAGTATATTATGTGTCAGACCTTAGTTTTAATTATAGGGCTATAAAAATGAATGACACTTTCAATAGCTTTATTCAAGGATATAGGATACTAAGGAATTACTTCAAGATTTTCTTGAATTTATGGGAATTTTGAGTATGTGGACCCTTGGACTGAAGGTTAAACAATAAACAAGGTGGAAAAGTGTGTGCATGTACATTTACTTTCTAGTTTATCCTAACTGCAAAAATTAAATGGTGGCAATGAGATATGCTTGGTGAGATGGAAGTGTGTTTCTAGCAAAAAGTTGTAGGTTCCATCTGTCTTGTTTTGTTTTGTTTTTTTTCCCCTTATCTGGAGCCCATTTTACTGGGGACGTAAATGTTAAATTAATTATTTGACAAGAGAAGTGTAGGGTGCTGTGAGGATATAAGGAGGGGCTCTTAATTTAGATGTAGAGCAGATTTCTTGGAAATGTGTAATATTTCCAAAGATAAGTATGAACTAGTCATAAGGGAAGAATGTGGGAGGAAAGGTTTAGCAGAGATAGCACAGAGGTAAAGGAAACATGTGGTATTGGAAAAACTGTTAGAAGTTTGGTGTTTTTGAAATATGGCTTGCACCTAGAGAAATTGGCCTGACATGAGGTTGGAAAGATACATGGGATCTTCATATGCATGCATACATACATATATATACACATATGGGCATATATGTCTATATATCATTTACAAATTAACTTCTTATTTTAGAACAGTTTTACATTTACAGAATTATTGCAAAGAGAAGATAGTGCTCCCCTATATCCCACGTCTGATTTCCCCTATTATTTATATCTTACCTTAGCATTGTAGGTTTCTTACAATTAATGAACCAATATTGATACATTATTACTAACTAAAATCCATGCTTTATTCAGTTTCTTTGGTTTTTACCTAATGCTTGTTTTCTGTTCCAGGATTCCATCTAGGACACATTGCACTTAATTGTCATGCCTCCTTAGGTTCCCCTTAGCTGTGAGAGTTTCTCTTGTTTTTAATGAACTTGATGGTCTTGAGGATTATTTGTGAGGTACTTTGTAGGATGTACTGCAAGTAGTATTTGTGTGATGTTTTTCTCATGGTTAGATTGGGGCAATGTGTTTTGGGGAGAAATACCACCAAAGCACATTGCCTTTCTTATCATCTTGCATCAAGAGGACACACTTCCAGTATAAGTTATCACTGTGGGTATTAACCTTGCTCACCTGAATTGGTATAATTTTTGTCTGGTTTCTCCACTATAAAGTTACTCTTCTTTTGTTCTTCCCTTTCATGCTATACTCTTTGGAAGAAGGAGCATCTACATTAGTTATTTGGAATATTTTGAATGGGATATCTGTCAATTCTCCACCGTTTATTTATACAAGCATTTATTCCAATCAGTATGAATATTTGTATATTTACTTTAACTTCAGGTTAAAATTCAGCACCATGTTGGGGCGCCTGGGTGGCTCAGTTGGTTGAGCGTCCGACTTCGGCTCAGGTCATGATCTCACGGTTCATGGGTTCGAGTCCCATGTTGGGCTCTGTGCTGACAACTCAGAGCCTGGAGCCTGCTTCAGATTCTGTGTCTTTTTCTCTCTCTCTGCCCCTCCCCTGCTCACACTCTGTCAATCTCTCTCTCTAAAAATCAACTTTAAAAAGAATTTAACATTCAGCACCATGTTATTTACTTTGGTGTTCAAATTATTACACTCTGGGATATTAGGAACTCCTTCAATTTTCTCCTGTGTCCCTTTGAAATGCCCTCAGCATTGTGGTCTTTGTTTATTTACTTTTTATTTACCTTATTTATTTTACTTCTTTCTGGTACTATAGATACGCTAGGTTTATCTTGTACACTTTCTGTCTCAGTCTTGGAATCAGTCATTTCTCCAAGGAGCAGCATTATTGGATAATGCTTATACAACCAAGATTGGAAAAAAATAAAAAAAACCCAAAAACAAACAAATAAAAAAACAAACCAAGCTCTGTGCACTAGGTATACTCATTGCTACTGGGGGTGTGTTTTCTTTCAGGGGACAGAAAAAGGAAATGTATGCATGCATATTAGCCTGAGTTACACATCCCCATGTGTATTTCTATATAAACCAACTATGACTATATTTAAACTAAACATGAATTCACATTGATGTTTCCAATTATATTCCATTACCATTACCATTATTCTAGTCTATCCTTGCTTTTCTGTAAACTTTTACTTCAATGCTGAGCAACTTGGATCCCACCATCCACCATCCATTTACTTAATTGTTCAATTCAGTGTATATGTATAGTGTTTTCAGTTGTAAACACATACCCTTGTGGGGGTGGTAAGGAACATTACCGGATAATGTTTAGAGTAAATTCACAGTCTGATAATTCTAAAATTTGTATGTCCTATCTGAGTCTGGTCCTGATACTTTCTTAGTCCATACTGTGTTTTAACTTGCCTTTCAGACTGCCATATCTATCTATCTATCTATCTATCTATCTATCTATCTATCTTCTATCTATCCATCCATCCTCTATCCATTGATAATCTATATCTTTAGATAGGTGTAAAATACCTATCTAAATAAAAAAATATATATCTTTAAATATATAAATATATTTTTATATATTTATATAAAATATATATTATATATTTTATATAAATATATATTTATATTATAAATATTTTATATATTTATATAAAATATATATTACACCTATCTCTATAAAAAATATATATCTTTAAATATATAAATATGTATCTTTTCTGTTGAGATTCGGACATGTTATTGGGTAAGAGGAACTGGGATAAACAGGCTTCAGCTTGAGGTTTTATGTTAATAAAGTTAAGAGTTGAGTTGTGTTTAATGTTTGCTGTGGCTGAAAGTCCTAGAGGTTTCAGATTTCTCTAGTGGCCTTGTTTGTGTCTACTCTCTTGATTTTGAGCTTCTCAAAATACTCATCAGAGAGATCCTGTGCCTTGTAGTTCTTTCAGCTATAAATAGTTCTTTCACTGTTATTATACTAAAGCTGTATTGGTGTGACTGTAAATTATGGAGAAGGGGGAACATTCTATAATCTTCTCTATCCCCCACCTCCCCAGTAATCAAGAAAAACTAAGCTCCAGAAAGGTTAGATAGGATTCTAGTGAGAAGAATACCCTTCCCCCAGCGTCCTGGGGGAAATACCCAGAGAGTATGATACAGGGGTATTGCAACTCTCTGGGTTCAATACTGCATGTCTTCCTAAAGAAAACCTAAATTCCCCTGAGCTGTATCTTTAAGTTCAACAGATTTTATATTTTTGCAATGTTATATGAACAGCACCAGTGGCTTTGTGTGAGTGTGTGAATACACACTTGAAAATGCTTGTAGATGGGAGGAGAAGCAAGGAAAATGGGAAGAACATTGGGAAATACATTTAAGTTACATTTAGCAGGAGTCCCTGGTGGTTCCCCCTCCCATTAAACAAACATCTTTAATCTACATTTTAAAGTGAAAGGGAAGACCTCCAGAATGTTCTCTAGATATATATTTCAGTACACAGAGACTTCTAATGACTGTATCCCTTATCTATTCTGGGAATTCAAGCTCCAATTTCAGTTTGATATATAGATTAAAATGTCTAAATATCGATGTTCTCCCCTCATTATTTCCTGTATGGACTTCTCAAATGAAATTTTCACGGGGCGTCTGGGTGGCTCAGTTGGTTAAGTGTCCAGCTTTGTCTCAGTTTATGATCTCACAGTTCATGGGGTTGAACCCTGCATCAGGCTCTGTGCTGAATGCTTGCCTGGAGCCTGCTTCAGATTTTATGTCTCCTTCTCTTTCTGCCCCTCCTCCGCTCATGCTCTGTCTCACTCTGTCTCTCAAAAATAAATAAATGTAAAAAAAATGTAAGTACAATTTTCACAATTGCATTAAATAATAAATAAATTCTTAAAGCTTTGTGTTACTGCTATAGCATTTAAAATAGACACACACTTTAAAAAAGTGCTCTGGTCAAGAGTACAATACAGATCCCGAGTAAATAAAAAAGATTTATTTTTAATCCATGAAGCTTATAAATAATTTCTTTCTGGACATAAAGAAATTAGTTGGAGAGAGTATTAAACACACACACACACACACACACACACACACACACACAGGTAAATGGCAGCACGTTTGCTGCGAATGTTGGTGAATGAATCCCTGTCTTCTGCTTCCAGAAGCAATGCTCTCTTCCTAGTAACCCTCTTTCTAAATAACTCCCACAGTATTTTTATGTAATATATGTGTATGTAGGTTTGAGAAAGAGCATGCTTGTGTCAGTGCATATGCAATTTAAAAGCAGACATTTATCCAGCCATTAGGACATGCTTTGTGGATTTTTTAGTACATTGCATAGATTTACTTATTTTTACAGTAATCCTAGCAATATCGCTACCATTACCATTCCATTTTTATAGATTAGACATCTGAAGTAAGTAACTTCCTTAACATTACTTAGAAAGAAATAATCCCACTGTAGTTAAATCCAGCATTTAAATCTAGTTAGCTCTAGAATCCATGTTCTTAACCTCTTCTCTATGTGGCTCACCATGCTGGGGTCACTGCATGATTTTATTATTATCTATATGAGCAACAGCACAAAATAAATATAACATTTTATGTTTCCCATCCATTAATGTTTTCCATAGCGAAGTAAGTATTTTAAGACAGAATGACAGAAGATCGCTTTGCTTCCTTTCCAAAATAGTTTTGTATAGACTGTTTTAGTTTCAGTTTCTCAAAGCTATGAAATAATATCAGAATAAGGCATCAACATACTAATATTCAGTTCAATTAATAGATGTATTAGCACTCTTATATTATATTATATTATATTATATTATATTATATTATATTATACATATAATTGTATGTGCTATTATTTGTTGAGAGAGAACATACAGGAATCAAAGGATCTGCTTAGCAACAGGAACAGGGTTTGATTTGAGTAACACATTGCCATGCTTTGTTCACCTGTGCAACATCTACATGGCTTCCCATAGTTTGTTAATTCATCACTCAAACTGCAATCAAAAAACTAAGCTCCAAAGTAGTCAACAATTATTCACAATGGATAGAATGTGAGAAGAAACCATATTTCTTAATTCCAGGATGTCAGTGTGTCTTCTGGGATAAATGGTATTTTGAATACTTTCCTTCCTGTACACAGATTGGGTTTGTTATCAGTTATATTGATGGGTTGTCCTCAGATGGTTGAAGACTGGGGCTGCAGGGATGATTGAAATTTGTAGGCGGGGAGACAACTGCAGTCCCTGGAGGTGTTAGAAGTCTGCAGTGTTTGGGAGGTCTGGTGCTGCCATTTATATTTCTTTTCCCTGGAACTCTTTCTTCGTAACAGATTTTGAACTAAAAATAAAGAAAATCTCCCATACTCTGTTAGAAGTTTGTTTTTTCAAAGAGATCTTGAAATCTCCTTTGAGAAAATTTCTAATGAATTTTACACTCTTTTGTCCTTTTATCATTTCTACCAATCTGCCTCCATTTTCCCTTTAAAATAAGAATATTAAGTTCAACATTGCCTTCTATTTTGACAATTAGCTTGTTTGTTTTCTATCTACCAATTCTCTAGCAACTTTGAGGTTTTGGAGCCAGTGTTCATTAACTGTATGGTATGATTTAATTTTTATTTCTATTTGATATTTAGTGAAAACTCAAATATAACCACTCCATATATCACTGTGTGTGAGGGTGTGTGTGTGTGTGGTGTAAGGCACACATAGTTGAGCTTCTCTGTTGGTAAATATAAGCTAATGAGCTTATAATTATGAAATGCTTATATGTATTTTGCCAGAGACAAGTTAAGATGCTTTTTTTCACTGGAAGTGCATACCTCCAAAACATTTTTCAAATATATATTCTTTGTCAATCTTTAGCACAATTCGTACTGAATAACACTTTACTGAAGTGTGGAATTATAAATGCTTTTTCAGAAGAAGGATAGATCCAAGTTAAAACTGTATCTGAAAACTTATCTGCCTATATGCAAAGCTAATTTAATTTGAAAATATACATTTTATCAGAGATTTATTGTGATTACATATGATTATGTGTTTTAAACATAATCCAAGCTCAGATCTTTATACCCAGATATTGTGCAGTTGGAAATTAGTATTGACAAAGGAGTTAGAGGGGGGAAAAAAAACAACATGCTAAAGTAATATGCCCTACTTTAGGGTTTAAATGAATAAATTTTATATTTCTTTGGGGATTTGAAAGTTAATAGAAATTTTTTGAATGCTAGGCTAATATCTTTTGAAATAAGAAAAATCAATCTCTATAACTGTTTCTGAAGAGGCTACATTCTGAAGAGGCTTTGGACATAATTTCCTGGACAAAATATTTTTAGAGACAGAAGATTATTTTACCATCCAGAGGAAATCACAGAATTTTAAGTTGGAAAGGATCTTGGAAGTCACCTAGTAAACCTTCAGTCGTTCTGATAAAAGAATACTGAAAAGACATTTGGTCTCTACTGTTCAGAATTCTGGTTCTCCAATTTCTCTCCTGTTTAGGGCTCGCCAACATTTCCTCTCCTCCTTCAATTCTATGAGTTGCTATGTCTTATTCTAGAAGTTCGTTCTTCTGCTGAAATTTGCTGGAATTGGTTTTGTTGTTTGGGACCAACCAACTCGATAGTGAAAGAGCTGCCATCATTACAATCATCGCTGCCACCACCACCATCATGATCACCATCATCATCATGGATTCTATATTGCTTTGAAAATTATACACATTTTACATCACTCTCTAAAATTTCCTGATTTTTATCTTTTAAAATTATTGGTTTTAGTATCTTCCCCTTGCAAAATCCAGACAAATGATCTATTCCTCCAAATGTTTCAGTGCTCCAACAAGATAATTGTTACCCTTAGGAGTAAGGATACTGTCATTCAGCAAGCATAGGCGTGGCCACAGAGAAGTATTTGATTTAATTCCTATTTCAGTTGAGATGTATGCTTTAAATATTAGTAAAATTTATCTTGGATTTGAGTAGCTAAAACATGGGTTTTTGTGTTTTATATGGTTTTCTTAACTAGAAAACACATAGCTATTTAAGCTGAATGTTGTTTAAGGTACTCATCAGTAAAATTCATTAAGTAATTCATTCTGGCAATGTGCTTGAAATCTAACTTAGATGAACGATGGCTTCAGTATTTATTATTATTGCTGGATTGTGTCATCTTCAGAAATACCACATGCTGGCTTACACCTGAGGAAGGATGGTCTTAATTCATATACATCAACAATTTTAATACAGTAACCTTTTTGGTATCCACCAAGACATGTAAGAAATAGTTAAGCTTGCCTGGCAGGCACATTCAACCTTGCAAGCCTGACTGAGCTCAGCTGGGTTCCAATGGAGTGATTCAAAGCAGGAGATGAAAAACAGAAAAAAAAAAAAAAAGATTTAGTTAGAAATGACATGATCATGAACATTTGGGTACTGCTGAGTATGAACAATCCTTTGATCAGTTTTGTTCTTTATTTCCCAAAGAAAGGGCACCTGGGGCACCTGTCTAACTGTGAATATTTTACCCATCTGGAAGGAGTTGTGAACAGCTTTGTCATTATAGCTCTGGTTCTGTTTGGTTTTGTTTTTTCCCTAACAAGTTCAGTGATATGTTAGTAAAGCAAGTCTAATTGACCACACAAATGCAGTTATCAGTACACTCAGTTTTGTCTTTTAATTGTAATGTTGATGAGGTCATACAGCAAAAAGATAGATATTTGTTGGTATCTTTCATTTTCTCAGTGAGCAAAACACCATTTATGATTTATTTTATGTTTTTAAAAATGTTTATTTGTTTTAAGAGAAGGAGAGAGAGAAAGAGAGGGAGAGGAAGGGAAAATCCCAAGCAGGTTGTGTGCTGTCAGTGTAAAACCCTATGCGGGGCTTGACCTCATGAACTGTGAGATCATGAACTGAGCTGAAACCAAGAGTCAGACGCTTAACCAACTGAGCCACCCAGGTGCCCCTATTTTACGTTTTTGTTAAATGTTTTCAACAGGCCCAAAAGAAGGGATTTGATCATTGTCTTTAAAAAAGTTGTTCTCCCAGGTAGGTATATATGCATATACATTATATAGATACACACACACACACACACACAATTGATAGAGAAGATGACAAAAGATGTAGCAAATGCTAACGATTAATGTATCTGTGCAAAGGGTATACAGTAGATTTCTGTATTCTTGTGATGTTTCTGAAAACTTAAAATTGTATTTAACTTTTTATTTTAAACAACGTATTTCAGATGTGTGCCAAACAGAAGCCTTAATTCTTATATTTTTTATTAAATCATCCTGAATTCAAGAGTTTCAAAACAACAGAAATCTTTAATGAAGACACATTGAGAATAGTTTGCAGAATCATGGCCCTTTGTCTCTAATATTTTAATGTGAATTTCCTAGGAACAAGGATATTCTCTTATGTAACCACTGTACAGTTATCCAGTGCAAATCATTGAACATTGATACTTTGTCCTATGAATCATATTCTGATTTTGTCCCAGTACTGTCTTTTATGGGACTGTTTTTTTTGTTTGTTTGTTTTTAATTTGAGGAAGGGATTTTGGATCACGTATTTAGCTGTCATGTCTCTAGTCTCCTTCAATCTGGAAAAGTTCCTGAGTCTCTATTTGCCTTTCATGACATCGGCAGTTCTGAAGAATCCAGGCCAGTTATTTTAGAGAATGTTTATCCGTTTGGGTTCGTCTGATGTTTCCTCATGATTTGATTCATGTTATACATTCCTGGCCGAAAAATAACAAAAGTGATGAGCCCTTCCCCAGGTAACAGATCTGGTGGGAATACTATCTAATACTTGGTTTTATTTTTATTGTTTTCTATTGTGATGAATAAATTCCCCCCTTCCCCCAAACCCAGTGGAATTTTAAAAAATAAACACAGAGGTGAGACGGCTGGAACTGGATTTTTAATGGTGCCTCATAGGAAGTACTCTCAGTGGAAAAGATATTTTCAGCTTGGATTCTGATTGGTGAATCATTTCTCTGCAGAGAGTATTCAAAGTACCTCTCCACCCCAGGTGCATTTATTTTCCTTTTTCCTAGCAGTGAGACAACAATGATCAAATGATGCCAAAAGGCTTAAAATCAAGATGGCAGACCAGTGTGGTTAGAGTGGAAAGAGCTCATAAGGAGAGGTCCACATGGTGTCCAAGACAGAGCCCTCAGTGAGGCAAACTTTTCCCATAGTGACAAGTAGTTAGCAGCAGGCATGCTTGTCGGGCAGAAATCCACCGATGCTCAAAATTTGAATGGTGAACAGAGAAACGTGGATAGCACTTTGATTCAACCTGCACTGTTTTGACTAGAGGCTGGGTGCTCCTGACTTGGGTGTGGTGTTTCCCAACCTCCGGCATCTGAAGCAGGACGGATCTTACCTAGGAGTCCAACTCAACACTGACACTTAACACCAGCTCTTTCTTTAGCTCTAACTCGAACACTAATTCAATCAAACTTGAATTGCCTCTTACTCTTGCCCCTTGTTACTCCTTTGATGAAAAGATTACAAGTCAGTCCATAATTCTTGATCTCCCTTGAGTTCTGCATACTGCTCAATATCTATAGTTTGTGGTAAATAGTTCTGTAGTGTGCCAATCTTTTATGTTATCTCCCCCAAATCTCTAGACAAAGAATGGGCTGAAATTAGATATCTGAAATGAGATGAATTCTCTAGTGCTTACAATATACGAAATAGGGTTACCAGAAATCTCTGAGTAATGTCTCATTTCTGCTGAGTTGTGTTACATGTTGCAGTTAAATGTGAATGACATGAGAACAACAACAAATCCTCTCTGTGGTTCAAGAGCTTAAAATAAACTGGACAGAAATTAGTATTATTCGACACACGCAAGACCAAAAGAGTTAAAGGACAGGCTCTTTCTATTACTAGCAGGCTGTCAAGCTTGTTGGGGCTGAGGCATCGCACTTTACTATTGCTATTGCTATGGTTATCTTCTTCAGTCTCCTACTGTCAAAGAGGCATTAGACTAAGACATAGAAAGAGTATTTACAAATGTAAATGACTTTACAGGAAATGGAAGCTTATGCTAACTTGAAATCTACTTCTACAGAAAGTTGACGATATTTATGACAGTGGGATTATTTATTATCGAAATGAGGGTCATCATATCGATTTCAGGGCACAGGCTATAGGTAAAGTTTCAGGTGATTTTGGATAACAGTGAATCTGTGGCCCACATGACGAAATTTTGTATAATGCTGGAACTTGGGAAATGGTATGCCTCCTTTTAGGATACCATCAGAAAAAAGTCTTATTACACTCACCCTTGCTTTTAATGCCTTCAACATTTCATGCCGATGACTTTAGAGGGAACAGGATAAGAGGGCTGTTTACTCATTGTTAATGGCATACACTGCTCTGATGATCAGGCATTAGACTTGGAATAAGAAAAGTGGTGTTCTTACTTGTTTTTTGCTAGCTGGGTGAACCAAAGGAAGGCATTTAAGAACACCAAAGGTCTCTTCTAAAATTCCTCATCTATAACCCAAGGAAGTTTGGCCAGGAACATAGGCTCTGATGTAATATGTTTCAGGGAAGAACTTTGTAAAGCAATTGTGTGTGTCCTTTTCCTCAGATTCTCTTGTTGAGAAATTGATCATGGAGTAACAGTGGAGGAGTGATTTTCCCAATGAAGGATCGTCATCTGGGCTGCCTGATTTCTTCAATTCAGTAAGTTTGCCACAAATTCTGCCATATGCATACACTACCAATAATAATAATGATTAATAATAATGATAATAATAAATAATAACACATATAAAAGACAAATATTGCAACCTACAAATTAAAAGTAGAGCAATTGGTCCTAAAAAGACACTTTCTATTTAATCCTACAATTGTGAGGCGATTTTGTCCTTTCCATCTATTATATTCTGCAAGGCTAATATGTTTAAAAAGGTTCACTGCCTGAGAATATTAAGTGATATTTATATCAGTTCTGAGCACTTTCCTGCCATTAGGGGGAGGTAATTACGCACATCAAGTCAGTGGTGATGGTGACAAAACTTGGGCTCATTTCAAAAAATTGCATCAAAGGCTCATTTTGGTTTCTTATGAAGCCATATTTTTCATGTTGGGCTGTTCAATCAGGAAAAAAACATTATAAATAGTGTGGACTTGCTTTATCATCTGCACATTGGTCCAATAATGGAAGTCTTAAGTGCTACTGACGTGAGAAATGTGGCCCAGCCAAAAAGGGCAAGGAGGACACATAAAAAAAAGAAAGTGAAAATAGTGTAAATGATTAATAAATGAGCCTGGGTGACTTTGAATCAGAATCACTGACATTAGAGCTTCACTCTCTGTTCCTATTTCGTGGTATTGCTGCCCATTCTCACCACACTTTCTCTACCTTCCTCTTCCATGAATTCCTTGAAATTAACGAAGACAGCCTGGCATAAAGATTCATCCCAAATAGAAATCTAATACTAAAAAAGAAAAATTGGCATGTCTTACTTTTGTATTCATTTCTTAGAGTGGCTGTAACAAAGTACCACAAACAGCATGATTTCAACAACAGAAATCTATTATCTTATAGTTCTGGTGACTAAAAGCCCAAGATCAGGTGTCCACAGGATTGGTTCCTTCTGAGGACTCTGAGAATCTGTTTTGTGCTTCTTGCCTAGCTCCCGGTGGTCTGGTGATAATCTTTGGCTTTCTTTGGCTTCTGCTGCATCATCCCTATCTATGTCTTCATCTTCACATGACAGTCCCACTGTGTGCCTGTCTGGGTCCAAATTTTGCCTTCCTATAAGGACTTCACTCATGTCCATGATCCATCCTACTCCACTCTGACCTCATCCTAACTCAACTAATTACATCTGTGCAAAGATCCTATTTCTATACAAGGTCACATTCTGAGATACTGGGGTTTAGGACTAGAATATATACTCTCTAGGAGGTGGGACACAATTCAACCCAGACAATTATATATTAGAAAATGATTACAAATTTGGCCACCTGTTTTGCTGTGTCTCTTCTCCAAGATGCAGTGACTCTTTACATTGCTGTTTAATTTTGTTATCCAAGATTTTGTTTTGCCTTATCATTATTATTAATCTCTATTATCTGGTACAGTGGCTGATACATAGTATACCTGTGAAACTGGGCTGAGATAGTTTATGCGATTGAAGTATATTTTTCTTTTTCTTCTATTTTTCACTCTATTTCAAAGACCGTCTCACCTTCTCCCTGGTCTGTTGATCCTTTGCCTCCCTTCCATGAGTCTTATTTTCATGTTGGTAAATGAAAACCTGTAGTTTTGTCAGAACCAGCATCTAAATATTCAAAAGTCTGGGCAGTTTTTTAAAAGCATACAAATGCTTCCCATTTTATGACATAATCTCCATTTCCCTAAACATTTATAAATCAAGACAAAATATTCCCCTCTGACATAAATAATTCCATGACCACATTGATCATAGTAAATAGACTCACACTTTAGTTTAAAGGATTTTAAGTCTGTAATAGATTTTTCTTTTAACCTTGTGATTTAGAGCAAGAAATTTTGTAGACTATTAGGTCTTAATAGATTCTTGTTGTCAATCACTCATTTAGTGTGAAATAGCACGGAAATAATTGCAACCCTCATCTGGTTGTAAGGACCAGTAATTTATATGACTCTCAATTTGAAATCAATATACTATTGATGTTTTGCAATGTAATGGTTTGTAGAGATCCTAAACTGGGAGGTTAAATGTAAAACCCATTGATAGGACAATGAACTGAAGCCACTCTTTATTTAGTGAGGTGGTCAAAGCAATAAATGAGAATTCACTCTTTAAAAAAAAAATTTCTTGATATTGTGGTCAATAATGTTCTCCAATTATATAATTTCAAATGGTCAAGGCAGTGTCAGAGATACTTTTGAATGAAATGAGGCGGCTCTGTTTGTTTTCCAAGTGACTGTACTGCCTACAGCCAGTCTGTGGTGATTTAGACTTAGCTTGTCTTAGCAGGAAACCAATGAGCCCATGAACATCTTGATGTGGGGACACACAGCATGGGTGCACGCCTGGTCTGTCAGATCACTCGTGAGGCCAAAACTGCTAGTACCACTTTTCATTCCGGCAGTAGTTTTATCTAAGAAATCTGGAAAGAAGAAGGATTTCAACAAATATACTAAAAGAAATTGAGTGCTGCTATTCATGCTCGTAGAAAGAGGGTATATGAAACCCAGGGATTTTTTTTATAATTCCTGGTTGTTTCATATTTCATTTATATGTCAACTCCTTACTAAGAATCCTCTGTGGTTATACTATAGATGTAATAACTCTTTCCTCCTTAGTACCCTGGACACCTGATACCTGTGTAAATAAACAAGTCTAAAACAAAACAAAAAAAATGAACTAAGCTATTTATGAAATTTCACCAGAAATGTGTAATCTTAGGATTTACCCTAAGCCCTAATCCATTTCTGATTTTGGAGCTTATACTCCATTTGTCTGACATTTATTCATTATTGGTGTGTTTTCTTTGTTCCACATATAGTTCATAGTATTTTTAATTCTGTAGAAGATACAGGTTCTTGTTATTTATACATGATCCTCAATTTCCTCATCTTTATGATGGGAATCAGTCTTTCATACCCCCATGGAGTTGAGGATAAAACCGAAAAATGTACAAAAAGTGCCCAATGTCTATCAGTTAATAGGTGTTTACTACATGGTTGCCAAATCCAACTACCATTTTCTGGGCAAGGAAGATAAAAGATGTTTTTACTAAGTGAAGTGAAGTGAAATTAAAAATCTATGAATTATTTTCTGAACAACCCTTTATATGTCTCCCATTTACTTGGGAAAATTTTTCTTAACATATATAAAGGACAGTGATTCCAGTGCATTACTATAAAAATAGTAATGATTTATAATTACACAAATAATTTTCTTCAGGCCTTTAATGGAACTGAAATCTAGAAAACAAGCTGAATTCCTTCCTCTTCTCTGGTTTCCTAGTTTATTAAAACAGGAATTATGAATTTATTCCTGATTCATCAAAGCAGAATTGTTTGAAATACTTTTAGTTTTTTCTTCCCAAATTTATAATTTATGTTATACTGTAACATATTTGGGGGGAATTAACAAATAGGCAATATAATCCGGAGTTACTATCATTCATATTTAATGTTCTCTTCTGCCATATAGTATTATCAACAAATCAAAAACATTAAACCTGAAAGAGACTTAAGAAATCCTATAGATTTCCAACCTCATTAAAGAGGTAGTAACTCAGGCTCGAGAGATAAACTTACTTTTACAAGGTTACAAATAACAAATTCATGTCTGGAAGCCATTCTTAAGTTCAGGTGCATTATTTTTCCTCCCATGTTTTCTAAATACTGTTGTAATTTTCAAATATGAAGGATAGTTTAAATAAAGTTCTACTAAAATCATCTAAACCCTACCACTTCAAGCAAATTATAGACTTTGACCTATATTTTTATTAAAAATTTTTTTTTAATGTTCATTTGTTTTTGAGAGAGAGAGAAAGAGAGCACAATCAGGGGAGGGGCAGAGAGAGAGAGGGAGACACAGAATCTGAAGCAGGATCCAGGCTCTGAGCTGTCAGCACAGAGCCCTGTGTGGGGCTTGAACTCACGAACCGTGAGAGCATGACTTGAGCTGAAGTTGGACGCTTAACCCACTGAGCCACCCAGCCGCCCCTCAACTTATATTTTTCATATTAACACACAAAAAATTCATTGGCCTCTTGCTAACCTTGAAGAAAGAAAAGAAATCATGAAGTACTGTCCTTGTCCCTAAAAAGTTAGAGCCAAGATAGGCATGTAAACAAGTAATGGTATTTGTGGGAGATAATGGCTGTGTAAAAGGCAATTACAACATACTTTGAAAGGAACGGAAGTTATACATGAAATAATAATGGAAAACATAAGAACCATCCTGTAAAGTTCTCAAATAGAATGAATTTGGGCTTAGTCAGTCTCTTAATATGGGTTATATTAGTTGGAAATGCATTAAGGAGAAAGGAGCTATGTAGGGGCTTTCAAAAATTTTAATTGTGACTCATGGTAATAAATGCATTTTATATTGCGATCCAAGAACACAAAGACGTTTCATACACATTTCACCCTTGTTAAGTACAATACACTCTGATTTATTCCATTCCATTCCATTCCAGTGGCCTGATGGCGAGCAATAACACTGATTTCACAACTTGCAGTTTGAGATACACTGAACTAACATGTATTGAACATCTGTTACGTATCCACCCTTTGGCTAGGCGTTTCACACATGCTACCTCGCTTAATTTTCTCAAGGATTTGGGAAGGTAAATATTAGCATATCTTTTTAGAAATGAGTAAGCTGAGTTACCTCCTGAGGATGTTCCATGGCAGAACCGAAATCCAAAGCTAGCATGTCTGACTGCAGGATCTGCCTGCTGGCCCTTTGAGCGTTCTTGCAAAGCGTGCTCATACCTCATTCACCGCACTTTAGGAGAAGGTCAAGAACATTGGAGGCAAGGAAAACTGGCATGAAGGCTCAAAAACATGTAAAAGCATGGGAAGTGGAGACCAAGCTTGACGTGAATTCTTTGCACTCAGACCATTTGGGCTGTCCACAGACCCATGAGTTTTCCTGGGGCTCTTCTTGTTTTTATCAGTGCTAAAGACTTCTTTTTTTCTGTTTACCTTTGTTCTTTTCACTTTTTCTACAAGGCCATCTTTGCTTTCTACTCCAGTGATTACAAGATTTCAGCATTGGTAAGATTAACCTCCAGCTAACTGCATCCCCTGTCCCCACTAACTCCGCTCAAGAAGAAAAAGTCAGGCACATGTACTTAGGGGCCAGGCAAATCTGAGTCCAAATCTGAACCTTGAAATATACTGGTTGTGTGATCTTCATCACATCATTCAATCTTTCTGAACTCTAATTTCCTTACAAATGTACCAGCCTTCAGAATTACTCTTGAAAATTGAAATTTGAACACAAGCAGGCTGGCACATGGTGAACACTCTTTCTGGGGCTGTGTGGGAGGAGAGTTCCCTTGTCCAGGCACTGAATAGGCCTGGGATGCCTCCTGAGAACCTCTACATCTCACTATGAAGATGCTCCCCAGGTTTGTGGGGACATCCCTACACAGATATCCTCTCCTTTCCTGGTGGCCATTTATTTGTGGGGACACAAACAAGGGTCAGAGATAGACCTAGTTTTCAGCTCTGCTGGCAAGGTGTCACCTAATTACAAATTCCATGAAGAGAGAAACTGTATCAACCTTTACCCTTTCTTGTCACCAGTCTGGTGGTTAGTGGAGCTCAGTCATTATTTTTAGAATGAATGAAAGAATGCTTAGAATTACTTTCTCCCTGAACTTCTCAATGTCTGAGACTCAGAACAACCCTCCTTAATTAATAATAGCTAATGTTCTGGTGCCTGGGTGGCTCAGTTGGCTAAGCGTCCGACTTCGGCTCAAGTCATGATGCCACGGTTCATGGGTTCTAGCCGTGCTGTGCTGACAGCTCAGAGCCTGGAATCTGCTTCACATTCTGTGTCTCCTTCTCTCTCTGCCTCTCCCCAGCTCATGCTCTGTCTCTCTCTGTCTCTCAAATATAAATAAACATTAAAAAAAATAGCTAACGTTTCTTGAGCTCTCACTCTGGTCCAGGCAGATGCATTATGTCATTTATTCCTGAACACAACCCTGTTAAGCAAGTGCTATCATTATTTCCATTTGACAGACAAGGAAAGTAGAGGTGTTAAGCAACTTGCCTTTGATCACATAGCTAAGACTTGTCCAAGATTAGTTTTTATCTTTGGCCGTCTGGCTTTAGTGACCACACTTTAATCACTAAAGTGTACCATTGTCTTTAGAGAGATCCTGTGAAACTATGTTATACCAGAGGCGGGTGTATAAGCCCAGTAGGACTCAGTAGCAATTCCATTCCTGTTACTTTATCTGAGGCTCACAGACACACACTGGAGTGTAAGCTGCTAGGATAGGGGAAAAGCACATCATGGTGTGGAGTGTTGAAGGGGAAGTGAGTTTTAATAATCTTGTCCAAGTGTAAGTCAAAGAAGTCTGGATCACCAGAAGCAATCACAAAATGGCAGCATATCCTTTGGAGGCTCTTGTGAAAGAACTGGATTGTGTCTAATCTCATTAGCTGGAAAAATATTTTTTTTTAAAGAACAGAATTTAAATGATAAAGATGTGTATATAATGAAGACCTGGGAAGAAACTCTAAGAAACAGAAGCAAATGAGAATGAGGCAAACAGAGAAAGTGGCTTTCTAATTTGTCAGTCAGGTATTTTAAAAGTTGACAATTAACTAGTAAGTTCTTCCCTTTCATATTGCCCAAAATTATAGTTTGTAAAACCACTTATAATTACAGAAATCATTCTTTGTATGATCACTATGGGTTGGTAGTTATTAACACTATGTGATACTTTTCTCCACTGATTTATCCAACTATCCGTTGTGATATGTATTATCACCATTGAAAAGATGAGGACACTGAGGCTTATTGAAGTGAAGCAACTTGTCCAATGAAAGTCATTTAGGTACACATGGAATTAGGATATTAATGGATGGGGCTGAGCCATATGAGAGTGTCAATATTTGACCTCTTTCAATTTATGGGAAAAAAACACTGTTTCATATGTTTCCACCTTATAAATATGAATTCAAAGTCCCTGATATTAATCACTATGTTATACAACCTCACATGAAGGAAAAGAACATGGGATTTCAGAATCATTGGAAAAAATGTCAAATTTATTTTAATTTTTCTGATTCTTCTATGTTTATCTCTTCCTATTCTCTTGAGAAATTTGACCTAGATGCTGGCAAAATGTTGGAAATTCCTGGAAAATCTAACTCTAAAATTGGTCTTTATTCTTGTGATCTCTGCAGTCATTTTACACAAGATGCCTATTGACTGGAGTATAATGTATTTTTCCTTTTGTGGTAAAATGCTGCAATTATGAGCAATTTTTTGCATGTGAAAGTTTGTAAGATAGTTATTTTTCCAATGTGTTTCCTTATGACCAGCTTCTATGCTTGCATACTACAATCTACATGACTTTAAAAGTCAGAAAGACCTTGAAAATTTACGACTCATAATTACAGTAACTTACAGTGACACTGTGATTTGTCACTTTCAAAGTGATCTAGATTTTTAACGATTAAATAATTTTTATTCTAGATTATACTCACTAACTTTTTCTTCCCTCACAAAACTTTCCAGGAAGTGTTGTGCATTTCTTAATTTTATCCTTATATAACCAGCAGCCCTTAAAATTGATCTTAAAAGCTGTTTCCATTGTATACCACACGATTTCTGCATAAAAATAAATTTTTAAGAAGGCAGAACAGATAGTGTAATTATTTAAAATATGTTGGTTAAACTAGGCTTTCAAAGAGCTCATCTTTGCCAAAAAACACAAGGAAAAAGTGGATAGGGTTCTAGAAAATATAATTTTTATAGCATATAAATAAATGATTCCACTAGGTGGCACTGTTGATTTATCTACTTGTGTGTTTGGGACACAAATTTTTATCCTCCTGAAAGCAGGAAGAGTAGGTGAGGGTTTTTTTTTTTTTTTTTTTTAATCTAATGAAAATTCCTGCATAGGAAAAAGCTGATTTGGGCAATTCTGTACTTGAAAAATGGGTGCTTCTCGCCATTAAAAACCTTATAAATAAGCCTCTACCAAATAGGTTAGTTCTTTTGGCATACAAACAAGAAGGTTGATGACATATGTAACTTCCATCTGGATTCAATAGGTTTAGAAGCAAATTGTTTTTATCTCCTCTATCTCTCACTATTCAAGGATTGTCTTAAATAGGACGTATGTCACTGACACATCTTTCTCTTTCTTATATGCTTTCTTTGGTAATCAGAGACTCTGGCATGCCCAAGCAATCCAGACATTCAATGGCTCTGCAATCCAAGTTGTGAGACGTAATTTACCATGGACCCCAAGTGTGTCTGCACATCTTTTTCTGGGTAGTCCAAGAATGTAAGGCCTTGACTACCTGGGCCATCTCTCAGGGTTGTGTTTGCAGGCAGCAACCTTGAGGGGTGTGGTCATATCTCCCTCTGGAAAAGAGGAGGCTTGCTTTCATTTACTATAAAAGTGATGATTCTCCGAAGCTCAGTGTTCCTCTTCTGTAATGCAGGCATTCATCTCAGCTCCTTGGCATTCCCCCCATGGGATCTGGAGGACATATGGGATTAATGCAAACAAACATGAAGCTCTGGCTACTGCTTTTGCCATGAGTATTAAAGTCTTTTGTCTCTGATCCAGGAGTCTCATTTTTTTTTTTTTCTGCCAGCACCCACGAAACAGTAAATCCCAGATCCTACAGTTTCTGACAGCACATCCTGTTGTTCTCCATCTTCCTTAGAGCACAATAGATTTTGATTCAGAATCAAATCTGATTCAGATCTGAATTAAATCTGATTCACATGACTAACAACTCATCTGGTGGAGTCCAGCTTTCTAATCTAATATATGAAGACTTTCTGCAACTTCTCTGAGTAGTAAATTTCCTGTTCTTTGTTTTAACTCTTCAGTGGCAAGGATTCACTATGCATGAAGTAGCTTATTTCCGTTTAGAATAGCTCTATTAAAAAGTTACTCTTTGTTCTGAGCCTAAATCTTTTACTCTGTGCCTCTTTCTCCCAATAGAACTAGCTCTGTCTTTGAAAGCTATTCAGATATTTGTGGTCCCTTTCTATGTGAGAATACTTCAATTGTTTCTCTTGTCCTGGCTAACTGATTCCTGTTATTTTGACTGTTTTTGGTATGTGTTGGTTCTGAATTCTCTTATTATTGTGGTTGTTCTCCATTTGTTGTGTAAAAATGTGTCAATTTTTCTTTAAGACAAAGTCCTCAAAAGTAGCAAAAGTACACATTGTAGATATGATCCTATTCTACTTGACCCCAAGCATCTCTCTTTATCCTTTTTTCTCCCAACCAAAGGAAGTAAGTAGATGACTTATCTAATTCATCTTTGAATCATGGGTGTGAAGCCTAATACCTAACACTTGGTGGGTTCTTGATATGTTCATTAATATTTCTTGAAAGAATTAATGAATCAATGACTTGTGTAGATTGGGCAATCATCACTGCCACCATTCTGGCTTCCAGTTTTTTTAAGGTTATTTATTTATTTTGATAGAGACACAGAGAGAGAGAGAGAGAGAGAGAGAGAATGAATGGGGGGAGCAGATAGAGGGGAGAGGGAGAGGGAGAGGGAGAGGGAGAGGGAGAGGGAGAGAGAGAGAGAGAGAGAGAGAGAGAGAGAGAGAAAGAATCCCAAGCAGGCTCTGCGCTAGCAGTGCAGAGTCTGGCTTCTAGTTTTGTGTCCTGGGATTTGTATTTTATGAAATTCATTACTTTATTGAGTTATATCAAGGAGGTGGAAAGTAAAAAAGAAAACTCATATCTTGCCTCTGCTACTTACTAGATGTGTGACATTGAGCAAGTTATCATTCACTCTGCTTCAATCTCCTCATTTGGAAAATGGCAAATAGAGGACATCTCCCTCATGGGGTTTTGAGAAGATTAAAGCAATTAATATAAGTCATGTAAAATGTGCAGACATGTGCACCCATCGAGTGGGTACTGTGTAAGTCTTGACTACCTAATCATAAGTTGCCATAGAAACAAATAATATCTCACATACCTACACATACTTCTAAGTGTGCGAGAAACAATGTGAAGGGTCGTATGTACATGTCCAAAAAAAGGTAAACCCAGCTGGGTAAGCCTTCACAGAGGAGCTGCCATTTTAGAAGTGCTGATAGAGGGGAAAAGATTTCCAGAGACCTAACTGAATATAGGTCCCGAGTAGGATTTTTTTTTTCTTTTTTACTGCTATTATTAGCATAATATAGGAAGTGTATACTGTCAAAAAATATTAAAAGAAAAGGCAAAAATATCACCGCTCACAGATGGAAAACTATCATTTGTATAACACTTCACAGTTTATAAAACAGCTTTACCCACATCATCTCATTTGATTCTCAAAACAAATGAAAACAAAAGAACTAATCAATACTCTTTACAAGGTAAGCTCTATTCTTCTTCTCTTTTATGAGAAATAATAGAGTTTGATGTGATTGTTTGAGAAGCAATGATATTCCTATTAGCCAGATAGATAGATTAATAGTGCAGTAAAAACCAATCTCCATTTACAACAGTAAAGTCACTAGACAATAGAATGTGCCAGACTTCCACACACAGAAGCCCAACAAAGAGGGAAAAGAAACCTAAAAACACTTGAATAAATATGAGAGCAATTCTGATTCCTGCACAGGAAGAATGAAGTAAAGGCTAAAAGTGTCATTTTTTTTTCCCCTAAACAAATTTATACACTTACTGCAATGCCAATAAAAACACAGTACCTGTGTTTGTACATCTGTGTTAGCTCCACATTGTGAAATATGGCACCACTTTTCTGGAATCATTCCATCAACAGATATTGAGAACCTGTTATTGCCAAGCATTGCACTAGATACTGGAAAGTAGCTACAAGAAGGCAAGGCTCTTATTCTCAAAGAACTCATATTTAGCAGAGGAAGACAAAAGGTAACAAGTGAGCAAAAAATTAGGTAATATCAGGTATTGATCAATACTATGTAGATGATAAAATAGTCTATTATGGAAGAGAGTAATTGAAGGGGACTTGCTTTATCTGGTCTTTCTATGGAAGTGATATTTGACTTGAGACATGATAAAAAGGGAGAAGAATTCTAGAGTTCACAGAAAGGAAAGGTTTTAAGAAAATGTAATCACAAATATAAACACTAGGAAATAGAAATAATCTTGAAGTGTTTAAGGAAATACAACTTTTAAATACAAATTGAGTGATTATAAACAATGGTAGAGCAGAGGCAGATGATGCTGAAGAGAGAGTTAAGTTATTAATACCTTTTAGACCTAATAAATAATTGTTTTAAAGCAAATTTTTGTTTTTTGAAGTTTAGGTGTAATGTGATTTGGTTCACTCTGATTTCTATGTGAAGGTTGTAGTTTGGGAAGTGGTGAGTGGTAGTTAATGAGGGGTGTTGGACCAGTTGCAAGTTAATTGTAGTGTCTCAGGAGGATGGAGGAGATGATTGGGGGTTTAGGAATTGGAACAGTGAGGAGATTAGGGTTACATATGGAGGAAAAGCTGACCAGACTTACACGTGGCAAGGTAAGAGATGAGATGGAAAGGGAAGACTCGAGGAAGCTGCAGGTTTTGTTCTGCATAATTGTAGAGAACGGGGTACCATTTCTCAGAGAAATCTTCTGGCAGTGGATTCAGAGAGGAAAATACAGACTGATCTTGAATAAAGCCAAGTAGTAATGTTATAGTGACAGCTGGATATACCAGTAGAGAGTTCAGAGGAGACATCTGGTCTGGAGACATCCGTTTCAGGGCTATGAGGGTATTAATGGTATTGGAAATAGCGGAAACATATGAGTTTCCCCAGGGAGAGAGCGTAACTAGAGAAGACAAAAAGTGTATGTGATCAAGTCCTGTACTACTTGGTATTACAATTGTTCAACATGGAGAACCAGTAAAAGAGAACAAGAAGATAGAGCCTATGAAGGAAGATGTGGCCAGTATGACTAAGGTATACCAGAAACCCAGCTGAATGCTCAACCCAACCAAATGCTGCTAAGGGTTATGTACAATGAGGGTAAGAATTAACCATGGAAACTGATATAAGATCTGACATATGATAACCTGATGTATGATTAAGTTCTTTGTGACTGAGCATCTTAATTTTGAATGAAATATACTAACAAGTTACATTGAGTTCCGTAATCTGTAATTGTTTTGTACTTAACTTACCTTCAATATCGATTCCTAAGTATTTTGTAATCACCAAAGTTTCCAATTTTTCAATTTATGATGAACAAAATCTCACATTTGTCATTCCTCATCTCTAATTTGCCTTTGATTTAAAATGTGCTGTTATTGGATCATAAAGAATAAATAACCTAAATATATTTTCAGTTCAAATTAAAACAGATCCTTGCCAAGCTATTTATGCTTTAGGACATTTCATCATATGCCTTTTTTTTTTCTTTCTCACCTGCTTCCTTTTCCTATTTTTCATTCTAGTTAAGGAGCTTTCTGGTAACATTTTTTTCATTGAATGTTTTCTTCTAGTTTCCACTTTCTGAAAGCATTGGGGAAACCAAACACATGCACATATATATACACACACCACTAAAGAAGCGTTTTGACCACACTGGAAATATTTTAAACTGTATCTGCAAGGTCAGTAAATGGAAATGGTACTTTTGTAAGAGAAAAAAATTTAAATATAGGCAGGTCCTTCAGAAAAAAAATAATGAAATAAGTCATTTAAGCCACTTTTACCCCCCAATTATCTAGTTGGGGAATAAGTGTTCTCTAGTTCAATTATCCTTCACAATCCAGGTAAGGTTGTTAATAGATATTTAGAATCTCCAAGATAATCAAGGTCCAAAAATAATGTGAAGGTTTAGAAACTGATGAGTCACCTGGACTATACACTGATGAACAATTTTCACATCTCTTAGCTGAGTTAATGTGCTGTCCAGGGCTCTCCAAGGTTCTCTTCAACATAGAGTTCTTTTCTGTGGCTTCTTTCACACCTATTTTACATTGATCTTTCCATGGCTTTTAAAAATAATGTATCCTTTTATTGCTTGATTCCATTCTTTTAATGGAAAGCAGAGAGAAGTCACACTTTTTCCAACCATATTCTTTTTCATCATAAATCCCCACTAACTTTTTGGCAATGTCAGGGCAGAAAAAAATACCATGTTCTAGTTGTGAACCATAGGAGAGTGACTTGTGAACTTCTGTTAGTTTTTAATCTCTACCACCTACCCTATAAAATAGGAATAATAGTGATACCTGTTCAGTATTCCTTAAGTTTTTGGTTAGACTCAACTGATACAGAGAATATGAAAGTGCTGCATATAAGGGAGAATGGTATAAATGTTAATCATGTACAACACTTTAGAATCTTAGCCTCATGGACAAAAAGGCTTAAAACAAAGTACATACTGACTTCATCAATTAGTTTCTACAATGATATCATAGTCACTTTCTTTATTTGTCTCATGCATTCAAAATGTATTTGAGTAAAAATGCAAAGTGATGTCTTGTTAGAGATCCCTAACTCTCTAGGTCACTAGTATCAAACTTTAAGATGAACAATTTACTGAAGTCTTCATTAAAAGTGGTTTCTTAAATCCAACGTGCAAAGATTTTCAATTTAAGAATTCCAGATGGAGTCAAGGAAAGTGCATTTTAAAAATGCATTTTTAATCACCACCATGTGATTCATTTTTAAAAAAAAATGTAAACGTTTATTTATTTTTGAGAGAGAAAGAGAGAGAGAGAGAGAGAGAGAGACAGAGCATGAGTGGAGGAGGGGCAGAGAGAGAGAGGCACAGAATGTGAAGCAGGCTCCAGTTTCTGAGTTGTCAGCACAGAGCCTGATGCGGGGCTTGAACCCACAAGCCATGAAATCATGACCTGAGCCGAAGTCAGATGCTTAGTCAACTGAGCCACCCAGATACCCTGAGACCCACAGGTGATTCTAATGTAAGACATCTGGCGTCTCCCTTTGACCACATGTTGCTTTACAGTCTTGGTCTATGTAAATCTGTCAGTGTTGTCCCAGATGTCCATGAGCTCTGGACTCAATAGGCTAGAATTTAGAACTTCGTTTGGTTCTTTTCCAACCGAATGACATAGACAGACTGCTGAACCTCTTTGAGCTTCTGTGTCTGTATTAGTTTCCTAGGGCCACTAGAACAAATTATTACAAACCGAGTGATTTAAAACAACAGAAACTTATTCTCTCATTGTTCTTGAGGCTGCAAGTCTGCAGTCAAAGTCTTTGCAGGGCCATGATCCCTCTGAAGACTCTCTGGAGAAATCCTCCCTTGCCTCTTCCAGTTTCTGGTGGGTTGGGGCCATTCTTGGCATTCTTTGGCTGGTAACTGCACCACTCCAATCTGCTTCCATTTTCACATGGTGTTCTCTGTTCCTCTGTGTGTCTTCTCCTCTTCTACAAATTCAGTGATCAGATTTAATGCCCACCCTAATTCAGTATGACCTCATCTTAATTTAATTACAACTGCAAAGACTCTATCTCCAAAAATGGTTATATTGTGAGTTTCTGGGGAGACACGAATATTGAAGAGACACTATTGAACTCACTACGGTGTCCTGACATTAAGAAAACTCATTATGATAACCTTTGGAAGCAACTAGTTAACGCATAGTAGTAAATGCTCAGTAAATAATAGTTTCTCTTCTTTCTTTGTAGTATGGCTTAAATACTGGGTCTTAAACACAAGTCTGAAGACTAGGGCTAACCACACTAGATTCGCCTTGGGAACATTTGAAAACTACAAATTCTGGGCTGTTTGCTGTAGGTCATTGTTATTCAGTAAGTCTGGGATGAGACCAAAAAGCTGTAGTTTTAAAAGTTTATTCAGGGGGTTGTGATGTACACTCTTACTTTGAAACAACACTCTTTGATGAAGAATTTATTCATTTATACAACTGGAACTCAAGGATACCTTATTTACAGAAAATTTGCATAAAATGTAAAAATTTATACTTCTTATAGCAAACATTTATTTACAAATGATGATGCTAAAATTAACCCAGAATTTCAAAGAGACCTTAAAGGCCTTAACTAGGTGTTTTTGATAGTAAAAGTTCACCTTTCTGATTCCAGTTTCAAATCTCATGGAAAATTTTCGTCTGAGTTTAAATGGATGTAAATAGTATTAGAAGATAATTATAATAAGGACCAAGCATTATAAGATGTACTCTCCCAAACCATTATCTTCTTCTTCATGTTCTGGCTATTTTGCAGTTGACCTTATGAAGCTTCTCATTTATTTCTTCCACATCCCTTGTAATGAAGTCATTTCTCATTAATGTTGATTGTCTTTGAGTTTCAATAGTTTACAATTTACCTTTCTCTAGGAATTCTTCATTTGCTTTGTGTTACACAAATTTTCTTCTTACAAGAGGATACTGAGCACAGTGGTTTCCTCACAGCTTAGTGGGACCATTGGCAACAGGAGTCTTCAGCTTTACAGGCAGGGAAAATCATAGTGACAGTGAAATTACTGTGAATGAAATCCACTTTGCTGATTATAATACTCATCCACTCCTGGGGTGCCCCACTCTCCTGTCACCATCCGTTGTCACACCTACTTTGAAAGGAATGTAAAATGGTTATGTCAAAAGGCAAAATTAGTCTCATAATAATTCGCATCTTTAAAATACTCAGAACTTAAAAAAGACTATTCAGCTACCTTTTCTGTCACTATTGTGTATTAGCTTTGGCAACTGGATCTGATGCATTAGAACAGGATGTGAATATCTGCTCTTCAGCAAGACAATACACATTTCACTGGAAGATTTGACTAGATTCTTTATGCTGAACTCAGGGAGATAAGCTAACTTCCCCTGAGTTGCCAAGGGCAACTTGATTGCACATGAAATTAGGAGCTACTCTGAGAAAATAATGTCTAGACACATTCTTATATTTCATTTCAGGGAAATATTCACCTAATATCTGTTATCTCCTACTGTCAAAACATTGCTGATGAATACTGCCTATCCTTTGAATCACATCTCTGAGCTCTATGAAGGAGTGCGCATAATAGAAGTGATAATATTTCCATGTAGCAAGAAACCTCATTTCAGCATAGAATTGTCAAGTAGCACTAATACGTTTGACTTCTTATATATATATTTTTAATATTTGAAATTGTTGACACATGTTCGGGTTATGCCTCCACTTATTTCCTCAGAAATGTCATTCCGTTGAAGATTTCCTTCTCTGCCTCTCCCACCTACTTCTGTTATATATTCAATTCTTCGAGTTATAATTGTGACCTTTTTTTCATAGTAGGTGGTAATTTATGTCACTTATTATATTCTCAATACTTAACTATGAAGAATCATTGTTGCAATATGAATATTCATGTATATAAATGTGACTGTGAGTTTGACTGTGAAGGTCAAAGTGAAATAAGGTACCAGAGATGGAGATGGTGAGCCTCCCAGGCAGGCATTTTTATGTAGCTATACCCTGGCAGTTACCATGCCTCAACTTGTGGCATGGAGGTCTAGAGTCACTTATACTCAGAGTGAGTCAGAAACTATAGATGACTCATTAAAACAAAACTCACAAGATACAGAGGTGTAACCCCCATATCTCATGATAACTAGCTGACAAGAAATGCTAGTACTTACACTAGCTTTTCAGGGTATAATCCAAATCCATCTATTGGAAAGTCTACACCAGAAATCGGGTTATACTCCGGAAATGGGTAAGTGAGCCTGGACTAGAGCAAGGGAGAAGATTGGAGATTGATGACACATCCAGCTCCACCTGGGATATTCTTACCAACCACATGAAGATGGTTAGGAGAGTACCTTTCATGTGAGCAGATTGGAAACACACTGACAATGGTCTTTTTATGGCTCCTTTTCTTTGGACTTTGGACAGACCATCCTTTTAATCCTAATAATTTATTTCTTGGATACAGGATAGAGTTTGACTAGGAGTCAGGAGGTCTTGACTAGATTTCCAGATCCTGTCTTCCTATATTGGGTCTTAGAGACATTCTGTTTTTGTGTGTTTCGTTTTTGTTTTTGTTGTTGTTGCTGTTGTTGTTTTAAAAATGGTATTTGTAGACAGTGGTTCCCATGTGTTACATGCTAGCTGCTACCAATTTAATAATTTTAGCTTATTTCCAAGTTCTAGTGACATGTGATGGAAGCCCCCTTTGTGCCTATTTAATCTCATGTGACTATCACATGTAGCTTTCTCATACCTAGTCTATGAGAAGTAGAACCTTATAATTACCAATGGGCTAAAGAGGATGAGGCCTTGCCTCCTAACCTACACATTGCCCAGGACCTGCATGTGTAGAATGCCTATTGCAATGAGATAGGAACTGTTGATTTAAACCTTGATAGCAGCATGACATCACGAATACAGCAGTTGTGGCAGAAGATAGCTGAAAGAAGTAGGAGTGGAAAACTCTGCCTCAATGTCTGGGGCAAAGGGGGATACAGAGAAATTTTGAAGTTCTATGGTTAAAAAATAAAGTAATTGTGTTTAAACCACATTCCCAAATTCTTTCCAGTAAAGTTGATGATTAAGGGGGCAGGGGGTGAAACCCTTAAGAAATGAGGAAAAACTCCAGACAAATTATGGGAAATGTTATAGGGAGATGTAAGAAGATGCCGCTTCCTTTTGTGATGTGAAATCTAGAGTCTCATAGGCAACTACTTGCAGGGATGCTGGATAGGTCCAGATAGCTGACCAGGGGGCATCAGCCTGTTTTTGGAGTTTTCTAGAATCGTTTTACCTTAAAAAGCATGATTTATTTTCTTTCTTTCTTTCTCTTTCTTTCTTTCTTTCTTTCTTTCTTTCTTTCTTTCTTTCTTTCTTTCTTTCTTTCTTTCTTTCTTTCAGGAAAGCAAAAGAGGCTAGCACTTCTAAACAACTTTAACTAAATATCGCAGGATAATATGAAGACATTAAATACTGAGATAATTAGAAACATAAGCAATTAATCTATAAAAAAGAGGTTTGCACTCTCAAACTAACTGGCTCCATCTTTTTCGCCATGGAAGGCCAACAAATCGTCAGGTGATTTCTGTGTCTCTTACCTTTCTGCTCTTATCCACTGTCATCTTTAACCAGTAGCAGAGAGGAGCACCATCCCAGCTATATACTAGGAAAGGATAGAAAAGAGAGACTAATCTGTAGAAAATGCCAAACCTTTCAACAGTTACCTACAGCTTGCCCCCCCCCCCCCCATTTAATTTTCCAGCATGAAAGGCAACTTCTTCAGATGATTATTTAAAATGAACCTACCTTTTGGGTCAGCCTTCAAATTTGCAAATAGATACCTGTATAGGCTATCATATCCAAACTACAGATCTGTGGTCTATAGACTGATGGAGTAGTTATGACATTCACGTGAGGAAGAATTACATCTAAACTTTTCTTCAGAGGGTATCATTAAGGGGCTACATAAACAGTGTTCGCCTAGGAAACAAGAAATACATACTTCAAATTATAAAGTTCATTAACATGGTATATAAGGTGTAACAAACATGAAGTGTTGGTTAAAATGTAACGAAACCATTCAAAATGGGGTGCTGAGCTACTAAGAAACAAGGGAGAAACAAGCTAAAAATGAGGAAAATGAAAAGGAGAGCAGGAGACATGAACTGAAGGTCGGGCTGCCCTGTGAGAATTTGAGGGGATTGGTAACAAGGAATTTGGATTTGTGTGGCTGGTGGGGACAGCAAAAGGGACTCTGGTCAGGAGATGATTTGGATCTGATTGTGTTGAGTTTGCCTATACTGCTGTTTTTTGTTTGTTTGTTTGTTTGTTTTGTTTTGTTACTGCGTATTTCTGTCCAATACTGTTCAATACATTTAAAATATATGTTGACTAAGATAGATGTCTGATAGAAGAAAATTTAAAAGAAAGAATAAATGAAGGGGGGAATAAATGAAAGTATATTTGTATATATACTTATCTATATTAGAAAAATATAGTGTTTAAAGTACTTTTTGAGTACTTATACTATAAATTATCCTTTTATTTTCGGCTGGAAATTTAGTTTTCAATTAATAAGATCTTCAAACTATCATTCAGTTTTTTCAATCTAAAAAACGACATTTGAAGAACATGATTTATAACTTATTCAATTAATATATATTTAATTGCTTCAGGCACTTCAAAATATGAAACACTCAATCTTTATAAGAAATCACTTAGGGCTCAAATTCTAGCTCACAAAATATTTTCAAAGAGGATGAAAGAAACAATGAATCACTTTTGGCCATTCCAATGAAAAATTCAGAATTAGAAACAAGGAACAAACATACTGAAAATCTCTATTACTTCACTCATCTCTGATTTTGTTTTTGACCTTGTGAAAGTTCCATCTGTGTTTTAGTTCTTTGCTTTTCAAAATGGAGTTTTTATTTTTTTCGTGGCAGTTTTTCAAAGAGGAGCTATCTAATGCATAGTCTCAAATGGTTTGTGGAATGAAGCAAAATATGAATTATTAAATAAATAACATGTTTATAGCCTGGAATAAAAGTATTATGGGCATAAGAAAAAAATCTTTCTGTTCTGTTTTTCATCCTGGAGATGAAATTTTCTGTTCTGTGATTCCATTTTCCTCCTGACCCTAAGAATTATAAGAAGATTTCATCAAGATGAAAACTTTATGATTATCTGCTCAAATAAGGGAGGGCCAGGGTGAATGTATGAGATACACCACAGGAAATATTAATAATTCCTTTCTATTTTTTTGCCTCTCCTTTATGGGCCCAATTAAAATGTTACTTAAATTTTATTGGAACAGTTGTTTATACTTTTGTTGAATGAGGATTTTAAGCTACACAAGTAGGCACTGAGAAATACATTGATTATTCCACCCACTCTTAAACCAATAAACATGTTGAGACTTTTCACAATAATCTAAAAGGAATGTCTGTATTGGACCCTGTTTCACCTAACAATCAACATCATAGGAAAAAGCAACTAAGATATTAAATTATTCAGTAATTATGTTATTTATTTTGGAAAACTATTTTTTTCTTTTGCCCAAGGAATTAGCTATATCTATCAATCTATTGATCTATCTATATATCTATGTCTACAACTACATCTAGCCCTTTACTTTATAATCTTAGATTTTAAATGTTTTGGAGTCTCTGCCTTATTCACATAAAAAGGCAATTTCTTGAACATTACGCAGTTCTAGGTTTAGAGGAGGAGTTTTAGAGGAGGAGTTACAAAACTTTCCTCATTTCTCTTTCCTCTGGATTATACCTTCTTCACGTGCTCTGGAAATCATCACAGGAATTTCCAGCTGCATTCTCGGAGCACTTTGGATGGACTGGAATCCCAGTGACTGGATGTGTCTTGGGATTCTTCACTTTCTGGGGAGAGGAGTCCATAGTGGCTTTCAAAAAAAAATTTTTTTTTTATTCCTTTTACTCTGATTCACTAAAATGAGTTTCTCATGACAAATATTATAGAAAGTAAAATGTTATCTTAATAAAATTTTAAATAAAAAAGAAATTTCTTTTACAGCTTGTGATTCTAGTTACCTCTGAATCAACTGTTATAGACCTTCTCTTGCCTTCCCTTTGATGTTAGAGGCCCCTAAGATATTTGTCCTCAGTTATTCTCTAGGTAGTCCTTAACACTTTGAGTGAAGGTCAGAGAAGGTTTCCTAACCTTCAGTTAGTAATTTCTCATTAAGTTAGATTTTTTCTTCAAGAAAGGCACTAATGGAGTGTGAATAATTTTTCTTTTGGTTTCACATATAATTTTGAACAAAACTCTCTTGATGGGTGAGAAGTTTTGGCTGTTCAGACCCCTTAAATTTTATAAGTATTTTTACTCTAAATACAGAGAACAAACTGATGGTTGCCAAAGGGAAGGGAGTTGGGGGCTGCACAAAATGGGTGAAGGAGAGTGGGAGATAAAGGTCTCCAGTTATGGAATGAATAAATCATGGAGATAAAAGGCACAGCATGAAGAATATAGTCAATGATATTGTGATAATGTTGTGTGGTGACAGATGGTAGTTACACTTGTGAGCACAGCATAACCTATAGAGACGTTGAATCACTATGTTGCACACCTGAAACTAATGTAACATTGTGTGGCAACCATACTCAAATGAAAAAAATTGTTTTATGTTTCTCTGACTTATTTCACTTGGCATAATACATTATAGCTCCATCTATGTTGTTGTAAATGGCAAGATTCCGTTATTTTTGATGGCTGAATAATATTCCAGTGTGTGTGTGTGTGTGTGTGTGTGTGTGTGTGTGTGTGTGTGTGTATACACACACACCACATTTTCTTTATCCATTTATCAGGATATGGAAATTTGGGCTCTTTCCGTAATTTGAATTTTGTTGATAATGCTGCTATAAAGTAAGTTTGATTTCCTTTTATTGGATTATAGAAGTGTGGAATTTGCTCACTTTGTTGTAAGTCTTCTCAGTGCTATAAGAGAGCCTTTTGCCTACATATGTTTGTTATATACCTGTAAGCTCTTACCTCTAGTTTCTTCTACTGAGAAGAATCTTTAAAAAAAAATTTTATTTTGGAAAATTTTCAACATATCTATTAATAGAAAGGTAAGTTAAATCTTTCTATATACCCATCTTCCAGCTTCAACTATTATCAGCATTTTGATAGTCATGTTTCATTGACCACTCCTCCCAGTTTTTAATTTTCTTAACCTCAAGTATTCTTTTTATTTTATTATTTATTTTAAGAGAGAAAGAGAGAGAGAACATGTGAGGGAGTGGGGGAGGGGCAGGGGAGGGAGAGAGAGAGAATCCTAGGCAGGCTTTGCACTACCAGGGCAGAGCCTGATGTGGGGCTTGAACTCATGAACCAGGAAATCTCATCCTGAGCTGAAGTTGTACACTTAACTGACTGAGCCACCCAGGTGCCCCAAGCTCAAATGTTTTACAAAAAAATCACACATATCATGTCATTTTTCCTGTAAGGTCATCAGCATGTGCATCTAACTAAGAGCTTTAAAACACACACACACACACACACACACACACACACACACACACACACACACATACACACACACACACACACACACACACACACACAGACACACACAGACATTTCATTATTATCCAAAGTTAAAACCAATCTTTAAAATTCTTTAATAACCATCCTCACTTATATGAGCCTAATTATCTCAATGATGACCTTTTATTAGAGTTCATTTACTAATTTCAGGATCCAAATGAAGTCCAGATATTTTGAGCTTTTTAATTTTTTTTTTTTTTATGTCACTGATTCATTGGAGAAATCAAGTTGTTGGTCCTTATATCTTGTCCTAAATTTGGATTGTTGCTTCCAATGATGTCATTTATCTTACCCTACTATCACCCACATAATCTGCATACTGGTAGTTAGATTGGGAGGTTTAATTAGATTTAGATTCATTTTGTGAGGAGGTCAAGAATGTTTCATAGAACATCAAATCAGAAGCCACATGATCTGTGGCTGTCTCACGTTTAGTGATGCTTCTGTTGATTAGTGGGTTGAGATAATACCAGTGTGATCCTTCTTTCATAAAATTTCTCATCAAATTTTATTCAGTGTTTGTAGTAGACCATTGTCGAGCTCTATTATTTCATTAGGTGGTATAAGATGGTAATTTTATAATTCTATCATACGTTTTGTATTTATTAGGTAGAATGCTTTTTCAAAAGAGAATTTTTACACAACTGTTTTCTTTATCTTTAAATACAATTTGCACAGAAAAAAGTATAAATGATTGATTTGTTCGCTTTATTATTGAGTTTTCAAAATAATGAGTTCATGTTCTGGTAACTTTCATTGGAGACCCACCTGTTGTGTAGTTATGTGTATTTAGGGGAGAGTGGTATTTTGAATTCATGAATAATATGTTGGATGCATTTCATTAAAAAAATTCAGTACTATTTCAACATTTTCTGCAGGGCAGTTCTGCTGGCAATGAATTCTCTTAGTTTTTGCCTGAAAAAACCCTTTATTTCTCCTTCACTTTTGCAGGTAATTTTGCAGATAATTTTCTCTTTTTGTTTGCAGACTAAATATGACATTCTTGGGTGTAGTTTTGTTGATACTTATTCTGCTTGCTGTTTTCTGACCTTCCTGGATCTGGGATTTGATGTATGTCATTAATTTTTGGAAAGTTCTTGACTGTTACACTTGAAATGTATTTTAATATTCTTTTCTTTATTTATCCTCCTCTGAGATTCCAATTATGAGTATTTGCTACCTTATAAAATTCCCCATAATTCTTGGATGATCTGCGATTTTTTTATGAATTTTCCTCTTTTTTTTTTTTTTTTGCATCTCTGTTTGGGGGTTTCTAGTGACATATCTTCAAGCTCACTAAATTTTTCCTTGGCCATGTCCAGGGTACTGATGAGCCTATCAAAAGCATTCTTGGGGCACTGAGTGGCTCAGTCAGTTAAGTGTCCAACTTCAGCTCAGGTAATGATCTCATGGTTCATGGGTTGGAACCCCACTTTGGACTCTGTGCTAACAGCTTGGAGCCTGGAGTCTGCTTCTGATTCTGTGTCTCCTCTCTCTTCCCCTCTCCTGCTCATGCTCTATCTGTCTCTCTTTCAGAAATAAATAAATATTTAAAAAGTTAAAAAAAATTCTTAATTTTTGTTGCAAGAATTAAAAAAATAATAAGTTTATTTATTTTGAGAGAGCATGAGCAGGGTAGGGGCAGAGAGAGAAGGAGAGAGAGAGAATCCCAAGCAGGCTCTACACTGTCACCAGAGAGCCCAAAGCAGGGCTTGAACTCATGACCTGTGAGATCATGACCTGAGCTGAAATCAGGAGTCAGATGCTTAACCAACTGAGACACCCAGGATCTCAAAGAATTTTAATTTATAGTATTTCCTTATGATTCATTTTTAGATTTATTGTCTCTATATTTAGATTACTTGTGTATTCTTGCGTGTTGTCTACTTTTACCATTAATCCATAACATGTGCATCATAGTTATATTAAATTCCCTGTCTGATAAATCCAACATCTGTGGCATATTGGTTCTGATGCTTACTTTGTCTATTCATATTGTATATTTATTTGTCCTTTATTGTGCCTTATAATTTTTGTTGAAAGCTGGACATGTTGTATCAGGTGATAGGAACTGATAGGTCTTTAGTGTGAGGATTAATGTTAACCTGGTTAGCAACTGGGTTATGTTTAATATTTTCTGTGGCTAAGGTATCCGAGGTTTCAATTTCCTCTAGTATCATAGTATATGCAGTTCCTCATAACCTTGAACTTCCCTATTTACTCCTCCTGAGAGGGAGTTTGTGTTGCTCAGCTCTTCCAGATGTAATCCACTACTATTTCACCGGAGTGCTGTTTGTGTGCTGGTAGGATGATAGGAAGAGGAAGAATTCTGTAATCTTATTTAGACACATGTCTTTCCCTGAACACGTGTCTTTGTGCTGTGATCTTTATAAGTGTTTCTCCGGTAACTTATTTTTCCTTCTGTTTTCCCTTGTTGCCTTCTTGTTTTCCCTTCTGTTCCTTTCTTCTCTTCCTTAGCTCACTCTTATTCCCAATCAATTTTCTTGGATACTTGACCCCTGTTTATTGTTTTTGTTTTTTTTTTTTTTTTCCTGTTTACATAGACAGGAAGGCTAGAAGGGAGTGAAGTGGGAGGGATGCCCTTCCCAGGTGGGATGAAGTTCTGGTAAAGTCTTTTCCCATAGAAAGTAGGTCTTTATTATGGAGAAGGCTTGGGGCATATTTCATAATGTTTACTCTTCCCCTCTCCATCCAGAACCAGGAGGGGACTTTACTTAGGTCTTCACCCTAAGAACCTGGGGGATTTCCCAAAGGTCATGTCCATTTAATGTCCTTCCTAAGACTGTGGCATGCAAGAACTTCTCATGCTCATACTAGTCCACACTCAGTTTCCAGCAATTTGTCAAAACTACCATTTAAGTCTTCCTACCAGTTCACACTCCTGAGGTTTTTGTATGGGTAAGAAGATCTTGGCTATGACTGTCTGGATTAATCTGTTTCTATAGATTTCAGGGTTGAAGCTTGCTCTGAAACCTCAGTTCTCTGATAGGTCCAAGAAAGTCATTGATTTTCACTTTGTACAATTTTTTCTTGTTATAAGAATGGAAGTGATGACTTCCAAGTTCCTTGTGTGTCAGAGACCAAACTGGAAGTCAAATTCAGTATTCTTGTTGAATCCTCAAATTATTCCATCCCAGAATCATGAGAGACCCAGAAAATTGAATTGTTTATCATTTAGATATAAGCCAATTTGTATTTTATTGATTCTTTCCTTTCTGGTAAAAGATATCCTAAGCTCATCTTGTACATTTTCCCTGCCAAACATAGAATGAGCAATTTTTCCAAGGAGTCTTAGAAATAATCATTAAAAAGCAAAACAGGGGTGCCTGGGTGTCTTAGTCTATTAAGGTTCGGACTCTTGATTTCAACTCAGGTCATGATCTCACAGTTCATGAGGTTGAGCCCAGCATGACACTCTGCACCAGCAGCATGGAGCCTGCTTGGGATTCTCTTTCTCTCTCTGCCCTTCCCCCACTCATTCTCTCTCTTTCTCTCTCTCTCTCTCTCTCTCTCTCTCTCTCTCTCTCAAAGGTAAGGCATATATGAGTTCCTGGTTTGATTTTCTAACAGCCCTTGCGATCAACAGTTTCCCTTGCCTCCTCGAATCTGTATGTCTTAGTGCCCCTAAGATAAGATCTCCATGGGGCTTACCAACACCACTCCAAGGCTTTCTGCTCATAGACTAATAAAAGCCCCAGGTCCTGCCTTTCTCTCTCTGCATTCTGCCTTATTCTCACTGTGTGGCCCCTGAGAGTGTACATGTGCTTCCTGTAAGACCGGTGAGTAATAAACTTCCCTATTTCAATTTCTTTTGTGGCCTATTGTTGACTTGTGGCTCACTACCTGGCATCCTGTGTTTCATTTAACAAATGTTTATTTGACAGATTTATATCAGGCTTTATGATAATCTTCCAAGTAATTTGAATATATACGTATTTATAAAACATAATCTATTGATGGGTGTTGAGAAGTTAGTATTTCTTCAATAATTCAATATTTATTGAGTATCTATTCTGTGCCAGGCAGTATTATAGGTGCCTGAAGGTATATCTGTGAATGAAATAAGACTTTTGTAGTCATGGCCCTTCATTGTAGGAAGGGAAGGCAATAAACTCTAAATAAACACAATAAACTCTAATGAACAAGTAAAATACATAGAGCACTATAAATTGCTAGGTAATGAAAAAAGAGAAAAAGCAGAGAAGAATAAGAGGGACCAGGAATATGTTCATGTGTATGGTGAATTGCAGTTTTGAAGAGTGGTCAAGGCAGTCTTATTGACAATTGCATCAAACTTAAAATGGGTGAGGGGATCAGCCATGCTAATATCAGAGGAAGAGTGTTCTAGACATATTCCATTGCCACGTATCCAACCAACTACTGTATGTCCAATTAAACAATAATGATAACATTTCTCTACCCTTGGATTTAGGTATAAGTGAGACATTGCATTAGAGATATTTATAATCTCTTAGAGATCTGAAGCACTAAGTTGAGAAATTTTGGCTATAAAGAGGTTGGTATTTTTGGTTTAGAACATAAAGAAATCCTATTCTGTCTAAAAAGAAAAATAATTATATTATATAAAAATACTTCTCTAATATTTAAGGAACACTTTAGAATACTTCCCAAATAATAATCTTTTGCTGGATGTGTCTATCATGAATTGAAAGTGGTATTATGCCTTAGACTATCAGTTTCTGACATTTCCATTGCAGTCACATTTAATTAAAGAAAATATTCTTGTTAAATAAAATTCTTTCATGTACATAAAGAGAACTATGAAAGATCACTAATTGTGATCTCCAATGTGAGAAAATAATTAAGATTTAATTATTAAACTAAAAATGAGGTGTGTGTATGTGTGTGTGTGGGTGTGTGTGTATAAAGTCTCTTGGCATAACCTTGGAAAAGGTGAGATTCTGGGAAACCAGAAGGATGAGACAGTCTAAAGGAGCTTCATGAATAAAAAATATTTCTGAACTGGAAACAATAAGACAAAATCATCAAGAGTACATCATAGTTAACATTTTTTTCCCATGTATTTTCCCACTTGGACATTTTAACATATCTTTTGAAGTTGCATATGTTAATTTACAATGTTTGAAATTGGAATTTTAATGAGTCTAATCATAATACTTCTTCACACATAAAAGTCAAAAGACTTTAATATACATTACCTTGTTAATTAGCCACAATTCTAAGTTTTAGATAGGAGAGAACTTATTATCCAAACAAAAATCAAAGAGGTTAAAAGGTTGATTCTAACTTATAATATCGCTAAAATTAGAAACTATATCTTACTGCCCTTCATCCAGGGAAGTCTTTCATAAATCACTTCTTATATAAAAAGGACCTTTATCAAAAACAGCAGCCTGGATCACTGGTGTTTGTAAAACAGACAACTCTGGTTTGGGAGATTATGGGATAATAATATGGAAGGAAATAGAGATTGACTGAAACAGGGAAAGAGATAGCTCAAATTGTCCATTTAAAAGCTGATTTTAAACTAGGAATTCTTCCTACTGATGGCTTCAAAAGAATCAAAGCAATAACAAAACAGTAATTTTTCTGCAGCCTGTGATTTCCCAATGATGAGAAAAGATGAGCTGCTATCAAGGATCCACCCTACAAGACAGCTGAACATGGCCACAAATTCTTTCAGATTTCTCCTACTGAGTGATGAAGTCTATTTTCCTTTCTTTGGAATTGGGGTGCACTCTGTGATTGCTTGACCTTTAGGAAATAATGGAAATAATTTTGGGTCATTTTCTGGGCCCAAGCCTTAAAAAACTGGAAGCCGTCCTGTTCGTTGCCCAACCACCTTGCTGGAAAGACCATGGGCAGAAGCCTTGAGATAACAGAGAAAAGGAAAGAGACCTGATGAGTCCAGCTTTCCAGCCATCCCAGAAGCACTGACTTTGCAGACTCACCCAGGTAATTTAGTGACCCAGTGGATGCCAAATGGAACTGTAGAATCACCCAGACAAGCCTCACCAACTCCTGATTTATAAAACAATGAAATGTAATAAAATGGTTCTCATTTCAGTCACTGCATTTTGGAGTGGGTTGTAGTGCAGCCCTGGACAATGGCAACACCCCCTTCCCTTACCTGATCTCTTCTGGGCTATGGGACTCTTTCAGATATTTCTACATAAGGTGCTCATAAAATCTAACAAGGGAGAAAAGTTCTCCCTAAGAGATGAACATAATGTTTGCAAGTATGCTCATGCCATTATGTAATCTTCCTTCTTTACTCATTCATTGACTTGGAGCTTTAAATCTCACTTCTATAAAATGGGTTCCCTTGCCATTTATCAGTCTATGTACCCAGGGCATCCCTCCCTACTCCCTTTCCCATCTTTTCTCAAAGTGAATGATATCATCAGAACCTGTAAACCTAACTTTTATTGTCAATCTCTGTGGCTCTCTTTTACTGAAAAGTTAAGCCTGTAAGGTCCCTCTACAGATGAACAGAATAAGAAGAGTCTCTGCGTTGTGCAGGTGCTAACTGTTCCTAATCTTACTTTGCTCCTTATTCTCTACAACTAGCTATAAACAATCTATGCAACCAGTTGAAATCTCCATTTTCATTAAGAGAGTGACCTCTGGAACAAGGGCACTGCCTCCAAAAAGCTAGCTACTCTCAGATGCATGCATCATGACTGGGAGAACAGAAATAAGTGAAGCATTAAGTGGCAAATCATCCTTATTTTGTGTGTAAATTCCTATGTTTTGGTAGTAGCTGAGCATTGTGTTTCGATTTGAAGTCTGACACTGAACTCAGAGGGAATGAATTCTAGGGTCAGCTATTGATATCTTCCATGAGTACAAAAGGAGGAATTTGCTATTGTTGGTATTTTTTTTTTCCATAGGTGAGAAAGACTTCAAGGGAAACACAGATATGTAGAAAAGAGGCAAAGACAAGTAATAAATTTGGGTTGAATTGACCAGAGCTTCAGTACTGAGGCCTTAGTGATACATTGGAACATGACCATGGGTCCTTTAGAGTCAACAAGAAGTATAATTCTAATTATATATGTTGTTAAAAGCTAGTCTTCTCTTCAGGAAGCTTCTCTTGGATTACTCAGTATTAGGGTGAGTGGATTTTTTATAACAGCAATAACTTTGTGTTAGTTTTTAAACAAATACCTTCGCTAATATTATCTCATTATGCATTTTATCACAACTCTGTGATTAGGCCAACCAGGATTGGTATGTTGTTTTTTTTTTTTTTTTTTCCATCAAAGAGGGAATAAATGTAAAATAGTTAAAGATCTTGCCCAATATCATACATCAGGTGGGGAACCATGATTTCCTGATGTTGGACTACTTGTTTTTCTTTGCCCCACAGTGAAATCCTCAATCTTGATTTTTTTTCAGGACACCCAAAAAAACTGTGCTAGTTGATACATTGCTCTAAAGTATGCATTATCTATTTACAGTGAAACAGAAGACTGAAAATAAAATACTCATCTTTTATTAAAATTTTCTAGCATGTCTGATGTGACAAGAAGTAGAAAAACTTTAAAAGGAAAAAATCTGTTAGGTCTTCAAAGATTTCAAAATAAATTGCTACAAACAACTGAAAATACAAAATAGAAAGTATAATGTCTATAAAAGTATATACATATATATGTGTGTACACACACACACACACACACATATATATATATATATATATATATATATAGAAAGAGAGAGAGAGAGAGAGAGAGAGAGAGAGAGGAAACCAGCCTTCACTTGCACTGAGACCTGATCAATAGTTGAAAAACATTTGTTGAAAAATTAATGCTACAACTGTCAAAATGAAGCACAATTCACCTTTATCAAGAAAATCTGAATGTCAGCTTCTAAATGACACAAGTTTAAATATAAAATTAAGTGGATATTTCCCCACAGAAATAATGTCCCAAAGACAGTATTTTCTAATGGAACGTTAATATAATTCTTCTTTCTACTTTGCTTCTGTTCTTTACTCTAAAGTTCATGGATCTCTACAGTCACATACTGAGTAACAGTCCCAATTCCAGACTTTAGCCAATGAAAATTAATAAGGGAGTAATATTATTTTCCAAGTTTCAAAATTCAGTACTATGGGAAGATAACTATTGTTTTTTTTTTAAGTTTTATCTTTTGCTTCTTATCTCTGCCCTGTTTTAGGAGCCTTGTTTTCTGGTATCTTACCTTACTCTGGTCTGATGATTCCTCCCCAGGAATCAGCACCCTACTCCAGTTTAATAACAAATTGCTGATTTGTGACTAGACGGTTATGGTGATATTTATTGTTAACAATCATGGATTCCATCATGAAGCTGGTCAACAACTTATGCTTATATTTTATAGAAATAAGTGTTTTTTAAAGAATATAAAATGTCAGGAATTCAATTTTCCTTAAGAATAAATGAGATTGATTGTTATCTCTCTCTCTCTTTTTTTTTAATGTTTACTTTGAGATAGAGAGAGAACACTAGCAAGGGAGGGCCAGAAAGAGAGGAAGAGAGAGAGTCCCAAGCAAGCTTGGTCCTGTCAGTGCGGAGCTGGACACAGGGCTTGAACTCACAAACTGTGAGATCATGATCTGAGTTGAAATCAAGAGTCAGACATTTAACCAATGGAGCCACTTAGGTGTCCTGAAAAAGGCAATATTTAAAATAAATAATTGAAAAAAATATTTCAATGAAATAACAAAAGAAATGGTAGATATTTTATCTTGATGAAGAAAATAGACAATAGAAAATAGACAATTCTCTGTTCTGGGTTAATTAGATATTCATGTCAGTGAAAGTATCTTAAGAAATCCGCAAGTGTGTGGGGCACCTGGGTGGCTCAGTTAGTTAAGTGTCTCACTTCAGCTCAGGTCACGATCTTGTGGTCAATGGGTTTGAGCCTGTGTCAGGCTCCATGCTGACAGCTCAGAGCTTGGAGCCTGCTTCAGATTCTGTCTCTCTCTCTATGCCCTTCCCCCACTCACCCTCTGTCTCTCTCTCTCTCTTTCTCTCAAAAATAAATAAACAATAAAAATTTTTAAAACAGAGGTCTGAAAGTGTATATTACTAAAACATTATTCATTTTTCTCAAAAATATCTATGTAGGCCAGTTAGACACTTGCCTCATCCTCTAATAAAAATCATGAGATGATCTTTTTTTTTTAAAATGTTTTATTTACTTTTAAGACAGACAGAGACAGAGTGTGAGCATGGGAGGGTCAGAGAGAGGAAGACACAGAATCTGAAGCAGGCTCCAGGCTCTGAGCTGTCAGCATAGAGCCCGACTTGGGGCTCAAACTCACAAACCGTGAGATCATGACCAGAGCCAAAGTCGGACGCTCAACCGACTGAGCCACCCAGGCACCCCTGATCTATTGATCTTGTTACACTTCTTGTTTAAGAAGTGTAATTAAAAACAAAAATATTCTCCCAACTCAGAAAACTTTTGCACATAGTAGAGAAAGAAAACCATTTTATTATTGAAAAGCATTCAACCAAAATGTAATGCACATCAGAGGTAATCCACTAAATGATTGCAAAGACAAAAAGAAATCTCATTCTTTACAGTGTCAAGCAGATAGAGTCCATTACATACATGTTTTCAAGATAAACAGTAACTGGTTCTCACATAAGAGAATTTTACATCACCATTTGTCACACATAATGCATCTGAAGTTTACCTGGTAAGTGAGATAATCATCTCTATTCACTAATTGTCTTTATCTGGAGAAAAAAATACACTCTTGTATCTTTATGGCAGGAGGTAATTTTACAACTTGGAGCAAGGACCCACAGAAGTTACATTCCTACCCTCCAAGGACACTGGGACATAGGTATATATCTCATTTAATTTTTACATTTCAAAAAGATAATTCCAAGGTCCTTGAGAAAGACTTAGGTCAGAAAGCTCACAAAATGGGGGTGCCTGGGTGGCTTAGGTGGTTAAAATTTCCAACTAAGGCTCAGGTCATGATCTCATGGGGTTTGTGGGTTCCAGCCACTTGGGGCTCTGTGCTGACAGCTCAGAGACTGGAGCCTGCTTTGGATTCTGTGTCTTCCTCTCTTTCTGTCCCTCCCCTACTTGTGTGCACCCTCTCTTTCCCTCTCTCTCTCAAAAATGAATAAGCTTAAAAGAAAAAAGCTCACAAATGCCGATCTAGTTGTCTTCAGAAAGATTTATGTATGTTTTAAGGAGAGGAGTAATTACATACCAGTTTTGTAAGGCAAATACTTTAAGAAATGGAAAGGGGATGAGATCTTTTCCCTTAGTTTCAGAAGGGAGAATTAAACTTTTATTTTTAATTTGTACTTGTCCTTACAGTGTCTAGCCTCTCTGATACAGATATAAGATTCTTTACAGCATTTTCATCACAAAAAAGTCTGGCACTTTTAAGCAATTGGATTTCTTTCCGTTTTAGAGGTAGAAGGATATTAATAGTGTCATAAGGTTATTTTTTCAGACTATGAGGAGATCATCAGTGTACTGATTTTAGTTATTGAAATCAGTATATTGATTTTCGTTTTTAAAAAAGTTGTTATATAACAAAGAAGAAGAAAAGTAAGAAAAACAAAACAAAACATATAATCTCTTTCAATTTCACACAATGCGAAGCTTGCCATGAACTGGAATCAACACCCAAGATTTCAGACAATTGCTACCTCTTCTTTTCATTTTTGATGCAATTTCGGGTCTTTTAAAGTCAATTTTCAAATTGATAGATTTTTAGGTTTACTCTCTAAAGCTCCCACACCAGATTATTTGGCACTTTGTGGCTTGGTTGGTTAGGTTAAATGCATGGAAATCAGTACTCCAATTTCTACTTGATTCTTTTTGTGTACTTCTGGCTTAGGGGTCTACTTTTAACTAGCTCTGTTTTCTTCCCCTCTCTTTACCTCTCCCTTTCTCTCCCTTTCCTTCTCTCTCTCTCTCACCTTTCGCTCCCTCTTTGTGTGTGTGATTTCCACCTTCAAATTGGCTAAAATGTCAAAACACTGTCTACTTTCATTCTATTCACCTTACAGGCATTCAAATCCCCCTAAAACAAATTCCTGAGATAAATAATCAACTCATGGGTTAACTATAATTTATTTACAATTTAATGAATTTTTCAAGCAACAATTGTATTTTTTCATTGCAGCAATGGTATACATAATTTATATCTTGTTTCTAAGCCTAACAAATGTGTTTTCTAGAGATAAGAGGTCTATTTCCACGATGTTTGTTCTCTGCATAGCCAAACTTTTTGAAAAGGTTTATGAACATTACTTATGATACATTTGTTAATCATTTCCCCCTTTTAATTGTGGATTTAGACTCAATTTTACATGCTGAAATTTCAGTTCCTGTTTTGTTACTTTGGTAATTTAATGTGATCAGATTTGACATCCAATAACTCATTAACCTAATGTAAAATTAATCTTCCTCTCCTACAAACACATATGTATATTAACACCACATATTGGCAATTTAAAATAAGTTAAATACAAAATTTCACTGTCAATGGGAACTGAAACAAAATACAGGTTAACTTGATTTTATGACTTTTTGGAATCTTGCCCCTGAGAATATCATATTTTTTATTTAGGTTCTATTTCTCTAGTTATTTATAAACCTCAGAAACAAAGGTGGAAAGTTTTCTTTAAATTCAATAGAGGTTAATCATCAAGAGGTTGTGCAAATTTAAATGAAATTTCCCATGAGGCACTGAAACTTGATAATAGTGATCATTCCATATTTGTTTTTTATCAAATTTTAGAGTTGATACAAAATAACCCTATCGGAAAGTAAGTTTTTGGAAAGTAAAAATATCAGAGGAACTCTATTAGAATTTTTCAATGTTTAGTATTTTTATAGATACATGTATCCTCAATATATTTCTATTAATTGTTTATATTATTTCTTAAGCTAATGTAACAAGGGGAGTCTACTATTAATATTTATTATAATAATTAAAATTGGGCACTTGTCAAGAGCTTACATGCATTATCTTATAAACCTTCACAATGACCCCATAAAAGGTAAGCCCTTATTATTTCTACTTTTATAGATGAGGAAATTGAGACTTAGAAAGGTTAGGTGGCTTACATAAGGCTGGGCACCAGTAAGTACTGGGGTGTGAATGCTAACCCAGGTCTTCTGCATAAATGCCGCTGTTCTTAACCAGTATGCTAACTGCCTCTTTTAGAAACTGCCTAGCTCCAGGGGCACCTGAGTGGCTCAGTCAGTTAAGCAATGGACTTGACTTTGGCTCAGTTCATGATCTCACTTAGGCTCTGTACCAAACATGGAGCCTGCTTAAGATTCTCTCCCTCCCTCTCCTTTGGCCCCTACCCAATTTGTGTGTGCATGTGCTGTCTCTCTCTCTCTTTCTCTCTCTTGCTCTCTTAAAAATAAAAATAAATACATTTAGGGAAAAAATGCCTAGCTCATAATGTAAAGTTAATTAGGTGAGAGATTATATTGGAAACCTATGGAGCATTAGCTGATATTATATTTCCCTTCCTAATTCTTCCTCCATATCCTCCAGAGACCCACCTGTTATATCTTCTCTTCCTTTTTGTATTTCAGGACAAATTCCTGACTCTGGTTATTTGCCAGTTCTGACTTGCACTCTGTGCTTCAAAGTGTTATGTTATTTCATTCTTATAACCATTTAGTGTGTGCTCTTATTTTCCTTTTACAAAGAACTATATGGAGACTCAAATTGGTTAAATAAATTGACTAAGATGTTTGGGCTCTTTATGATGATTTTCCTTGATGACACTGTGATGGTTAGTTTTATGTATTAAGTTGGAGTGTGTTTTTGGATGAGATCAATTAACATTGACATCAACGAACTTTGAGTAAAGTAGATTGCTCTCCATAATAAGGGTGGGCCTCATCTAATCAGCTGAAGGACAGCCTAACTAGAATGTAAAGACTGACCTCCTCAAACAAGGGGAAAATTTTCAATAGATTACCTTCAGGCCTTCGAGCTCTATCTGCACCATTGGCTTCTGTGGGTGTCCAGGCTGCTGGTCCACACTGCAGATTTGAAATTTGTTGGTCTCGAGAATTACGTTAGCCAATTCATTATAATAAATCTTTCTATGTAAATACACATCCTATGTTTGTGTTTCTCTGGGGAGTCCTGACTAATACACACACAGTTCTTGACATGCATAATTAATGTCCTTGGTAATAATAGGCAGCGAGTCATATTCCACACACTACTGACTCCATCTGGGGAGTTTCATCAGGAATTGATTTGGATCTTTGGTTAAAAAAGGAAATAAGTAATAATAGATATTTAGAGGAAAATATTACTTGCAAAAGAATTATTATGCAGTTATAAATATAAATGAATTATCTTATACCAGAAACATCCTTCATGATATTTAAAAAATCATTATTTTGAAGAAGTAGGAATTACAGTATACTAGATTTTTAAAAATGATTTGAATTAGGTACTAGGTAACTGACCATTAAAGCATTCTGTAGTGGTTAGATGTTTATCTCACTCTATCAGATTTCACCCAAAGTGCCTTGGCCTTTTACTCTAAAAAAATCAAAGACATTAATTAAGTATTATTATTAAATGTTATATATTTATTTGGAAGTTTACCAAAATAATGAATATAAGCATATAATAGGGCACTTACATGCTTTTTTTAAATGAAAATAGAGTGATAGTTTCCAGAATTTCTTTTCTTAAGTTTGGCATGCACAATAACCAGGGCATGTATCCATCTGGCTTTTATTAAGGAAAATTTTATAAATTATAAAAGAGGCAGCACATTTGTTAAGTGCATAGCTCAAAAACAAACAAGGGATAGAGATTAGACTTGAAAAAAAAATATATATAATATGAACTTAGAAAAATTGAATAGCACAAAAACTGGATTCAAATATTTTGAACCTAAGGAGCTTTGGAGAGGACTCACTTAAAAAAAAAAGGTGGAGCCAAGTAAAACATCTAATTTGTAATCACAATGATATATAGTATATTGAAATTTGAAAAGGGGAAATCTAAGATAAGAAAATACTGTATTCATGTAAAAAGTATTATGAAAAAAACTTTAAAACAGGTAATTATCTTTTAATTAGATTTTGTAGAAAAAACCCTATTTATTTGGAGAATAATATTTGTAAGATATTGGATAAGGATTCAGAAGAACCAATATACTGCTATCTGGAATTTGAATAAAAGAGAACAGAAAAAGGTGATGGAGAGATAATCATCAAATAAACACTTTAAAAAGTTTCCTAATCTAAGGAGAGACTTGAAGCCTCAAATCAAAAGAGGTCAGAGAGTACCAGGCTAATTTAGTGAAAATAGACACCCTGCATAACCAGCAGAAAAGATGAGTTGCTTTCAAAGGATATAATGAGGTTCATGTTAGATTTTTTTCTTCTGATCACTAAGGGTCAGAAATCAATAGAGCAACATCAGCAGCTTTGAAGGTAAAAAAGATTAAGGCCTAAGAATTCTATACCCAGTGAAGCCATCATTTATTTGCAAGGGCAGGAGAAAGATACTCTCTGACATGCAAGGGCATAAAAATTATACCACCTAAGTAGTCTTCCTGAAAAAATTACTTGAAGATATATCCAGCTAGTGGAAACATGCATCAAAATAAATTTTTCAAGAAGGGAAGTGCAAGTCTAAAAAATTGTGATGTGAAACAAGAAAATAGTAACATAGAAATAATGATTGTTAATATAATAAAATGAGAATTTTATAAAGAGCTCTCTAAAAGAGGAAATTTGAAGAAAAACACTATTTATTTGTAACAAAATAAGTAATTTCAATAAAAATACAAAAGAAGCAGTAAGAGTGTGGAAATTTTCAATTTATAATAGAAGTTAGTAATTTATAATTAATTACTTGATACTGATTTTTCAAAATAATGAAGCATGTGTTTCCAAGACTAAATGCAATTAGCCTCATCTGCGCAAGTTGTTAAGCATATATATCTCCAAAACTCATCTCAGACCTTCAGAAACAGAATTTAGGTTTGGGGCCTGGGAATCAAACTATTTAGAAAGCTTGCCACAATAATTTTTGTTCAACTGGCATGTAAAAGTGTGTGTGTGTGTGTGTGTGTGTGTGTGTGTGTGTGTATTAGTTTAGCACAGCTCCCAGTTGTTCTGGGAGATAGCCAATCAAATATCCCTTAAGGAACTAAGGATCTGTACTCTACTCCGGAACCAATTTTTATCCTTACCTTTTCTTTGGGCAATTGATAAGGGTAGGGGAAAAAACAAAAACAAAACAAACAAACAAAAAACCCAAACCTGTGATTGTCTATTGCATTTAAAAGTTTCCAGAAGAGGGGCAGCTAGGTGGCTCAGTTGGTTGAGAGTCAGACTCTTGATATGGGCTCAGGTCATGATCCCAGAGTCCTGGGATGGAGCCCTACCTGGGGCTCCCTAATGAGCATGAAGTCTGTTTAAGATTCTCTTTCATTCTCTCTCTCTCTCTCTGCCCTTCCCCTCCCCCATTTGTGCTCTTTCTCACTCTCAAGGAAAAAACCAAAAAACAAAAAACAAAAACCCCCAAAAAACAGAAGATAACAAAACGTGGGCAAGTACAGTGTCTTCGAAAATTCTATGAAAATTGTCTAATTGGTTTCTGTTTCCTTTTAAAATCTTACTGAGAGGAGAGACGGCCTTTTAAGGCCTTAAATTAGGTCAGCAAACAACCTTGGAATGGACATCACCATTGATCTCGTGATGGTGAATAAAATGCAGTAAGAAATTTGTGATTTGTGGTCACAATGGTCAATCTTTTCTGCTCCAGGAGAAATAATACAAGGGATCAGGGCATCTTCTCCTTTGGAGATTGTCCTCTGGTTGTAATCTCAGGGATTGGTTATGAGTTATGGGTAAAAAGAATTCTAGGTTTGGCCCATGATCAAGTGAACACTGGGGTTTACCTTTGCAAAGAGTTGATGACAGGAAATAAATGTTTTTTTCCGGGAACAAATCATCAGTGCATTATTGAAATATATGGAGTTGCTGTAACAAATAGAACCAGAAAGTCCTGAAAGGCTCAAAGCTCTAGAAGCTTATTTCTCACACAAATGACAACCCAAGAAGGTTGCTCTTTTTGGTGGGCAACTCCATTTGGTGATACAAACACCAGAATTCTTTCTATCTTATGGCTGGCTCTGCCATCCCGTAGGGCTTCATCTAGAACATGCAACTGGCAGGATGGAAGAATGGGGATGTCTCCATTAGAAGAACTAAGGAAGCGGTTAGAACTAAGCATGCAGAATTTCTTAAAACATATTTCCTGAAATATAATTCTTGACTAGATAGCCTCCAATAGATAGCTGTCTCTGACATAGGATAAAAAACTTAGACTGTCCATTTTTCAATATCCTGTAACTTCTATTTTACTACACCAAAAAGAGTCCAAGTTGATCCTAGTTCTCTGAAATTAGTCACCCCAATAGATGTAGACTAAAAATTTATGAAATTAATAAGAAAAATAAAAGAATGAATTCTTTAACTGAAAAATAAAGAACCCAAATAGACAAAAGAAGAAATAAAAATGGAAATAAACAATTATTCAATTTCACCAAAAGCACAAAATACAATTGAATTTTCTTTCACAAATGATATAATGTTCAAGTTAGTATTTTCCAATGTCAATTAAGTTGTATTATCCATTCTTACTCATTGCTGGCAGAGTTTTTTAAAAGAAAGTAGCCTTTTTTTTTTCTTTTGCTTAGAAATAATGAAAAATGTGTATTTGCAGTCATAAAATCATGTGTACCCTTTGACTCAGTAAATTCACTTCTAGCCTCCTACCCTAAGGAAATCAAGAGAGTTGTGGATCATGATTTATGAATAAGGACATTCATTGCAACATTATTTATAATAATGAAATCTTGGTGGAATATTCCACTATAGTAGAAAGAACTTAAATGAATCATGTTACAGCCATATGGTAGGCTGTCACTCACTTATTTAATAATATATTTCAAAGAAGTTAAATATGGAAAAATGCTCACAGTATAACATTAGCTGGAAAAGGTAAACTATAAAACTATATATATATACATATATATATGTATATATGTATATATATATGTTATATATATATGTATACATATATGTTATATATATATATGTATATATATAACACTATATATATACACACACATATACAGACTATCAGTTTGGTCCATAGAAAAGTAAAAACAAATTAATCTGAATTAAAACAATACACATTGGAAAAAATGCCTAATAAGATATGCTAAAATATTAATACCAGTATTTATTTATTTTTTTTAATATGAACAAATAATCTTTTCTTTTATGCATTTCTATATTACCCAGAATCTCTAGAGCTAACATATATCATCTTATTCTTTAAAAAATTCTGTTCAAGAATAAAATATAACATTTTATGGAGTCATAGAAAATAGTTTAAAAAGACTTTAGATGTTCTGTATTCTGAACTTCTACTCAATGCAATAATCCTTTCCATACTAAATTAAATCATTGCTGACTAGTGCTAGTCACCAAAAATGGTTTCTTTCAAGCTTGATAATCATTTCTGTATATAAGAGAGAGAGCTGTTAGGAAACCAGTAGACATAACCAGGGCTCTAGCAATTCACTTTATTTTTAAGTATTTCAAGTGTCTCTCTCTCTCTCTCTCTCTCTCTCTCTCTCTATATATATATATATATATATATATATATATATATATACATATATATATATATATACATATATATGTATATATATGTATATACATATATATGTATATATATGTATATACATATATGTATATATAGTTCATTTTTTATAAATAATTATATTTTTGCCTCACCACAGAAATACTTGAGTGAAAATTAAATATTTAACATTTTCATTAGCAGTTTGGGTACTTGTAAATGAATCTGAGGTCTCTGTCTCTCTTTTTCTCCCTCTCTCAATTTCCCGTCTTGTTAAGTGAAAACTATAGTACCTATATGATAAGGGCATCTCCTCCTCACTTTTGGAGATGCTGACTTTTTAAAAAAGCCATTTCACAAGAATTTCACAAGATTCTTTTAGATAACACTATTCTATTTGTTTTGAAAACGTGCCTCTAAAGTAATCTGTTATAAAGTATGCAGTTTTCCAAAAGCCATAGTTAGTTGCCTAGCAACAGTGCTGGTTATGTCATATAATGAAAGTAATATGATAAAATGCCAGTTTTCAGGTATTAATTTTTAAACACTTTTCTAACTAAAAGAATATATTTTATGGGTGGAAACTTTTGAGAGATGGGTCTTGTAAAAACAAAATACGAGAGGGTAAATGCCATCCTAATTGAGCATCATTTTCTTAATGACACAATATTAAAATTCAGGCTCAACTGTAAGGATTTGAGAACTCTTTACTGGGCTCTCAGCTCTGACTTGTCCTCCCTGAAGCACTCACTGTATTAAGATCCTGCAGTAAAAGGATAAAATTGCACGTCTGTGAAGGGAACTTAATGGCATTATGCCATTTACTGAACACACAGAGTGCCTTAAATGCAACAGCAAATATCTAACTTTGTAAAAGTTCTTTAGTTTTTTTAAATGTCGAAACTGTTAGAGCAGGAAAATTTTAAAAGCTAAATTTAAATCCTAGCATGAAAATCAGAACAATCACCACTTGTTTTTTTTTTTTCTTTTAACTCCTTGCTATTTTTCTTTCAGTTTCAAAAAGTTTCTTGAAAAATTCCATGCTCCCTGATTTGTTTTTTTCTTTTTATTTGCTTAAACATTTTCTTGATGTCCACTAATACTAGAGATCACCCAGATCTCCCATTTCCTCTCTGCTTCCTTTCCAAAAGTCCACCTCCCTTTTCAACTTGCCACCAAACTCAGCTTATGTCTTCCATTGTCTTTTGGTGCCCAAGTGTATGTGGCAGGGTCGTGGGCGTGGTGAGGATGTTGGTAGGGCATGCGGGGAGAGTTCATAAACCAGGGGAAACCCTCTCACAGGAAAATGCATTGAGCCAGTAATTGAAGATACAGCCTTCCTGTCAAGTTTGTTTGGGGTTTAGAAGGTTTAGAATTGAAAACTAGAATTTTTCAGAATTTTCAGAATTTTTCATTTTTAGCTAATTCCTTTCACACTTAGATTCTGTTTGATGTTTTAAGCCTACATACTATAATCTGTACAGCCTGTCTATATCAAAGTATCTCAACTGGCCTACCCACTACTCTTCCGTAATATCTCATCTTTAAATCCTTCCCATATGACCCTCTTATTATATCTATGATTTATATCCGTTCTGAGGGTATGTAGACTATTGATATCCATTTTCACATTAATATGGCATTTTTAAAAGAATTCATTGATTTACTGTAGAGATTGTTAACTGAGTGTGTGTGTCTGTGTGTATGTGCCAGGGATGGAGTTGCAAGAAAAGTGACTGTATGTGAAGGCAAAATTTAAGGAGATATTAGGTTATTAGGAAGTCAGGTATCACTGGTATATGTTCTCTATTCCTCTATGTAACAACATGATGCTTTTTCCCTTTTTTTTTTTATTATGGTAAGATACACCTAACATCAAACATACCATTTTAATTTTTTTTTTCCATTTTGCCCTTCTATCTTAGTGTCTCCCCATGGCTAATAAAGCAAGCAGGCTTAAACAGTGCAGTATAATTGATACATAGGGAAAGAGGGCATCCTCTAGTCCTTAAGCTTGTTTTGTCCACTGACATGCCCATGGTTTCAACTTCCTGCCTTTACTTTAGGACCCTGTCTTTAGCTATGCCAACCTTCAGGGAAGAATAACTTCTTAAGTTTCCATATCAATGACACCCTAAGTGTGACAACATTCAGAGGCAGTGCTTTATGGAGGGGGAGCACTTGGGGGGGTATGATGATAATGCTCCAAGATTACAGTAGAAGAGACGAAAAGTGTTAATGTGGGGATCACAGTAAAGCATTTTGTATTATACTGTTTTAAGGTCAATTTGCTCTTGCAAATGAGCTTTCAACATCCCTGTCTTTGTCAGAGCTACGTTTGGCCAATATGTTTTTCAAAAGTAAATACTCAAACATTAACCATTTTTTTAAATTAATTAGTTTATTTATTTTAAAGTTTATTTTTGAGAGAGAGAGAGAGAGTATGAGTGGGGTAAGGGCAGAGAGAGAGAGAGGGAGACACAGAATCCGAAGCAGGCTTCAGGTTCTGAGCTGTCAGCACAGAGCCTGTCGCGGGGCTTGAACCCACAAACTGTGAGATCATGACCTGAGCCGAAGTCAGTCACTTAACTGACTGAGCCACTCAGGCACTCCAAACATTAACCATTTTTAAGTACACAGTTCAGTGATCTTAAATACATTCAGAATATGGTGCAGCCGTCACCACCACTCATCTCCAGGAATCTTCATCTTGTAAAACTGAAACTCTGTCCCCATTAAAGAACATCTCATTCTCCCTTCCCTGCTCAGCTTCAGGCAACCACCATTCTACTTGCTGTATTTATAATTTTGACTAACCTAAGTTTTAAAATATTATTTCTATTCCTTGTTTTTGTTCCTCATATTTTCTTTTACCCTTTGCCACTTTCCACCATCCATCCTTTGACCACTTTAGGATAATACTTACTGTCTCAAGGAATGAAAGCATGGATTTTTTTTTTTAAGGGTGGGAGTGGAAAGAGTGGGAAACAAAGAATTTTAGGCAAAGATAATGTATTTTGGGAAAAATACATCTAAAGATGACTTTAGAGCAGAACTTCCTGTCCCTGAGATTTGTAAAGGTTTCTGGTTTGGGAGTTACAAAAGAGTCGGAGGTGAAACAAGAACTTGGCAAATCCTATAGGATTTTTGGATGGAAGAACAGAGTAGAATCCCCGAGAGTCTATGATTTTGTGATACATTTAGGAAGACAGGATTTTAGACACCTTCAAAGAATTCCCAGAAAAGTACAGAAGCAGCAAAATGAGTCTCAAGCACACAAGAATGACAAGAATGTTGTAGAACATAGTGCATATGGGTAGACAACTGAGTAAGATATTTTGTATACAGCAAATAAACTCCATTTGTTTAAGAACATCAGGGAAGCGGGAGTTGGAAAGGACTATATCCAACACTTTAAATTTTTTACCCAAACAGAAAAAAGTTACCTATTTATCAGATTGATTAAAAAGCTATACAACCTAAAAAGGTACAATTGTGAGAAAATGGACAGGTCGCCACAGAGAAAGATTTAACTTATTGGCAGATTGCATTGAATAAATATAATAAATTTGATTGATCAGTTCAACCATCTCCATCCCATACCTTGACATTACAGAAAGGCTCCAGATTTTGGAAAAAGCTTTAAGGAAGATGAAGATCCCCCAAAATAATGAGATTAATTTCAGCCAAATGGTAAAGTGGGGCTTTGTGTTAGGAGTTAAATTCAGAGATAAATACAAAATTATACTTATTGTCCACCTGTGTTTTATACAGAGAATTGTAAGTGTTATAGTAAGTACACTTACATAGATCCACCTTCTCAAACTTTACTTCTTGGTTTATACTGGAGCTTCAGGGATGCTTAGGGTCAGTTCTGATCGTTCTGTTTTCAGTAGTTTACTGTAGAGTAGTTTCTTCGCAATTGGAATCTATCCATCATCCACCTACATCTTCCCAGGAGAGTTTTATTGCATCAAGCAAGCATTCACTCTGAACTGTCACACTAACCGCAGTCTTGAACTCATCTTGTGTTACTAATTGTCAAAAATAGGTCTTGGGTGGCTGCGAAGCTCTGTGAAAGCAATTATGCCATTTGGAGCTGCTAGAAACCAAAGAATTTAAAAAATCTGGGGGAGAGATTTTTAAATCAGAATCAGGAGACCTTTGTCGGAATTTTCCCCCACCCAAAGGATCTGAGGTAATATTTAAGTGTAGTTGGAGAGAGACAGCAATTTGTAAAAGTTTTGCAAACTCCCTTTACTTAGTTCACGGTCCATGGTTATTAGTACTATTTCTTAATGTTTATTTATTTTTGAGAGAGAGAGAGAGAGAGAGAGAGAGACAGAGTGTGAGCAGGGGTGGGGTAGAGAGAGAGGGAGACACAGAATCTGAAGCAGGCTCCAGGCTCTGAGCTGTCAGCACAGAGCCTGATGCGGGGCTTGAACTCACGAGCTGTGAGATCATGACCTGAGCTGAAGTCGGACACCCAGCTGACTGAGCCACCCAGGTGCCCCTATTAATACTATTTCTAATGTATCCATAATGCATTTGGGAAGATTGCTAATTCATTCCATAAATATTTATTTTGAACCTCCTCCATGTAAGACACTATTCTAAGGGTTGAAAATATAAGAATGATGAGAGTATACAAAGTCCTTGCTGCCATAAGTCTTATAAAGTAGTGTGGAGAAAACAGTGTGGAGAAAAGAACTGTTAAGGGACAATGGTGTTTAGTGTTATATACTATGTTATGATATATTGTATACAACACTGTTATATTGTTTTATATACATATATAGTGTCATGCTATCTTATATATAACACTGTTATAGTGTTTTATATACATATATAGAGTCATATATATATATGTATATATATATATATATGTATATATATATATATATATACATATATATATATATATATATATATATATATATATGGAGAAGGACAAAGTAAAAGCAAATGGTAGAGTGTTCTCTTTATAGGGTGGTCGGGAAAAGTATCTGAGAGTTTATATTTTATTGATATTTGTAGGAAATTGGGGCCCAAGCCACATAAATATCCTGGGAAGGCATTCTGGGAGGAAAAAATAGTAAGTGTAAAATCCCAGACATTGCAACATGTCCAAGTATACTGACGGCATGGCAATAACCTGAACCAGAGACACTGGAGTTAAATTGTGGGGAAGGAGAGACGTAGACAATGAATTCATGGTAATAAAGGGTACTAGTCCATGTAGGACTTTTAAAATTTTTTGGCTTTTTCATGAGTGAGATTGTAAGCCCTGGAAAGTTTCAAGCAAGGGAAGAATATGATCTGACTTAAATTTTGACAATATTTGTGGCCTAAAGGAGGCAAGGATGGAATCAAGGAGACTAGTTAGGAAGGTACATGTAACAAAGTAGGGAAGGGTTGATGTTGTCCTGGGCCAGGGTGGTAGCACTGAAAGTGGTGAGAGGTGTCCTTAACAGCAACTATTTTAACTTTTTTTTTAAACGTTTATTTATTTCTGAGAGACAGAGACAGAGAGTGAGGAAGACATAGAATCCAAAGCAGGCTCCAGGCTCTGAGTTGTCAGCACAGGACCCCACACGGGTCTTGAACTCACAAACCGTGAGATCATGACCTGAGCCAAAGTCAGAAGGTCAATGGATTGAGCCACCCAGGCACTCCTCAGCAACTATTTAAAGTAAAGTGAACAGAATTTACCGATATAATGGAGATTAGATGTGATAAAGAGAGGAGAATTTTACCTAGACAAGTAGATACATGAAGTTGCCATTTACTGGGATAGCGAAGACTGAGCAGATTGTAGCAAAGGTTGAATTGTTTTGTGCACAAAATAAATTTAAGAATTAACAATTATGCATATTATATGTTAAGGAGAAGAAAAGAAGGGAGCAGACTTCAGGAGACAGACCTTGACTGAAGATACAAATTTGAATATTTCAAAGCATTGAATTGGTAGTTAAATGCAAGGGACTAAATAAAGTATGATAACCTGAGAATCTAGTATAGATAAAGAAGATGTCTAATGTCTAATTCCTGATCTAATACATAGAAATCAGAACAAGGATGAGGGCAAAAGAAAGGAAAATAAGAAGCAGCAGCCAGTGAAATGAATAAAAAAATGTTGAAGGAGAATGGTATCCCAGATATCAACAGAGAAAAAGGCGATGTAAAATATTGGGGTGATTAAATATAGATGCTAAATTAAGGGAGAAGTGGATTAAAAACCGAACACTGAATTTAACCAACAGAGATGTCATGGGTGGCCTTGATAACAGCAATTCTAGGAGGTGGAGATAAATATCTTAATTGGTGTGGTTTCAAGAAAAAAATGAGAAGAATGGAACTGGATAGGTTGTACTATGAAAGAGAACAGAAGATTGAAGTAGGTGAAGGAGAATGAAGGATAAAGGAAATTACTTTTTTAGGTGTGAAGTAATTTGTATGTGCATATTTAATTAACATATTATGATATATACTAAATATAATTTATAATATGTGTATTTTTATACTTATTTATATATATTTACATTTAATGGTATGTGTATTTATAATATGTGTATAATTTATAATAGGTGTGTGTATGTGTGTGTGTGTGCGTATACATTTTTAATGAGTTTCTTAGGTGGAAGGGGAAAAGTATGATTCATGATCCATGAGTGACATTGAATAGGGCAGGAATATGGATGATTTGGTAAGTTGGTTAGGTAGGAGAATGAAAGTTCCAACAAAGAGGGAAGGAAGAGTAAGTCTGGGCACAGATGTAAGCAGGCTGGTGGGTTTGGTGGTGGGAAGATGTGGCAACTCCCGATCAATAGTTTCATTTGTTCGTAAAATAAGAAAAAGATCATCAGGTGAAATTTAGAAAGAAGGAAATGGCTTTGGATGTAGAGAATAGAGAGAGTATCAGAGAGTCACCACAATAGGTAGGAGAATGTAATGACCAGAGAAGTGCGTAGTATTTGGGCTAGCACTGAGACTTAGAATTCATTTGCTATTTCACAATGTAAAATTTGATTTCACAAATACAACAAAATATAATGTAACATGATGTTTAAAAAACTTTTTAAATTTTTTTATCTTTTTTAATTTTATTTTTTAAATTTACATCCAAATTAGTTAGCATATAGTGCAACAATGATTTCAGGAGTAGATTCCTCAAGCCCCTTACCCATTTAGCCTATCCCACCTCCCACAACCCCTCCAGCAACCCTCAGTTTGTTCTCTATGTTTAAGAGTCTCTTATGTTTGGTCCCCTCCTGTTTTTATATTATTTTTGCTTCCCTTGCCTTATGTTCATCTGTTCTGTGTCTTAAAGTCCTCATATGAGTGAAGCTATATGATATTTGTCTTTTTCTGACTAATTTTGCTTAGCTTAATACCCTCCAGTTCCATCCACGTAGTTGCAAATGGCATGATTTCATTATTTTTGATTGCCGAGTAATACTCCATTGTATATATGTATACCACATCTTCTTTATCCATTCATCCATCGATGGACATTTGGGCTCTATCCATACTTTGGCTATCATTGATAGTGCTGCTATAAACATGGGGGTGCATGTGTCCCTTCTAAACAGCATACCTGTATCCCTTGGATAAATACCTAGTAGTGCAATTGCTGGGTCGTAGGTTAGTTTTATTTTTAAGTTTTTGAGGAACCTCCATACTGTTTTCCAGACTGGCTGCACTAGCTTGCATTGCCACCAAAAATGCAAAAAAGATCCTCTTCGCATCCTCACCAACATCTGCTGTTGCCTGAGTTGTTAATGTTAGCCATTCTGACAGGTGTAAGGTAGTATCTCATTGTGGTTTTGATTTGTATTTCCCTGATGATGAGTGATGTTGAGCATTTTTTCATGTGTCAGTTGGCCATCTGGATGTCTTCTTTGGAGAAGTGTCAATTCATTTCTCTTGCCCATTTCTTCACTGGATTATTTGTTTTTTTGGGTGTTGAGTTTGATAAGTTCATTACAGATTTTGGATACTAACCCTTTGTCTGATAAGTCATTTGCAAATATCTTCTCCCATTCCTTCGGTTGCCTTTTAGTTTTGCTGATGGTTTTCTTCACTGTGCAGAAGCTTTTTATTTTGATGAGGCCCCAGTAGTTCATTTTTGCTTTTGTTTCCCATGCCTCAGGAGATGTGTTGAGTAAGAAGTTGCTGTGGCTAAGATCAAAGAGGTTTTTGCCTGTTTTCTCCTCGAGGATTTTGATGGCTTCCTGTCTTGTATTCAGGTCTTTCACCCACTTTGAGTTTATTTTTGTGTATGGTGTAAGAAAGTGGTCCACTTTCTTACAGGTTCATTCTTCTGCATGTCGCTGTCCAGTTTTTCCAGCACCACTTGCTGAAGAGACTATTTATTCCATTGGATATTCTTTCTTGCTTTGTCAAAGATTAGTTGGCCATATGTTTGTAAGTCCATTTCTGGGTTCTCTATTCTGTTCCATTGATCTGAGTGTCTGTTTTTGTGCCAGGACCATACTGTCTTGACAATTACAGCTTTGTAGTAAAGCTTGAAGTTGGGATTGTGATGCCTCCTGCTTTTTCTTTTTCAAGGTTGCTTTGGCTATTTGGGGTCTTTTCTGGTTCCATACAAATTCTAGGATTATTTGTTGTAGTTCTGTGAAGAATGCTGGTGTTATTTTGATAGGGATTGCATTGAATATGTAGATTGCTTTGAGTAGTATCTACATTTTAATATTTAGTCTTCCTATCCAGGAGCATGGAATCTTTTTCCATTTTTTTGTGTCTTCTTCAATTTCTTTCATAACCTTTCTATAGTTTTCAGCATATAGATTTTTCACCTCTTTGGTTAGATTTATTCCTAGGTATTTTATGGTATTAGGTGTAATTGTAAATGGGATTGATTCCTTGATTTCTCTTTCTGTTGCTTCATTGCTGGTGTATAAGAATGCAACTGATTTCTGTGCATTGATTTTATATCCTGCAACTTTGCTGAATTCAGGAATCAGTTCTAAAAGTTTTTTGGTGGAATCTTCAGGGTTTTCCATATAGAGAATCATGTCATCTGTGAAGAGTAAAAGTTTGATCTCCTCCTTGCCTATTTGGATGCCTTTTATTTCTTTGTGTTGTCTGATTGCAGAGGCTAAGACTTTCAATACTATGTTGAATAACATTGTCGAGGGTGGACATCCCTGTCTTGTTCCTGACATTAGGGGGAAAGTTCTCAGTTTTTCCCCATTAAGGATGATACTAATGTTGGGTCTTTCATATATGGCTTTCATGATCTTCAGATATGATCCTTCTATCCCTACTTTCTTGAGGGTTTTTATCAAGAAAGAATGCTGTATTTTGTCAAATGCTTTCTCTGCATCTTTTGAGAAGATCATGTGGTTCTTGCCCTTTCTTTTATTGATGTGATGAATCACATTGATTGTTTTGGGGATATTCAACCAGCCCTGCATCCCAGGTATAAATCCCACTTGGTCGTGGTGAATAATTTTTTTAATGTAGTGTTGGATCCAGTTGGCTAATATCTTGTTGAGGATTTTTGTATCCATGTTCATCAGGGAAATTGGTCTATAGTTCTCCTTTTTAGTGGGGTCTCTGTCTGGTTTTGGAATCAAGGTAATGCTGACTTCGTAGAAAGAGTTTGGAAGTTTTCCTTCCATTTCTATTTTTTGGAATAGTTTCAAGAGAATAGGTGTTAACTCTTCCTTAAATGTTTGGTAGATTTCCCCTGGAAAGCCATCTGGCCCTGGACTCTGGTTGTTTGAGAGATTTTTTATTACTAATTTGATTTCCTTACTGTTTATGGGTCTGTTCAAATTTTCTATTTCTTCCTGCTTCAGTTTTGGTAGTGTATATGTTTCTAGGAATTTGTCCATTCTTCCAGATTGCCCATTTTATTGGTATATAATTGCTCATAATATTCTCTTATTATTGTTTTTATTTCTGTTATGTTGGTTGTGATCTCTCCTCTTTCATTCTTGATTTTATTTATTTGGTCCTTTCCTTTTTATTTTTGGTCAGACTGGTTAGTGATTTATCAATTTTGTTAATTCTTTCAAAGAACCAGCTTCTGGCTTCATTGATGTGTTCTACTGTTTTTTTGTTTTTGTTTTTGTTTTTTTTTGGTTTTGATAGCATTAATTTCTGCTCTAATCTTTATTGTTTCCTGTCTTATGCTGGTTTTGGGTTTTATTTACTCTTCTTTTTCCAGCTCTTTAAGGTATAAAGATAGGTTGTGTATCTGAGATCTTTCTGCCTTCTTTAGGAAGGCCTGGATTGCTATATACTTTCCTCTTATGACTGCCTTTGCTGCATCCCAGAGGTTTTGGATTGTGGTGTTATCATTTTCATTGGCTTCATGAACTTGTTAATTTCCTCTTTAACTTCTTGGTTAGCCCATTCAATCTTTAGTAGGATGTTCTTTAGTCTCTAAGTATTTGTTACCTTTACAAATTTTTTCTTGGGTTGGTTTTGAGTTTCATAGCCTTGTGGTCTGAAAATATGCATGGTATGATCTCGATCCTTTCGTACTTGTTGAGGGCTGATTTGTGTCCCAGCATGTGGTCTATTCTGGAGAATGTTCCATGTGCACTGGAGAAGAATGTATATTTCACTGCTTTAGGATGAAATGTTCTGAATATATCTGTTAAGTCCATCTGGTCCAGTCTGTCATTCAAAGCCACTGTTTCCTTGCTGATATTTTGCTTAGACGATCTGTCTGTTGCTGTGAGTGGGGTGTTGGAGTCTCCTACTATTATGGTATTACTATCCATGAGTTTCTTTATGTTTGTGATTAACTGATTTATATATCTGAGTGCCTCCACATTTGGCACATAAATGTTTACAATTGTTAGGTCTTCTTGGTGGATAGACCCCTTAATTATGATATAATGGCCTTCTTCATCTCTTGTTACAGTCTTTATTTTGAAATCTAGATTGTCTGATATAAGTATGGCTATTCCGGCTTTGTTTTGTTTACCATTAGCATGATAGATGGTTCTCCATCCCCTTACTTTCAAACTGAAGGTGTCTTTAGGTTTAAAGTGGGTCCCTTGTAAACAGCATATAGATGCATCATGTTTTCTTATCCATTCTGTTACTCTATGTCTTTTTATTGGAGCATTGACTCCATTGACGTTTAGAGTGAATACTGAAAGATATGAATTTATTGCCATTATGATGCTTGTAGAGTTGGAGTTTCTGGTGGTGTTCTCTGGTCCTTTCTAGTCTTTGTTTTTGTTTTTGTTTTTGTTTGTGTTTTTTTTTGGTCTTTATTTATTTGTTTTTGTTTTTTGTTTTTTTCATCTTTTCTTCCAGTTGAGAGCCCCCTTAAAATTTCTTGCAGTCTGGTTTAGTGGTCACAAACTGCTTTAATTTTTGCTTGTCTGGGAAACTTTTTATCTCTCCTTCTCTTTTGAATGACAGCTTTGCTGGATAAAGAATTCTTGGCTGCATATTTTTCTGATTCAGCACATTGAATATATCCAGCCACTCCTTTATGACCTGCCAAATTTCTGTGGATAGGTCTGCTGCAAACCTGATCTATCTTCCTTTGTAGGTTAAGGATTTTTTTCCCTTGCTGCTTTCAGATTCTCTCCTTTCCTGAGTATTTTGTGAATTTGACTATGATATGCCTTGTTGATGGTTGGTTTTTGTTTCCTCTAATGGAAGTCCTATGTGTTTCCTGGATTTTGAGGTCTGTGTCTTTCCCAAATTTAGGTATTTTTCTGCTATCATTTGCTCACATAACCTTTTTATCCCTATTTCGCTCTCTTTCTCTTCTGGGACCCCTAGGATTCTGATGTTGTTCCTTTTTAATGAGTCACTGTTTTCTCTAATTCTTAAATCGTGCTCTTTTGCCTTAATCTCCCTCTTTTTCTGCTTCATCATTCTCCATAAGTTTGTCCTCTATATTGCTGATTCTCTTTTCTGCCTCATCCATCATTGCCTCTGTGGCTTCCATTCGAGATTGCAGCTCATTTATATCATTTTTTTTTAAATTTTTTTTTCAACGTTTTTTATTTATTTTTGGGACAGAGAGAGACAGAGCATGAACGGGGGAGGGGCAGAGAGAGAGGGAGACACAGAATCGGAAACAGGCTCCAGGCTCCGAGCCATCAGCCCAGAGCCCGACGCGGGGCTCGAACTCACGGACCGCGAGATCGTGACCTGGCTGAAGTCGGACGCTTAACCGACTGCGCCACCCAGGCGCCCCTATATCATTTTTTATTTCATCCTGACTAGCTTTTACTTCTTTTATCTCCGCAGAAATGGATTCTAATCTATTTTTGACTCCAGCCAGTATTCTTATTATCGTGATTCTAAATTCTGGTCCAGACATCTTGCTTGTATCAGTGTTGGTTAAGTCCCTGGCTATTGTTTCTTCCTGCTCTTTCTTTTGTGGTGAATTCTTTCATTTTGTCATTTTGAAGGGAGAAAAGGAATTAATGAGGTAAAAAATTAAAATTAAAAAAGTATTAAAAATAAAAAATTAAATACACACACACACACACACACAAAATCTAATAAATTATGCTATATCCTAGTTGTGTTTTGTTTTGGGTGTTGAAAGGGGCTTGATAGATTAGAGAAAAAAGGGGAAAGGAAAAAAAAAGGAAATCATTTGAAAAATTTGAAGAAATGAACACACTGAAGTAGACTGTAATGAAATGATTGAAGTAAAATAGAATTTGAAAAAATTTACACAAAAGTAAAAAATATAATAGAAAAAAATTAAAGAAAAATATTTTAAATAAAAATTGAAAATAAAAATGAGTTTTTTCTATTCTGTATTAAAGAGAAATGAAAGAAATGAAAAAGAGAAAAAAGGAAAAAAGAAAAAAAAAGAAAATTGAATAGATGGACAGGTGAACAGGCTGAAATTAATTTGTTTTCCCCTAGAAGTCAAACTATGAAGCACTTTATAGCCCATAAACTAAGAAGGCAGAGAGACTGGTGTTCCTGAAGAACGAGGTTGGCCTCGTTGGGCACAGCCTGGTGTAATGGCTCCATTCTCCACTTGATGGTGCTGCTTAGCTTACTGGGGTGGAATGTGTGGTGCTTGTAGGTGCTTATATGCATGCGCGGGAGCAGTGAAAATGGTGTCACTCAGCTACCCATTCTCTCGTATCAGAACTCTGTTCTCCCCGATCAGCAATCGCGCACCCATCCTTTGTCTTCCGCTTCTGTCCACTCCCTGCTTTTAGCTGTCTGTGACCAGCCCCGGGTATAACATCCCACTGAGTTTTATCTCAGAATCGGCTGTTTTTCCTGACCCCTTATTTCTGAGGGATGAGGCTTTGACCTGTTCTGCCCCTCTGCAGGAGGGTCTTGCAGAGCACTGGTCAGGTGCCATACCACCCAGGAATATTCATGGGACTGTGCTGCTGCTGACACCCAGAGACTGCAGCTGGGTGCCAGCCCACCCTCTCCTCCCCCAAAAGTTCACGCGATTGTGTAGCAGCAGCTTTTCAGGGGTTATGGCAAATCACAACACACATCTGGCACCAGGCTTCACCCCCAGCGACCTTGTTCCAGCACCAGCAAATGTGGTTGTTCTCCTGGGTCCACTGAGGCCTTGCCTTTGGGGGACCCACACAGCTCCTTCCAGGTGTCCTTCCAGCAGGGGAACCGCCTCTCCCTGCCTGAAGAACACAGACTCCACTCTGCTCCTGGGGATTTGCCCTTCCCACCAGAGCACTGCCAGGTATCGAGCTGCAGAGTTTCAGCTTCCCCTATTTATACTCTTAATGGAATTTAAACCCCCTCCTTTCTCCTTTCTCCCTTTTTAGTTCAGTCCTTGCGGCTGTTTCCACTTTTCCACTTTTTCTCCAGCTGCTTTGGGGGAGGGGTGCTTTTGCCATATTCTCTCTTCCTAATTCCCATCTCCATCTTCTCTCTGCACGCTAAAATAGCTCCCTGCCATCTGCGGGATTCTCTCTCCCCCAGTTCATCTCTCCACGCTGCGTACCTGCTGAATTCTGTGGTTCAGGTTGTGCAGATTGTTGTGTTAATCTTCAGATCAGTTTCTAGGTGTGCAGGATGGTTTAGTGCTGGTCTGGCTGTATTTCATGGATGCAAGACACACAAAAAAACTTCCATGTTGTTCTGCCATCTTGGCTCCTCCATGTTTACAAATTTTTTAAGTTTAGTTTTCCTTTGAGCTGTGGTTCGTTGCTCAGTTCCAACAGTGAGTAAGCAGAGAGGTAGACCAAAACAGCCAAACCAGTATGTCTGAGGGTGTTAGGCAAGGAATTCATATGTATTATTATTTGGGATAGTCTAAATTATTGTAAAAATGGATTCAAATTGTAATGGTTCAACATAAAATAGATGTATTTCTTACACACATTATCAGGTTGGTGGGTATCTTTTCCTTAGGTGATTTAGGAACTCACATTGCCTTTTTGTGGTTTTGCTATGCCCTATAGATTTTTAATTTTTTTAACGTTTATTTATTATTGAGAGCCAGCGAGAGACACAGCATGAGCATGGGAGGGGCAGAGAGAGGGAGAGACACAGAAACGGAAGCAAGCTCCAATCTCTGAACTGTTAGCACAGATCCCAACGTGGGGCTCAATCTCACAAACCAGAAGATCATGATCTGAGCCATAGTCTGACACTTGACCAACTGAGCCACTCAGGTGCCCCATTATGCCCTAAAGCTTTAACTTAAAAGCTTTTCTAGAAGGCCTAGAAAAGAAGTCCGATTTTTAGAAAGCATACTGGCAGTAGCACACATCACATCCACTCACATTCTATTGGGAAAAATTAATCTTATGACTATACCTGCTTCCAGCATGCCTGGGTATGGTAATTACTGGCTGGATACTGTCTTTTTAGCTATCTATTTCTCTAGAAGAGTAGAATTAATTTTTGGTTGACCTCTAGTTGTCTCTGCCATATTGGGTATAATGATGGGTATGGAATTTAACCAGACATGGATAGAAGTGGAATGTGAAAGGTTATTGAACAACACTACATGGATTGGAGGACCTGATGCTGGTGGAAGAATTGTTGAACTTGAACTACTTAGTAGAGATATTGACCCAGAAAGATAGAAGGGGGTGGTCCATAAGTAGGATACTTGAAAGGGTAAAGAAAATTGACCAGCTGGCTACCAATTTGGATGACTCTCAAAGTGGGTGTTGAGCAAACTTAGAATAACTCAACATTCATTTCTGTTGAGAAATGAACTCTAATATCTAATTCAGATATTGAATTCTTCCACTGAAAATGTATTCTAGAACAAATTTCTCATTTTCTATGTATTTTAATTTTGTCTTATAAAATAAAAATACTAAAACATCCTACTGGGTTATTAGAAAATTAAGTGAGAGAGTATAGATGATAAGAACTATCAAATTTGTGCTCTCTTTCTAGCTGAATTTCAGAATACTGCTGACTCCCATGAATTTGGAATACTTAGAAGCAGGAGGGTATAATCAGAGTTGCTTCTGACTTGTCAGGTATCCTTCCTGAAAGAACACAAAATTGCTTTTCAAAAAATATGTCAGAATATTAACATAGCAAATGGGGAGTATAGGTTGGGGTAGGATAAAATTATGCTGTTCTATAATGTTACAGTGAAGAATTATATCCCACTTTTTTTTAAAATTTTTTTTTAATTTTTTATTTATTTTTGAGACAGAGAGAGACAGAGCATGAGCAGGGGAGGGGCAGAGAGAGAGGGAGACACAGAATCTGAAGCAGGCTCCAGGCTCCGAGCTGTCAGCACAGAGCCCAACGCGGGGCTTGAACTCACACACTGCGAGATCATGACCTGAGCCGAAGTCGGACGCTCAACCGACTGAGCCACCCAGGCGCCCCTATGTCCCACTTTCTTAGAAAGAGTAATTCATTCTTGAATTCTGCATTTTCTCCTCAGGTCTACCATACCAACGATATATTCGAATGAAGGTTAAAATATGTGTTATAATAAAATGTCTTTTCCTATTTGTCATAAAATAAGACTGGTAAGCTTGTTGTAAATGAAAATGAATATTTTCCAAGTCATGATATATAGTGGAGAAGATACAAATCTAAATTAGGGCCACAATAAGTGATAAAACTACCAATAAGTAATTGTGTCTTCTCCACTGAGAAGAAGAAAGAAAATAAATGAAAAATATTTGAAATTTCCCTTTCACTTTCCTTATTCTCCATTAGCCCCATGAGGAATTTTGTACACTCTGATAATTAAAAAAAGAAAAAAAAAAAAAAGCAAAACCGAAAAACAAAGACACCTGGAGAAGTTTGAAAGATTGAGAGGCTATCAGGACTTTCACTACAGAAGAGAGAATTTATGGCACAAGATAACAAAAATTTCAGAAGAGAAATGAAGGGAGAAAGACATTTGAGAGTTTATGAGGACTTGACTGGGTTTTGAAAAGAGACTTTTGAGGAGTTTTAAAAGATGTGAGAGATTTTGAGAATATATAAATGTTGGTGGCCTGCTGTCTTGGTCTGGACTAATATAACAAAGTACTACAGACCAGGTGGCTAATATAGAAATTTATTTATCACTGTTCTGAAGCTGGAAGTGTGAGATCAGGATGTCACATGGTTGAATTCTGCTGAGAGCCTTTGAGTTTCGGACTGCCTACTTCTCATTGTTCCCCCCAAATGGGCAGAGATGGGATGCAAGCTGTCTTGTGATTCTCATAAAGGTACTAATCCCATTCATGAGGGCTCCACCTTCACAACCTTATCGAATCCTAATTACCTCCCCAAAGCCCCACCTCCTTATAATATTATATTGGGGACAGGGTTTCAACAGATGAATTTGAGGAGGACACATTCCATCCATAGTGCCTGCATACTGAAGTAGTGATATGGGGTGCCTGGGTGGCTCAGTCACTTAAGCGTCAGACTCTTGATTTTGGCATAGGTCATGATCTTGCTGTTGTGAGATTGAATCCCATGCTGGGCTTATGCTGGGCATGGAATCTGCTTAAGATTGCCTCTTTCTGTCTCCTTCTACCCCTTCCCGCTCATGGGCACATGCTCTCTCTCTCTCTCTCAAAAAAATCAACAAATGAAGACAATAAAAAGTAGTGATGTAATGATAGTAGAAAGTGAAAAATGTAGCAGTGGAAATTGAGAATGGAAGGCAGAGAGTGATATTTAAGAGAGAGAGTTGGCCTGGAGGTCCATGATTTGGGTCTGATTTGATGGGGAAGAGGGAATACCCTCCTTCCTCTTTCCAAAATGCCCTCCTCATCCAACCTTTCCCACTGTTCTCCTTCATGCTGTTTTTTGTCTTCAGATATAAGCTCAGTCATTACTTCCTTATGAAGTCATTCCTAGATGGCATAGTCTTACATGGTGTCACAGAATCCCATTGATGTCCTTGTCTTGACTAGCCATTATCCTTATTTCATTAAAATCTATCTCTCCCATTAGACTGTAAGCTACCTGAGAAGAGAGGCTGGTTTCATTCTGCTCATTACCTCACACACTGCTTGGTAGACAGAGCATGTTCAGTAAAAATTTAGTCAAAATATTACTCTAGAACGTCTTGGTGTGTTCCTGGTAAGAACTTAGTGTACCCCCTACTTGGATAATGTTGTCACTCACTGGGGTAGGGCACAGACAGCTGGAAGAAAGCACTTGGGTTCACTATTTTTGGTGTTGAGTTTACAATGTGTATGGGTCATGCCAGTGGAGATGTTGAGGCAGTTTGTGGGTATTATGGAGGTTGAACATTACATGCCAAGAAAAAGTTTTTAAAATTCATTCATTTGGAGCAAGATCTAGGAAAAAAAACAAAAACAAAAAAACAAAAAACAAAAAACAAAAACAAAAACAAACCCCTGAAAAGCAATGTGTAGCTAGAGAAATAGGATGAAAATCAGAAGAAGATATTTTCACAGAAGCAAAACTGACAAGGGAGCAGAAAACTTAGCCGACATTCTTTCCTTCATGGAAGGAGCTAGAGAGTAGACTGTGGATGTTGCAGCCTCTTAATACCCAGTCTGTTACTTAGCTGCATACCAGCATCAATGCTTAATCAGAGGTTCTAACACATGGAGAAATTGCTTCTCCTATTTTTATTCATATTTATGAGAATCTGTACCTTATAATTTTGCCAGATATGAAATAGCCAGAGGCCTTAGTGACCAATCATTTAAATGTATATTTGAGCCAAATGAAACCTTGAGAAATCCAGACTCTACAAAATGTTACCTTAGAATATTTTTGCATGTATTATGGAAAGAAATGGTTTTAGACTAATTTGTATGACTTACCAGTGTAATACAATGCAATTTATTAGGTGGAAAGCCAGTGATTTTTTTTTTTTCTCTATCAGAAACCTATAAATGACAGAGTGGTGAATCTAGATAATACATTTTTTAAAACGATGTAACTAACCTTTGTGTTTTATTTTTGTTAGAGTATTGAAAACTGTACCTCTCTTTTTTTTTAATTGAGATACAATTAGCATGTAACATTGCTTAATTGTAAGTTGCTCTTTCTCTTCTTAAACTAACTAAAAAAAAATATTTCTTTGTGATTGTCCAAGCAAAATTTTATTTCTCATGCAACATTTTAGACATTAATCAGAGACTAAGCTAGCTCTGGCCAGGAAGGGCTATGCTTTAGAAACTAACATTTACACAGCACTTTTCATTTGAAAAGCCATTGAAGAACATAAATTAATCTTTACAACACTGCTGAGAAGTCATTAATGACAGGAAGGGTGATCATTATTCCCATATTACAGATGAGTAAAACTACACTGCAAATTTAGACCAAATTAAAATTATTACTCATGTGGCAAATCATTTATGACTATCCCCATCTGATATTTCATGCTTCAAGTTTTTTAATGCATAATCATCTCTTGGATGAATAACTGCATTGCTCTCAGGTCCTTAACAGAAAAAAATACTAAAGTAATAAGACAAGGAGCATGGAGTTTGGTCAGTACACGATGGAATATCCTTACCCTCTACTGGATTCACAGTGGGAGAGAACACTTACACATCACTGACATACTTCATCACTTCCCATACAGACATCATATTCAATTAACCAGAGAGCTCTCTGGCAACAGACTTGACATGCTTACCTAGGGAATGTCACAACCTCACCCCAAATCAATATTCAAGTTATGATGGACTGACAGCTTCACAGATGAATGAGTGTCCCTTGATTTTTACCTACTTTTGCTGCAGAACAGAGAAAAATGCTCAAAGCATGAACAAACAAACTTAATTAAGCTTAAGGGATATGGTTGAGTAATATAAATCCGGAGCAAACAAAGTCATGGAGCATTAAAAGAAGAGCTTAATGAAATTCTGATCAACAGGAAATAAAATGAAGAGCTGCTTCAAATGATTCAATAAAGTTGGTTCTTGGTGATTTAGGAAGGCAAATATTCACTTATAAGCAGTTACTTTTGAGAAGTAATTTTCTAGACTCCTTAGACTGATGCATATCTTGAGAATTTCTATACTTTCTAATATATTTGACAAATTGCTGACAGCTTTTCCCTTTCTTCTTTGATCTACAAAATGATTCATAACGGACTCCAGAAATGGAAAGAAAAAAACATTTTAAAACTTTAGAGGAAAAGCAAAAGAACTAGGGTTATCAGAAAACACAAGTGCCAGCCTCAGATGTTTTGACAGATGCCATTTTCTGAGACATCTTTGCTTACTTGGAAAGGTATTTCTTCGGATAGAGTTGGGTTCATCTAACTCATCTTCTTTCTGATCCATTGTTTAATCCTCTGACTTTTCCTTTAGACTTTAATCTTCTTGGGAATGTCACATTAGCCACTTCTTCAGGTTAAGATAGCTATGAACTAAATTAAGTGGCAAAGGTTAAGACATCCATGAACTAATTTAAATTACAAATGATATCATTAATTTATAACTTAGTGCGAGTTGACACATGAGTCAGTGGGGAAAACCCTTCTGAACAGGGCACTGGTAAGGAAATTTTATTGGGAGAGAGAGTAGGTTGGTGAACTATGACACAGAGGTCCAGAGAGTGACATCTTTTTTCTGTTCAGATATTGTGCTATCTCTAATTTTAGATTACAGAGTTGACACTGTGTGTGGGGGGAAATGGGAAGGGAGAGAGAGGAAGAGAGAGAGGGGAATAGAATGAGAAGCATAAAGATCCATTTCTACAGCTGAACACGATTCTAGCCATAAGAAAAAAATATATAAATAATAAAAAATAAAATTGTGTTTACATTCACCTACAGATATACACTTGTCCTCCTTTGGATGACTTACTTTTTAGAAGGGAAATAAAGGACAGACATTGTATAAAAACAAAAACTGAAAAAACCCAGAAACAGTTAGACGTCTAGCAGTTCCCCTAATATAATTCAAAGTCAGGAAGTTAAAAAAAAAAAAAAGAAGAAGAAGAAGAAAAATAAGGCAATGAGATGTCTAAACAATGATACAGAGATTCATGCTGACTGATATGCATTCATCCACAAACACTCTCTTATTTTTCACTCAACTCTAGATAGGCCTATGAAGTTTGGTTAAAATTTTCAAAGCTGGTACCAATTATATATAGAAATTTGAAGGGAAAAGCATAACAGGGATTCTGATTTTAAGGATATTTTAATGATGATTCTATGTTACCAACAAAAGCTTAAGCCCTTCCTTCACATATTGTTTTCTATTATTCTTTCCTGTTCTTAATTTTATGTATTCATTGATTCAGCAAATATTGTGTGCATATAATAAATATACCAGGCATAACTCTGAGTACTGAGGTTACAAATATTTTGTTATATAGGGGCAGGGCAATTCACAGGTTATAATTTAGGTAGACTTATATTTTGAAAGATTAGAATAAATATTTTTGCTATTTTACATTTTTATTTATTACAAGTTTTGAATATTTGGATAGGTTACTCAGTATTTTCATACTTAGATTTTTCTTTCACAAAATAAGGAAATAAGAGGAAATTCTTACACACCTAGTCAGTGCTTGGCATGTAATAGGCATGTGGCATAGATTAGTGTCATTTACTATCAAAGATAAAAATTTCAGCCATTCTGAAATGTACCTACTTAGACCCAGTCTAACCCCAAAGATCTTGTGTACCTAATTTTTATTTTTATTATTTTTTGCCTATCCCCAGTTTATTTCTGTGCCCTTTCCTCCTTGAGAAGAGTTTCAAACATTAGGCATTCTGAAACTCCAAGATAATAGGAAATTCAGGTAGCAGTTGTGTTTCAGGGTGTCTTGACATCTTAACAATCCAATCTATTTTCTACCAGCTGATGAATTCACTGTATAGTTTCTCAAATTCTCTATTTTTTGTTATCTTTAGGAAGAACCTGTGCATCTGAAATTTCTGGCTCTCATGCAAACGTTAGCTGTTTATTTCAATTCTGATCTTTTCCTGTTTACTTGGAAGAGAGCAGCAACAAACACATCAACTTCTGCCATAAAAATATTGATTTGGATTCTTTATGATGCATATTGTTACTTCTAGAACCATTACGTTCACTCACTAATTCTCGGAAGCAAATTTTCCTACCTTTTTAGGAACACAGCGAGTCATCCACAATGTCACCCAGAGCTGCAATCGTAATTATGGCTAAAAAATTCATGCCTTCAAACCAGTTAGATATGTTTGAAGATAAACATAGACATAAACGTGGCACAGTATTAGCGCGATGCCCTGTCCCCTGAGCGCTGCCAAACATCTGTGTTGGAGAGAAACAAGCAAATGCGCAAGCAGGCCCGGGTCTCTCCATCTCTGCACGTGTGTTCCAAGATGACACAGCAGGGTGTGTGCGAACAAATAATGAGAGGACGTTGCGATCAGCACGAGTCATTACCCAAGTCTCATGGGGTTCCTGGTGGTAGTTTCATTGTCAATTTGTGCCTCACTAGCTCTGTGGTCTTGAACAGAAAACAAACTTCAATCAGAGTTAGAGATAATAATATTAGTTTATTTCTAGGTACTTGACGGAAACTTCTCAGGGTATCTCTAGTGCCAGTTTCTTGCAATAGTGAAGATTGATATCAATCCCATTCATAGCAGAACCCACTTCTTTGTTCATTCTAGCTGCTCAGCATAAGGTCTCCAGATATTCTTCCCCCATTGGCTCCGTTTTGCATATCACAGGCTTGAGTCACACAAAGCTCTGGACTTAGGTTCTCCACCTATAAGTGCTGATTGTGTGATGGGGAGAATACATGTATTCACCGAATCACACTCCTGGGATGGGGTTGAATCAATGTGAACATAATTCCCTTCATGGTGAATTAAAGTAAAGATTTATTCGTTCACATTTATTACATGATAAACTGTGCTAAGTGCTGGGATATAATGAGGAGCAGACATCAACAAGATGAGTGCCTGGTGCAGCTGGGGATCTTGTGGGGAAGAAAATGTTAACTATATAATAAAAAACCACATCTTTGTGTAAGAAATGAGAGGTAGTTGTACTAGCTAACAGCAGAGGAGAGGGAAGAGCAGTTTATGTGGGGGAACTGGAGAGAGATTGCATGACTACAGTGCACAGCTTGAAGGAGGAACCTAGCTCTAAATGAGTCTGGCGGAAGAATTAGGAACCCAACTACGTACAATATTTTGTCATGACAGAAATGGGAAACCATGAAGGAAACAGCTCTGTGGCTGGAGGGTGTAAAGAACAGAACTGATTCAAAGGAGTCAGTGTAGATAAAGATGAACAAGTGTGTAGTAAGTAAATTGGCCTTACCCAAAGAGAGGTCTGGGCCTTTGTCCCTGGCTCCTGGCAGGCAACCTCTAATCCCTTACGATTTGCTGTGCAATAGAACTGTCTTGTTATTCATAGTGAGCTCCATGGATGATATCTGATAGCTTATGCTAATGATGTAAGGACCCTATGATGGGCTCCTTGGGCCACATAATATCAGCCTGACCTCCAGAGAGGAGTGAGGAGTGTCAGCTGCATGGACAATCAATCAATCATGCCTGATAAGAAGCTTCCTGGATTGTTAATACTCTGCAGAGTGTCACACATTGATACTGAGAGGGTAACACATTCTGTGGGCAATGAATGTCTGTCCCCTGTGTGTCTCTTCCTTTGGCTGATTTTCCATATCCTTTTCCTTGACAGAAACGTAACTATGAGTACAATAGGTTGCCTTGAGTTCTGTGAATTTTCCTAATGAATTATCAAACCTGAGGATGATTTTGAGAAATTCTGATGGTTGGTTGTATGTGTTAATGTGGTTGGGTCAGGGCACACAGATATTTAGTCAAACATTATCCTAGATGTTTCTGTGAAGATGTTTCTTGGAGGAGACTAACATTGAAACCAGAGGATTTTGAGTAAAGATGATACCCTCCATTATGTGGGTGAGCTTCATCCAACCACTTGAAGGTCTTAATAGAACCAAGACTGACCTCCCCTGAGTTATAAGGAGTTCTCTCAACAGATTTCCCTGGGACTCCAGCTGCAACTCTCCCCTAGCTACCCAGCCTACTGGCCTATCCTAAGATTTAGGACTTACCATGCCTCCACAGTTGCATGAATCAATTCCTTAAAACAAATATCTTTCTCTCATTTCTCTCTCTCTCTCTCTCTCTCTCTCTCTCTCTCTCTCTCTCTCCCCACACACACACACACACACACACACATCCTATTGGTCCTGTTTCTCTAGAAAATTCTCACTCATATACTTTCTAAACTTGCAGTTGGCATCAGAAGTGAGCATAATCTGTGTGGACTCTACCCTCTAATTTTGTAGTTGGACCCTAACATCTTGCAGGAGGCATCGGGAGTTTTGGGCAGACTTGACAGTCTGGATGACTTAACTTTGTGGCTTGGCTAACTCTGGGTGACACGAGGAAACCTAGGTTCCTATAGTCTTGGAAAACATGTAGTTTTCAAATAACTGGAAGGAAATAGATGGGTTTAAGAGCTATTTGTTAACTAAAATCCATGGAAATTAGTGAGGGTGCTGAAGAAGAATAAGATTTGAGGTTGACTAGGTCAGGGAGTATACACATGTTCTCTTAGGATCATTAAAGGAGTTTACAGTTTGCAAGGAATAAAATCTTTTCAGATAAGCGGAGTTTAAAAATTGTGTTGGCCCATACGAATCTTGAAAACAAACCAAAAAAAACCAAAAAACAAAAAACAATCCTATTGATGGAGAGATGACTTTAACATCAAGAACTTATGGGAGAACAAAGTACAGCCAACAGCAAAACCCCTCATCATCCCTTTATTGTTTTATTCACACCCATTTTTCCCAGAAAGCTAGAGAACAAGATCACTTTAGCTGATTCAGGATGAGCCAATCATCACGAGAACAGACTTTCCAATTTTAGGCAGTTCCAAACAATGCTGGCTAGAGGAAAACCACCAAGAGTAAGCAATGGGTCTGTAAAATTTGTGAGTCATTCGAAAGAACAAACACTGACATTTGCATTTTCTTTGGGAATGCCCACAGCAGAGATGTTTAAAGAGTTTAAAGATGGTGGATAGTGAGGGGAGGAATGATAGAGATAAAGAATTTGGGAGGTTCAAGTAAAACATTCTCTGAGGGCATGGGGACCATCCCCTACCCTTCTTCTCTATTCCAGTTGCCCAAGCAAGGAGGCTTTTTGAAGTGTGGCTCGCAGACCAGGGGTGCATACTCTGATTCTCCCCCGCAACAGCGCCTGTCCCTCTATACTAGAATAGAGTTGCTTAAATCCTCCTCAAAGCATTTTCTGGCAATAATTGAGATAAGTGGAAAAGTGATAGTCTCTTCCTCTTGGGCACAAGCAGGTTCTGGTAACATCATGTTTATGGATTGCGTGTCATGAAACATCTTTTTTTTTGTGGAACATTCTTTTTTATGTTTATTTATTTATTTTGGGAAGGAGAGACAGAGACAGAGAGAGAGAGAAAGTAGGGGAGGGGCAGAGAGAGAAAGGGAAAGAAAGAATCTTAAGTTGGCTCGGAGACCAACCTGGGGCTCAGTCTCACAAACCGTGAGATCATGACCTGGGCCGAAATTAAGAGCTGGACACTTAACTGAGTGAGCCACCCAGGTGACCCATGAGACATTCTATATAAGAAATAACATGAGAAGTTATTCAAATCCTACTCTCTCTATAACTTTTGAATACGAAGTGACACATTGTGTGGGCCAAGAAAGAATTGGGTTACAACATTCATTACGATTGTTTTGTCATGTTTCAATTTAGGCAAGCTTTTATTTATTTATTTTTTAAGTTTATTTATTTACTTATTTTGAGAGAGAGAGAGAGACAGAGAGAGAGAGCGAGAGCGAGAGAACGAGCAGTATGAATGGGAGAGGGGCCAAGGGAGAAAGAGAGAGAGAATCCCAAGCAGACTCTGTGCTGGCAGAGGACAGAGCCCGATGCAGGGCTGGATCTCACAAACTGTGAGAGTTCTGATTCTACTATAATTGACAAGAAGCTATTGCCTTCTTGAACTGGTATACTCACTCATTTTGCAGATAAAGGACGAGAAGAGTCAAGAGATTCCAGATGAGGGCAAAATAGCTCTATGTTAATAATAATGTGAAAAGGGTTCTGAAGTGAGAGCCGAGAGACTGAATTCTAATCTTTCTTGTTTATATCATCCAACAATGGCACTAGTGACCAGGGAGATGATTGAAACTACAGAAAATTCCATAGCTTGACCCCCAGGCTCAGGCCATGACACAAGCCTGTCTGATTGCTTTTCCAGGGAACCTAGACATTTTTCATATAACCATCTCTCTACTTTATTTCGTTCTAAAAAATTGCTGAAAAGAACAATTACAGTGAGTAAATTGAGTCCAAATAATTATATGTATATAGTCCTTGTCCTAAATAACTTTAATGGTGAGAAGAGATTTTATGTAGGTTGGATTTGAGAAATATTTGAAGCACACATTCTAATCATGGATGTACAAGTAAATTTGTTACGGCAGAGGTTGAATACATAGAGCCTTTTAAATGTGTCTAAATTCAGTTATAATATATTACATGTTTTATTATTTTAAAATTGTGGCTTCTGGGTGGCTCAAGTCAGTTAAGTATCTGACTTCAGCTAAGGTCATGATCTCGTGGTCTGTGAGTTCGAGCCCCGGGTTGGGCTCTGTACTGACAGCTCAGATCCTGGAGCCTGCTTCAGATTCTGTGTCTCCCTAACTCTCTGCCCCTCCCCAGCTCGTGCTCTCTCTTTCTCTCTCAAAAAAAAAAAAAAACAACCAAACATTAAAAAAAATAGAATAAAATTTTTTGTCAGTTGAATATTACATGAGTTATACTGTTTACACTGCTTAATGTATATTTCCAAAGTTTCACAAGCACATGTAATAAATTGATACCCTGTCTTTGTACAACTATATTTACTGCATGTTCCATTAATGCAGTATATATATTCCTGGGCTTATTGTGGAAAATGATGGAGCCTCAGGTGTCTACAGTAAATACCAAATTATGTTTAGAGTTATCTTTATCCTTATTTTTAAGGTAGACTTCTCATGAGAAAATATTATAATGACCCACCTGTTTCTTTAAACTTAGCATGTTTCATGTAAAAATAAGGGATCAATTGTCATTTCAGCAGGGAGATTAGTGTTGTTTGATCATTTTAAGGATATATTTCTTCTTAAACCATTTTGGGATTCTGGTAACTTAACAGCTTAAAAGTATTATATGCTTTTCAGAAATGGAGGTATATTTACCCTGGAGACCTTAGGGACATTTAAGGGAGAACATTTTGAACTTGTTTAAGCTTTTTAAAATTCAAAATGTACCTATATAAGTCAATTATTTAAAATGTTCTATGGCTAGCTCTCATCCAATAGGAGAATGTTAAGGTGGCATTGTCAGTTAAACAAAAGATTTAAAATGACCACTGTGAATTTGTCAGGTTTGGGGGAAATGTGACTGCATGATAGTAATTATGACTCTAAGGTCTTCTAAAGATAGTAAGCAGTTTCTCTTTCTCTTTCAGTATGCACCATCATCTCTGTCTGCACAAGCTGACCACTACTGGTATCAGGGGATTGGCTTGTTATAGGAAACTAGAACTTTATGAAACTGGGACTTGGAATATTAGCATAGTGATATTCATCAAGCAGAATAGGGGACTACCTCAAAGCAATGGGTTAGGTTCAGACACTGAAGGCATTAGCAAATACAATCAGTAATTCTGCCCTTGCCTTCCTTTTGAAAAGTATTTAGCCAATTGACAAGAAGTTAATGAACATTAGTTACTGTTATTCATAGATCTTAATTTCTAGAATGTTGCCAATATCATAAACTGCTCATACATATTCTGTGGGGTAGTTGTAAGGTTAGCAATAACTTAATATCTCTAGTAGATGAGAAAACGAGCCCAGAGAGCTTAGGAATTTACCTGAATGAAGTTCATATTGCCACTCAGTGGAACAAGAGATTAGAACCAGTTTTCTTTTCTTTTTTTAAAAATGTTTATTTAATTTATTTTTTAAATTTATATCTAAGTTAGTTAGCATATAGTGCAACAGTGATTTCAGGAGTAGATTCCTTAATGCCCCTTACCCATTTAGCCCATCCCCTCTCCCACAACCCCTCCAGTAACCCTCTGTTTGTTCTCCATATTTAAGAGTGTCTTATGTTTTGGTCTCCCTCCCTATTTTTATATTATTTTTGCTTCCCTTCTCTTATGTTCATCTGTTTTGTATCTTAAAGTCCTCATATGAGTGAAGTTACATGATATTTGTCTTTCTCTGAGTAATTTTACTTAGCATAATACCCTCCAGTTCCATCCATGTAGTAATGAATGGCAAAATTTCATTATTTTTGATTGCCGAGTAATACTCCACAGGCTTTCTGACTTATTTCAGAACTATTTTCTTATTATCACTAATACTGATTTTTAAAAAACATTAATTCTTGAGCTAAGTCTCTACTCTTATTGTGAAAAGCTGTCTCAACTCCATACTTTCCAACTTGTCTATGTATAACAATGATAATGTCAAAAGTGCCAATGATATCTTGAAGTCCTACTGTGTCTCAACTCAGTAATGAGCAAGCTCAGGTAGAGAGAGGCAGGGAAAAGCTCCATGATCCCTAAGGTCATTGGTCACAAAGACAGGACTAGAGTGGGTTTTGTTGACCTTGCCACCATGGTAAAGGCTCAGTTAAAACTGAGCCTAAACGGTGTCAGCACTATGGGAAAGAAAGTGTAGAATTGGGAAGTATGTCATTCCTGAGTGGGTTCAGTGAAGCTTTGGCCCCAAGGATTTTCAAGTTAGGGAGCATGATGGTTGCCTTTTCTGAGGAGTCACCTTCTGTTTTGCTCAACTCAGTTTTGCTGTTATTATATAGGTGTCCTATCCCTTAAAAAAAAAAAAAAAAAAAAAAAAAAAAAGAGGCACCTGACCAAAGACATGCATAATTAAAGACAATGATGATGATTCCATTTCTCTCTGCTAGTGATTAGATTAGTGGTGGCTGTGTGACCCACTTCTAGCCAACAAGATAGAAGGGCAAATTTTCTGGGAAAAATTACCATATGTAGTAAAAGAGAAATATAAAGATAAAGCTATCTGACTCTTTTCATCTTGGCTTTAAACTTACACGTGTAATGTTTGGAAATACAATAGTCTTCTTTGATCATGAGAGAAAATCAGGAGACTCTTGAAGAAGTTTAACTAGTGCCCTAATATTATTGAGCTGCTGAATGGGTTCTGAAATTTCTATGTCTAATGACATTTTTTTAATGAGAAAAATAATTACGTTTGCATAAGCCACCTTTAGGCAGGCAATGTGTTACTTATAGTTAAAAGCTGCCATAATGGACCCTGGTTCCCATTAGTCTCCATTTGCCCTCGGGTCCAGTCTCTGCCCTTATCTGTCTTGCTGTGTGCCCTAGAAGGCTGACTCCTGTGGACTACATCACCTGAACCTCTTTGCCCTGTGGTTTCTAGCTGGCATCAGCTAACAGAAGACTCCTATAGATCAGAGTGTTTTTCCCTATCTCTGGGTTTCTGTTCAGTGTAATTTTGACCATGCTGTGCTCCTTAAGATGGTCGCTTCTGTCTGGTAGCCTTTATTTTATGGCTACAGCGCTCAACAAGGCTTACTGACTCTATTTTCTTCTCTTTCTCTTTCAGGCAGAAGGGGATGATATCAGCTTCTTGCTATTGCTTCCTCCTGTGGGTCTCAACATCTCGTGGGTTTCTTTAGCCTCCCCATACCTCAATAGGTAGTTTCTTCATTAAAAATTCTCAGCTGAGACTGTTAACTCTTTCCAGTTGGGACGCTGGATAATACATATGCTTTCTAAAGTCTTTTAAAAATGAATCTGAACAGAGATATGACATTTATTTTTATTTTCATTTATTTTCTTTTTTTAACATGAAATTTATTGTCAAATTGGTTTCCATACAACACCCAGTGCTCCTTCTAACAGGTGCCCTCCTCAATGCCCATCAAACACCCACCCCACCCTCCCACTCCCCATCAACCCTCAGTTTGTTCTCAGTTTTTAAGAGTCTCTTATGGTTTGGCTTTCTCCCTCTCTTTTTTTTTTTTCCCCTTCCCCTCCCCCATTTTCTTCTGTTAAGTTTCTCAGGATCCACATAAGAGTGAAAACATATGGTATATGTCTTCCTCTGTATGGCATTTATTTTTAAAAGCAGAATAATTCTAGACCAACATAAGTTGTTTATAATCAGGGTGGAAATCTTACCCTGTGTATTTATTTGGTAGGACTGCTGACAGAACACCACACACTGGGTGGCTTAAACACCATTAATTTTTTGTCTCACAGCTGTGGAGGCTAAAAGTCCAAGATGGAGGTATCAGCAGGGTTCATTCCTTCTAGGAACTGTGTGGGAGAATCTTTTCCATGCCTTGCCTCGCTTCTGGTGATTTCGCTGGCAATCTGTGGTGTTCCTTTGCTTGTGGATGACATCATCCTGACCTCTGCCTGCATCTTCCATGGCATTCTCCTGGTGTTATGTGCCTGTGTCCAAATTTGTACCTTCATTAAGAAGCCAGTCATATTGAATTAAAGACCCAGCATGCTTCAATATGACCTCACCTAAATTAATTACATCTGCATGGCCCTATTTTAAAGTAAGATCACATTCTGATGCACTGGGGGGTTAAGTTTTCAACATAATGAATTTCAGAAGAACACAGTTTGATCCATATCACCTTGCACAAAGAAACCAGTATAGGCTAGTTCTGCCATGGAGCAGAAAAAAAGGATTTCAGAATACTTGTCAAACATTTGCTATGATTGATGGTACTCTGGATCAGGGATATAAACTCTCCACATAAACTCTCCAGTTGGAGTAGTAGATATACCATCATCTTAGAAATGGTGATATAACTTTAACCTTATTCATCAAGAGACATTCTAATTTATCGACCCATTTAAAATTTAAACATTTATTGAATGTTTTAAGGCACTGTTCAAAAACTTTACACCTTTAATTGAATATAATATTTACAACAATTTTATAAGTTACTATTATAAACATCATAATTTTTCAGATAAGTACTTAAGGTTTTGAATCAAGTCACTTGACCAAAGTTTCTCAGCTTCACTAAGCCAGATTGGTGAAGCTGTAATGAATACCTAAGACCTCAAACTCCATAGTGAGCCTCCCAAACTGCTATACTTTTATTTGACCACAGCAAGAGAAAGTGATAGCTAACAGTGTTGGGTCATCTTGGCTTTCCAATGTTTTGTTTGTTGTTCGAATTGTGAAACTGGAAATCTTATTTGCACATCAGTGCCAATAGTTCATTAAGTGTTGGCCTGTCCTAGGCCTGATGTCTTGTGCTGTCAACTCCTGTTTCCAATATTTAAGTCTGAACTTCACCAGTGCCTGTGTCTCTGCTCATTTTCTTTAAATTTTTACAAGAGCGAATATACAGGAGAGTTACTCTGAAACAGATTTAGCTGAAGAAATACTCCTATACACCCTAAATATAATTTTAATGTGTTTCTTTAAAAAAACATTTTATACGATGACTATGAAGAAAATATTCTTCAAAACCACTCACAGCTGACCAAGTAAGAAATTCTAAACTTCTATAGAAGCAGACTACATAGGAATGGGAAACTGAAGAGAAGCTGATAGTAATTGCAGCTTGCAAAAGGAATTAGCAAGTTTGAGGGGCCTCTGGGTGGGTCAGTGGATTAATCATCTGGCTCTAGATTTTGGCTCAGGTCATGATCTTACAGTTCGTGAGTTCAAGCCCTGCATCAGTCTCAGTGCTGGCAGTGTGGAGCCTGCTTGGGATTCTCTCTCTCTCTCTCTCTCTCTCTCTCTCTCTCTCTCTCTGCCCCTCTCCAGCTTGCTCTTTCTCTCACTCTCTTAAAGTAAATAAATAAACTTAAAAAAAAAAAAAGTAATTAGGATATTTGATCTTTGGCAGTGCCTCCAAAAAAGAAAACATTGGGAAGAATCTGCTTCCCTTTCATTTGCTGGGAAATAAGCCACAGAAAAGGGGGATGCACTGTAAAGTGGACCAAATTGGAGAATTGAAAGATGAGCATAGCTCCAGCAATCAGGCAGTTCAACCTAAATTGTTTTTCTTTTCCCATATTATTTACTAATGGATGTAATTCCTTACATTTAGTCAGAGAAAAATTGCCTTATTGAACCAGATAAACTTCTCGGGTAAATCTAGTTATCTCTAAGGATGATTAGATACCTATGGCCAGAGTGGGTTTTGCTACTGTTTTACCATTTATAATGTAATTTAAAAGCTTTGATTACATTTCAAGCCAAAATCCTCTTCTTTTATCCCCTTGTAATTGGGCTTCAGAGACTTGAGATTAAAATTGGTCTCTATATAAAGTCATAAAGGGAAAATTTAGGGATGTAGAATAAAACAAAGTGTTGGATTCTCGGTATTAATGGAGATTCAGGAAGATGAGTGTCCATGATGTGCCAGCAAATCTCTTTCACATATTTGAATTTCCTTAATTCCCTCAGCAATGATTTGTGATGTGTATTCTTACATTTATTAGCTTTATGAGGATGCTAACATTCAGAGACATTAAGCTGTCCAAGGTCTCATGGGTAGTAAACAGAAGAGATGGGAAAGTGTATATACCTATTTTATCTATCTATATCTGTATCATCTATATCTATATCTATTTATAATATATCATCTATATCTATATATATCATCTATATATCTGTATCTATCTATATCTATATCTATATCTATATCTATATCTATCTATATATCATCTCTATCTATACCTGTATTTATATCTATATATCTATATATATCATCTGTATCTATATCTATAGCTATATCATCAATTTATCTATCTATCTCTCTTAGTTTTAATCTTAAACTCTTATAGGATAGTACATTACTTATGTATAAAGTTAAATTCCTTACCAGATATTTTAAAACACAATATTGCAGGAAGCGTGCTTTCTAGTAATTGCATGAACGAATTTACATAAGTATATTCCATTCCTTCTCTCTTTCTCCTTTCCCTTCCTTCTATTTTCCTTGCAATACACTTATTATGTACTGCAATGAACCAGATCATGTTTCAGTTTAACGGGATGTGGGTTCATGATCTATATTTCTTAGGGGTGACTCAGGAGATAACAGGCATTAGAGAGCAGAGACCTGGGACTATATGGTAAGTGAGCTAGGGAATCGTATCCTCACAGCCCAGTGAGAGAGTGTGAACCTGGTAGGAGAAAAGAAAAGTTTGAGAATGGCTCCCAGTATAGGCACCTCTAAATAGAGCAACATGGCCTGTCCTTTTTTTCATATGGAAATTTTATTACCCTGATTTTGGCTAACAGAGCAAATTTAAGGCTTAAATATAAAGTGACATTAACATCTTTATACTTCTTGGTCAGGTAGTTCTGTGTTTAGAAGTCAGACTGGAAATGCAGAGATTGAATGTGGAAATGTGGTTGCTGGGTGGTCCTTTGCATCACATTTCAGAGTCAGTTTTAACACATTAAAAAAAAAAAGTTTATTTATTTATTTTGAGAGAGAGCAAGCACAAGCAGAAGGAGGGGCAGAGAGAGAGAGAGAGAGAGAGAGAGAGAATTGAAGCAGGCTCTGACCTGAGCTTAAATCAAGAGTCAGAAGCATAGCTGACTTTACAACCCAGGCACCTGAGACTTAACACATTTTTTACATACTACCTATATGCCTGTGGATGTTAATCCAGTTTCCTGGATTTTTATATGTTTGTGATATTACTTAATTATGATTCTTTAAAATGTTGATTCATTTTCCATAAACTAAATATAAATTAAAATATAACCTTTTCCCAACTCAGGGGTAGGCACTGGAATTAGAGGAGAGAAGAATACAGTAAAGGTCTCTGTTTTCTGAACTCTATTCAAAATGTGGTTAGAGTATGATTGCTGTATTTTTACGTTTTCTATTTGGCTTTAACCAATAAGCATATAGATGAGTATTATCAAAATACACAAATCAATGTATTTAATGGAAGTCAACATGTTTTCTGTCTCCTAGAATTTGAGAATTCAATTGTTTCATTGATGTCATATGTTACACGATGACATATAATTAAAAAAAAAAGTACACAAGGATCTACCATTCAGATTTAAGTATTGCACCAAAGAGTTCTTTGGGGAAAGTCCCAGAACACCACTTAAAAAATCTTGAGAGGAGTCTGAGATGAGTTGATTGCCATCTTGAGACAAGGCAGTACTGAACTTTGTCAGGATTCAAGCTCGTCCAATTACCTTTCTGCTCTTCACTTTCAGAACTTGATTTTGCATTCAACACAGTCTCTTGGCATTTGAAGCTCCGTCAAACTAAACAGCTCTGTTTTAGACACATGTTTTGAAAAGCCTCACAGGCTCTCAGTTTGCACATACAGTATATCTTTTAAATACTATAACCCTGAAGCAGCACTGAGATATTATTTTCATAAAAGCGAACTTGAAACCAGTGAACCTTACATATTTGCTGTCTTCACAGGAAAAAGAAATGCACTCTTTGACTTATTTCCACACTGTCACAGAGTTCTGCCATTTTGAGATTGTAAGCACATTTTTTTCAAATAATTCAGAGCCAAGATATGGGTTTGCTTCATTTCTTACTAAACCTAGGAGACTTTTCAACCATAAAGTAAATGTTTTCTCAAAAAAATGAAACTCTGTGACCCACATTTACCTATTATTTGGAGCCCAGAATTACAATGAATATTATTGGCAGCATATGAATTCAAAGACTGGTAACAGCACAGAGCCTACTACTGCTTGTGCTTAAAACAGACTGTGGACAATAGGGGAAAATCATTTTTGTGATTTTACTTTTGTTATGCCATGATCCTATTTACATTTGTATCTTGATATTAAGTGCTTTAGAAGATAGTATCATATCTTGTATATTAAATAAAGTTTCTTCTCAGACACATTATAACACAATATTTATAAAAGGTATGTTATGTACTGGTTAATCCAACCAATTAATATAAGTACATTTTCTTTCTTTCTTATTTTACCCCCTCCTTCTTCCTTCACTCTCTTTATCCTTCCTTGACTCCCTCTTCGCTTCCCTCTCTCTTTTCATCTAACACGTTTATCATGAACCACAATGAACCACATCATGTTCCAGCTCCATGGAACACAAGTCCATTGATCTATAATAATGCTTGCAGGATGATCCTTGACCCATTCCAGAGGCCCTAGGGCTTCAGAGATCAGAGACCTGGGACTATATAAATTTTTCAAAGTTTAGAAATCTCATTTTTGTTCCCTACCCATTTCCATGATTGATATATATGAACAATTCCCTTCTAGAGAGGTAAATGTCTCTTAGCCTTTTCTATTCTCTGGACTTAGGGCTGTATATACGACCTGAATTCTATAGATGCTGCTTGGAATTTTGAATCTAAAGACTTTCAGATTACATTAGAAATTTGATTAAAGGGAGAACATTATAAGGGGCAAGATTGTGGGAATGGAGGGGTTTGGTGATTAGATTTTGCACATTCCATTTTAGTCCAGTTAATACCACATGTTTCTAGTTCACAGTCAACAGAGATGACTACTTTACCAGGCTTAGCAGTAATTCACAATGTCAGCTCATGAATAAAATTACAGGCATTGGTTAATAACAAATAACATTGTCTAGAAGAAAAAGACTAACAGAGAAGGAGAGGCAAAGAGAAAGAACATCCTGAAATGTGGCCTTTTCCATGGTCTCCTCACCATAGTCTTATGAAGATATTCACAAAAGATAGGTAAATTGTCTGAGTTCATTTAGTTCATAGGTAAGCAGACTGGTATTCATAACTTTAAAATTTTAGAAATCTATCTCCAAGTCTATATTCACTCAACTGTATTATAGTGCCTCTCACACTGATACAATCTTCCCGTTTGCTCCACACTGAGGCATACATTTACGTAATTATGTGTTTATTCAGTCTTTTGATAGTTACTGAGTGTCTACTATGTGTCATGCGTAGATTTATATCAAGAAATGCAAGTAAATGAGGCAATGTCATGTAGTTAAATAACTATTGGAATCAGTCAGACTTGGATTGAATTATTGTTATCATAGAGACTCAAGTTACTTGTGGCAATAGTCAGGCATCAACAGAATGTAATAATGTCAAAAGTAGCATATTTGTGGTGCCATATGAAAGTGAGAAGAAATGAATGCTTTAGAATTCACTGGAGGGAAACCTTACCGTGTGTGTGTAAGTGTATGTGTGTATCTCTGTGCACATGTGTGTGCATGTGTTTAAATTTAGTTATTTTACCTCTATGTACATAAATCTATCTAGTACAATCAGTCTAAGAAAGACACTCAGGTCTTTTAAAGTCCACTTGGAAATATTAAGTTGTATAGATCATTTCTACAATTTTGCTGTATTTAAAATAACACTGCTGAAGCGCCTGGGTGGCTCAGTCGATTAAGCCATCTGAGTTCGGCTCAGGTCATCATCTCACAGTTCGTGGATTTGAGCCCTGCATCGGGCTCTGTGCTAACAGTTCAGAGCCTGGAGCCTGCTTCAGATTCTGTTTCCCTCCACCACTTGCAGTCTGCCTCTCTTTCTCACAAAAATAAATAAAAATTAAAAAAATTAACATAACATTGCTAAAAATTTAATAGCATTGAATAATCTTGCTCCTACACCATGTCTTTAGCTTTACTTTTTAGCATGGAGTACACATTTAAAAAATATGTATAAATGGAGTACATATATTCCTAATTTATTAAACAAAATATCTTGAACAGGACTCCAGGACTCCCCTTTAAAAGATGTTAGTGTCAGAGGCATCTGAGGGGCTCAGTCAGCTAAGTGTCTGATTCCTGATTTCAGCTCAGGTGATGAGCTCCCGATTCATGAGATCGAGATGCCCCCTCCCCCCATTTGGGCTGTTTGCTGACTGCACAGAGCCTGCTTGAGATTCTCTCTCTCCCTCTCTCTCTGCCCCTCCCTCACTCACATTCTTAATAAATAAATAAATAAATAAATAAATAAATAAATAAATAAATAAAAGACGTTGACATCAATGCTTTATATCTGTCTGTTGAATAACTGGAAGAGGAAGAAGAGAAATAAATTTAACTGGAAACATTTCACTGGCTTATCCCATCCCAGCCTCTCTTGGCTTCTCGTTCTGTGTATAGCACTTCACAAATCTAAGTGCTGTACTGAGTGTGTTTTCCTTTCAGAGGTTGCAAACTGGCAGTTGGAGGGTCCCAGATGGTCCACAGATGTATTTTGTTTGACTCAGACAGTGTTGGCCTACACAGTATTTATATTTTATTCTTAATTAGGACTGGGAGATTTTATTTCATATTTGAATAATTGACTTTTCTTGAAAAAAATAAAATTTTATACCAGCGAATCTTTTTTAAACATCCTGATTATTGGCTGCAGTTTACCACAGTATCCACCATTTCCTATCGCGTCCTAATACTGAGGCTAAATGTCATTTGCTATTTAGCAGAGCACTAGTGCTATTGTTTTCCTTATTGTTGAGTGAGAAGGAAAATTAAATATTTTTTATAGTCCTGTCTCTATCATCTATGAGGCCAACATTGCATATTTACATTACCTTCCTTCCTCTAACATTATATGGTTTTGGGACTCTTACATCATTGAATTTGAACCCAGTATAGAGAAAAGAGTCAAGCAGAATTGGAGCCTGATAGAATTGGGTTCAAATCCAATTTGCCATTTACCAGTGACATAAAGGTATGCGAATTAAATGAAGTGATTTAGGTACTTTGAAATATCTAAAAAAAATACTAAAAATATCCCTTAACCAATCCAGGATTCAGCCAGTCTGAAATCCATTCCGACATCTCATTTTCAGAAAACACCCAATGGAATGATGTCTGGTACTAATCCAACATTTGACAAGTACACATTTCCAGCAAGTGTTAGACTTCCAATTCTGAGGAATCAATAGGTTAATTAAGCCTTGGCTTTATGAGTGTCTCCCCCTATGTATGTATGCTGAAACACCCTAGATCAGAATTACACATGTGGAAACATGGCAGAAAAAGTGAGTCCCACAGGGAGAGTACATAGCAGTCATCTTATTATTCCCTTCCTCCTTTTTCCAGAGTAACATTTCCATTCACTCTTGGCACACTTCCTTTTGAGATTAGATATGGCCTCATGATCCTTGTCACGATGGCATACTGGTGCCATCACCATTGAGTGAGCTAAGCTGCTCTGTGAGATGAAACAATCAGGCAGCACAGGATCTATGCATGATGAACCAGGGATGCATCCTTAACCATGCTTCACTTTTTGGGAAGTTTTCCCATTACTGGTGGTGCGTGGTAACTCAAAGACTATAATACTGATTGGGAGGATGGAAAATGGGGAAATACTGGTTTAAAAATGTGTTAAAAGTTTCCAAAGTTTTAGCCGTATAATGAACCCCCAGAGATTCACAACATTGTCACAGTAAAGGAACAGACCTTATTCATATGTGAACAGTCTCTTCCAGATGACCTCAGTGATTTGTTTTCTCTGTCAAGAATTCCTGGGGCACCTGGGTGCCTCAGTTGTTTAAGCATCTGACTCCTAATATCGGCTCAGGTCATGATCTCATGTTCATGACATGGAGCCCCACGTTGAGCTCTGCGCTGACAGCATGGAGCCTGCTTGGGATTCTCTCTCCCTCTCTCTCTGCCCCTTCTCTGCTCACTTTCTCTCTCTCTCAAAATAAATAAACTTAAACAACAAAAAAATTCCCTTGACATTAATTATAATCTAATGCAGCCTAGTTAAAATGATAGGATCAGTTGAACAATTGTTAATAAGAGAGTTTTACTTATTCACTCATAATTCATAACTACTGGGGCTCACTACTCTTTGTTATAGCACTGAATCTGGGAGATGAGAAAAGATCAACTAGTGTAAAAGAAAGACCTAGGATAGGCTAGAATTTCAAAATAGTATGACTAGTCATAAGCAAATTATTTTGCTAAAGATTTGACTTTGTTACTTCTCTAATAGCAACAATGTGCTAGACTGGAAGAGGTGTAATGTAATAGGTAATATATTTGAAGCACATTTATTTTAAGAAGGTTATAGAAAGACATTCAAGGATTAATAAAATTTAAAATATTAGTGTTTTATCATAAAGCTATTATCTTATTTTAAAGTAATTTTAAAGTTTGGCGAATTTATTTATTTAAAAAAAAATTTTTTAATGTTTATTTTTGACAGACAGAAAGAGACAGAGCATGAGGGGGGAGGGGCAGAGGAGACACAGAACCTGAAACAGGTTCCAGGCTCTGAGCTGTCAGCCCGGAACCTGACGTGGGGCTCAAACTCATGGACCATGAGATCATGACCTGAGCCAAAGTCAGACCCTCAACCGACTGAGCCACCCAGGCACCCCAGAATGTATCTTTTTATTATAAGAACTGACCTATTTATTTTAGTTTTATGCATGTAGTTTTATAAATTGTATGAAGGAGAAAGCGGTGATCCCTTTATATAAATTCAGGTTACAAAGGATGTATGCTAGAATCTTTTTGTTCTCCCCTTAACCAGATGGGCATGTGTCACTTAACATTTCCATTTTTTAGTATCTTTACTTGAGAATCAGGAATGATAGATATCCATTTGTATTTATGTGTTACTTTTAAGTAAAAAAAAAAAAAATAAAAAATAAAGCAAATTGTATATGACTCTTTCTCTTCCCTGAGAATTGCCATAGAGCTGGGGTCAGTCAAGAGTGAACCCAGGGTTCAGTATTGTCGATTTGCTCAATCCCTTTTTTGTCTCTGTCTCTCCCTCCACCACTCAGCTTTGTTCCTTTCATGTGGTGAGGAAGAGGGTCATCAGCCTCATGACACTGGGGAGACGGACAGTTTTTGACAATAACAATAGTTGGAATTTCACACTTGACTGGTTGCCTCAGCCTGGATCACATCATCATTCCTGGGTATTGTGATTGGGTAGGCCTGGGTCCCATGCTTACACATGTGATTCAAGAGATGGGTTGCATTTGTTATCAGAAGATGAATAAAAAAGGTGAAAATAAAGGGTAGCCTAAAACAATTACTACCACAGTAATCTAAGGTAAAAGGCCTACATCGTTTGGTTTAGGCCTCATACCTGGCTCTTATTCTAACTCCTTCATATTTTAAAGAAGGATTATTACTATTTGCTGTAAAATATTAAACAGGATAAATTTGGGCAACTTCCAGTTTGTCCTTCCAGCTTCTGCTGTGGTGTCGTCCAGTGCTTGTGTGGAATGCATGTGTTTTGAAGAGAGAACTCATTTCAATGTGTGGTTACATGTGAAAAACCAAAGAAAACAAAACTGAGATACATCCCTCTCTTTTCCTGACTTCTTTCCAGATGTAATATAACCAATACCTCCTGTTCAGGACTGCATGTAATATACTCCCTAATGAAATGAATTCAGACACAAACAGATAGTCAGCTAACTCCTTGTCTGGGTGGTAGTAGGGGGGTATTTGATCTGGTGTTCCTGCCTTTTTGCCACTGCACCAGCCAATTGTGCTGTGGTCCATGCTTGGCTTGACTGATGCAGGAATGCTGCCAATTAATGGGCACAGTGGTAAACGTGGAAAATCATAGCTTCAGTACTCATGACATATGTGCAAGAAATAGGGACCAAGCTGTTTTGCCATGGAGAATAGTCCGAACTCTCTTGCTGAAGTTATTTTTGCCACATATGGTGTGGTGTAGATCAACAACTATTTATTGTATTCTTGGTAACAATTTCTTTTCAAATTTTGCAATAATCTTTTCAGCAATAATGAGTTAAATAGAAATAAAAATATTTTTGATGAAATATAAAGGCAGTGAATATAGCAACGCACAACTTACACAACACAAGGAATGTTAAACATGGAACTTGCATAAAATATGTTGCTCTTTACCATCTATACCATGGGGATCATAGGGATGTTGCTGACCATGTGCAATTCAAAAGAAACAAATATAATGAGGAAGCAATAGTTCTGAGTTCAAAAGTTAAAGAAGACAGTGCCCAAAGAAGATTTAATCCCATAAATTGTTTTTACATCAGTATGGAAAACATGGCCTTTTATTTTGATCAGAAACTGTTCTTCTAAGTTAAATTTGGTAATTCCCAAGTTTCTTATACACATATAACAAGTTGGGTTGATATGTATGAATATATTTGCTACATTACTAGAAGAATTTAGTTTCTCAAAAAACTAAATACTATCCATTTTATATCAGTGTCATTACATGATTGGAACAAAATATCAGTTAATTAAACACAATGATTTAATTTTCTATCCAATCAAAGAAAAGATATTCGGATTTCATTCTATTGAAGATGAAGCCTCCATTACTATTTCAAATACTATTGTAAGTTCTGTTACTTTTTTTTTTTTTTTTTTTTGCTTTAACAGTTATATTAAAAATCCTTTTTTTTTTTTTTTTTTTTTTTTGCTTGAAGAAGTTATGGCAAAGATCAGTGTCTTTAGTGAATTAAGAATTCTATGGAGCATAAGTGTACTTTGCATTGATTGAGCTGTACATATAATTCATAATTGTCTCCAAACAAGCTGTGATATACTACCAATCAAAATAGATCGTGTGGTTGTCAAAACTGACAAATATTAGAGTACTACACATACAGAGTAACAGAAATGCACATTTTTTGAAACATGGATGATGTTGAAACAAAATAATATATCTGCATGAAAGCATGTGCTTTTCTTTGCTGCTTATCACCAATTAGATTTTAAAGATGTTTGACTATTAGAGGAACTTTTAAGTGGAACTTAGAAGATTTTATACCTTCAGTGTCCTGCAATGATACTGAACATTTTAATATGTCTTTTAAATTTGATTTGCATTTTGGTTAAAATCAGTTGAAGGTCTTTAATCATTCAATGAGTCAGGCACTGTGCAATTGTTAAAACAAAGCTTGCAAATAAAAAGACATTGAAGAATATTGTTAAAATATCAAGGTAGAAACCAAAAATTAATTGGTAACTGAAATTATGTATGAGATTTATTTTTGTAATTCCATAAATGTACTTTGGATATCTTAACCTATGGGAAATATCTTTGATGGAAGTCTTATTTTTAATTGCATACATTTCTTTCTTCACCATTATGGAATAAAATTGGAAATGCCTATGATTTTGCATATCTAAATTTGATAAACTCATCAAATAAATTATTTTTTATCTTTTATAATATATTAGTCAAAGAAAGGTACTTTTATTTTTTAAGTTTACTTATTTATTTTGAGAGAGAGAGGGAGAGAAAATCTCAAGCAGGCTCTGCACTGTCAGTGTAGAACCCAACACAGGACTCGGGCCCATGAACCATGAGATCATAACTTGAGATGGAATCAAGAGACAGTCTCTTAACCAACTGAGCCACTCAAATACTCCAAAGAAAGTTATTTTTAATGGAGACAAATAATATTAACTGTGGGTATTTTAGGGGTAAAATATTTATACATTTTAATATAAAAATTGAATTTAGAGTATTTTCCATTGAGTATATTGGCTTTCCATGGAAAGATTTATCAGAAGAGGAGTTGTGGCTGCTCATATATTTTTTTTTTCAGAGAAATTGCTGCAAGGAGAGTAGTTGTCTTATATCCTCCAGCTGCCACCTGAAGATCTGCTGTGGCATTCATGATGAAGTATATTTCTTCTGAGATCAGCCCAGCTGCAATGGATTGAATTGTATCCCCAAATTCATATATTGAAGCACTAATCTCCAATGTGACTGTATTTCAAGATAGGAGCTCTAAGGAGGAGTTAAATGAGGTCAAAAGGATGGTGTCCTTAGAAGTAGTGTCCTTAAGGACGCCTGGGTGGCTCAGTTGGTTGAGCATCTGACTTTGGCTTGGGCCATGATCTAGTGGTTTGTGAGTTTGAGCCCCACATCAGGCTCTGTGCTGACAGACTGGAGCCTGCTTTGGATTCTGTGTCTCCCTCTCTCTCTGCACACCCCCCCCCCCCCACCCACTGACTTGCACTCTGTTTGTGTGTCTCTGTCTCCATCTCAAAAATAAACATTAAAAATTATAAAAAAAGAAGTAGTGTCCTTAGAAGAGACACCAGGGAACTTGCTTTCTCTCTCTCCTTCTGCCATTTGAGAACACAGCAAGATGGTGGTCATGTGCAAGCGGAAAAGAGAGCTCTTACCAGGAATCAAATTGGCCAGCATATTGGTCTTGGACTTCTCAGCCTCCAGAACTATGAGAAATAAATGTGTATTGTTTAAGCTGACGAGTATGTGGTACTCGGTTATAGAAGTCTGAGCAGAATGGGGTGCCTGGGTGGCTCGGTCAGTTAAGTGTCCAACTCCATTTCAGCTCAGGTCATGATCCAATGGTTTGTGGGTTCCAGCCCCAAATTGGTCTCTTTGTTGAGAACTGTGTGGAACCTACTTGGGATTCTCTCTGTCCTGCTCTCTTTGCCCCTCCCCTGTTAGCTCACTGTCTCTCTCTCTCTCTCTCTCTCTCTCAATCAAAAAATAAATAAAAACATTAAAAAATAAAGAAGTCTGAGCAGACTAAGACATCAGCCAATAACCGAGCATGATGGAGGCGCTGGTTCTGGGTCCTTTCTATACAAAGAGTAATTTTTGCTTATAGACGCCATAGCAGCCTAGCCTGAATTTTCCCAGCCCTCAGCTCTTTCTATAGTATCTTCCTGATATCACAGATGTCAGACCAGCATTGTGGTCTTGAGACTTTTCCTACCAAGTCTTGGTCTTTCTTTCCTTTATCCTCCATAATTTTTCAGGTATAATATAAATTCATATTGGGATCTTCTAGAAGGAACTGAACTAACACAGAAGCCAACTGAAATTTGATGACAATTTCAAAATCTTAACCTAAGTTTCAATTTTGAAGTAGATTTAAGATAATTTTATGAAAATGAAAATATATTAAGACCATATTGAAAAAAATTCATTTAAAAATATAGTATTAAAGAGACAAAGCTAAGAAAATAATTAAACTTCATGATTATGTGCCAAGTATAATTATTCTGTTGTTTTTAAATTTTAATGTTATATGATGAGATGTTAATATACCATTTATTTTGATGTTTTTGTCTTTATATTTGCTGACATTTTATTCTTTGGAAATAACTATTTCTGAAGATAATTTTTAAGCAGAGCTATTACATAAGCCTACCAACATAACACATTTTCAGTCAAAAAATAAATATTTCAAAAAATATGTAACTGTAATTATTTTAGTACTCTGAGGACCTCAAAGTATCCCAGTTTAGATAATAAATAGTATAATCATATTACCCTCAATGTACTAATCATGATCACATTGACCATTTACATAAAAGGGCTATGAAAATTTTAAAGTGATGTATCAGGATAATTTGGGTTATTCTGTGACAACAAATAACTAATATTGTAGTGGCTTTAAGCAATAAGAAATGACCTATTTCCTATTTCAGAATAATTTCTTCCTATCCTTACTTTCCTCCTCAATTCCATTTCTCTCCTACCTTCTTCATACATTAATAGAGCATCTATTCTGTTCGTTGTTTTGTATTCTGAGCTGCAGAATTACAGAGTCAGCAATTTACAAGGAACTTCTCACAACAAATTTCCAAAAAAAAAAAAAAAATTAAAAAGCTTCTAAAGGAGTATTTGATTAAGTATCAAATGACATTGAAGATAAATAATCATATATTGATTCAAAAGTACTTATTGACAAACTACCATATGCCAGACATTATTGTGGCACTAGGATAGAGAAGAGGTAAAATAGGGAAAAAAAAATTCCTCATTGAATTTACATTCTAGTCAAGAGAAATCAATACTAAACAGAAAAAAAAAAAATCTTTCAGTTTTCAGATGTAATAATTGTCATATGTAAAGGAAAGAAAGCTTCACTCAAACGTGACATTTAAGCACAAACTTTATGGAGCTAAAGGACCATATTATTTATATATATACATATATATATAGAGATACATATAAATATACATATATGTATCTATATATATGTATATATAGATATATATATGTATCTCTATATATATGTATCTCTCTATATATATTTGTAATGACATTCAAAACCGTTACTGGCTCAATTTAGACTATGGGACTGCCAGGGTTTGCTGATGGATGGGACTGTCAAAGAATTAAGTTCCCATTTATTGACTTAGGGATGGACTATGGGAAGGACAGGTGTAGGGAGGTGAGGAGATCAGAGATTTAGACATCTAAGGATTGATGTTAGCAGCTGAATTTATGTGCTTGAAATTCAGGAATAAGTCTCTGGCTCTAGATATAAATATTGAAGTCATTAGCATATAGATGATATTTAAAGTTAAGGGGCTAGATGAGATCACCTAGAGAATAAGTATAGGAAAAAAAATGGAAGTATTTGTGAAGTGGGCCCAAGTTCACATCAACATACAGGGGTTGGGGCAATTAGAAAATACCTAATTTTCTGAGAAGTGAAGGAAGAGCATGAGAAAGGAAAAATCAAAAGGGAACAATGTCCAAGAAGCCAAGGATGCGTTTCAAGGATGAATAATGAAATTTGTCAAATGCTGCTTCTAGGTTAACTAGGATAACTGAAAATGGAACATTGGAATCAGCAACTTAGAAAAATTGCTGACCTTGGTTTTTATAGTGTCAGTGGAACACTGGAGGACAGTGGTTTTGTATGCAAGGGTTCAAACAGGTGCAATAAAATTAAAAATCAGTGACCACAGACAAGCATTGGATGGGACAAAGAAAGGAGTCAGTAGCTGGAGGGTAATGGGGAGAGAACCATGATTTAGTTTTCAATGTGAAGAAGAAAAGCATGTTTGCTTCTGGAATTAATTCATTGAAGAGGGAGAAATTGAAAGAGACGGTGAGAGTTGGGTAGAATGGAGTCTGTGGAAGCAGGAATCTGTGCTTCAGGAAGTACAGAGAAACTGCAACATCTTCCACGAACTGAGATATGTGGGTTTCCTCAACGTGAAAGAAGTTTGTCAGAAGGCTACTTTCCTTGCTTTGATTTACATCTATTTCCTTTTGTGCATACATCTGTAGCCAGACAGAGCAACTGAAGAGAGCTCCACCATGAAAAATCCTGATCACAAACAGAGACAGGGATCTTCTTTTGCCTTTTTTTCCCCCTTCCTCACTCCTCAGGCTTCTGTTAAATCGAGGGGCTGATATTTATCTTTCTTTATTTCCTTGCTCCTAAGTGGAAAACTACATAATGAAGTTTAATATATGATCTAAGAACAGTGCTATACAAGTGATTCATTATGTATTTATTATTTTTATATTCTTTCTCTATCTTCATAACCTTAAATATTTTAGAGTGTGTAGTTTAGATCCTGCTTTTTTTATGCAGGCTCCTATGTCCAATATAATAGATTAGCAAGAGACTTAGGTTTAGAATGTCTTTTTGTGCTCTTCTGTTCTCACGTTTAGCTGTACAAACTTCACCAGATCACTCAGTCAACACTAAACCACGGATTCTTCATGTGTACAGTGGGGATAACATTTCTTGATTCATAACATTAATGTAAAGATGTATTAGTTAATTCAAAAATAAATATTCACTTAAGGATTTTTTTCTAGGTATATTTACATGTAATTGAATTCTTTTTTTGTTTTATTGTTTTGAGTTTATTTATTTATTCTGAGGAGAGAGAGAGAGAGAGAGAGAGAGAGAGAGAGAGAGAGAGAGAACACAAGTAGGGGAGAGACTGAGAGGAGAGAGAGAATCCCAAGCAGGCTCCACACCATCAGCACAGAGCCCGATGTGGGGCTTGAACTCACAAACTGTGAGATCATGACCTGAGCCCAGGTTAAGAATCAGAGGCTCAATTGGCTGCACCACCCAAGCACCACTACACTAATTGAATTCTCAAAATGTTCCTATTATTGATGAGGTCACAGTAATTAGGGAGATCGTGCCGACATTATCATGAACATTTCACAATTGAAGCCTGACGTCCAGTGTACTCATGCCTCTGAGTTATTCTTTGGTATTCAAAATATCATTATGGGTGAGGTTAATAATAACCTATATGAAACTAAAAGTAGGACCTTTATAAGGAAACAATCAATTCTGTTTCTTACAGAATTCATTGTGATTTTTCTCCCCAGCATTGATCTTATGACTCGTGGTAGGAATTGAAGTGGGCATCAGTTTAGGATTGATTTTTAATATGTAAAAATTAATCACAGATAATGCCATCACCGATGAAATACTCCCGTGGTATTTTCTCATGCCCAGGTATTAACTGAAAGATAATGTAATCAGTTTAACTTTATTATATTTGATGGAGAAAACGTGGTGATGCATATATCATGCCTAAAAGTCCACGGTAATTTTGCTATAGTGATAGAAGCCTGCTTGAGAATAAATTCTGTATTAGAATAGGACAGAGCCGAGAGAATTGCAGGGGAAAGGAAGAGGAGGAGTCCTAATCAAATACTTGAAACTGACTCTACTTCTGGACTTTTCAGCAATGTGGATAAACCAGTGTATTAAAGCAGTTTGAGTTGTGTGTTCCATAACTTGAAATGGAAAGGATCTTACTTGATTCAGTTTAGCAGTCAGCAGTGAAGGAAAATCAGGCTCACTTTTCCTGGCTTATTCTCTTTGAACATAAGCCACTTGCAAACTTCTAAATGAAATTGCAGTTCCTATTTGCTCTACAGCATATCAAAGAATTTTCTTTGCAGGTACACTGCATATGCATTCTCATTATAAGCCTGATTTCTCATGCAAGTAGGAAAAACTAATTTATATTAAGTTATAGGCCAGGCTGATAAGACTTTTTGTATAAAATGTTTTATCATAGACAGACCATGTATATTTACATCATATAGTAAGCTGCAGATTGAATGACGGAAGAGTAGAAATCAAGGAACATGATTTTAAAAGCTCATGCTTTATCATCTGTTTCTGGTAACTTAAAAAGATCACTAAAGAAACATTTTTATTATGATCTGATAAAGAATAAATATTTGTACTCATCTCCTAATGTGTACAAGGTTGGATGTTAAGTAATCTCCAGGATTCAAAAGAAGAGATTGTGGGGATATCTTCTCCCAAAGAACTTAAAATCTAGTCAGGGAGATGAGACAGTTATGAAACACAAGTGAGAGATCAAAGACCACATCTAATTAGCTGTTGAATTATGCCTTAACCTCAAACTCAGAGCAGAAATGCATCATTAAAGACTGAAGAGATCAGAGAAAGCCTGCCTGATTTTTATTGGGTTATGTCTAAGGATGTTTTCATATAAAAGTATTAGTATGACACTCAATATCTTAATGACTAAAGACCCTCATGGCCTGTAAGCAAGACTCCAACACTTAAAAGTGTTTTTGCAGTTGTACTTATACTTACATTTAAAAGTTTCCTTCATTAATTAATTATTCCCTGTGCATGTGTTTTGTAGAATGTGGATATAATGTAGCACATATTCATAGACACTAACATTGTGTTCAATAAAGTGATGAACCAATTGAGTTCAATATTAAATTGAGATTTAACGTGTTGTAAGAAAACATATTACACAAGTAAATTGGCTTCTGCAAAGGCCTATTGTTGGAGGAAAAATGGTTGAAAACTTGAAATAAAAAAAAAACAAAAAAAACTTCAGATTGTTTCCCAGACCTCCAAGTTAGTAGTGTTGTGGATTGGTCTGGTTTTTCTCTGAGTTTCAGTGTTCTTACATGTGAAATGGGGATAGTAACAACATCTTTGCCACCATATTTCTGGTGGTAATTGAGTTTCCATATAAAATATAGAATATGAAATGACTTGCAGACTTTATGTTTGTCCTAGGAAGTTTCTAGATTTCTATTTTAATAGCTGGGGTTAAAATTTACAAAACTTTCTGCATAAAGGTAGACATAGTAGAATCAAAATCTGCAAGAAACTTGGTCACTGATGACTAACTTTTGTCTAAACTTTTAACCACCCAATGGAACACCTCAGCCAAATCTGTAAAACAAAGTGTTCTTTTGGGGCACCTGGGTGGCTCAGTTGGTTAAACATTCAACTCTTGATTTTGGCTCAGGTAATGCATGATCTATCTCGATGATGGACCCCTGCATCAGGCTCTGCACTGATAGCATGGAGCCTGCTTAGGATTCTGCCTTGCTCCCTCTCCCTGCCCATTTCCCCCGTCTCAAAATAAACTTTATTTCCCTCTCATAAACTTTAAAAAAGTGTTTTTTCTAATACTATATATATATATATATATATATATATATATATACACACATACATATATATATATAGTGTGTATATATATGTGTGTGTGTGTATATATATATATATATATATATATATATATATATATATATTGTACTTTAGGGGAAAATCTCTACACAAAGCAGCTTCTAAGATATCAGCAAATGTTGAAAGTTCAACTGGTTGGAGCTCTGAAGATTATTCAGGAAAAACCTCACAAATAACAAGAGGAAGAAGTCGATCTCTGTATGTAAGAAAACATACAATTGTTTCCTATTTTTATAGTCACTTTTGTTTAATACTGTTAAGCAATGCAACCCAATTCCTAGAAATACCGCAAAAGGTGATGTAAGAACAAAACAGGAGTATAGCTCTCAATTGGATATTTCATTCTCAAACTGAATAATTTTGATATGTGTACAATTTTGACAACTGGGTTTAGAAGGAGAAACTAAAAGCCATTTTCTTCCTATAAAGCAAATGTTTATAAACCCAGAATTTGAAGCATTCATTAAAACATGAAATAAGATTTTGAAAGCCTGATAACACGAAGCAACCAAGTTCAATAAGAGCATAACTGTGCTAAAGAGGTGTAGATAATGCCTGTCTCACCTACAATATCTGCTTATTGTTGTGAAATCTAAATCTAAGAGCCAAATAGTGCTCCCACAAAATTATGATACGTGGTAATTTTAGCCTACTCTGATTTGCTTACAGACTCTTCTCATATCCATATGTACAAGAAAAACAGAAGGCAGCATGGAGATGGTAGCAATTTTTTTTATTATTCACACACCATGAACTATTGCTCTTTTTACAGTAAAATATGTTGTAAAGGAAAATTGATTTTGGGGGTGAGGAAGATATTTACTGTAATATTTTACTTAAACCGCAAAGAACAGTGAATGATGGACAAATCACTGAGAACTATTCTGGGAAATTTAAATGACTACTTCACCTGTTGTGTTATTGTCTACTTCATTTTCCATCGCTTTATATTAGTCATTTTTTAAAAACATTGTTCATATGTGCAAATAGGATGGGCTTATCACAATGACGAAGGATCACACAATCTGGGTAACATTGAAATATGTTCATGTTAGTACACAAAGAAGAATTCCAGACACATTTCCATCACAGTAGCAACTAGGAAAACATGTATATCTTTTTTTTTCCTGTTAAACAAATATCTTTTTATTGTTTTTGTCATGCCAAAGTAGAGCAGGATCTGCATGTAATGTTGACCAGAATCTTCCAAATAGTGAAATATTTCCCTGAAGAAAGGTTATTTTATTAAGAAAGAATTTCTATCTTAAGTTGAACTGAATTTTTTCTAAGCATATAATGTTTCTTCCACCTGCATAATTAATCATTGGTGCTTATAATGTTTATTACTGATATTGCACTCAAGTTTGGGGAAGGATGGATGGAATATGTTACAAACAATCCTGGAGTGCAGAATGAGATGTGAGAATTGTCACTCCGGCTCATTGGTTTTTGGAGAGGTGAGGAAACACACAACCATTTTGTTGGCAAGAAAACATCTAACCCTCTAAGAGACATACCTGATACTCATCTTCAATACTCATGCTATAATCATTAGTTGAGGGTCTTCTGTGTGTCTGTGACTTTGTAAATTATGTAAACAATACAAAATAAGAAAAAGAGGTAGAGGGGCCAAGAAAAGACAATAGCAAGGAAATCATCAGGTTGCAGGTGTGTGTAATGATATAAATAAAGCCGGCCTTTTTTTTTTTTTAATCGTATAGAGCTTTCCATGACTGTTATAGCCTGTAGCTCGCCCATACTGCACAGTTTAACATTTGTACTGTTTATATTGTTTGCCATAATTTCACTTTGCAGCATGGTCACCTCATGGTGCACTCGCCTTAAAAATCACATTCTCATTTCTTCTCTAAGTTCGTTACACTTAAACTTAGCACAGTGCTCAGCACTGTTGTTTGTTTGGTTAAATGTCACACTCACCCCCATCACTGTAAATATAGTAAGCCGAAAACAAGCCCATACCCTTTGCAGTTAACAGAATATAAAGGTCCTCTGTTTGACAGGTGTTACCAAGATGCTTCAGTCCAGAAGAAGCCTTTACCAGCATATGACTGAGTCTTACACTAGAATAGAACAGAGATCAAAGAAGAAATAGGACTGGATAATTTAGAACAAAGAATTTCTCAGTATTCTTTGGATCTAGATTGACAAAAGGAAATCTCAAGCAACAGTTTAAAAAAAAATACATTGTGTTGGTATAATATGTGATGCAGTGGTAACTTGATAATTTCCAAATAAGAGGGGCACAAACCTGTTCTGATTGCAAGTTGGGAGCTCAATGCCAAATGTGCATAGCACTTTACTTAAGATCGACACTAACACTCATTGTCTTTGTCAAAGATGGAGTGTTTACCTTTGAAGTGAAGGAGTTAGCTGTTTTTTTTTTTTTAATGCTTTTTACAGTTTCTTTATTTTGAGAGAGAGAGAGAGAGAGAGAGCAAGTCAGGGAGGGGCAGGGAGAGAGGCACAGAGAGAATCCCAAGCAGGCTCTGCACTGCCAGCACAGAGCCTAATGTGGGGCTTGATCTCACCAATCCTGAGATCATGACCTGATCTGAAATCAAGAGTCGGATGCTTAATGGACTGAGGCACCCAGGTGCCCCAGAATCTTAGCTATTTTGTAAAGCCTGATTCTGCAAGGATAGGGAGGGTGGGGAGAGGATGAAAACAAAAGTGGCCGAAGGTGAGGGAGAGCGGAGGGCTCTCCAGTGACCAGACCTGCACAGCTTATCAGGCCTGTGGTCCAGGCCCAGCTGAAGGCCTTCTTTTTGCCACATCTGTGAGATCTAACCCAGGGGGAGAAGTGAGGTGGTTTGTGGTTGCACTTCAGTCCCTTGTGTTCAGATGGTGACCTCGGGGCTGAGGCTGAGGGGAACACCTGGCCCCCCAGGGAACTAGCAAGGAAGCAGCAGAACCAGCTGCCAGAACACTCCCTCTCCCGAAGGACATTCATGAGTGACCCCGTCAGACTCTTCCTCCTGAGTCACTGTGGCTTACTTGTCAAAAATTGTCAGGGCTGGGCTGGTGACACTTTCTCTGGAGCCCAGAATGAGGAGTGCTCAAAGAAAGCAGTGCTGAGATAACCTGTATTTGCTGCACCTTCTTCCGTAAAGAGGAGCTCACTGCCCAGGGGTGAAGAAGGACTGCGTGTCCTTAGAGAACCAGGGTGCTGGGAGCCTCGCACACAGGGAGGGAGGTGGTGGGTCTCACCCACTGCCGGCATCACCTTGCCGGTACCTCCATCAGGGATGGCTACAAGCTGCAGGCACTTGTAGAAGTGTCCTAGGGTGCTTTAAAACAAGAAACAAAAACAAAACCAAAAACATACAGGGTTTAAACCAGACCTACCAAACCCAACATGGGACTATCTCTAGGCTTGTACCTTGCTCATAAGCCAATGGGTAGGACATGGTCTTTTCTGGGTTTTAGAGATATGTATTACCAGAGCAGCTCATAATGTGCTGAATCTCGTGTTGAACTCTTCATGCAAGTATAACAAATTATGTCAGTAAGCATTCTTTATCATTTTTGTTTTGTCTTAAAGAGCACATAATGTATGACTTAAACATTCTTTGTTGTTTTCGATATAGTACCAATGAATACATAAATGTTTTGGGCTCTTTGCATTCAAAGCTAAAAATTTCCTACTTATTAAAATTTAGTCCGTCACTGTTAAGAGCTAACATTTCTCATTTCAGAAGTTTGTACATCTAATATAATACAATTAATATAATATAATATAATATAATATAATATAATATAATAAATATAATTAATATAATATAATATATACAATTAATGGGTTTTCAAAATCTGAGTAAATGCACTAAAATTTCATTGGTAAAATCAAAAGTGTATTTTCTTAAGCGTGTGAAAAAAGTTGCGGAAAACTTGTCATCTCATTTGGTTTTTGTGTCATTCACTCTTTGAAATTGTGTTCCTAATTAAATTTTCGATGAAAATCAGCAACTGTCCAGTTTCTGTAGGCATTTGGATGTCTTACCGAAAACACAGATTAGTTTGCTATAAAAGAATGGTTTGATTCACTAACAAAGTGAGGATTACGTTTTAAAAAGATATGCTTAGATAACAATGTCTATTATTCACATAACAGGTGTATTTTTAAAGATTCAGCTCAGATCACTTATTTTCATTTACTACTCTTCTCTTTTTAAGCTTTTATCATTTTATACATTTATAATTTTGATCCTTTCTGCATTCTTCTCTAATGAAAAGGATAATTTTTGTTGCTGAATGCATGCCCGTGTCTTATTTTGTATTTTTCGAGATCCCCATTTGCCACTAGAGATCCTTATAGCTTGAGGGAAACTAAGCCCCTTCCTGCTTGCAGGGGTAGGAGCACATGACCTAGGATAAACCCTATTGGTGCATTTCAAAGTCTGGCCAATGTGATTAGTTCATGGAGTATATAACACTGAGTCTAATTGGAGTAAAGCTCAGAATTTGCTGAAAATTTGGGGAAAAAAATACTCTCCCACATTTGCAGAATACAGATGAATGCAGCCAAGTAGCTGGAGAAAGCATTTTGAGACAATGAGGGGAATTCTACCCATTGAAGTAAAAGTAGGACACCCAGTAGAGACAAGGGAAAAAAAAAAAAAAGCGTGGCCTGGACCGGTTACACCATTGTGTAACCTTAAGCCTTAGGACATGTATTTGAATTGGGGTTGCTCTTATTGAAACTCAGAGAATCCAAAGAGAAATATCAGTACTATATTTTTTAATTCATGGATGAAATGCATTTAAAGATCTATTTTAATTGAAACAGAATGCACGTGTCTGCTTTGCAGTAATTGTGTGATTCCCTAAGCCCTGGAGCTACCTGTCTAAGACTAGAAATTAGCTTTCTTGATTTCCAGTACAAATCCATTTTAACTACCTCAGCATTCCCCAATGTCCCTCAAAACACCTCTACTAGTTAATAGGTTTTCCATAGAAATATTCCTTTGTGCTTGAATAGATTTGAAACTTTATTCTATAGTTGCAACATATTCAAAGGAGTTTCCTTTTTCCATGTACCTTAGAGCCTTCACCCCCAAATAAATTCATGGGAGAGGGATTTAAGTTCAACATGTCCCAGTCTTATGTGAATATCACATTTTCAAGACACTCTTACTAATGTCTTCTAGATCAAGGCTTTGGTAACCCCAGTGTTACATTATTCTGAAAACTTTACTATCTTTTATGAAATAGGCAATTTATAGTGCAAATTCCTATCTTTAATAATTTTATTCTCCGTGATTTTGCTGTTTCCAGGGATGTTGTTTGCAATATGATCTGAATCTAGTAATGAGATATGTTATAATAGGGTTCTATTTGTATTTATATAAATATTTTTTTAAGTTTAAAAAAAAATGCTTCTCTATTTTGTGAGAGAGAGTGTGCACATGAGTTAGGAAGGGGCAGAGAGAGAGGGAGTGATAGAATTCCAAGCAGGCTCCGCTTTGTCAGTGCAGAGACTGAAGCAGGGCTAGATCCCACCAATCTTGAGATCATGATCTAAGTCAAAATCAAGAGTTAGATGCTTAACCAACTGAGCCACCCAAGTGCTCCTGTATTTTTATATTTTAAAATATACTTTATTGAATTTATTCTTAATATGTTCACTCTTTGCTAGGCAAATATTAGAGGTGTTTGTACAAAGATAGCATTGGTGGGGCGCCTGGGTGGCTTGGTCGGTTAAGCGTCCGACTTCGGCTCAGGTCATGATCTCGCGGTCCGTGAGTTCGAGCCCCGGGTCGGGCTCTGTGCTGACAGCTCAGAGCCTGGAGCCTGTTTCAGGTTCTGTTTCTCCCTCTCTCTCTGCCCCTCCCCTGTTCATGCTCTGTCTCTCTCTGTCTCAAAAATAAATAAACGTTAAAAAAAGAAAATTAAAAAAAAAGATAGCATTGGAAAAAAGAATACAGTTGTTAGAAGTGTTAAGGTATTATTGTTGTCATTTGCTGGTGGATTGGGCACCAGAGGAAGCAGAATGATCATAGCAAGGCACAAGACATGGAGAGAGGATTCACCATCTGTGCATCATTGAATCAACAATGAGAAGAGTCATGCTAGAAATATGTGGAGGTGGTTTTAAGGTGGAACAAATAATTTTAAGCCACAACGATTTTTACCATATTCTTTGTAAATGTCACATTTAGTTTGGAAATGAAGGAAAGGAAATGGACTTTTGGTGATTTTTTTTAGTCAATTAGTCTTCATCAATGGCTTATTTTATGTTCCATCCTGTGTAGGGTATAAGTATGCTGATTTTACTGTGGTCTTGAGAAATTTGAATTATATTGGCAAAAGAAGATTGATAGCCACAAAACTATTAGAGACTAATATCTAGTCTGTAAGGGCTATTAACGTATAAGAAACAGAAAAAAAAAAATTCTATGGACTTGTCCAGTTGGGAAGTCTCACCAGAAGACTGTGTGGAATGAGGAGTGAAAAATGAATAGCATCTGAAGAGATGGAGGAAATGATCAGAACCTAAAGGGGAAAATTTTTCCAGATATTCCGAAATACTGTGGATATCCTTAATTCATTTGATAATTCATTTATGTATATCAACCATGAAGGGCACATATATGATGTATATTATTTCTTCACTTATAAGCAGTTACCATTGACTCATGTCAGGGAAATTTCAATGAAAATTGGCTTGCTTAAACTCTTTTAAAATTAATATGTTCGTTTGGGTTGCCTGGGTGGCTCAGTTAAGTGTCCGACTTCGGCTTAGGTCATGATCTCATAGTTCGTGACTTCGAGCCCCATGTCAGTTTCTGCCCTGACAGTGCGGAGCCTGTTTTGGATTCTCTTTCTCTCTCTCTCTCTCTCTCTCTCTCTCTCTCCCCCTCCCCCACTCACACTCTCTATCTCTCAAAAATAAATTAATGAACATTTAAAAATTTAATATGCCCGTTTATTGTTTAGGCTTTGCTCATCTATCTTATGATTAATTCCAAGTCTTAAAATAAAAGAGAAAAAATAATTCTAAAGCCAAGAAGAGAGACACATACAAAGATTTTTCATTCTGCTACTACTCTCTTCTAATCATTGTTTGGAGTATCAAGCAATGATCATAATTAATAAGGCAAAATTCATGGACCATTTTTAAAAATATGGAACTCTCAGCCAGTTTACTCAAGATTAGAGTTCCTTCATTCAACAAATATATTTGGAATATATTTGGAAAAAAAAATATATATATATATGCCAGAGACTTAAGCAAGCAAAAAGAGCCTGGTTTGCTAACAGAGAGGAAGAGTAAAAATTGCCACTGCAGCCCTGGTACACTAACTTGAACTTTTCTTGAGACTGGAATGTGTTTGACATTTCAAATGTGTTTGAGATACAGACAAATCCTGTCCTGTATCTCTCTGGACCTGTGCTTTTGTGTGCCATAGAATCATACCTGAAAGAGTTGATATGGTTTTATGTTGTTTAGTATCTTTCAGTAACTAAGGGGAACACATTCAAGCTGGTCATCCAAAAGGCAACAGGATTTCCTCTCACTTCGTCATGCACAGTAAACATTGGTCTCAGCTTCCTGAAGAGCTGGCTCCACTCTATTAGAGCATGCTTCTGCAATGGGAAATACAGATGAAAGAAATTCCTGGGCATGGAGGTTATGCTTGGTTGGGTGGCCTTAGTGAATCCTTGAAGTGGAAATTATGGTAGGAAAAACAAAACAAAACAATTACATTAAAAAAAGAAAAAAAAAAGATTCATCCCTCAAAGAGCCAGGGGAAAGCTTTGGACATAATGAAAACTGTACAGTAGAACAAGTGTCATGTTTAAGCAACTAGTTTTATTCAAGTGTCAGAAGGTCATGTGACAATATGATCAGAGAGATGGTAATGAGAAGAGAGAGGCACAATTATGAGAGTCTCATAAAAGAAATGTAGAATTTGGTAAACACTGTGATTCGCTTTTCAACTTTCACCCCTCCCCCTTATTGAATAGGTACTTGAGAAACAGTTGAAGGAATTGATCCAGACAGTAGGTCAATGAAGGTACTTTCAAGCCCTTGACAATCATTATTTCAAGAATTCTTGTCAAAGTCAATGAATGAATCACATTCCTGGAGATTGCAAGGACTGATTTTGCAAGGGCATGATGTCCTAATGAAACAATGAAAAGCAAAGAGATATTTGTGGGAAACCTGAAAAAAAAATTCTTTTTCTTAAGTGTTAGCCACAAGGAAAGATAGTCTCTATTCACCTGGAATCACTTTGCCATATGCAAGACCTGTCACTTTTTCTGCTGTCTTTTGGTAGCTTCCAAATGAAGCTCCATAGAAAAAAGGTAAAGCCAAGGGAACTGCCAACAAAAGAAACCAGAGCTGTTGGACTCAGTCATTTTTGAGGGCCGCCCTAACCTGTGATCCCAAGGATTTCTTCCTACCTAAGAATAGTGGAGATGATTTTTTTTCATTATTTTTAGCTGGAAGCATCTTAACTGGTAACAAAGCCTGTATAAGAAGATCTTGCCTCTTTCTCTAAAGCTTAATGCTAGTACTCAAAGGCTAAAGAGGCAACTGATTTAGTCTAGATAGTGTTACTCACAAAAGTCCTAATTTCAGGAAATATGTTATTTAAACTGGAATAAAAAAATTGTCAGAGTAGTGCATCCCTTTGAGGCTGTCATTAACACATTATCTATTTTCTCTTTTTTACCTAGAGAAGTGATTGTCAAATTTTAACATATATACAAATCAACTAAATCAGCTAAGGTGAGACTTGAAGTTCTGCATTTCCAACAAGCTCTGGGTGATGTTGGTTTAATTGGTCCATGGCTCAAACTTTGAGTAGCAAGAACCAAGTAGACTTCAGACTTTTGCAGATAGTAAGATCAATAAAAATTGGTAATTATTGTACTCTGAACATGTATTGTATTATACTCAAAAAGACCTGATGCATATATCTACATAAAATTCAAGTCTAAATAGGTCTCTATATTATGCATTCATCACCTCACATACCTATACATATATACGTATATATGTGTACATATATATATGTGTGTGTGTATATATGTATATATATGTGTGTATATGTGTGTGTATATGTGTGTGTGTATATATATATGTACACATGTACATATATGTGTATATATATATACACATGTACATATATGTGTGTATATATATGTACATGTACATATATATACATGTACATATATGTGTATATATATATATGTACATGTACATATATATATATATATATATATATATACAAATCTCATTTCACAAATTTCTAACGTATAACAGGAAGGATAGAGTGCTGGAGGGGAAAGTTCTTGATTAAATTTTCTTTTCCCACTTAATTCAATTTTACCAAAATGACTGACAATGCAAATATGGGAAAAACCATTACATACAAACTGGGCAAAATAAGCAATCTCAAGATACTCACACAGTTTATATGAAGAAACAATGTGTATAATGTAGTTATTCAAATAGCTTAATCTATTTTTCTTGGATAGTTTTAATTGGGCTCTTATCCAAATGCTTTCATTGCCCTAATTAGTTGTCAGTGTGGTCTGGATTTTCTTTAATTATTTGTATTGTTCTTTTTCTTAAATTTCTTGAACAAAATGGCCCTTTTCAATTGTGTGTTAAAAGTAAAATCCTATTAAAATGGAGAAATTTTATAAAGACGCAAATTTTGTGATATGTTCTGAATAATATTCTACTGTTTTTTTTCCCCTCTATATGGGAAGGAAGAGGTATATTTTGAATGGCAGATCATTATACTGTAATCACATTTTAGGAAATGCAAGGAGGAATGCTTTTCTCTTTTGCTTCCTTCACCCATTTGTGCAAATGTATAACCTGTAGGTATATTATAAACATTTATTTCAAAATACTTAAGTATTGGAATACTAAGTTATATTGGAATAATTAGTTATACTGGAATCTAGTTATATTAGGAATAATTAGCAGCCATAACACTTTAAACAAATATGTCTTAATATAATAGAAATGTATTCTCACTCATGTTCCCCAGTGAATGTCCTTCTGGCAGGGCAAAAGCTCCCCTCTAATGTATGTTTTCAGGTTCTTAGAGTTTTTCAATCTTTGGCTTTTTTTTGTTTTTTTCTACAAGGCCTTGGAATTTTCTGAATTCATCTAGTAAAAGATAAAAATGAGAGTAACATCTACCAAATTGTTAAAAGTCATGGTCTAGAAGCAATATATCACTTCTCCTAAATTTCACTGTTGGGAATTAGTCACACGCACTATACGGGAGTTTGGAAATGTAGTCCACAGCTGTGCCGATGTGTCCCCGAACTCAACACTATGGAAGGGGAAGCACACGTTTTGTAGACAGATAGCCAGCCATCTTGGCTGTAGTTTTATTTGTTCCTTACATACTCTGGACTAGGGGAGTCACTGGAAAGGTGGGTGAGACATCCAGCATTACTATGTAATGAGGGAAGCAAGAATGCAAAAAAAAAAAAAAAAAATGTAGTGCTGTGTGGGAAGGGTGGGTCTCTTTGATCACACAGGAGTTCCAAAATGTGAGGTGACCTGAATCTGTGGAAGCTGGTGGCACAACTGGTAAAACAATTCACCCAAGGCAGAACAAAGGAGAAAGAAGTTTATTGAATACACCACTAGGGAGCAGTGGACAGGACATCAAAGGAGAGAACAGTCTGCCACAAACCAGTGGGTGGGGATGGATTATTTATTTATTTATTTATTTGGGAGGGTATATTTAAATTGGAAAGGTGAGGAGGTAGGGGGACTTATGGACTTTTCCCTTTTTTGGTAACTGTGGCTGGTTTTAAGCAGCCCATTGGGCAATGCCTGGATGGCTCAGTTGGTTGAGTGTCAACTCTTGATTTCAGCTCAGGTCATGATCTCATGATTTCATGGGATTGAACCCCACATTGGCCTTTGTGCTGGCAGTGTGGGGCCTGCTTGGGATTCTCTCTCTCCTCTCTCTCTGTCCTTTCCCCACTCATGCTTTCTCTCTCTCTCTCTCTCTCTCAACATAAATAATTAATTAATTAATTAATAATTAATTAAAAAAATTGGTAGCACATTGGTTACTTAGGGCCTATGGTTATTTCAAGGTGAGTCACTTAATGAGCCTGTTTGTATTCAGCCAGGGGTTTGGGGTCACTGTGGGCACTTCCACCTTACTCAGGTTTCCATTTTTCAAGTCTATTGCCCAGAAGTGGCCTCTAAAGTAAGTGCTAGGAGTTGAAAACACAAGAAAGCATGTTTAACCAAAAATATTGTTTTTTCCAGTAATTTATTTTGGTGACATTAGAAGAGAAATTGAATGGATTTAGGAGAAAGAAGATTCAGGAGGAAGTTGCCATTACTCATTAAGTCTTGACAAGAGCTTAAATTTAGATATAACGGTGTGAAAGAAGAGAAGATTCAAGAGACATTTATTCAACAAAATTAAAGAAATTTTGTACCCTAAAAGGAGAAGCTACAATAGGTGTGATTTAATGAAGACCTTAAGAAACTGGATGGATGATGACATTGATTGTTATAGGAAATGAAAATTTCACAATAGATTTTGAGTGGGTGAATGTTAATCAGTTCATTTAGAAACACACACTAAAGAAATGTGAAACATGCAATAAAGATATACCAAAGCTACACTTCGGTTGTTATAGCACGGGAGGAGGATCAGAGATTGAGATAAAGAGAAAACATTCAACAGTACACAAACGGTAACTAAAGCCAAAAAGAAGATGAAATTGTAAGAAAGAATACACATAAACAGAAGAGGCAACGACTCGGGGTGCCTGCGTGGATCGATAGAGTAAGCATCCAACTCTTGATTTCTGCTCAGATCATGATCTCTTGATTTCAGCTCAGGCCATGGACTGAGCCCTGTGTCAGGCTCTGAGCTGAGCTTAGAGCCCACTTAAGATTTTTTTTCTCTCTGTCTTCTTCTGCCCCTCCCCCCTTGTGCTCTTGCTTTCTCTCAGAGGGGGAAAAAAGAGGCAAAGAGCCAATGACTAAAGACAAAAACTGAAATTTAGGCTGCAAATGAAAATGACATTGAATCAGAGAAATTAGATTTACTGTAAGATTTTTGCTCATTAAAAGAAGATAGATCAAATGGCTCAGTCTTTAGCGAGTCTTTAGCAAAATAAGTACAGTTGAATGAGTTTTCAATGGTCTTTAGTGTTTCGTTGGTCATAGATATTGTGATGGTTAATTTTGTGTGTCAACTTGACTGGTTAAGCATTATTTTTGAGTGGGTCTGTGGGAGTGTTTCTGGAAGAGATTAGCCTTTGAATTAGTGGATTCTCCTCAGTGTGAATGGACATCATCCCATCCATTTAAGGCCTGAACAGAACAAAAAGGCAGAGGAAGGCCGAATTCTTTCTTGCTGCCAATTTGAGTTGGACATCAGTTTCCTCCTGCCTTTGAACTAAAACCATTGCCTTCTACTTCTCAGGCCTCTGGTCATGAACTGATGTATATCATTGGCTTTCCTGGGTCTCCAGCTTGCAGATGGGAGGCTGTCGGACTTCACAGCCTCCATAATCACATAAATCAGTTCCTCATAATACATCACTTTATAAATATAAATAAAATAATGTGTAATAAATATATTTAAAAATAACATATAATAAATAACCTATTGGATCTGTTTCTTTGGAAGATCCTAATGCAGACATATTTAATAATCAGTGAAAGTCCTATCTCCTCTCTTAAAATAGGTACATATGATAGAGAAGCCCTGCAAAAGACTCTGTGCTGAAGGGGTGGACCCTGCTTGGGAGTCTCTCTCTGCCCCTGGCCAACTTGTGTGCCTGTGCAAGCATGTGCGCTCTCTCTCTCTTTCTCTCTGTCTCTCTCTCTCTCAAAGCAAATAAATAATTTTAAAAAGAGAAAGAAAACTCAAGGACATAATGAGTTTAGATTTTTAAAAAATCCATTCACTTCAATTTTATCTTTTATAAGGAAACCCTGAAGTATTATAAGATAAATAAAAATGCATTTTGTGTTGGTGTTTCAGAGCCAGATAGGTCATCTGCTACTTTTTCTAAAATGACATTGTCTTTTAATTCTGCTTTTAATTTTATGATTTCTTTTTTTCTTAATTTTTTACATTTATGTATTATTAGGAGACAAAGAGATACAGAGCATCAGCATGGGAGGGGCAGAGAGAGGGGGAGACACAGAATCTGAAGCAGGGTCCAGGCTCTGAGCTTCCAGCATAGGGCCTGATGCGGGGCTCGAACTCACAAACCGCCAGATCATGACCTGAGCTGAAGTCTGATGCCTAACCGACTGAGCCACCCAGGTGCCCATAATTTTATGATTATTTCCAATGAATTTGGAAAGTGATATTAGAATAGATTATTTGTTAATGCTCATTAAAAGAAAAAAAAACTTAGCTGAAAAAAAATGATGTCAACAATGCCCAATATAGACAGAGATAGTATCTATTAATTACTGAGTCAGCTAGAGGGAAGATAAAAGAGACTGATGTAAGTCAAGCGGAGAGTATTTTTTGCAATGTGTTTTCCAATGTTTTGTCCATTCTGATTGCAGAGGATCAAAGTAACTGATATTTTTCAATTTTCTAGAGGGATATATTCCTTTGATTAATTTTTACCTTTTAATTTGTATCACTCCTGCATTGTTACAGATTATAAGGTATAAATTAATATATTACATTTTGATCTTAAAAGCCAGGTTGGGGTGCCTGGGTGGCTCAGTCAGTTGAGCATAGGACTTCAGCTCCAGTCATGATCTCACAGTTCTTGGGTTCAAGCCCTGTGTCAGGCTCTGTGCTGACAGCTCAGAGCCTGGAGCCTGCTTTATATTCTGTGTTTCCCTCTCTCTCTGCCCCTCCCCCTTGCGCTCTCTCGCTCTCTCTCAAAAATAAATAAGCATTTAAAAAGATTTTAAAAAGAAGCCAGGTTAATTCATTTTTATATGATATCGTAAATTGTATTAAATTCATAATTTAAAATAACTACTTCCGATTCTTGGTCATTTTTCACATCTCCATGAATAGTTAAGTTTTAGTTGTTGGGCTTTTTTGTCAGTTGCTTTGTTCTGTTATTTATTTATTTATTTATGCAATAATTTTCCTATCTGAGTTAGTAATCACTGTGCACTAACTTCAGGGTGGCAGGCACTAGGACACTGAAATAGAGAATTGGTCATAACACTCTGTGAAGAGTTTATTATTCCATTATTAAATTCCAATGCAGGATCTCATTTCTGTTCCCACAACTAGTACAATAAATAGGCTCCCGATGTCAATGGCCATTTCCATAGACATTATTTTACTTAGCTCATTTTAATTAAATACTAATCATATACTAGGCACCACATTAGGAGCTGAGAAATAACTAGACAAGGGTACATATACTAAGTTCTAGAAGAAATATAGACACTTACCCCCTCACAGTATAGCACAGACTCAGATTCAGTACCCCTTCATTTGACTAATGGTTATTAAATACCTTTTACTTGAAGTGCCTGACTTCTCCATAAGCCCACTCCCAGTCAACATTCTCCAGCTTCCTTGATCTAAGCAGACTGGACTCCCTTTGTAGATGTTATCATGTACCTGGAGAATAATAACTTTGTAAAACAATATTTAATATTTTTAGAGCCGTTGTAAATTCCAGCAAAATTGAGAAGGTGTGGAGATACCCCACATACTCCCTGTCCTCACATGTGCATTCTCCTTCACCACCAGTGTAGTACGTTTGTTACCAAGGATGAATCTACACTGATACATCAGAGGTACCCAAAGTCCATAGTTTACCTTAGGGTTCACTCTTGGGTTTAGACAAATGCATAATGACATATATTCATCGTTATGATATCATACAGGATATTTTCACTACCTTAATACTCTTATGTGCTCTGCCTATTCATCCCTCCCTCATCCCTTCACTCCTAGCAAATCTTTTCATTATCACCAAAGTTTTGCCTTTTCTAGAATGTCATATAGTTGGAATCCTATAGTACACACTATTTTTGGTTTGGCTTCTGGCATTGAGTAATAGGTATTTTAGTTTCTTCCAGGTATTTTTCATGGCTTGATAACTCACTTTTTAGTGCTGATGAATAATATTCTATCCTCTGAAAACACCAAAGTTTACTTATCCATTCACCTACTGAGGGACAACTTGGTTGCTTCCAAGTTTTGACAATCATAAATAAAGCTGCTGTAAATATTCATGTGCAGGTTTTTGTGTAGACATAGATTTTCAACTCCTTTGAGTAAATACCAAGAAGCATACTTACTGGGTACCATGATAAAGATATGTTTAGTTTTATAGAAAACTGCCAAACTATTTCCCAAAGTGGCTGAATCATTTTGTGTTCCCACCAGCAATGAATGAGAGTTCCTATTGCTCCATACCCTCACCAGGATTGGGTGTTGTCAGTGTTCCAGATTCTGGCCATTCTGATTCGGTACCTACTGGTATCTCGTTGTTTTAATGACAAAGATATGGGCACTTTTTGATATACACTTTTTTTTCCCCATCTATATATCTTCTTTAGTGAGGTGTCTGTTAAGGTCTGTGGCCTATTTTTTTAAGTGGGCTTTCTGTTTTTTATAGTTGAGTTTTAAGAATTCTTTGTTTAGGGACTCCTGGGTGGCTCAGTCTGTTAAGCGTCCGACTTCAGCTCAAGTTGATCTCGTGGTTCATGAGTTTGAGCCCCATGTCGGGCTCTGTGCTGACAGCTGAGAGCCTGGAACCTGCTTCGGATTCTGTCTCCCTCTCTCCGCCCCTACCCTGATCGCACTCTGTCTCCCTCTGTCTCTCTATCTCAAAGATAAATGAACATTTAAAAAAATTTTAAAAAAAAGTTCTTTGTTTATTCTGGATAACGGTCCTTTATAAGAGATTTCTTTTGAAATATTTTCTCCCAATCTGTGGTTTATCTTCTAATTCTCTTGACATTGTATTTTTCACAGAGCATAAGTTTTTAGTATTAATGAAGTCCAACTTATGGATTTTTTTCTTTCATGGATCATGTCTTTGATGTTATGTCCAAAAAGGCATAAACATATCCAAAATCACATATGCTTCTCCTATATTATCTTCTAGGAGGTTTATAATTTTATGTTTTAACATTTGGATTCAATATCTTTTGAGTTAATTTTTGTGAAGAGTGTAGGTCTGGGTCTAAATTCATGTTTTGTTTGTTTGTTTGTTTGTTTGTTTGTTTGTTTTGCATGTAGATGTCTACTGTTTTCAGCACCATTCATTGAAGACACTATCTGTACTTCACTCTATTGACTTTGCTTCTTTGTCAGAGATATGTTGACGATATTTGTGTGGGTCTATTTCTATACTCTCTAATCTGTTCCATTAATCTTTCTATTACTTTGTTAATACCACACATCTTAATTACTGTAGCCTCTGTAGTAAGTCTTGATGTCAGGTACTATCTATCATCCTACTTTGTTCTTCTCCCTAAATATTATCTAGTCTATTTTGTGTATTGGACTCCATATAAACTTTAGAATCAGTTTTTTTTTTCTTAATATATATAAAATAACTTGCAGGGATATTGATTGACACAGCATTGAATCTCTAGGTCAAGCTGGAAACAACTGAGATCATTACAGTATTGAGACTTCCTATCCATGAATATGGACTATCTCCCTTTTATTTAGTTCTTTGATTTCTTTTATTAGTTTTTTTTTTCTAGTTTGTTAGGTTAATACCTAAGGATTTCATTTTTTATGGAATGATATTGTGTTTTAAATTTCAAATTCTACTTGTTTATTTTGGTTTATAGGAAAGCAATGGACTTTTGCATACTAACTTTATACCTTGCAGTCTTGTTATAATTGCTTATTAGTGCCAAGAGATTTTTTTTTGTTATTTCATATTTTCTATGTAGATGATCATGTCATATGTGAACAAAGACATTTTTATATCTTCCTCCCAAAGATATATGCCTTTAAAATTTTTTTAATGTTTATTTATTATTGAGACAGAGACAGAGCGTGAACAGGGGAGGGGCAGAGAGAGAGGGAGACACAGAATCTGAAACAGGCTCCAGGCCCTGAGGTGTCAGCACAGAGCCCGATACGGGGCTTGAACCCACGAACTGCGAGATGATGACCTGAGCCATAGTTGGACTCTCAACTGACTGAGCCACCCAGGCGCCCTGCCTTTTTAAATTTCCTTTTCTTTCCTTCCTGCATTAGCAAGGACTTCCAGTACAATGTTGAAAAGAGTGATGAGGAAGTACATTTGTGACATTTACCTGGTCTTCATGGAAACACTTTGAGTTTCTCAGTATTAAGTATGATATTATCTGTGGATTTTTTTTTAGGTATTCTATATCAAGTGAAGGAAGTTCCCCACTATTCCTAGTCTACTGAGAATGAGTTTTTATCATGAATGGGTATTGGGGAAACAATCACTTTTTTCCCCCAAATTTTTATTTAAATTCTAGTTAACATATAGTGTAATATCGGTTTCAAGAATAGAATTTAGTGATTTATCGCTTACATATAACTTTATCGCTTACATATAACATTCAGTGCTCATCATAACAAGTGCCCTCCTTAATACCCATAACCCATTTAGCCCACCCACCACCTCCCTCCCTCCATCACCTCTCAATTTGTTCTCTTTAAAAGTCTCTTGTGGTTTGCCTGCCTTTCTTTCTCCCATATGTTCATGTGTTTTGTTTCTTAGATTCCTCATGTAGATAAAATCATATGGTATTTGTCTTTCTTTGACTTATTTTTCTTAGCATAATACACTGTAGCTCCATCCACATCATTGCAAATGGCAAGATTTCATTCTTTTTGAAGTAATATTGGATGAAGTAATGAAGGCTGAGTAAAATTCCATCATATCTATATATATGATGGACATTTGGGCTCTTTCCATAGTTTAGCTATTGTTGATAATGCTCCTATAAACACTGGGGTACATGTACTCCTTTGAATTTTTATTTTTGTATTCATTGGGCAAATACTTAGTAGTGCAATTGCTGAATTGTAGGGTAGTTCTCTTTTTTATCTTTTTTGAGGAACCTCCATACTGTTTTCCAGAGTGGCTGTATCAGTTTTCATTACCACTGACACTGTAAGAGGGTTCCTCTTTCTCCATATCCTTGTCAACACCTGTTGTATATTGTGTTGTTAATTTTAGTCATTCTTAACAGGTGTGAGGTGGTATCTCATCATAGTTTTGATTTATATTTCCATGATGATCAGTGATGTTGAACATCTTTTCGTGCATCTGTTGGCCATCTTAATGTCTTCCTTGGAAAAATGTTTATTCATGTCTCTGCACATTTCTTAACTGGATTATTTGTTTTGTAGGTATTGAGTTTGATAAATTCTTTATAGATTTTGGATACTAACCCTTTATCAGCTATACCATTTGCAAATATCTTCTCCAACTCTGAAAATCATAGAACACTTATGAAAAAATTGAAGAGGACACAAAGAAATGGGAAAAAAGCTCATGCTCATAGATTAGAGACCAAACATTATTAAAATGTCGATACAATCCAAAGCATTCTACACATTTATTGTAATCCCTATCAAAATACCATCAGCACTTTTCACAAAGGAAGAACAATCAATCCTAAAATTTGTATAGAACCACAAAAGACCCTGAATAGCCAAAGAATCCTGAAAAAGAAAAGCAAAATTGGAGGCATTACCGATTCTGGACTTCAAGGTATATTAAAAAGTTGTAGTCATCAAGACAGTATTGTTTTGTCACAAAAACAGAAACATTGATCAGTGGAACAAAATAGGAATCCCATAAATGGACCCACAACTGTATGGTCAACTCCCCTTCGACAAAGCAGGAAAGAATATTGAATGCCAAAATGACAGTCTCTTCAACAAATAATGTTGGGAAAACTGTATAGCAACATGCAGAAAAATAAAACTGGATAACTTTCTTGCACCATATACAAAAATAAATTCAAAATGGATGAGAAGCCTAAATGTAAGATCAGAAACTATCAAAATTTTAGAGGAGAACACAGGCAGCTACTTCCTTGATCTTGGTCGGAGCCACTTCTTACTAGACTATTGCTGGAGGCAAGGAAAACAAAAGCAAAAATGAGCTATTGGGACTTCATTAAGATAAAAAGCTTCTTGGGGCACCTGATTGGCTCAGTTGGTTAAGTGTTTGACTTGGGCTTGGGTCATGATCTCGTGGTTCATGGGTTCGAGCCTGCATCCAGCTCTCTTGCTGTCAGCATGGAGCCACTTGAGATCCTCTGTCTTCCTCTCTCTCTACCCTTCCCCCACTCACTCACTCACTGTTTAATAAATACACATTAAAAAAACAAGCTTCTGCATGGTGAAGGAAACAATCACAAACTAAAAGGCAGCCTACAGAATGGGAGAAAGCAATCACTTTGAATAGAAGAATGGCACCAGGGCCATCTGAAAATTCCAAAAGATTTTTTTCTATGTAAATGGATTGGTGACAATTCCTTGCCCACAGAGAGCATACTAAACATATTAAACAATAGCATTAGAACATAAGTAATGAGATTTTTAAGTCTTTGAAACTTTAAAAGATAATTTCAAAGGTTTAAGGGAAAGACAGAAATATACTACCAGTGTGAGATGAAGTCTTTTCTCTTTCCTTCTCCCTCTCTTTTTCTATTCTTATCCTAAACCTTTTCCCCAATATGCAATACTTATTTAGAGGAAGGCTACTAAGGGAACTATCAAAGACAAGAACAGAATGTGACCATGTGACTTTATGTATGAAGATGGAAGAGGCTAAAAGTTCTCAGTTTTCCGTAGCATTTCCTTTTAGGATTTTGTTGTTGTGATGATGGTTGCTGGTAATGACTATCTAAGTGTCCATTCCATTCTCCTTTTGCTGCAGAAGCTGGAAAATTAAAATTATCTGCATTAACAGCTAGGATTCTGAATGCAAATTTGAATCAATCAATTATATGCATTCAAGTGAGGTTTGAAAATAGCAAAGGGAGTTATGTTGCTGCTCTTTTGATTATTTTCTCATCACGGAGTGGTGAATATATAGTCTACCTCCCACAGGCCTGCCTGGTGGGGGCAGAAGTTATGTCTGCTGCTCTCTGTGGTTCAAAACCTCACCAGAGTTCCACAGAGGAGCTTGAGAAGTGAGCAAAAGCTCTTAGCTGTAAGCTGACATTGAACTGAACACGTTTCTTCTTAACTACTAGGTGGAAACTATTGCAGTTATAACAGGTGGCTGCACAAAGCATATTTGATTTGCCATAGGGATTCTGCACACTTCCCTCTTCTCTTTCTACCTCAGGAAAACATTGTCCTCTTTTGTGCTACTCCTTCCCTCATACATGTTGTTTCACTTCTTTGGTTTACTAGACTCTGTGCTCCTTGAGGGCATGAGTCAGGATTTTTTATATATTCGTATCCATGGTACTGTGCTGGACATGTCATGGAACTCACAAATAATTTTTGAGTGAGTGAATGAATGAATTAATGAATAACAAGCATGAGAATTTTTTGGATTTGACCATTCTTCAAACTACCTGCAGTTCTGCCTTCAAAAAGACGTATTATGTTTTTTTGTCATTTCTAAGAAAGCCCAAGTCTTCAAATCCTCTAGGGGGGAGGAAATGTATTTAAAAATAGATATTACAGTATACATTACGTAGCCAACCTGGAAAGAAATAAGAAATGTAGTAATTTTCTTCAGCGCATATCTATTAATTTGTTGAGGTTATGGCAAGGTGTGGGTCACTACCAGAAAACAATTGCAGACTTTGGAAATGTAGATTCTTGGTTAGTTTTTAGTACTGAATTTGTACATTTTACCTTCCTGCAGGAATTTTATTTACTTTTTGACTATGTATTTAATGCAGTACTTATTCTTGTGGTCTAAATTCATTTATGTTCCTATTTTCAAAGGTGATTTAAATTCAGAACTAAAGAATGAATAGGGCCAAAGAGTTGCAAATTCATGTGACTCATCACTATTTCTTGTTTATGACATATTCCCCTTCACAGCCTTGTGAACCTGAACTTATACAGGCTATAGCATAAAAGCCAAATTAATATTAAGTGTTTGATCTCTGCATGTCTCATTTTGTGGCTCAAGAAACTGAAGCAGTTAAGCTATATATTCTGCATAGAGACCAGAAAGCATAACACCTTCAAAGGAATATACATGTATATAAAAATGTGTATTCCTATGTGAAAACATTCCATATTCCATGAGAGCAATCCCATCATTATTCAAACGGGAAAATGGCTCAGGACTTAATGATTATTGCTTGAATAAGCGATATAAATTCATTTCATACCTTATTTTTTGGCATCTTTCCTAGAGAACAATAGGAAAACTTAGATTTATGAGTTATATCATGTCTGTTTTATTATTTTTTTCCTACCAAATATGCTATAAGTTTCCCCAGTTCAAACAAGCCTGGACATGAAACTCACATTATTGATAATAAGAAACTGTCTCTGTCTCTCTGCATAATTACAAATCAAAAGAAATCCAGAAACTAATTTGTTCCTAACCAATTTCAGAAGATCTCAGGGACATTGTCACACTTACTCTCCAACACTCTCCTCTTATATATTTGTATATGCTGTTTAAAATGACTGCTCTGAAGTGGGTAGCTCAGTGTTAATCTCCCCTTCATATATCACACGTTTTAAAAAGGATATTTTAGTGATATAGAAAAAGACACAGGTTTTAAAAATCTCTGTGTACAATATTTTAGGTGAGTTCCTGGGGAGAGTTAGGGTCTTAGGCCACAGATGAAATCTTTACAGGTATCTCTCTGCTAACCATTTGCTTTTGGACAAAGCATGCAGATCCTGAGTCCCTTTTCCCTTTTGGTAAAAATATCATGGCCCATTCTGAAAATGGATGGCTGGAGAGCCTGCCTTAAGGGCATTCAACCATGAGGTGAGTTTTCTGTGGGGGGATAGCTGACACCAAGTATGGGTGCCTCTATTTCATCTGAGAATGCATTCATAAATTACTCATGTGAAAAATGACCTGTTTTCTGCCCATATAACTGTTGACAATCTCTTTGTAATTTAACTAGAATATTAATGAAAAAATATCCCAATACGTACATGTTCATTTTGTTACTTAAGGTTGTATTTACTTACATGATGATTGTGTGATTAGGTGACTTTTTCAGTCTTCATAAATCTAGCTCAACAGAAGATTTTTTTCCCTTTCATATGTTCTAAAAAATAACTCTTTATTGTGGGTTCAAGAAATTCAGCTAGGCTTAAGGAGGTATAAATGGATATTAACAGTCTATGTGCTATACAACTTTAGCTCAATAAGCAAAATGCACATGAAAAGGATTGAGGTTAATAAGACTCTGTGGCTTAATAGAGATATAATATAGATATTACACTATCTAAGTGGAACAGAGCTCCTGATTTCCAGTGGAAATTCTTACATCAGTGTACTGCTTTTTAATGATTAGATATTTTGGTAGGTAAAATACTTCTGCCTTCTTTAAAGAAGAAAGGCGACTTGTTTGTAACTAGGAAGTAAAGTTCAAAGTCATAAGATGCCTTCCCTTAACTATGGTAAGAAAGCTTGAACACATTTTTTTGTCTTGAATTAAATGTTTATTGATTTTCTCATTTTAACTCAGATGCCAACTGTGTTTAAAAGTACTTTTTTCCCCCTGCATATGTGGAAGCCTTCAATTCATCCACATTTTATTTGTATATGTACTGAGAATTGGGGTGCATGTTATTGGGCACAAAGCATGGGAATTTTGAGCTAGATGCAATCTTTGTGGTCATTTGACTCAATCTCATCATTTTACAGCTCAAAAAAATTGATGCTGAGATGGAATATGATATATCTTCAAGGTTACAGCGAGGTTCATAGCAAAACTTAAATTTGAACTCAGATCTGTGACATCTCAATCACCCATACTCTTTCTTGTGCTGTGTTCTACCCAAAGTGAAGCAAATATGTCAGTTCATATACATAAGTGAATAATGCTGAGTAAGTAATTTTATTAGAATTTACTCAAAGCTACTCTCCTGGAATTTTTACTACTATCCTTACAGTTTTAGGATATGGACAGAGTTGGATAGTTTAAGATGTGGGCACAGTTGAAACTCATGATTCATTGTCAGAACTGTAAAGTTTGAGAAAAAAAATACATACATAAAAATTGAATCATTGTTTTATGAATGAAAAGTGTCAGAATGAGGAAACAGAAAAAGTATAAAAAGTGTGCTTTGTGCTGAAGGATTTGGGGAACCACTTTGGTTTGCAGGATTATCAAACTTTTACACATAAAATTTAAAAGCAATTAATAATTCATTAAGTCTGTTTTTATATTTTCTCAACTTCAAATATTTTTGTGCTTTCTTAGAGGTAGGTAGTCTTCAGAATGTAGCAGTTGAATAGAAAATGACTGAGTCTAAAGTGGGAAGAAAAAAAAAATGGTATTGCATGTTTTTAATAACATGGGACAATATGGTACTTACGGAAAAGTTGCAACATATATGAATCTTAAATATTTCCTGCCTCAGGTTAATCAATGTATTATTTCTGCATTCAAAAATAAACTACCCAGCTCATTCTTTGCCCTCTGGCTTTATTTTGATTTCTACCTTTTTTTCTTTCCCCACAACACTTTTGCTTCAGTACTTTTTGCTCTAAGAGATGCTAATCAAATGTATAGGGTATTTCAAGTGATTAACATTGGAAAAGCAATTAACTGCCTAGAAATAAATGCCACCATCTTTTGTATGCAAAGAAGACAGTGCACCAACTGTGGAATTTAGTCAATGGCAGAAAACTAAGAGATGAGCATAATTCTCCCAACTTAACATGGCCCATAGTTGTCTAATTTAATGTAATATTTCTGTGCCCAACTAATGATTATGGTGATGATGTTGGAAAATAAATTTTCAATTTGTGTGTGTTCTATCTACTAAAGATTGAATGTAGGCTAATGTCACTTATGATTACAGAATCCCTATTTGAATATTTAGTTACTCTGGTTCTGTTTACAGCTCTACCATTGACAGCTGCACATTGAACATCCTGAAACATGTCACTCTTTAGAAATGCTTGCTGAAGATGATCCACTGATCAGATATGCTAAAAGAGGGCATTTTACACACAAGTATGAACTTCAAATCTTTATCTCATATTGAAATGCACAATGAGTAGACTATATTGAGGATTCTAAGTTTTTAGAGAACTGAATTTATTTGTCACCGTATGAATAATTGTCTGACTTTGCCAATGATTATTCCACTTTAAACGTTTCAATCTTTGTTGAGATCTCTACATGAAAAGAAGTTCTAAGAAATAAGTATATGAGTTTATTCATCTTTGAGGATTTATTTTCAATCTACAGACGCAAAGGAACTAACATCAGGCTATTGCTATTAAATTTTTAGAAATACTACCCAAGCAGTAAGATTTCCTGACCTTGCAGGCTAATAAAATGTTTTAATGTATCAGAATCAGCAGAGCATGTGGGCGGATAAGTCACTGAGCTAATTAGTCATCCCTCTCCCAAGCGCTGTGTATGACTTAGTGGAGTGTGTTTAGCATTACAAGTAAATCAACATTGTTGCAGCAGGGAAGCATCATTTCTGAGTCATTTCCATAACTCTGCCACCTTGACTTTCCAATAAAATCTTCCAAGTTTATGATGCTTACAGCTTGTAAAAACAGAATGTAGCAGGAAGGAAAATTGATGCCGCAGATAATCATATGATAACCATAATACACTAACTTTAAGAATCAGAATGGATTCCTGAGTAATGAATATGAAGATGTGAATATGTCAGTTCACATACCTAAATGAACAATGGTGAATATGTCATTTTTATTAGACCTGACCTACAGCTATTTCACTGGTATTTTTGCTTATTTTCTGCCCTTATAGTTTTAGAATGTTGGCACAGTTGAATGGAAAAACAGCAAAATTGATCTACAGCTAGAAGAGGTTGAGGTTGACTTTCAGGCAGGTCCTTCTTTGTAAGGGAGTAACAAAATGAACTCTCATGGTTCTCCTTGGAAGAATTCCAAGGAACAGGAAACGTGGTAATAATAAAACAAAAATTTTAAACTTTCTGTATAATTATATTTTTGTGTTTAATTTTCACTTATGCCTTTTATAGTCTGTTTTGCAAACATTTCCTCTTTGGTCCCCTGAGTGAGTAAACTCAGACAACTTTAATTTTTTAAATGGAAAACGAGATACAGTGAGCCAAAGTCTATTGATAGAGATTATCTGCTTGAAAGTGGCAAAACCCATATACCCAATACATAAATAAAATGAAAAAGGGATTGAAAGATTCCAATAAGGAGAGGTGAAAGATGCAGCTCCAATGATTAACACCTTCTGTGTCTCTCCTTCTCAATTCTTTCTGTCCTTCATCTTTTAAATAAGACAAACCTCTCTGATCCCAAAACTCTTTTCCTTGACTCTATTTTCCCCCACCATTCTATTCTTTCTTTCTCTTCAATTCCAACACCTGAAAGGAACAAACAACCATCACTTTCTCACCAACAATTCCCTTTGTAAACATTTGCAATCTGGCTCCTTATTCTCACTATGGAGAAATTGCTCTCTTGTTATTCACCAAAGTTTATCCTTAACTCCAATATTTGGTTCTCTGCAATTCCTCATCCATCCTTGAGCTCTCTGCAGCATTTAGAACTCTTGAACATTTGCTGACTTAAACTCTCTCCCCTCTCTTGAGTTCAATGACAACTGCAGGCACCTGGAATAAAGAGCATTTCTCAGACCCTACTTCTGCCTCCCCCTCTTCCAGGTCTTTAAAAAAGCCTTGTTTAAGTTTCTTTCTTTAGATGTCTTTCTGGTTTGTCAATATCATGTATTCCTATGAGCTCAAATATTACCTTGCTGGGTTATTCCCAATTTCCTTCCTCAACTTCACTTTGCTTTTGAGTGACAGACCCATATTTCCAATTACCTGTTAGACATTTTCATATAAACTCAGTTTAACTAAAGCTGGACTTATCTCATTCTTTAAGACCATCTCAATTATTGTGGCACTATGCACCACCCCTAGATCAAAACCAAACAAAGCAAAAATTAAACAAAAACAAGAATGTTGTTGACACAAATAAGTACTTCATTCCAAGCTTGCATTATTTCTTTTTGATTCTCTTTCTACCCTCTCATCTGTTTTTTTTTTTTTTTTCATACCATTTTCACTATTTCTTCCCTATCTCAGTTCTAATACTTAGAACTAATGAACTTCTTTGGTTAGGTTTATTCCTAGGTATTTTATGAGTCTTGGTGCCATTGTGAATGGGATCAGTTTCTTTATTTGTCTTTCTGTTGCTTCATTATTAGTGTATAAAAATGCAACTGATTTCTGTACATTAATTTTGTATCCTGTGACTTTGCTGAATTCATGTATCAGTTCTAGCAGACTTTTGGTGGTCTATCAGGTTTTCCATGTATAATATCATGTCATCTACATAAAGTGAAAGCTTGACTTCATCTTTGCCAATTTTGATGCCTTTGATTTCCTTTTGTTGTCTGATTGCTGATGATAGAACTTCCAACACTATGTTAAACAATAGCGGTGAGAGGGGACTATCAAAAGATGTAAAAGATCTGTATGCTGAAAACTATAGAAAGCTTATGAAGGAAATTGAAGAAGATATAAAGAAATGGAAAAACTTTCCGTGCTCATGGATTGGAAGAATAAATATTGTTAAAATGTCAATACTACCCAAAGCAATCTACACATTCAATGCAATCCCAATCAAAATTGCACCAGCATTCTTCTCAAAGCTAGAACAAGCAATCCTAGATTTGTATGGAACCACAAAAGACCCCCAAGGAGCCAAAGTAATATTGAAGGAGAAGACCAAAGTGAGAGGCATCACAATCCCAGACTTTAGCCTCTATTATAAAGCTGTAATCATCAAAACTTTATGGCATTGGCACAAAAACAGACACATAGACCAATTGAATAGAATAGAGACTCCAGAATTGGTCCTGCAAAAGTATGGCCAACTAATCTTTGACAAAGCAGGAAAGAATATCCAATGGAAAAAAGACAGCCTCTTTAACAAATGGTGCTGGGAGAACTGGACACCAACATGCAGAAGGATGAAACTAGACCACTTCCTCACACCATTCACAAAAATAAACTCAAAATGGATAAAAGACCTGAATGTGATACAGGAAACCATCAAAACCCTAGAGGAGAAAGCAGGAAAAAACCTCTCTCACCTCAGCCGCAGCAACTTCGTACTTGACACATCTCCAAAGGCAAGGGAATTAAAAACAAAAATGAATTATTGTAACCTCATGAAGATAAAATCTTCTGCACTGCAAAGGAAACAACCAACAAAACTAAAAGGCAGCTGATGGAATGAGAGAAGATATTTACAAATGACATATCAGACAAAGGGCTAGTATCCAAAATCTATAAAGAACTCACCAAATTCCACACCTGAAAAACAAATAATCCAGTGAAGAAATGGGCAGAAAACATGAATAGACCTTTCTCTAAAGAAGACATCCAGATGCCCAACAGGCACATGAATAGATGCTCAATGTCATTCCTCATCAGGAAAATACAAATCAAAACCACACTGAGATATCAACTCACGCCAGTCAGAATGGCTAAAATGAGCAAACCAGGAGAATATAGATGCTGAGAGATGTGGAGAAATGGGAACCCTCTTGCACTGTTGGTGGGAATGTAAACTGGTGCAGCTGCTCTGGAAAACAGTGTGGAGGTTCCTCAAAAAATTAAAAATATATCTACCCTATGACCCAGCAATAGCACTGCTAGGAATTTACCCAAGGGATACAGGAGTGCTGATGCATAGGGGCACTTGTACCCCAGTGTTTATAGCAACACTTTCAACAATAGCAAAATTATGGAAAGAGCCTTAATGTCCATCAACTGAGGAATGGATAAAGAAATTGTGGTTTATATACACAATGGAATACTACTTGGCAATGAGAAAGAATGAAATATGGCCTTTTGTAGCAACGTGGAGGGAACTGGAGAGTGCTATGTTAAGCGAAATAAGTCAGACAGAGAAAGACAGATACCATATGTTTTCACTCTTATGTGGATCCTGAGAAACTTAACAGAAGACCATGGGGGAAGGGAAGGAGACAAAAAAAAGTTAGAGAGGGAGGGAGGCAAACCATAAGAGACTCTTAAAAACTGAGAATAAACTGAGGGTTGATGGGGGGTGGGAGGGAGGGGAAAGGGGATATGGGCATTGAGGAGGGCACTTGTTGGGATGAGCACTGGGTGCTGTCTTTTACAAAAAAAAGCAATGAATTTCTCTGTTGCTTCAGTTTTTAACTATCGAAAGGGATTTGTATTAGCATAGTATATTTTACCACTGTTATGAGATTAAATAACTTGATACACAAAGAACAGTTAAGCCAAAGTCTGGCACAAAGGAATCACTTAATATCCACTTTTGCCACTGCCATGACTACTGTTACTATTACTACTACAATCAAGGTCACCTACATAATTTGTGGAGCCCATTGAAAAATGAAAGTGTGAGGTCTGTTGTTCAACAAGCAGGAAAAAATGTTTAAATCAGGTTGTATTACTTTTTCTGATTCTAACCACATTTCCAAGGTCAGTGTCTGTTCTAGAGAGTGACCAAGTTAGTGTCAAAGAGAAATTCAGCAGACACTGGTTAAAAGTTGCAAGACAGGGGTACCTGGGTGGCTCAGTCAGTTAAGAATCTAACTCTTGATTTTGACTCAGGTCATGATCTCACAGATTATGAGATCAATCCTGGCACCAGTCTCTGTGCTGACAGCCTAGCATCAGAATCTACTTGGGATTTTCTCTCTCCCTTGCTCTGTCTCTGAGCCTCTCCGACTTGTGTGTGTGTGCACGCACTTTCTATCTCTCTCAAAATAAATAAATAAACATTTAAAAAAAGAAAAACTTTAGAAGTTGGAAGAAAGGGGCACCTGGGTGGGTCAGTCCATTAAGCATATGACTTTGGGTCAGGTTGCAACCTAGTGCCTTGTTGGTTCAGCTCTGTGTTTGGGCTCTGTGCTGACATCTCAGAGCCTGGAGCTTGCTTTGGTTTCTGTGTATCCCTCTCTATCTGACCTTCTCCCACTCATGCTCTCTCTCTGTCTCAAAAATAAACATTAAAAAATAAAAATAATAAAAGTTGCAAGACAGATTTTATTCAGACTACTGCAGTAGGAGAGAGATATTTCAGTATAATCTGGGTTCAACTCCACCAAAATGTAATATAGGAGGTTTTTAAATGCAAGAATGCACTAAATTTAGGAAAAGTACTGAATTGCATTAAAGGGGCTTGGCCAATGTGACTAGGCCATCGTAGTTTGTTAATTGGCAGTTACCTGGGGGAGAAACAAACTTTTTATATCTTTAGAACAGGAGATAGTTTTGCAAATTAGAGAAGGTGCCCACCAAAGTTAGGCTTACTGTCCCAAGGGAACTGGGAAATAGGACAGCCATCTCCCTGGATGTTTGCATTTTATTTATTTATTTATTTATTTTGAGAGAGACAGAGATAACACAAGTGGGGTAGGGGCAGAGAGAGGGAGAGAGAGAGAGACAATTCCAAGCAGGCTGTGCCCTGCCAGCACAGAGCCTGAAGCAGGGCTTGAACCCATGAAACTGTGAGATTATGACCTGAGTTGAAAACAGCGTCAGATGCTTAACTGACTGAGTGTCCCTGGATATTTGCATTTTCAAGCAATGGCCCCCAGTTATTCAAGGAGACAATTTTGAGTGGTAGAAGACTTACACCTCAAAGGGACAGTGAAATAATTTATAAGTAACTCCTGTAAGAAAAAATAGAGGTCAGGGGCCTAGGTCTGGTTGGAATAAAGAGTAAATTCCTTTGTCAGCTGTATTAGATTTTTCCAGAGAAACAGAACCAAATGAGATACACACATACATGTAAACACATACTCAATTATATGTGATTTATTATAAGCAATCAGCTCACATGGTTATAAAGGCTGAGAAGTCCCAAGATCTGCAGCCTGCAAGGTGGATGTAGGAGAGCCATAATGTAGTTCCAGTCTGTATCTAAAGACCTGAGAACCAAGAGAATCAATGGTTTAAGTTCTAGCCTACAGCCAACAGACTCAAGACCTGAAAAGAGCCAAAACATTTCAGTTTGAATTTGAAAGTCAGGGAGAGATCAATGTTCCAGGTCAAGGCAGTCAGTCAGGAGGAATTTCCTCTTATTCCTGGGAGGGTGAGCTTTTTTTCTATTCATGCCTTTAGTTGATTAGATGAGGACACCTTCACATTAGGAAGAGCAATTTTCTTTTTTTTTTTTTTTTTTAAGTTTACTTTGTTTTGTTTTGTTTTGAGAGAGAGAGAGACAAAGCATGAGCGAGGGAGGGGTAGAGAGAGAGGGAGATGGAGAATCTGAAGCAGGCTCCAGACTCTGAGCTGTCAGCACAGAGCCTAATGTGGGGCTCGAACTCACAAAGCGTGAGATCATGACCGGAGCTGAAGTCCGACACTGAAAGAACAATTTTCTCTACTCAATCAAAAGTTAATTTCATTCTAGGGGCGCCTGGGTGGCGCAGTCGGTTGAGCGTCCGACTTCAGCCAGGTCACGATCTCACGGTCCGTGAGTTCGAGCCCCGCGTGGGGCTCTGGGCTGATGGCTCGGAGCCTGGAGCCTGTTTCCGATTCTGTGTCTCCCTCTCTCACTGCCCCTCCCCCGTTCATGCTCTGTCTCTCTCTGTCCCAAAAATAAATAAAAAAAAAAAAAAAAAAAAAAAAAGTTAATTTCATTCTAAAACAACCTCACCGACAGTAATGCCCCACCAACACCATTGGTATACCGTGGCCCAGTCACGTTGACTTACGAAATTAACCATTACAACATTGTTGGGCTTTCTCAAGTAGACATTTTAAGAGGGTGGAGGTGGTGGCTGTGATTATCCTAGGAACATGGTCTTGGGTCAATAGAAGGTATGCTAGAGTTTGGCCAATTCTCTTAGCATGGGAGGTTGGATGGTGTCCTTTGTGCTAAAAGTTTTATGGTTCTCATCAGTCAACTGGCATTCTTATTATATAATCTCTTTTAGGAGAGTTTCATGAGATTTACTTGGTAATGTTTTAAGCCACTTTAGGATTCTAGGTAATTTTAAATAAGGATTGGTTATGATAAAAATAATAAGATAATTATATTGATTTATATACCCATTGTAGAATTGTGAGTTTTAAAGTTGAACTGCTTTCTGGGTTTTGAAGAACTATAGATTCAGCTCATGATTTTTATATTCAAATTGCTGCCTCGTGACGTCTTTACTCACACCTTACCACGTACATGATTTTAGGTACTTTGAAAATATGGGCACAATGAACTCAGTAATACAGGACTGTAATTTCAGAAAACATTCTTCTGGCAAAGTAAATAGAGCCAGTTTTATGTCATCTGTAGTTTCTGCTTTAAAAATCAATGTTCTTCAATTTACTATTATTACCTACTGGGATCTTGTTATAGAATTTTACCACTATAATTAAATGAATAATGAGTATAGTAAATATTTAGTGTACACATGCCAGCAGGTACTATGGAAAACAAGTTTTCTCTCATCTTACATGCATACCTCCTAACCAAGAGTCCTTCTTAATTTGAAAGCCCGTTTTTCAAGTGTGAATATTTCTAAATGAATCCTCAGACTTTGGGAAAAATATTTAAGCTGTGTATCTAGTATTTATTTCACCTACTTCATATTCCCTAAAGTATCTATTGTTGAGTTTTCTAAAAATGTCTTGCATGATAGAAAGCAATTAGCCAATACAACCTCCAAGGAAAGTCATCCTCAATATTTTGTTTTATGTTCTCTCTTTCAGATAGTCAAGCTTTTAATATTTTAACCTATACCTATAGGATCAAGATTATTTATATAGCAGCCTATGTTTCTATTTACAGGGGATAATAGTTAGGTCATGGTAAATAGTCTAATTCCAGTATTTCAGACATGTTTTTAAGTTTTTATTTACTTGACTTTATTTAATTATTCAACAAATATTTATTGAGTTCCTATTATGAGCTATAAATATATATATACAGTGTCCTCTGGTAGCAGAGAATATATCAGTCAGTGCAAGAGAATATAGCTTCATCCACATAGATCTTTTACTTCAGTAGATGAAGACAGAGAGTAGTCAAATAAGTAAAATCTAGGGTAAGTAATAAGTATTATAAGAAGAAAATAGGAGGACTGATAGAGAAGAGACTTGGTCAGCTTACCATTTTTAATACATGAACAGAGAAAGTTTCACTCCTAGGGTGACATTTTGGAAAAGAATTATGAAAAATGAAGCAGCAATCTTTAAGGAAATCTAGGAGAAGAGGATTCTATTTTGTTCAATATAATTTATTGTCCAACTGGCTTCCATACAACACCCAGTGCTCATCCCAACAAGTGCCCTCCTCAATGCCCATCACCCACTTGCCCTTCTCCCCCACCCCCCATCAAACCTCAGTTTGTTCTCTGTATTTAAGAGTCTCTTATGGTTTGCCTCCTTCCCTCTCTGTTTGTAACATTTTTTCCCCCTTCTCAAGATCCACATATGAGTGAAAACATATGATATCTGTCTTTCTCTGCCTGACTTATTTCACTTAGCATAATACCCTCCAGTTCCATCCACGTTGTTGCAAATGGCCAGATTTCATTCTTTCTCATTGCCAGGTAGTATCCCATTGTATATATAAACCGCATCTTTATCCATTCCTCAGTTGATGGACATTAAGGCTCTTTCCACAATTTGGCTATTGTTGAATGTGCTGCTATAAAGATTGGGGTACTTGTGCCCCTATGCATCAGCACTCCTGTATTCCTTTGATAAATCCCTAGCAGTGCTATTGCTGGGTCAAAGGGTAGTTCTATTTTTAATTTTTGAGTAATCTCCACACTGTTTTCTAGAGCGACTGCACCAGTTTGCATTCCCACCAACAATGTAAGAGTGTTCCCGTTTCTCCACATCCTGTCAGCATCTATAGTCTCCTGATTTGTTCATTTTAGCCACTCTGATTGGTATGAGGTGCTATCTCAGTGTGGTTTTGATTTGTATTTCCCTGATGAGGAGTGACGTGGAGCATTATTTCATGTGTCTGTTGGCCATCTGGGTGTCTTCTTTGGAAAAGTGTCTATTCATGTCTTCTGGCCATTTCTTCACTGGATTATCTGTTTTTCTGGTGTGGAGTTTGGTGAGCTCTTTATAGATTTTGGATACTAGCCTTTTATCCAATATGTCATTTGCAAATATCTTCTCTCATTCCGTCAGCTGCTTTTCAGTTTTGTTGATTGTTTCCTTTGCAGTGCAGAAGCTTTTTATCTTGATGAGGTTCCAATAGTTCCTTTTTGCTTTTAATTCTCTTGCCTTTAGAAATGTGTTGGGTAAGAAATTGCTGTGGCTGCAGGTTGCTGAAATTGTTGCGCTGAGGTTGTTGCCTGCTTTCTCCTCTAGGGTTTTGATGGTTTCTTGTCTCACATTCAGGTCTTTCATCCATTTTGAATTCATTTTTGTGTATAGTGTAAGAAAATGGTCTAGTTTCATTCTTCTGCATGTTGTTGTCCAGTTTTCCCGGCATCATTTGTTAAAGAGAATGTCTTTTTTTTCCACTGGATACTCTTTCCTCCTTTGTCAAAGATTAGTTGGCTTTACATTTGTGGATCCAATTCTGGGTTCTCTATTCTATTCCATTGGTCTATCTGTTTTTGTGCCAATACCATACTGTCCTGATGATTATAGCTTTGTACTAGAGGCTAAAGTCTGGGATTGTTATGCCTAAGAGAAGAGGATTCTAAGCACAGCTTTACAGCACGTGTGAGTGTCCTGAGGCATAAGTAAACTTAGCGTGTTGGAGAAATCGCAAGGAGGCTAGTGTGACTGGAGCAGAGTGAACCATTGCCAAATGGTAAGAAATGAGCTCTTAGTGAGGTAATGGGGGCAAGATCACATAGGGCTTTGTGTAACATTATTAAGATACTGCCTTTAACTTTGAATATAAAGTCATTTAAGTATTTTGTTCAGACCAGTGACATATATGGCTTACATTTTTGAAAAATTCCCCTCATGGCTGTGTTTGAGAATAGGCTACAGGAAGGCGATTCTGCAAGTATAAAAATGAATTATATGCTATTGAGATAATGTTGGCTTGGACAAGGGTGCTAACCGCAAAGTTGCTAAATGACTTGATGCTTGTTTTAGTTTGAGGCTAGAACTAATAAGGATGGTGATATCTCAACAGCTGAGAAATAGAAGGGTCACGAATGAGTCCAAGACTTTTGTCCTTGAAAACTGGAAAAATACAGTTGCCATTTTCTAAGAGTAGAAAAGGCAATATTGTATGTCCAACGTGTTCTATATTGGGCATCATAAGTTTGAAATTCCATTATTAATCTGAGTGGAAATGTACACTAGGTCGTTGGTTACATAGGCTGACAAAATCCTACCTGGATGCATACTTTAAGAAGTTGTCAGCATATCAATGGTATTTAGAACAAAAAGTCGCCATGAATCACCAGAGGAGTGGTGTAGTTAGAAAAGAGATCCATGGATTAACCGCTGAGGCCCTCCTACTGTTTACAGGTTGAAGATATAAGTAGAATCTGGCACAGTGGGCTGCAGATAGTAAATTAAAAGATGGTTCTGAGAGCCCAGTGAAGAAATTCTTTCAAGGATGAGCAAATGACCAGTGAAAATTGGCCATGAGATTTAGCAATGTAGAAATTGTTGGTAATTTCAACAAAAGCAGTTTCAGTGGAAAAATGGGGTGAAAGTCTGAACAAAGTTGGTTCAAAAGAAAATGAGAAGAGAGTCATAAGATCTAGTAAGCATGAAAAGTCCTGAGGTGTTGAGGTATGGTATTATTAAAAGGGACTAGTATTATGCTAAGTGAAATAAGTCAGTCAGAGAAAGACAAATACCATATGATTTCACCCATATGTGGAATTTAAGAAAGAAAACAAATGACCAAAGGGGAAAAAAGAGAGACAGAAGCAAATCAAGAAACAGACTCTTGATTACAGAGGACAAACTGATGGTTATCAGAGGGGAAATGGGTGGGGGGGATGGGTCAAACATATGGGGATTAAGGAGGGCACTTGTGATGAACACTGGGTCACTAAATTGTACACCTGAAACAAATATTACACTGTGTGTTAACTAAATGGAATTTAAATAAAAAATTAAAAGGGACCAGTGCTGTGGGATCAAGACTTCATGGAAAAATGGGGAAAATGGTAGCATGTGATTTGAATGGACATAGGAAGAGTTTGCATTTATGTTTATACATAGAAAAGAGCATTCCATAGGAAAACTAATATCATTTAGAAAGTTATTCAGATAACAATTTTATCATGATCAGTGTTAGCTGGACAGAATAAAGAAAACAGTCACTGTAGAGAAGTCAGGATATGGGCCTGAAAAGCAATGGAGACTGAATATCTTTACTTCTGGAAAGCTTGAATCTAAAAATTAAGAAGGTATTTTGTGCCTTCAATTTGTTTTATTTTATTATTATTTTTATCTTTTGAGAAAACACTCACAGGGAAGGGGCTGAGGGAGAGGGAGAGAGAGAGAATCCCAAGCTGACAGTGCAGAGCCCAACTCGGGGGTCAATTTCATGATCATGAGACTTAACTGACTGAGCCATCCAGATGCCCCAGATGTACCTTAAATTTAATGTTTTTCTTTCAATATTTATTTTTGAGAGACAGAACATGAGTGGGGGAGGAGCAGAGAGAAAGAGAGACACAGAATCTGAAGCAGGCTCCAGGCTCTGAGCTGTCAGCACAGAGCCCGACAGGGGGCCCGAACCCATGAACTGTGAGATCATGACCTGAGCTGAAGTCAGATGTTTAACTGACTGAGCCACCCAGATGCCCCTTAATGTGCCTTAAATTTAAATGGTTACTTTTCTAAGCAAACATACGTGTGTCATCTTGTTTTATATTCTCAACGATATTGTTAGTAAGTGAAAGGTATTATACTCTCATACTGAGGCAAGAAATTTTCCCCAAAGTTAAGAGGCTTGACTTAACCTAACAATTTTTACTTTCACATAATATGCTAATGTCACAGCAGAGATTAGAACACTTAACTTGCCACTCTTAAAAGAAGATACATATTGTAGGAAGAGGACTAGTAAAAACAATAACCAGTCATTTAAAATATGAAAGTGAGCAAATAAATAAATAAATAAATAAATAAATAAATAAATAAAACCTATGCAAGTGTTGGAGGGGGTCATGGAGAGGATGTGACCGCAGGTTGACCTTTGAGCTGGATCTGGGGGGATTGGCAGCTCCCTACTCCCTCCTCTGTCTTAGGAATGTACACTCTGCTTGCCTTCCTCCTGAGCCAAGGTCCTCTGCCTAAGGGCAGGGCCTTGAGTTAGTAACATGTTGTTGGGACCATGTGAATGGTATATGTGACTTGCCCAATTTAGGCCCTCTGTATAAACTTTTAAGATTTTGGCATGTGGGTGCAAGCGGCTCATTTTGCGATCCCGGGGACAAGCGTCCTATGTAAGTTCCCTTGCTTATTAACCCTGCCTACCTACCAATCTGGTCTTTCCCTGCCCTTCATGTTCAGAAGCCCATTTCAGATTTCACCCAGGAGGCTCCTGAGGTTTTGAACCAACAGCAAGAGGTAAGTTGAATAATACAGTAAAATGAATTTATAGTAAAATATAGTTTAGTTTTATGTAGGAAAATTACGTCATAAATAGAAAAATCAAGGGAGATTTGTACCAGATGGTTTCTAGAATCATAGATAGAGACGAAGCATCTCAGAAAATAACCTAAGATGAAATTAGTTTGAGAACTTTGACAGGGAGCTAATTATTGAATAAACTCTGTGTTATCTATTGTAGAAAGGGAATTGCTGTCCTTGTTAAACAGATTTTTTAATTAATAAGGAATTATCACATACACTATATAGGGGACTACCAATTTTCCAAAGAATTAGAAAACAATAGAATGTACTTAACACTAAATTAAATCAACGCAATTTAATCATTTTAATGACTGTAGAGTTTGGGAGAAATACTTTATGGCAGCAGTTTAGAATGTGGCACAAATACAACGTATACAGGGAAAAAAATAGGTTTTGATTAGATTATTTTGGGTGGGGAGTGAATAACACTAAGGTCCAGATCATAGAAATGTATGGACATGGCAAGTGTTTGTTATATAACACAAGAGGATTAGTGATGAATTAATTAAAACCATTCATTGATTCATTCATCTGATATTTATTGACAGCATGCAGAAAGGTTGGCATTGAACCGAATCATGATTGGTAGGAATGATACTAAGAATATTTTCTATCTCAAGAAGTTGATAGTGTAGTTCAGAAGGCAGGAAAATAAGGAAATACGTATGATAAGTGTTTATGTTTGATGGTAAAGAAGCACAGAAAAGAGCTACTCAACTTAGTGTTCGGTTGGAAAAAAATAAAAGAGGAATTTTTAGATAAACTCACATTGCTAAGTTTGAAATCCTGGGTTTTCTTGACATTGTATCTATCATGCACACAAAAGCGTATTTAATTGGAAGAGACACAAGTGCATGCAGTTGAGTAAAGAATTAGAGCTGCTACTCGTTCAGACTACTTAAATGTCTACGAGAGGACAATCCTTTCTGCAAATCTGTTGGTGATAACTGAAAAGTTGTTGGGAACTAGTTTTCACTGAGTTAGTAATGTCAAGAGTAATTCACTTTTTACTTAAAGAAGTAAAGTGTTTACATGCAACTCTGGTCTCTTTATGAAAGGCCTCTAGGAATTGAAGTTACCTGAAAATTGCATAAGAACTCATACAATGATTTCATATGTCAGTAAACAAAGATATGTGGGCAAAAGGATTTAAGCCCTCATTTGTTAATCCATGGCCATGACCCATGTATCATCCAAGGTCCAGTCAGGATATAGAAGTTACAACAGTTTTTGTTGTCGTTTTTGTTTTTGATTGGAAGATTTAATAAAAAGCTTTGCTACCAGTTTTGGAGGACTGAAAAGCAGAAAGGAAACAGTAAGGCATTAGAGAGAGTAGCTACTGAAAAATAAGTCCATCCCAAGGCTGGGACAATTAAATTTTCAAATTATTAATACTTCAGAGATAGATGAGGGAATCTGCAGAGCTGAAACTCAGGTGTCTGAAAATCAGAAGTCTAAGGAGGAGTCACTGCTCACTCTGTGAAGCTGACATGTCTGAGAAGGTGTGATGAGGTTGGTTCAGAAGGTGTTGGAAAAGAAACCAGCCACTGCTACTGAAATGAAATATCACTGTCAGGGTGAAAAATTGTGGCCGTGGTGACTGAGTGCAGCAAGAAGAGAACACAGGAACAGGAAACACACAGGAAGGAGTGAGCCTCTTTTTTTCCCTACGTCTTCCAGTGCTTTTCTAGTATCTTCTATCAGCAGAGACTCACAGAAGCCAGCATAACAAAACAGAAATAGGATGGGCAAGTCCCAGCCCCAGCATCACAAACCAGAGTTTGTGCTGAGTGTCATAACAATAACTGGGACAACAGATGTTAGTACTCAGATACCCTAGGGGTCAACATATTTGAACACACTTTTTCATTAGCCCTATGTACATTAAGTTGCAGGATGAAGGTGGAATTTTATGAAGAATTTGCTTTTGCTCCCATAGAATTGAAAGCGAACGGGGTGCCTAAGTGACTCAGTCAGTTAAGTGTCCGATTCTTGGTTTCAGCTCAGGTCATGATCTCAAGGTTTGTGGGATCAAGCCCCAAGTGGGGTTATGTGCTGATTGTGCGGAGCTTGCTTGAGATTCTCTCTGTTCTTCTTCTTCTTCTCTCTCTCTCTCTCAAAATAAATAAATAAGCTTAAAATAATCTTTTTAAAAAAGAGTGGATTACGCAGTCAATATATTTATAATTTTTAAAGCCTAGTTTGACAAAAGCTGCAAAATATTGTCTAGTGTCTCAGCTTCAGAACACAGAAAACTCAGTAAGTGGATAGTTCTGTCTTGAAGCCATTTAATTCTTATTTGCTGTTTTATTAAGGATTGGTATTTAATTTTGTTTCTTGGCATTCACTGGAAAGTTTTGCCTGAGTTCAGGATAGTAGAACATAAAATACAAAATATATGTCAAAGCAATACATCACTTTTGTATTTCTTTCCTTTTTTACGTGACCAAAATTTACTTTAATTTTGTGGTAGTCTAATTTCAGTCTTATGCTTTTATCATTTTCTCAAACACCAATCAACAATTAGCCACAGGAAGAAAGAGGTGAAAGAATCTGGTCTTCTGATTATCCCTGTAAAAATCTGAAAAGAGCATGAGACTAGGATAGCCATGAGCTAAACTATTGGCACTCTGACAAAAGCTATAGAAATTACTCAACACAGAAATTCACTCAAGGGTGAAATAACATTTAGAAGAAATTATTTATTTTACTTTATTAATGTTGGTGTTAAATTGTTCAATTGGGCATCAAGTCAAAACTGAGCTTTTTGTTTCTTAAGGGGAAAACGTAGGCAGAAAGGTGATCAAGCGAAACAAGAAGAAATAAGATTTTGTAAAATAAGTAGATTTTAATTGCATCAATTGCTAAAGTGCTACTTTTCCCTCAAGTACTCTAAGTCAAATTTTCATGTGAATCATTGCATAACACCAAAGTTACTTATGCCCTGTTAGACTCTTGCTTCTAACCCTAACTCTTTGGGATAAATTGGGTAAGTCTATATGTTTTATCTGGCTCTCAAAATGATGTACTGGATTTTTCCTTTGAATCCACAACTTTATTTTCTACCATATGTTTTTTAAAAGTATTATGAAGTTATAGAGTTCTGTGAGTTTTCTGAATTACTCTTTGATAGTATTTATTCCTTGGGGATAACTTAACATTATGTTGGAAATTTATACCTAAGATGAACTGTAATATATATTTTCAATATTAAATACTGAAAAAGACATTTATCTTAATTTCCAAGAAAGAGATGCCATTGAATGTCTTTTTGAATAGTTATTTCTTCATCTTTTTCAAGCCAGCCAAATAAATATTAACATGATTATATTTGGATGAAGTTAGTTAAGTTAATAAATATATTAGGCTTGATTTAAAAGTGAGTAGAATATCAAATGCTAAGATTATGATTTCAATTTAATCTCAAATTTTAAAAGTCTCAACAAAATCTTTAGAATTCTTATTTAAAGTAAAGAATAAGCTATGGTTTTCCAAAATGCTTGCACATGTTCATATATATTGAAAAATGTGAGTAATAGTTTACTTCAAGTTCATAAATAATCATGAAAACAATTACGAGAGTTATTAATTAGTACTAGTTATCATTTTTTGAAACATTTATTTATTATTAAGAGACAGAGCATGAGCATGGGAGGGGCAGAGAGAGAGAAAGTGGGAGACCCAGAATTTGAAGCAGGCTCCGGGCCCTGAGCTGTCAGCACAGAGCCTGATGCGGGCTCGAACTCCCAAACCGGGAGATCATGACCTGAGCTGAAGTCGGATGCTCAACAAACTGAACAACCCAGGCGCCCCTACTAGTTATCGCTTTTAAGAGACTACTCCATTGTCAGTACTGAACTAGACATTATTTCTCTCTTTATTCCATGTGGGAGAGCTGATAACACTGACTCCATCTTTGGTCCTCCATCTTGTTCTCCCCTCTGGCACAAAGAGGCACCACTTTAGACAACTACTCTGTGACCTCACGTCCATGCCTCTTGCTCCATAAAAGTTGAAGATTAAGGTCCAGATTGAGGCAGAGAATAGGGATGGAAATTCATAGTGCTGTGGATCTTTTGTCCCTCCGCCAGTCTGATTGCCCCTGTCAGGAAGTTACCATGAATAAAATCCTGGGTAAATGGTACAGAGTGGCTTGCTTCATTTTTCATTATTACCATGTCTTCTCAGTCTAGAGGATACATTACTGACCTTCCTCCATATTCAACAAAGATTTTTTGATTAATTTTATGGATTAGGCATTACATGCAACAACTAAGACCTCAAAGATTAATAAGGGAAATCTCCTACTTTCAAGGTGTGAATATAATGTGATAAACATAGGAGATAGAAAGGGTTTTTAACTTTGTCATTTTTTAAAAAATTTATGAACTCATTTAGTACATATCTATTTTGCCAGGCATTGTGCTAAATGATGGTAATTTAAAGATAAATAGATGCAGACCAAATACTTTCTGGAAAGGAACTTGTAGTATGATGTAGGAGGCAAAAATTAATGATATTAATATGTGAATAAATTTAAAGTTGAACTGTTAAAAAATTTATATGGGGGGTTACATGATACTATGAAAGGGTATGTTGGCATTTCTGTGCCTTTCAAAGAGCTTAGGAAAAGACCTTCATTTTAACTGAGATCTAAAGGATAAAGTAGGGTCTATTGAGGGAGAGAGGAGCCAGCATGTTGGCAAAAAGAGAAGCAGGTATTAAGGCTTTGTGGGGATGGAGTGGGAGGGAGTAGATATATTTTAGGAAAGTGAAAGGAAACAAATGAGATAATTTCAGTAGATAAAATACAAACTGTACAGAATCTTTCAGTGCAAGTTAAGGATTTTGATATTTATCGTACTCAACTAGATGTACTAAGTGGTATTGTATTTTTCATTAAGAAAATAAAAATGTTCTGGCTCCAGTGAAAAATCTGAAGAAAAACCAAGATGAGGACAAGTGTGGCTTGGGGGGGACAATTTAGAAAACTATACTTATTAATATTTGCACTCATTTATTTTTTATTTTTTTAAATTTCTTTATTGATTTTGAGGGGGAGAGAGAGAGAGAGGGAGAGAGAGAATCCCAAGAACTCTCTGTGTTGTCAGTGTGGAGCTGGACTCAGGGTTCATTCTCACAAACTGTGAGATCATGACCTGAACCGAAACCAAGAATGGGATGCTCAACCCAGATGCCCCGTAAAATCTACATTCAATTCAATGTGTGTGTAGATTTCTTCGAGCTAATCCATAAAAATGACCTGCTATTCTAGACACTTAGTAATAATGTAAAACTTTTAAAAAGAGCTAAATAAGACTAGTTAAGGCAACAAGTCTATTTTATCATAGGGGAAGGAAATAGAACAAACTTGTGGATTTTGGGCTTTTTTTTTACATATGTGTGATTTTTATACTGGACTCCAAGATCAAAACAATGAGACTTTTCTACCTTACAAATATCTGTTAACTTAATTTAATTTAATTTAATTTAATTTAATTTACTTATTAAAAAAATTAATATTTATTTATTTTTGAGAAAGAGAGACACAGAGTATGAGCAGGGCAGGGGCAGAGAGAGACACAGAATCTGAAGCAGGCTCCTGGCTCTGAGATGTCAGCACAGAGCATGATATGGGGCTCAAACCCATGAATCATGAGATCATTACCTGAGCCGAAGTCAGGCACTTGACTGACTGAGCTACCTAGGCGCCCCAATATCTGTTTATTTTATAAAGATTTTTCTTACTGTCCATAGGATTAAGTAACATCTATACAGCTACACATCTCAAATCTATAATCTTCATCGATTCTGCCAGGAAAGGGAGGATAACTGGTAATCATTTGAATTCATAATAATGATGGTGATAGCAATAAAAAATAATAGCTAATATTTAAGTCAAAGAAACACTTCTAAGGAGGAGTATCTCAAAAATCAAAACTCTGAGGCAAAACTTTTTTGTTATTATTTTGACTTAGAATATGAGGAAATCCAAGCTCAGAAAAGTAACCCACATAAAACTATATAGCTAATAAGAAGAAATTGAATTCATGTCCATATCTGTTTGACTCCAGAACCCACATTTCAAAATCATGCTTTCCCTTATTAGAAAGCATGTGGGGAGGGGTTATTGTAAATGGTGAGCAAAATTATTTTTTACATTGTCACTTCTCAGCCAACTGTTTATAGAGATATTAAGTACAATATACAAGGGTTATTTGAGGGAGAGAATAAAAACAAGGAAAACAGAATTTTAATGAATACTGGCAGAATCATACAAAATTAGATATTCTAGATTAACATAAAAGTTTCCATTTTCAACTTCCTCTTCCAAATTTCCAAAAAATGTTTAAAACAATGGAGACAAGTCTTTTTAAAAATCTTCCCCTTCTTTTCTTATAAGAGATGAATAGGAATATAATATTCTCCTTTTTGTTTTTCCATCTGTTCTCCTACTTAAAACTTTCTACAGAATATTTTGTTTCTCTGTAAATACATGAAAGGATCTCCCCATCATTTAATTATGCTTTTTAAAAACTTTTCCTGGCATATAGAAAGAATAAAAATGAAACTGGGTTTGTTCAGATAGTACAGTGATGATTGCAGAATATTTTAATATCTTTCCTAGAGTGCATTCGACACTACAATTTCTCCTCATTATAACCAGAGTTGGAAGGAACTTATAATGGAAATTGAATGCACTATGTGAGTTTATAAAATATAATGTGAAGATAATACGACATGCTTAGCTGTGACTATGAAGGACTACTTCTGCATTCAATGTTTAAAAAAAAAATAAAATAATTTAGTTGATGTAGTCTGATTTTAGTAAGTTTTAGCTATTTTTTTCTCTTTCTTTAAAGCTGCCCTCTATGGTTAGTCTTAAAAGTTAAGTTTTACATAAAGAGTAAAAAAATAAATAAACTGAGTATATTATCCTTTTAACTTTCTACAAACAAAAGTCTACTCAGATTAAAGAATATCAGTCCCATCTGTTTCCTCTTTAATGATAGTTTCCAACCACTGGAAATATCTGAGCTACGTTCAAGGTTTATTTTAAGTTATGAGCTAATGTGCAAGATAACGACACAGCTTATTTAATGCTGCAAAGAGAGTACATTCCTGTCCCTGGAAAATTATATGTACAAGACCTAGCATTTTATTAACATTCTGGTATATCTCCTAAAGATGTTCATGATATGAAGACATAAAATTCTGTTTTTCCTAATCATTCTTTCTTAAAGCACTCTGAAAAGAAAAATAACATGCTAAAACTGTTTTGTTCTTTGTGGCTCTACTCAGGTTTAGGTTAAACCAAAGTCTGCATAATTTCCTTCATGGTTTGACAATTCTCCCTCTGCTTGATGCAAACCCAGTAGAGCTTTTCTGCAAGATAGAGCCTTGATTTGGGGAAAGCAGCTGCAGAAGGCTGCAAAATGGCAATGAAATGAACAACGTTAACCTCGATTTGTTAATTGAGGTCATTGGTTAGCTTCAGAGAATACTGTATACACAATTAAGCAAGCATTTCACACTGTCCTTGCTTGTTAACTGGTTTTGAGATATTCTGCCAGACAGAAAATTGATAGGCATGGTAAACATGGTCTAGTTGCCTAATTAACTCAGGTAGTACAATTACTGGTGTTCAATATCTATCAACAAAGCAAAGGTGCTTTAAATGTCATATAAACACTAGAAATAAAGCACAAAGGGATTTCGCACAACTCACCTTCTGCATGAGAGTTGACTTGTTGTTAATCCTGTCTTGTAATGTGGAAAACTTAACTCAGGGAAAGAAAGACAGAAAGGAGAGACCTTTGATTTTCAATTGCCAATTCTGAGAGTTTAGAGAGGCATTTTAGAGGGTGTTTCCCAGCTTTATGAAACCTTATGCTAACTTGAAATACTAAAATATTGATCAAATAATTCCATTGAAATGATACCACCAGAAATTCTCCTCTTCCATGGTCTCTCCTGCCATGCTGTATAGGCTACCAGCAGGCTTCAACAACCAGGGATACTATCTTGCGGAATGCAATGATGTCTCCACATGGGGGAACACGTTGGCCCTTCAGAGTAAATTCATACTCACAAATTTTTAGAATGAGGTTTTCTTCTATTATTATTTCACCACTTCTTATATATAGTCTTCCTATTATGCCTGCCACTCATCCATTTGGTTATTGAACTGGTATTTTGCAAGTGACCACTTTGTTAGCATGGTTGTAGCAGATGCTCGAAATACCTTTGTGTGTTAAATAATTTAATGTTCCAGTGTAACGGATATGCTGTGATGGACAGTCCTGGTTGACTTTTCAGTGTCCTGCCCCACTTCCCTTATTTCTGGGACGACTGCTCTGCATATAGCCCTATGACTCAGGGAAACCTGACTGTACTCTCAGCTCCAGGTGGTGAATGATCTAAGTGAGTCCATTCCCCTTCCAAGAGGTTAGTTCAGTAACAGCCTCCTCATACACTGAGCATTTGAGTCATTATTAAAGGTTTGTTGGATCTTTCGGGAAAGTTATTGAATTTCTAGAACTCTTTTCCTCTGAATCTTGTAAAGAATAAATATCAGCACAGGAAATGCTTTAATCATTTTTCATGTGAAGAAAACAGCCAGAAGGAAACACAGAGAGGAAGGCACATTCAAGGCAACAGTAGTGCAAAGAAACCAGAACCGTCGATTAAGTTGACCCTCAGGAAACCCAAATTAACTCTAGATTTCATCATTTTTATGTCAGTGTGCATTGCTTTTTCTGTTACTTGGAATCATAGTACTTTAGCTGATCAATAAGAGAAAGTCCTATATCAAAAAGACCAACATAATGTCTCTCTGAAGATTCAGAACCATCTTGTTTCATTTATTATTGTTTTCTCCTCTTTCTGCCACAATTTACCATAAAAATATATACTTTCTTTTTTTAACAAAGATAACCTACTTAATAGTATATTATACAAAGGAATTTCTACGTTATCATTCTTGTTACTGATATACATACCCATAGTTTAAAAACTGAATAGTACTAACATGTTTGTATATATCTTTTGGATATAATATTTTCTTTGAATTCTCTGAGTATATCAACTGAGTATGTTCTAAGGACTTCTACTCATGGAACCGGTGCTCTATTTTCTTACTTATTCTACTTAGTTTAGTGCTTCCCTCTTAATAAGAAAATTTATTAAATATCCGATGATCATTGGCTATTTGTTAATGCTTAAGATTAGGACACTAAATGACAATTAAAATTAAAAAAAAATGACATACTTTCATCAGGTAACCTTTGTTTTTTTTGTTTTTTGTTTTTAATTTTCTTTCTTTATCATGAATATCTATCCATATCTTAGCTTCTTCCCCTGTCACTGAATGTTAAATTCCATTCTCTGCTGAAGTACTCCATTCCCAATTTGCTTTGCAACTTATTGAAAATGTTACTCCCCACCGGCCACTCACTGTCCCTTTCTGTCAGTGCTTTGAAACACTGATCATTATTTAAAGTTATATTACACAACCTCATGTACCTTTATGGCCTATCTCTTCCTTGTGCCTAAGGTCCATCTGAGTGCAGATAAGGTCCTGTACCAATCTAATCTGCCTTGCTGTACAATATGGTACCTGGTGCGTAATAGATTCTCATGAAGCAGTCTCTGGTTGAATCAGTTCTGAATCAATAGTGAATCAATACTTAGTTCATTGTGTCCACTCTTAAAGGCAGATTGTTCTTTTAAAAAGCTTTTTGGAGGGGGAATGGAGTAAGAGGAAAAATAGTCTTAACAGAGATTCTAGAGAAGACATTACACTTTCAGACCTCTTAGGTTATTTATTCAAAGTGTGCATGCAGGCAGTTTTAACTATTGCATTAAAAATCACAAGGAAAGTCTCTTGGCATTTTTAAAAATTAATCTCGATGCACATATCTTTGACTTTAGGTCCTGGATGATTGGGAAACTGAAATAATTCCCCGCTAAAAATACTGATCTGTTCAGTGAATCTGTCATTCTGTCAGATAAAGGACTAAGGGACTCTTAACTTAGTCTACAGAATTTTCAAATCAGTTCCTCTGGAAAAAACATTCAGTTTGCTTAAAGCTACACTTGGCAAATGATGCTCAACAAGGCAAATACTTAAAGTTCATCTAAATTATTCCATATGTTAATAGACAAATCACTAAGAGGAAAGAGCGCTCAGATACCATTTGGAAGAAATATGGGAAAGTACACATTCTCTGTATTTGGGAATGTTATTAGTGAAAGAAAGATGGACTGAAAGCCTTTGCTATTGTTCTTTTTTTTCCCCCCTGCAAATTCAGACATTAAACTTCAACTACTTGCAGCAAATGTTTATTGACTGGCTCCTGTGTGAAAGGTGCTGTTGGATTGAGTTACTGGGGATATGTAATTAATATGGAAATCCTTTTATCAAAGGATGGACTCAATGTAAACAAATGTTTTTAGCACAAATAATAAGGTGGTATGTGTGAACTCATATGGAATAGAGTGAAAAGGAAGGAGCAATTGTTTCTGGTTTGGAGGATATGTGGCTAAGGATATTCTAGGAATGTTGAAGTAAACTGAGTATTTATTGGGGCTTTAGGAACCGTAGGGCATCATGATTCAGATAGGACTGTTCCAACATTGATAGGGTTTTAATGGACTCAAATATTTGGGGTTGAGTTTGCTCTAAACTATAGGGTTGTAGAAGAGAACAGTTTGCACAAATGTATATATGTGTGGATGTTTGTGTGTTATAGATATAACCACTCTAGTGATATTTATATGAAAGAAGTCTCAATTATATTTTAAAATGGGCTTAAAACTTATAAAGTTTGAATCAAACTGAAGTTTGATTTTTGCAACTATACTTCAGGCTTATGCAACAGGAATCTAAGATGTTGTTTCAATATGTGACTCTGTTTTAAAATAATCAACAGGGTTGAAGAAGTCTGTAATTTATATGCTTTTAAATATAGAAATGAGATCATCAATAAGCAATCTAAACTATTTGTGACACATATGTTTCTCCTTCTTGATTATATTTACATTTTCTATACAAGGAAGTTTATAGAATAAAAAAAAAAAAATCAAACCACCAGCAATTACTTTGTACTTGAGATACAGGATGGGAAACAGAATTCATAACCATGACACTTCATACAAATGCAGTTGTAAATTTTCCTAGATTGATCTTCATTCCTCTGCCTTCTTTAACCTTGGAACATGTTAGATTTTTACTCCTCTGTGGCTTATAAGGCATAACATTTATTAGTGGAATATTATGCCCAGTAGTCACCATCAATTACTTTGATAGTAAATCTGGATAATAATACTCAGTTTAAAATAAATTAAAAGTTGCTGTTGTTATTTTCTGGGGTCCGGCTTGTCAAGAGTAACAAACTCTCATATACCTAAAGAAAACAAACATCTAACCTGAAAATACTCGATTAATCACATCAAAACGAAAGTACTAAAATGATACTTTGGCCTCAATTCAATGCCCAGATTAGAGAGAATTTAGTTTTTACAATAAGGCAAAATATTTTCTTTTGTACTAACTGCATATTTATGTATGTCAGTTGCTCATTTCTTATAAAATATTAATATCCCCGTGAGACAAAAGAAAATAGTGCAGGCAATGAATGTGTCAGGACTTGGGTTATATATTGTTATTTTTTGCATCATCTCCTTTATTTTTTATAATTGCTAGATTAGGATTAGGACTAGGACAAGATTCTAAGTTTTGCCTTCAAGGACTTGAATTCTGAACATATAACAAAAGAAAAAGGAAACTATGTGTCTGTGTGAGTGCAAATCACTTTGGAACAGAAGAGACTTTTCTGAAAAGGTAATTAATAATTCATGAAAAATAGAATTTTTCTCTCCTCCATAGGCATTTGGTCTCAGAGGTGGAGACTGAGGTATAAGATAAAATGAGCACTAGACTATTTTGTTTATCCATTTTCCTAATGACTACTGAGTTTGAATCTATTTTCACAAATTCACTGGCCATTGGCGTGGCTCTTTGTTATATGTTTATGCAATTTTTTACCCACTATCATTGTTTGTTTTTTTTTTGATCTTTAGTTATCAATTTATAGCTATCATATTTTATATTATAGATAATTTTCTTTACTTGCATTGCCCTTTTCCCAGTCTATCAGATGCATCTGATTTTCTCTATAAAATATTATAACGTAATTTATATCATAGTCAAATATGTTTCTTTATAATTTCTTAACTTCCTTATTTAGAGCTGATATGCTTATCCTTAGCTTATTTTATCCTAGTTGGCTATAAACATTTTATTTATTTGTTTTATTCATTTATTATTTGAGATTATAATTCATTTTATTTCTTTTTTTAATACAGTGTGAAGTAGTGAGATGTAACATGCTTTTATTCTAGATAGTCAGCTTTATTGACACTATTTATTAAATTAATAGTTATTTTCATCTCTGAACTGAAATGGAAATTTTTTAATAAAATTAATTCGCATGTATATTTGCTTTCATGTCTGGAGTCTCTACTCTGATCTACTGATTTAGTAGATTATTTCTATAACAATCCTCAATTGTTTTGATTATGGTAACTTTATGCTATATATTAACAGTTGCTAAGGCAAAGTACTTATGATTATTATTTTATTTTTACAGTGTTCTTACCTATATTGAAGCATGTGTTTTCCCACATTAACTATGTTGATTTCATTCAGTCCCTCCTTTCCCTCTCCATTATAAATATTGAGGATCAAATTTAATTCTATTAAAATTATATTAATTTTGAGAAAGTTATTATTTGTCTTTTTATTCAAGAACACATGAGGTCTTTCTATTTTTAATTTGTATTTTATAATTTTTAGTAATAAATAATATTTGACATAAAAATTCTTTTTTTTTAAATTAATTTAGACTTTTATATCATTTAGTCATAGACTATTTGAAAAATTCATATCTGTTTTGGAAATCAAAACGCTATAATCTTTTTTATTATCACCTATGAAATTCGCCCATTTCAGCCATGAGTTTTTCAATTTCGACAACATTAATATTATCAATTCTTGGATATATCATCAAACTACAGTTGATTTTTTTGTCTAGGAGTGGGTGGCTCTTAGGATTTGTGATGTCAACATGAAACTCATTTCTTTATTAACAAAATAAACACACACGCGCGCGCACACACACACACACACATACACAAAGACAACACACTTTTTTTCCTTTCTGGTAGATTTTAGATATTGTTTTTTCCTTTAATGCTCTCCCCCTGCCTTAATCTGCTTGAATCTCTGTGATCCCATTTAGCCTGTGATATAAAATTTTAACCAGAGGCAAGGTGATTTTTTTTTCTGTAAAATTTCAGTTTCAGAGTATTGATCTGTTCAGATCTAAGAATGGGACATTCATTCTATTCCAACCTAAAGAATCTGAGCCTTGTGGGTCATGTTGTCTTCTCACCTATCTTTAATTTTGTTCTTGTTATGTAAGTCAAGTACTGCCTGCAAGCTTTCTGTATCTCAAGTTCAGATTTACTTCTGGGGCTTAGAGCTTTCACAGAAAACACAGCAGACTCAAATTTGCACATTTATCTTAATGGTATAACTTCCAAGGAAATAGGCTTTTGAAGGTTGACTTGATGTTAACCACGTGCTCAGAATCATTCTCCTTTGTTTATAACTCATCAAAATGGTTCTCTCTTTACATTTAATGCAAAATCCACACTTCTCCCAAATCCTGTAACGGCCCTGCTTCTCTCTTTGGTTAGCAAGAAAACCACATATGTTGGTAATTCTTCTTTGCCCAAGTAAGAAATAAATATAACTTGTGTATGTTAAATGTGGGTGAATTACGATTAGTTTGAACAAAGCAAATAACCTCAAAAATAGCCCTCTACTCTAAATCCCTTTGGACAGTCTTTGAATTCCTAAATTGTATCAAATTCTTGAAGAGTTTTCAGAACCGTATCATCTCAATATGTTTCTTTTTACTTATCCAGAACAAATTTTTGAAATGGACACAGTGAAATTTTAGTGAAGTCATGTATTTCATGCCTTCTTCCCTTTTCTCCTATTGACACATTTACTGCTCACCTGTCTCTACCAGCTCAGTTAGTATTCTCAAACACTACTTGCTTTCCTGAAATCAGCTTCTTTTCCCATAAGCTCAACTCCTCCATGCTCTCCAAAACAAATCTTTGTCCTATGCATTGCCCTAGTAAATCTCGTGAAGATGACACAAGGTAATTGGACAAACATTCCAACCAGGTCATGTTAAACAAACATGGATAAACACCAGAAATTTCCAATGACTACAAAGGCAATACCTTATGGAAATTAAAGCCAAGCCACTGACCCTTAATATCAAATAAGAAATTCAGACATTTCCCCACCTTGGGTAAAATTTAATTTATTTGTGCAAAGATCATTCTTTGTGAGTTTTTTGTTGTTGTATGAAGAAGCCTGTCTAAACCAGCTTAAAACATGTTTGTTTTGTTTAGTACATTTAAATCTTCAAAAGAAAGACACCTACCCATTTTAAAAATGATTATATAAAGGAAAGAAGAGAGGTGAATCATTAATTAAGCTATGAGTCAGCTATAGACGCAGAGACTGCTTTGTAGCATTTTTTGAGGAAAAGCATTCATTCAACTCCTTGTGGGAGTGAGATACAACAGTTGGCTAAGACTGGCCACAAAGGGGGGAAATACAAGCAGCTCATAGCACAGAAATGCAAAGAAGAGAATTGCACTCTCTTTCCTATGTATGGTTGGAATAAAGTGTTATTAATTTCCTCCATTCATTAAGTGGTAAACAGATGCACTAGATTTTGGAGGCAGTAACTGGCTTTCTGTGTCTCCTGGAGCTACATTTATTTTGCTGAGTTGGAGGAAGCCAATCTTTGTGATTGCATTTCCCAATGAAACAAAGTGGTAAATTGGAGCACTGGAATTATTATTAGGAATTATTATTAGGAATTATTATTATTATTAGGAAACCAGTGTTCAGATTCTAGCTCTGCTATTTATAGATTATTTGAGTGTAGATAACTTCTCTAGGCTTTTATTTCCTCAGGCACTGTTGCTGTCGCTTACCTGACTGTTGTTCAAAAGATATGTTAAGTGAAGTACGACAGTAGGGCTACCTGAATACCGGTATCTTATGATTGTTGTAACTATTGACAATAACATATGTGATGAAGACTTGTAGCACAAAATTTATGGTGTATGAAAGGTTCATCTAAAAGCAGGGAACTTAAGGGGTGCCTGGGTGGCTCTGTCTGTTAAGCGTCCGACTTCAACTCAGGTCATGATCTTGCGGCCTGTGAGTTCGAGCCCTGCGTCAGGCTCGGTGCTGACAGCTCAGAGCCTGGAGCCTGCTTCGGATTCTGTGTCTCCCCTTCTCCCTGCCCCTCCACCGCCCCCGCTTTCACTTTGTCTCTCAAAGAAATAAAATGAAAACATTAAGAAATTTTAAAGCAGGGAACTTAAAAAAAATACTGCAGTGGACAGATTTGTAGTTTTCCCCCATGTTTCTCATCTCCTAATATCCATACCTTCCTACATCCTCTTCATGAAACGTGGGAGGGACCTATGGCTTGCTTCTAATCAGTAGAATACAATAAAGGTGTTAGGATGTCACTTCTGGGATTATGTTATGTTTAACAAGACTTGTTAATTTACAGACTCTCTAGGGACTCTGTCTCCAATGCTGGCTTAAAGAAGTGAATTACCATGATCTCTCCTGACTCAAGGAAATGAACTCTGTCGATAAACCCGAATGAGTACAGAGTTGGATCCATCCCCAGTTGAGCCTTCAGATAAGCACCTGTCCTGGCCATCACCTTGCTTGCCATATTGTGGGGAACTGGGCAAGCCATGCTCAGACTTTCTATCCACAGAAACTGAGAGAGTCAATGGGTGTCATTTTAAGTCATTAAATTTTTATGCAACATTGAAAACTAATATACGGAGCACTTCTCTATGATGAACTAAAGAATATTTCTTAACAATTTTTTTTAAATGTTTATTTATTTAGCTTAGGTTTATTTATTTTGAGAGAGAGAGAGAGAGAGACAGAGGGCACAAGAAGGGGAAGGGCAGAGAGAGGGGAAGAAAGAAAGAATCCCAAGTGGGCTCTCCACTGACAGCTGGATGCTGGGCTCACTCTCATGAACTGTGAGATGATGACTCGAGCCAAAATCAAGAGTCAGATGCTTAGCCGACTGAGCCACACAGGGTGCCTCAGGCTCTTGTTTGAGAAGGTAAATAGGATAAATTAATATTGGTAAGGGTATGCTTTGTAGAGTATAGACAATACCAATAAAAGAAAACTCAGCAAAGGGGCTGGGAGTACAAATGAGAGCCACTAGTTCTATTTCATAAGATGGACACCCAAAGGTAGGTCAGGGTTGGCATTCTTCTCCCTTTGATTACAGTTTTAATGACTAGTAAAAGTTATTAAACTGATATAGAGATAACTTCTTCTCCTGACCTAGTTTAGTGACAGAAAGCTACAAGGAGCTATCAGGATTTTAAGTGATTGCATAAATATTCAATTAAATCTAACACACAATAATCAAGCAGCTACTAACATTATAAACCACTACAATGTGTCAGGAGCTTAGAGGTACATATTAAAATATTAGCTTAAATGTCACCTCCTTAGTGAACTCACGTTTGGCTACCCATTATAATCCAGTCTCTCTCAAGGACATTAGCCTGTGTTTTATTTTTAGGTATTCAAGAACATTCCAATCATTAACTGCAATTTGACATATTTTTATTACATTTTTATTTTTCTGCCCTTCATGCCCCACAATAAGAATGAAGTCTCCATGAAAGAAGTAGTCTGGTCTGCCAGACTCAAGTAAATCAATGAAGAAATGAGCAACACAGAGATAAATGGGATGTGGAATCTGCCCTAAAGTGAATTACAAATGAACAGGGATAATGGTTTAAAGGCGGGATTAAAGGAAAGATTGATTACAACCAGTGGGGTTAGGAGGAAAAGCACTAGGATTTTCTGACTTTCTGGAAATGCAGTCTACACTTCTCAGATGTCCAAACCCTGCCTATTTACAAAGCTCCAGCACACAGATCACCTTTATACAAAAGTCGTATTAAGCTTTTTCCACTCCTCTCCTCACCTTTCCACTGAAACCAGTCTCATATATTGTTTATTCTACAATATGTATGGAATACCTTCTTTGTCCCAGGCATTGTTTTAGGTGCTGGAGACATACTGATGAGCATGGGGCTGTAGTGTAGTGCATGGAGCTAGCTGTTAATAGAACAACCACACAAACATGCCATGACGGACAGTGATGAATATTAAGGAAGATCCTGGGAGTTTACAACCCAATGGGGAGACTTAAATTACACTTAGGTTGGGATATCATGAAAAGCGTTCTTTTCTTTCTTTCTTTCTTTCTTTCTTTCTTTCTTTCTTTCTTTCTTCTTTCTTTTTAATTTTTTAAAAATGTTTTTATCTAGTTTTGAGAGAGAGACAGACAGGCTGAGCGTGAGTGGGGGTGGGGCAGAGAGAGAGAGGAGACACAGAATCCGAAGGAGGCTCCAGGCTCTGAGCTGACAGCAGAGTCTGATGCGGGGCTGGGGCTAGAACTCCTGAACCACGAACTCATGACTTGAGCCAAAATCGGATGCTTAACAGACTGAGGCACCCAGGCGCACCTCATGAAAAGCTTTCTTGAGGAAATTGAACATTTAAACAAAGATCTGAAAGGATGAATTGCAGTTAATTGAGGTTAACGACGGGAACAGGGTTTAGATGGACATTCTGGGCAATGAGATCAGAGGTCTGGATGTAGGTGTGAACTTGAAGAACTAAAAGGAAAGCTTGGATGGGGAGGGGATGAATAGCAGAAATAAATGTATCTGCCCTTTGTCTTGTGCTTTTCGGCTTTCTGTGTCTCAATTAGGATATTTTACCTTATGTGATATTAGAAAGAGACACTTCAATGTTTTGTTCTATATAGACTTTTTTTTTTTTTTTTTTAACATTTGAGCCATTATTGCTGTGTAATGGATTTTAAATCTGGTATGAGGAAATAACTTTTTTTTTCTTTTGGATATGGGGCACAATTTGTTTTTAATGTTTATTTATTTATTTGAGAGAGAAAGAGAGAGCGAGAGAGAGAGAGAGAGAGAGCATGCGCACACAAGTGGGCGAGGGGCAGAAAGAGGGAGAAAGAGAATCCCAAGCAGGCTCTGCACTGTCTGCACAGAGCCCAACGCAGGGTTAGATCCCACAAATGTGAGATCATAAACTGAGCCAAAATCAAGAGTCTGACGCTTAATCTACAGAACCACCCAGGCACCCCGGGGCACTAATTCTCTGAGTGCCCTTTACTGATGATTCCATCTTTTATCCTGTTTTGCAATACCTTCTTTGATCTATATAAAACATCTATGTTTATATGTGTTTCCAGAATTTCTGTTCAATTCCACTAGCCATTATGTACATAACTGTTCTGAAACTATTTCCCATTTATTTAACTGTAGACTGAACCTTGATATTTTGTCAGGCAAATTTTCTCACTTATTTTTCTTCAGAATTGTCTTGCCTGAGATGATCTCCACAAATAGATTTAAGAATAATTTCTCTCTAGTAGTTTTGTTACATAGCAACCACATTGAGCATCTTCCTCTGGGCCCAGGGAATGTGGAAATGGACTCTATCCTTAGAGCTTTTTGTGACAAAGTAAGCTGTTATTCTATTTAAATGCCAAATAATCAGTTTATGCTGCAGAGAGAAAACATATTCTTTTAAAATACCTGGTGATTTTTCACCAAAAATAGCTTATATGTGAGTTTACAAAGAAACCAGTGATTACCAAAAAATATACATTTTAGAAGTCATATCTCTGATTACAATTAAGAGAGTAAGCATTTTAGATCTTTACTTTGTGATATAGATAACAATCAGTATTTCAGATTATAAAGATAATGTTTTTGTGATTCTGATGACACAACTTTGAATATATAGAGAATTAACATACTTATAATACTGAAACTTGCCGTATATAAAAGTAATGTATCACTACATTTCTCTTTACTTTTACAGCTTTCAATTACATTTTGCATTATTCTCCATGAAAGGTCTTTATCCGTGTTTTGCTAGTTTTATTCCTTAGTACTTCATATTATTTTTTGACATTTTATCTAAGAAAATTTTACTATTTCTGACTGATGTGTAGATGTGCAGTTGATTTTTGTAGGTTAATCTTGTTCAGGTAAATTGCTGAACACATTTGTTATTCTAATTAGAATATATATATACACATACATATACATACATACATGTATAAATTAGAATATATATATACATATATACATACATACATATCTATATACATTACATTGTCTATTACATTAATTTTTTAGTTAACTAGTCTATATTTTATTGCTCTTATTATTTCATTTTCTCTTACATAATTGTCTTTTCTTTGTTTTAATCATTTGTTTTCTCTCTTGTTTTGGATTTACTCAGTGGATCTTTTTCAATTCTCAAATTTGGTGCTATATCATTTTAGTAGTGAGAAGATCCAATTATCAATGAGTTAGATCATACTAATACTGATTATCTCCATAAAGAAAGATTTTGCAGTGGGCAGTTCCAGAATTTTCCACCAGTTTAATAGTTTAATCAAGAACCCAAGTTTCCATACTTTATATACTTTTAATATGTCAAGATGGTTATTTGTGTCTTTCTTGTCTAAATATGTGTTCTCTTTGTCTCCTTTTCCTCTCTCTCCATTTTTCTCTCTTTTTATTTAATAAACCAATTATTGAGAAAAGCAAGTTAAATTTACCCTCTGTGATCATAGATTTGTTATTTTTTTCGTATAATAGTTCCAGTTTGGCATTGTAAGTTGTATACTTTATTCTTAGGAGTTCATTGATTTGAATTGTTCTATTTTCCCAGTGAAAGCTTTCCGTTTATAAACTTTCTCATTTCATTCTTTATATACCTAATATATACCACATATCTATATCCGTCTATCTACCTATCTAAATTAGGAATTTATATGTATTTACACATATAAAATATATATGTATTTTTTCTCTTTGGTTCATTTTATCAACAGGCCTATAACTCTGCCAGCTTTCTTATATTTAGTATTTGAAACTTTTACCTTTCTTTTGCTGCCAGTTGCAATTCCTTATACTCTTTAATGTCTTTTATAAAGTGTTTAATTGAATTTTGGTTTCTATTCAATTTGTTAATCTTGTAATCCTTTTCACACATTTATATTTGTTTCTTTATCAAATCTGATTGATTTAACCCTTTCACATTTATTATTTTTATTAGTTATTAATAATATATTTGGATTTATTGCTCTATCTTAATTTCATCGGATTGTTGAAATATTTTTAATTCAATTTTTTTTCATCTCCTGATTTGTAAGTGATGCATCCAACTTCTATTGCATTTGTGTACATTTGTTTTGTGTGTGTGTGTGTGTGTGTGTGTGTGTGTGTGGTTAGCCTTTAAATTTTAACTTTACATTTGACCTAATGAAATCTAAAGCTTATTAATGTTTTTATCCTCTTTCTAAGCAGTATAAAATGTAAGACATTCTAACTAATTTACTGATATAATCATGTGACACATATTATTTGAAACAATTTTAATCAATTGACTATAATCATTTGCCAATATACATTGTTAGTTCAACCTTGTTTTTATAACCCCTCTGCTACCAAATTTAATTAAATTACAAATTTAGTATTCATTTGCCTTTTGCATTCCATTTCATTTTTAAGTTCACTCTTTACTAGTTTTTAAAGTATATCCTTGTTTGTCTAAAATGCTATCTTTGTCTAAAAATATATTTATGATCATTCTTTAGCGAGGTATAGATTTCTAGTTTGCTTATTATTTATTTTATTCTTCTTTGCAAGTAATTTTTATTATCTCTCTGGTTACTTTAAATTCACTTTTTTGGGGGGTGCCTGGGTGGCTCAGTCGGTTAGATGTCAGACTTCAGCTGTGGTCATGATCTCACAGTTCATGAGTTTGAGCCCTGCATCGGACTCTGTGCTGACAGCTCAGAGCCTGGAGCCTGCTTCAAATTCTGTGTCTCCTTCTCTCTCTGCTCCTCCAGCTCTCACGCTCTGTTTCTGTCTCAAAAATAAATTTTAAAAAGTTTAAAGAATTTTTTTAAGTTCACTTCTTTAGGGATCTTTTTTTTCTTAAATTTATGTATTTATTTTGAGAGAGAGAGAGAGAAAGAGAGAGAGTAGTGGAGGGAGAGAGAGAGAGAGAAAGATGGAGAGAGAGAGAGAAGCCTAAGCTGGCTCCACGCCCTGTGCAGAGTCTGACAAGGGGCTGGATCTCACCACCATAAGATCATGAACTGAGTCAAAATCAAAAGTCAGACACTTAACCAACTAAAGCATCCAGGGTCCCCTTTAAGTTCACTTTTTGATGGTCTTTGGTGTTCTGCAGTTCAGAAAACTGCAAATTTTTATTTAGTTTTTGGTTCCTGGGGACCAAACATGTTTGGTCCTGGGGGAAAATTTTTGAGAATTCAAGTCTTCTATCAACTCTGGGCTTTTTTTTTTTTTTTTTTTTTTAACATTCATCTTTGCAAGTGTTGCTTGTATTCTCCCTTTGTGAACTTCTCTGATATGTTAGAACTTCTCATTTTACCCTTCATGCAGCAAATATTTTCCTAATATCTTTTCTGCTTGGCTATGCCTCCTTCTGGGTGATTCTTCATATATATATCTAACTCACTAATTCTTTCTTTATCATGTCCAATGTGCTCTCGAATCTGTAAAGTTAGTGTTTCATCCCATTAACCGTGTTTTCCTTTATGAAATTTACCTTTTTGTTTTTTTTTTTTTCCTCCAAATCTTCCTGCTGTGTTTTTGTAGAATCTTGCCTTTTGTTATGGCTTTTATTTCTTTCATTAATTTAAACATACTTATTTGACTTTAATTCTTCATACTCTATATCATTTAGATGATGTATGGAGCAGTTAACAATTCAACATGAATAGATACGTTCAATTCACCTATTTATTTCAAACATTTTTGCTAATCAGATTCAACTCAGGTTTTCTGAAAAAGTTGTCCTAAGCTAACAACATTAGCTACCATATTCTGGGTTCCCTTTTGTCATTGAGATTTGTATAGATAACTGTCATAAAACAAATTGGTCTTAGATTGGACAAGTTCATTTTGGTGAATATTAGTAGTTTGTTGGTTGAGGTTGGTTAAAGGCTTTAGAACTTCATCTTCTACCCCTCTAACCAAGCTTAGTATTAGGCAACAAGTTAAAATGAAACAAAGCCTCATATTCAAGTCCACAAAATGAAGACATATTTGTAAATGCAGGCAGAGACAGTCCTGAAACCTATCCATATCTGAGAGTAGATCTCTTTCTAGGTGCAGGAACACTGATCGGCATTTTTGTTTGTTTGTTTGTTTGTTTGTTTGTTTATCCATTTATCCTGAAGGGGGTTGTGCACAGAGAGAGGAAGAGGGAGAGAATCCCAAGCAGGCTCTGTACTGTCAGCACTGTGTCTCACGTGGCGCTTGAGCTCACAACCCATGAGATCATGACCTGAGCTGAAATCCAGTCAAACGCTTAACCAACTGAGCCACCCAGGCGCCCCCTGATCAGCTTTTTGAATGAAAGAGTTACTTTGAAGGTGCCTTGGAATTCCTGTGGCAGTATATGTCAGACCTATAACCAGATTAGGAGGAAGAGAGTGGCCAGATGCAGGCTTTGACTGGCCAGCATAGAAAAGTGGGGTTGCTGGCTTACATGCAAGGGAGGGAAGTTCTCTTACATGTCCCCTAACCAAAAGCATTGTGTTTTAGGTGATGCAAAATTCTAATCAAAGAATGTCTAAACAAGTAGCTGAAGGCATTATATATGCTAATCACACAACTCTAATGTGTTGATCAGACTTACCTTTACACACACAAATCATACCAGGAATTATTTCAAAATTAATGATTTCAAATAAAATATTGTACACACTTGATAATTATCTGTATAACCCCAAAAGAGATGCTGCTGAAAGTTCATTGAGAATTTATATCACCACTTATATGTGTTATAACATATAAAACAATGATCTACTAGATATAATTTCTTATGTTTGATAACATTATAATGGAATATAATAAAACACTTAAGTGGGATTGTGAAAGCCAAAATTTAAAACCATTTTTTGTAAATATGTGAGAAAATGATATTGTTATAGGATCCCTGAAAGCTTCTGGGACAAGAAAGGGCAGATTTGTTTCTGGAGCTTTCAGACTTTACACTAGAGAAAGAAACAGGACTTTAATTCCTCCTTCTGAAAACTAAATAACCCTGTCAACACGAACTTTGTTAGTGCTGACAAAGGCTCGGTGAAAGGGAGGGTCAATGAAGCTGCTGGTTTTCCAAAGGCCAACATAGATGAGGGTTATCACTGTGCCTGGTCTTGCGCAGAGCTGCACTGTCAAAGGATAATGGTGGCTCTGAACCCCTTGAGCTGCGGCATCCCTTAACTTGACCTGAGTGAGTTTCCCTAGGATGGACTTGGATTCTAATGATAAGGCCATATACTTGATTTTTAGAGGGCAACAGTTTGGAGAGCACAGATGATGGGCTTGCATGGCAATGAGGGCTGGGCGATCCTTCCTCACTCTTTGAATGACCTAAGCAGGATATGTTGCATTAGGTCTAATTAAAGCCAGAAGTACAGCAGCAGCCAGAGGTCCCGACTCCAGTGTTCTCTTTCAGCACCAGAGCAATGGCAAATGGAGGATGTTTCTCAGATTGGAATTTGTAAGAGAGTTGGCCATCAGCAGCTCTTGTGGTCTAGGCACCAAGTGAGAGCTGCCACTACTCACTATCAATAGCGGCAACCATCCAAACACATTAACTGCTTGGGATCAACAGAGAAGAGGTGACCTAGGGATGGCAGAAGAGGAAACAATCCTTTTGATTAGAAGCTTCCAAGAAGGTTGTTTCACCATGTGGTGAAGGGAGGCAAATTGTTGCAGGTATCCTTGTCTCCTGGTGGAAACCTCAAATACAACACTATCCTTATCGAAACTGGGTGACTAAGGGTCCATTGGGGGTTACCCTTCATTCGGCCTCCATTTTCAAATAGCTTAAATGCCTCTCCTCCTGACCTCCATGACTCTAATTATTATTATTTGCATTAAAGTTTTATACCAGACTTGATTCTTACGGTATTGGCTGGACCAATTTTTGATGCTCTTTTTTCTGTGCTGCGGCATAGTGTAGCTTCCCTCCTTAAATCTCCTTTTACTGTCCTTTGATGCTCCTTGTGAAAATATTTTTCTTCCTTGGCCATGCCATAAATCTAAATTTATTACTCCCTCTGCTATTGTTTAATGTTTAACACTAATAAAAATGCTACTTAGCATTTACACAAAGGTTCATATTTTTAAAGTGCTTTACAAGGGCTATTACTCAGGTCTTTTTTAATGAGAGTATTTTCAGAGGCAATTTGTATGAATATTCAGGAGATGTTATGAATGTGAAGCTAAAACTCTGCCCCTGTGAAGATTTGGAATTTAGATATGTAATACACAGACATAGGGTAGTGCTGATCTGGCAATCACAAATAAAAAAGAAGTATTTACACTGTATTGAGGTCAGTAAAAATGCTCATATCTATAACTTTACCTATTTATTTTTCTGGGTAGATGTGTAGGTAGATTATTTTTATAGAGGACAATGTCTATAAAAAAGGGTTTTAAACCACTTGAGTCTCTCCTTATTAACATAACATTTATTAAACTGAGACTTTTTTTTAATTGAAAGCAAACTTAGGTTTGATTTTAAAGCCAGAATTTGCTGCTTAAGGTTTCAGGTTGTATTTGTATTTTAGCTTAGTTCATTATAAGGTGATTTAATTGAAATTATGCTGGCAGAGAAAATGTTCTACTGTTCTATTCAGATATTCCTAGGTAGTCTGAAAGTAAAATTCATTGTCTTACACAATGCACTCAAATTCTTGACAACAAATGGGAAAAAAAAAAAACAATGTTTAAGCTGTTAATAATTCAATCTTTGGTTTTGTCTGCATATGTAAATTTACCGACAGTTTTCCAGGATTAGTAACCTTATGCATCACCCATCAGCTATTGTACCACAACAGAATTTCTGTTTAGGGAATAAACATGAGGTAAAATTATGTTTTTGCATTATTCTCTATGGCTGGGATCGAAATGTACTGAAAGTAGGGATGATGTCTCATTATTCTTTCATTCCCCAATGATTAGATAGTCATTGGTATACATATTAGGTGCTCAATAAATGTTTGTGGGCTGCTAGTTACTGATCATATGTAGAAGAACATTATTTCAAACCCTACAAATGCCTTGTGAAGGAGAGTTCCGCTGGGATCAGTGCGGATTTCATGGATTTATGGGCCATCCACCACTTGGAACAATGCAGCTTTCCATCCTGCTCTACGTTAAACTTGAATTGCATACCATAGCTGCACGACCTTTCTCTAGTCCTATCTGGTATCTTTGCTTGTCCTCACTCTCCTCAGCACTCCAATCACAAAGGTCTTTGTTGTGCTCCTTGACTTGACTCACCATTACATTCCCTTCACAGAGCTGTTTTCCTTCCCACAGACTGTCCCATGCGTGTTCACTTCACTGCTTGTCATCCACATCTTATCTTCAACATTTCCTCCTAAGAGAGGACTTCCTGACCACTCAAATCCCACAGACCTCCATGATGTTACTTCACCATGTAATGGTTAATTTGATGTAACAGCTTGGTTGGGCCTTGGTGTGACTAGCTATTTGGTCAAACATTATTCCGAGTATTTTTGTGAGGGTGTTTTTGAATGAGATTGACATTTAAATCAGTGGACTTTGAGGAAAGCAGATTAGTTTTCATAAGGTGGGTGTGACTTGTCCTATCAGTTGAAGGTCTGAATAAAACAAAAGGTTGATCTTTCCCTATTGCAGCAAGAAGAATTCTCCAGTGAATGGCTTTCAGACTTAAACTGAAGGCTTGATGGCCTTTCACCTGGAAATGTAGCATTGGCTATGCTTGGGTCTCCCAGCTGCCAGCCCACTCTGCATATTTTGGACTTATCAGCCTCCATAATTGCATGAGCCAGTTCCTTACAGTAATTCTATCTATCTATCTATCTATCTATCCATCATCATCTATATATCTACCTATCATTGTCTATCATCTGTCTTTATAACTTATCATCTATCCTATTAGTTTTATTTCTGTGGAGAACTCTCATTAATAGAGTTTCTTTATTATCCTTTTCTTCCCCATTAGAGGTATGTTCCATGAGAATAGTGGTCTTAATTGTCTTGTTCTTGGCTATATCACCAGGGCCTAGAATGGTCCAAATATGTGTAGTAATAAATTATTTGTTGAATTTTATAATTAATGGTTTGGTCTATAGATGCACATTATAAGGATACTTAAAGAATAAACAATAGGGGCGCCTATGTGACTCAGTTGGTTAAGTGTCCGATTTCGGCTCAGGTCATGATCTCATGGTTCATGAGTTTGAGCCCCACATCGGGCTCTGCGCTGACAGCTCAGAGCCTGGAACCTGCTTCGAATTCTATGTCTCCCTCTGTCCCTGCCCCTCGCCCACTCACACTCTGTCTCTTTCTCTCTCTCAAAATAAACATTAAAAACAAAAAGAATAAATAATGGAGTCCTTAACATTATCATGTGTTCTCATTTGTGTTATAAAACCAATTATGTGTGAACATACAAACATGCTCTAATTACAAACAAATCTATTGAATAAAAATATTTATTTTGAAATAGTTGTTCATCTTAATTACCTTGTTACATTATTAATACTAGCCAAACAACTATCACTTATTGCATAACTAAAAGTGTATACTTAATGTGAATTATTAGATTATTATGCTACATTATTTTTATCTAATAATATATTGAATAATACAGAAATACAAATGATTAGGCATTATCATTTTCTTTTACCTTTCTTTCCCTCAGTTTCCTCATACATAAAATGGGAATAGTAATAGTTACAATTACAGACTAATTGTAAAAATGAAATGAGTTAGAACTGTGATTGCCAGATGATACTATGGTTATTGTTGTTACTATAATTGGCATTAGTCTTCAAGTCTTTTGCAAAGTGTATATTATCTTACAGCCAAAGTCATATTTTATTAATTATATTAATAGAAAATTATCTGCTAAGGTGGAAATTATTTTTTATTTGCTGTCTTTTTAAACACAGTTATGATGTTTCAAGGTACCAAAGAAATTTTTGCTTGTTGATATTATTTTGTTTTATTATATCATATTCCTGTGTGTTATGCTGAATAATTGCTATTACTTCTTCCTCTTCACACCCTTCAAATATTTGTAAATGTTTTTCTTCTGATAAGTTATACAAATTTAGCTCTTCCAGTTTTTTTTTTTTTTTCACTTACGACTTTGTGTTGATTTCTTTAATCATTTAAATTTCTCTGCTCTGGATGCTTTCCAAATCTCTTAAATTATTTGGAAAAAAAACATGTTGAAACTAGATATAAAAATTTTAAATATATAATCTCAACCAAAGTGATTAAAAACTAATATTTTTGGACATCCAGTGAAAATATGTTTACTACATCTTTTCCTAAGGAACATGTGTTTTGGTCACATTGAATTTTGTTTATTTCTCTAAATATATACAGTCCTGAACTAGTTTATATAGACACACAGAGGCATATATTTACACAAACACACATATGCAGTGGAATTATTTCTATGGTTGGTTTGTCAAAGGTTTCTGATAAAGAATTTCTTTTGGGGGCGCGTGGGTGGCTCAGTCTGTTAAGCGTCTGATTTCGGATCAGGTCATGATCTCACAGTTCATTAGTTTGAGCCCTGCATCAGGCTATGTGCTGACAGCTCAGAGCCTGGAGCTTGCTTCAGATTCTGTGTCTCCATCTCTCTCTGCTCCTCCCCAACTCACTCTCTCTCTCTCAAAAATAAATAAATATTAAAAAAAAAAAAAACGAATTTCTTTTGATCCTTAATAGGAAGTCACAATTATTTCCAGTTTCTAAACGTGACTCCTGAGGGGTCAAATCATTAGCTTTGAAAAAAATCTCATTTACAACTTTCTTTTGCTTTAACCCAGTGAATTTATTGTTATACAGTCTTCAGAGAAAACAAGAGACCTTGTGTTTGCATCAGGTTTAGGCTCTGTTATCTATATTTGCATGCCCCCTGCCTTAGAACATAGATCTCTCAAAGACATTTCCTTGGGGACTTTAAACATGCAGTGGAGATGCTTAAGTAATAATGAATTCAGTAAAAAACTATCACAGCTTCCTTTCTCCTACATAAATAAACTCTCAAGGAACACTTGCTAACTGGACCTCACTGTTGAAGCAAATCTGTCTGTGATTTCCTTGTGGGCCGCATGAGGTTGAAGAAATGACCATCTGTCTAGGCAGAATGAACATCTGACATGATAGAGTGAACCATGGAGTTATCACACACTCTCACTTTTCGCCAAGAACTTCTCTTTCATGTCTAAAGAGGGTCTTCTTGGAGTTTTTCCCATTTGAAGCAAAGCTATTCGGTGTGTCTACACATCAGTGTTGCATATATGCATCATAGTTTTCCTGTTGAAACCACAGAAGCTGTAATTGTGCCTCCAAAGGCAGGGTATTCACAGACACTCCAAAGCAATAATCAATCAGAATTCAAAAGACATTAAACAAAGTACAGATTCTATGGCATTGACTTCAGATCACCATATATACTGTCCAGGTGTCTCAGAAGTTGGCTTTTTTTTTTTTTAATAATAAAATGAAGATAAGAATGAGCAGTTTCATGTGTTGATGTGAGAATTACATGAGGTAATTGAGAGATGTTCAAGCATGAAACTAGTAATATACTCATTGTTATGACAATGTTTCTGTTTCTCATACATTTTTGATCGTGATAAGTTCATTCGTATTACTATAGGAATGTGTTTTTTTTTTTAAGCACTATTTTTACCTTTTAAGTGATCTGACATTTCTTCATTTTCTCACTTATATATATGCATATCATTTCAATTTTTGTTTCATTACTTTTAATTTATCAATCATTTCTATTTTTAACGATTTCTCCACTTCCCCCAGTCTTTGGATATCAGTCTAACACTCCCAGAATTTGTCAAAATAATTACAAGTGTTTAATGAGTCTACAAGACAATTAACTTAAATCTATTTGATAACTGCCATGGAGTTCGGTTGACATGCCTGTGTTTAATTCTTCTGAGTATTATTTTATTTTTGTTAAAGCTTTAGAACTTCGGAGAATTCTTTCACTTACTGGTGGAATAAAATCTCAAAGTTTCAACTTAAAAATGTAAAAATCTGTGTTTAACCATTGTTTTTTTTATTTCTAGTATTTTATTTTATTATTATTTTTATATAGTGTTATATTGGTTCCAGCTGTACAATATAATGATTCAACAATTCTATGCATTACTCAGTGCTCAAGATAAATGTACCCCTAATCTTTTTCTATTACACCAACCTGGCAACCAGATCCCTTTGGCAACCACCAGTTCATTCTCTATATGTGAGAGTTTTTTTTTTTTTTTTGTCTCTATTTTTCTTTGCTCATTTGTTTCCTTTTTAAAATTACAGATATGAGTGAAATCATATGGTATTTGTCTTTCTGTATCTTTGTATTATCTTAAAGCAATACCTTTTTATTTATTTTTCTGGAGGTTACTGTTGTCATATGGAGGAAAAATTACTGTTTTAAGTAGCTTTTTTCTCATTTTTTTTTTTTTTATAAATCAACACTGCCTTATTTCATTTGTACGCATATTGTTGATTTTGTCCATCTTGTATTTAGTATGCATTTGGTGCCTTTGGTGGATCATTGCTCACTCACCAAACACTGGATTTTAATTGACCCCTTTACTGTGTTATCCTTAAATGGATTACCCAACTACAAACTTTTTAAAAAAATGAGTTATTCTTCATCTTCAAAACTCAAATGCTCCTTCTGAAGAGGCACAGTTGCAAAACAAGCAAATTCACAACAAAAGAAGTATTTGCATCTCAGCCCAGGAAATTTCCTATCTTGAACAACCTTACTTTCTACCCACTCTGCTAGAATCAATGAAGTTGGCACACAAATCTAGTTATTCCTTGAAAATTGAGAAATACAGACCATAAAGTCTTACTAACCCAGAGATTAGAATAACTATCGTTTTCTCCCATATTCTGAAATAAATCAACAGATTCTTAGGTTGAAAAATCCTCTGATAATTACAATAGTTGGTCTCTTCTGTTTCTTATCATGCATGTAAAGATTAAGGAAAAAAGAAATCCTTTATATAAATTCCTTTCTTTTTTGGCAAATGAAATCCTGGTGGAAAATGCTCAGAGTTTATAATGAAATGAATGAATGAAGAATTAATTGCCATTAAATAACACCATCATTGTGTCCATTTGCCTCTTAGCTTTGAGTTAAATAATAACAGAGAATTTGTGAGATTGTAGCACTAAACAGACACTGTATTTTAGATAATGACTAAATGACCATTTGCTTCTGTGATATCATCATGTCTTTAATGTTGAAAAACTGAGAGCAGCCTTGACACAGCTTTACGTTTCTACATTTTTATTGTTGGGAGCTAGTTGAAATCCATTAGTTAAAGCACAACGCCTAAATTTTGTTTTTCATTTGTTTGTTTGGTAATGATTCAGTTAATTGGTATATTGTGACCCACAAAATAGTGTGCCAGTGGCCATGCCCACATCGAATCTAAATGTAAGTCAGTCTACACTTACAGGAAACACCTATCAAGGAAACTTAATGTACACCAACCACAGTCCTCCAACTCCACTATAACTAGCTTACCTTACCCAGAGAGTAGGACCTGCTAGCCATGTAAAGAAATCCCATACCTGATGGCCAATCGTGTCCTGTTTCCATGTTGTTTTCTCTAAGGCTCTACAAAACTCGCTTTTGCCAAAATCCCTTGAGATCGCTTCACTGCTTGTGAGGCACTGCACTCCCCCAATCAATAGACTGTTTTCTCCTGAATAAAGGACACCAGACTCTTTATTAAGTTGTTTTAGTTTTGTTGTGTGACAGTTTGCAACATTGGCAGTCTATAATTAATGATAGGCGAGGGTTGGCTACTCTTCCACAAGCTCACCACCAGGTTGTAACAAAAGTCCTAAACAAATGTGTCTACATAGACACTTAACAAGCAGGCATTAGACTGTACCACTGCTTGTTCTGTGAGTGCAAAGAATTTTCATCTTTTACTCTTCTTAGGTGCTAGAAATTCACCCTATGTGTAAGGTTCCTCTTAAACAAGTACAATAACATTCCAACACAGCATTTTGTCTAATCACCTAAAGAATTAGATTGATTCTAAATCAATCAAGAATCCCCAGAACCATTGATAGAACAAAGCATGTGCTGTGGTATGTATATAGGTATATAGGTCTGCTATTATAGGTATAGGATGAAGAATCTGATACAAGTTTCATATTCAGTTAGTAGAAATATCTAACATATTTAAGCCATTCACTAAAAAAAAAAAAAAAAAAAGATATATTTTGGGGTACCTGGGTGGCTCAGCCGGTTAAGCATCTGACTCTGATTTTGGCTCAGGTCATGATCCCAGGGTCATAGGAACTAGCCCCACATAGGTTCTGCACTGAATGTGGAGTCTGCTTAAAATTCTCTTTCTCTTTCTCTCTCCCCCTCTGTCCCTCTTCCCCATGCTTTCTTTCTCTCTTTCTCTCCAAAATAAAAGAAAGAAATAACTTTATATAGAAATAAATAACATACATATACATATATATATGTATGTGTGTGTGTGTGTGTGTGTGTGTGTATATATATATATATATATATTTATATATATTTCATCAAGGAAAATCTTTTTAAATATCCATTCTGCTCACAAACTACTAATTTCATCCAAGAAAATCCATTTTTAATGTTTTTTTTTTGTTTGTTTGTTTTGTTTTTTTTTTTTGCTAATGACATATCTGTGCTAGATAAGAAGACTTGAAGTTGTGGAAGCTGACTCTAGAGTGGCTTTTCTGACGGAATGATAGTGGACCACCCTCAGAGTGTGACTTAGTGATGAAACACTGAATGTCCCTGGAGTACAGCTTAAACCACTCAATGCCTACATAATATCACACTTTCTATATAGAAGGCATTAAAAAAAAAAAAAAAGTACAGGGGCGCCTGGGTGGCTCAGTCGGTTAAGCCTCCAACTTCGGCTCAGGTCATGATCTCATGGTCTGTGAGTTCAAGCCCCATGTCCTGCTCTGTGCTGACAGCTCAGAGCCTGGAGCCTGCTTCAGATTCTGTGTCTTCCTTTCTCTCTGACCCTCCTCTGTTCATGTTCTGTCTCTCTCTGTTTCAAAAATCAATAAAAACGTTAAAGAAAATTACAGACATGGTAACATCGGTCTTGCCTGTATAGGATTAGAATGCACCATTCTTGCTTTAACCCAACCAGCCACAATGCTCAGTCCAGAGCAGGTCTTGAGGAAAAGTGATTAAATAGAATATCATGGGGGCAAGAACAAAAGATAAAATGACAAATTAGCTATGAATGATTCATGCTATCAGTTTCGCCACTGGTTTAAATGAGATTTACTCAGTCTCCTTGAACATGCCCTGCCTTAGGTCTGTCATCATCAATTTAGTGTTTTGTTTTGTTTTGTTTTAAGTCAACATGCATATAGATTATTTAATAAGCTAAACATTTTTAACTTTGTTTTGAATATTCAAAAACATTATTTGAGAACTTTTAGCTGCATTACATCTGTATATTAGATGTACTAAGACCAAAGCATTAATTGCCATTTAATAGATATATTTCATTATAAGAAATTATTATAGATTTTTAAAATTCTACTGCATATTTGTATTTTCTTCTCATATAATCTGTATGTATCTTACCTTTCATTTTCATTCCTTTTACATTTTAGGTGATTATACTTCAAATTTTTAATTGTTCTATTATACTTACTGTAGATCAAAAACAACACCGACTTAAAAAATAAACATTGATTTTTCCAAATTTATTTTATTTTGCAAAGTGTTTTTTTTTAATTCCACACAAGTAAAGATATGGATAATTTATATAAACATTCTTGTCTTTGTTTTTTATATACTTTTTTAAATTTGAAAACATTGAATATGACTTAGATTGTAAGATTTTTATGAGAGTAAATAAATTATTTTTTATAAGAGTTATATAAAGTGATTTGTGCATGCATAAAATGTTCTGGAAGGAGTCTTCCTTTCAGTTTGAGAGTACTATGATAGCATCTTTATTTTACAGAAAAAAATTAGAAAATATGAATGTGTTTCAGATTTCTAGAAAGGGGAAGGAGTGAGTATATGTGTGATTGTGTGGGTGTTTATGTATGTAAATAAGCATGAAAATAATTATAACAAAGAAAGAATTTTTTTAACAGTAGACCATGAAGTTAATTGTACAGAGCTGCCTGGCAATAAAGTGAAGATCAGTTTCAAATGAATTTTTTATATTTTAATCTTGATTTTAAACTTGTTAACTACTAGTGAACAAAGCTCTAACAGTGTTTCTAAAAAGTGTCTTTGTTCGGAAATACACATTAGTTGATATATCCATTTGCTCACTCATTAATTATCCTTTACTTTGACATTTATTTACTATGTTTCAGATAAATGCTGGAGGCGACGAAGGACAGAGCACTTTCTTCCCAAAATGTTTCTGAGAATTGAGACATACACTATGAAAAACTGGAAGTGTTTATACGTTGTATGATCCAATTAAAGTATATTCTCTTCTGCTTGGCTTTCAGTGTATGGTCAGTTTCAATTAATTGCCAATGTTTTAGAATTCAATCTACCCTTGCCCACCATGATACTTTTAGAAATATATTGACTGTTCTCTACAACATCTGGGTTGATTCTAAAGGAATTATGTTTTGATTTTTTTGCTCTTTAGAATTTTAACTCAGTATTCACAAATTTCCACTCTTCGACTAGGTTCACTGTAGCAACATGTAATATAATGAACATGTTAGAAAAAAAAAAAACAGCACAAATGTCCTTGGAGAGTAGCTAAAACATGTGATCACGTAATAAATATAACTTTTAAAATGAATGTGCCAAAATGACATACAATAATATGGATGAATCTTAGTAATAAAACATTAAGTGAAAAAGTAAATTCAAAAGATCATGTAGAACAAAAGTACACTTTTATAAAATGAAAAGCATTTAAAATATGTATATGTCTATACATATGACTAGTTACACATATATAGTCTCTATATATGTATTATATATTATATTCACATACTTTTTAGTAATGAATATAAATACAATATGAGATTAATGATGCATGTGGAATTCAGGATGATTTTTTTTATTGATTTGGGGAGGGACAGGAGTTGGTTTGTCTAGTTCTTAGTTTTTCTTTTAGGTGAAGGGTCAAGGTTGTGCATTGCATCATTAAAAACAGCTAATTAAGAGGCACTTGGGTGGCATAGTTGGTTAAGTGTCTGACTCTTGTTTGTTTTGGCTCAGGTCATGATCTCATGTAGTTCGTGGGTTTGAGCCCCACATTGGGCTCAGCGATGACAGTGGAGAGCCTGGTTGGGATTCTCTCTCTCTCTCCCTCTTCCTGCCCCTCCCCTGATCTCTCTCTCTCTCCCCCTTTCTCTCAAAATAAATAAACATTAAAAAATTAAAAGAAAACTAATTAATGATGAACTAACTAAATAAAAGTAAGCATTGGTTAATCACCAAAAAGAATGTATAAAAAAATCAAACCATCTAGAGTTTTCTTAGGTTCTAGCTTTATTATTAGCTCTGTTCCATTGTTTCATTATTCTTTTCCAGGTTCTTCAGTTATGTGTTTAGTGACTCTTTTTTTTTTTTTTTTTTTTTTTGGCCTTTCATTCATATAATCTTTTTTATCTTTTTAGATTCCATCTTTATTTCATTTCTTTTGGGCATTTTTACTCTTTCTAAATGTCCCTTGTCATATTTTCAGATAAATATATACTGTTAATTATCTTGCCATTTAGTCTTTAATCATGTGATATTATGTCGGTTTTAATATTTCCGATTTAAACTCAACTGATATTTCAACATTACTGCTTTGTCTATTTCTTTCCCACGTAGCTGAATTATTCTTTCATTTTGGCAAGTGCTTGCTTAAGAATTTTTTTTCAAGTATAGGTACTGCACTAAAATTTTTCTCTGCTTTGTGTCCTTCTGTCCTAGTGTTTCTGTATACTTAAATGTTCTGATTCCAAATTTCTGTTTTCTCTTTATAACAGCTTTGTGTGAATCTTATCTGCCTTTTTTGTTGTTGTTGTTTATTTAAAAATGTTTCACATTCTCATCCAGCAATAACAGCATTCCTATATGTTTATGGGGAGAGATTTTCATGGTTCACAAAATTTAGTTCATAAAAACCCTTTTTGGGGAGCCAGTGTCATTGGATGTTAATAGATTGAGACCTTACATTTTTAAGAGACATGATTCTGCTTTTGTGATAATCCCTTTTTCTTTTCCTTGTAATGCCCTGATTTTCACCATGCTCTTTCTTCTTTCCTTCAGCAAGTCTTCCAATAAACATGCCCTCTTCATTCCCACCATCAAAGTAGTGTCTTCCAAGAGACTCTACTGTTATTCAAGTCCTTCTGTTCAATTTCTTCTTAGCACTGCTCTGAGTCACTGGGTCAGAGGCTATTCTCTTTTTTTGGGGGGGGGTCTTTATGTGCTTTCTGCCATCTCTGGGCTGTCTTTTACATGCAATCTCTACCTGACTCTGCTTAGGTATTGAGTCTGGAGGCAGCTTTGTGAGATTTAGATATTTACTTCTTAACGTGCATATATACTTAACCGTATACTATTCTCCATCCCCCAGTTATGCTTGAGAATAGTTTTATTTGCTCTACTTTTCCATCTCTATGGCTATGGGCAAATGTGTAAAGATATTCAGATTTAGGCAGCTGCTATTATTCTTCAGGAGCCCTGAAGCCCACTATGGTTTTTAAGCTTGAGTCTTTATTGACCCATGCCTCAATGCGAGGCTCTTATTCTCTCCTGTATATTTTGCTGCTCATAGCTGTGCTTGTGGTATATACAGGCTGTCTGTCTCTTTAAACGAAGCACTCTGTGGTTGCTTTCTCTCTGTAGCATTGGTATTCTTCCACTTGCTGTTTTACTGGGAAGGAGATTTTAAACCCTTTTTATTGGAACACAAAACATGACTAGCTACCTGTGTGATGTCCATTCACTTTGGTACATACTATCAAACAATGTAGTAAAAGCTCCCTTTCCCAAGACTGCTTGCTTGAATAAGAATAAGGGACCTTTCCTTTTTGGATGTCTCTGCTCTGAGTCAGAGTACTCAGCTTCGTACGGGAAGCTGGAAAGGATTTCAGACTACTTTTATGTCCTAAGCGGGGCACATCCTGCAAAATCTTATATATCAGTTCCCTGTCTTAACTCCCCAAGGAACCACGGCAGCCTGAATCATCTTTTGAAGTGCAAATACCATTTGAGAGGGGTAAACATGAAAATAACTTTTTAATATACCTTTATGTAATAAAACTATCAGTTCCGTAAGAAGTTGGCAAGGAAGAAAAGGACAAGCAAAGTTTAAAACTCAAAAGTATAGTAGTAAAACTGAACTTAATAATGTTGAGGATGGGCAAAGCCAAGATTAAATAATACAGTGGCTGGCTCTGGGATTTGCTTCTGATGGATGAGATAAGATGGAAATACATATTTGAAAGTTCTATCTTCCTATAAGCTTTGGCTAATGCAAAACATCATGACTTTGTAAAAAAAAGTTACACTCATACTGTCTGAGTGCTTATATGTGTCGAACAGAAGAGGGAGTGGTCTTCCACAATCACTAATTGACAGATTGATTTAATATTGAGTGACTATTTCAGCAATAATTTTCAGAAGTGGTGGAAGGAAATGCTCTGGAAAACTGTGGCTAAATCCTGAATTGCTGCGAAAGCACTATTGTAGTAAGTGACACTAATTGCAAAATAATGGCCATATACTTTGCAACCAGACTTATGCTGACAAATGAATGTTTTATTATTTTTTAATTTACTACCTTATACATGCAGCTGGCCTGCCAGAACTCCTTGATTTCTTTTGGAAACCAGCCTAGGCATTGTTAGCAGGTTTTTGCCTGATAAATGCCAAAATGTGGGTTCTTAATTTAAACTTTTATTATGGCACTATCAACTACCCTTACAAAACTCTGAAGGATCTATGAGGATTTCTTCCAAATCTTGATTTCCAGGAGCTCCTAAGTAAGCTGTAAATATGTGATTTCTCTTGACACTTGGGATGTCACATTTCCAGGGTAAAAGTGGCTTTTTTTTTCAATCTTTAATTCCTATCCTTTTCAAATATTTAAAGAATACAATTTTGTTCCACATAGATTAAGTACTGGGAAAATATTTTTGTTATTAATGTTAATGATTAAAAGTTGAAATGTTAGCTCTGATGAGGTTTATATTGCTAGTGTTATATCTCATTTTATTTAGATTCTGAACACAAAGCATCTCCTTTAATTCATGCTTGTTTGTCATGTTTGATCTGAGGACAAGGCAGTCCCTGTAGAAATTTGTGGGAAAGCAAGTCCTGTGGAGTGGAGTACAGAAAAGTGGGATTGAGTGTTTGGTTTCATCTCCTAATAGTAGCCTGTTATTTTCCCATTTGTTAATATTCATGGAATTTTGATAAATATTTTCACTTCTATTTGCAAAGAAATCCTTCAGTGTCACTTTTCCAAAGATATGTTTTCAACTTGTCCTTCCTGTGCCCTTGCACGTTACTTTTCTGTGAAGATGAAAAAAAGAAAGAAAGAAAGAAAGAAAGAAAGAAAGAAAGAAAGAAAGAAAGAAAGAAAGAAAGAAAAAAGCTATCAGTGCCCTTAACAGGTGTATGTAAAATGCCCTTTCTTAGGGATGATTTCCAAAAGGTTTTGATTCCTGTGCATGGTGTGTAGGAAAGAGTATGGCAATTCCAATGGGGCAGAAATAGATTCCATAGAATCTGTAGTCATATAGTCATTTCCTAAAATAGAAGACAGAAGATGGAACTTACCATGCTTCCTTCATCTCAAGCTCTTCAATGCCTTTGTTTAAAGAAATCTTGTGGCGCCTGGTTGGCTCAGTTGATTAAGTGTCTGACTGTTGATTTCAGCTCAGGTCATGATCTCATGTTTGTGAGATTGAGCCTCTGTCTGACTCGACAGCATGGAGCCTGCTTCTTGGGATTCTCTCTCTCTCTCTCTCTCTCTCTCTCTCTCTCTGCCCCTCCCCTGGTCACTTTTTCTCTCTGTCTCTCTCTGTCTGTCTCTCTCTCCCTCTCAAAATAAATAAATAAATAAGCATTTAAAAAAATAGTAGGGGTGCTCAAACTCTGGGTTCATGAGTTTGAGCCCCACATCAGACTCTGAACTGACAGAGGGGAGCTTGCTTGAGATTCTCTTGTCTCCTCTCTCTCATCCTTCCCCACTTGTGCTCTCTCTGTCTCCTCTCTCTAAAAAATAGATAAAGTTAAAAAATAAAAATAAAAATAATAAGGAAATCTTTATTGTTAATACTATTATGTTAACGATAGCAGAGTTCATGGCTTTTGAGTATTTATTATGTTGTAGATATTATGCTAATCACTTCATCGGAATTTTTTTCTCATGTAATACCTATGTCATTGAATCTAATACATAGTATTCGGGTGTTACTATTGGCAAAACTGAGTCTCCAATGGACTCAGCTAGTAAGTAAGCTGACTAGTAAATGCTGACATGAGAGTTTAAATTCTTAAGCATTCTTGTCCATGGCAACATAAATAATGTAGTATTATTATTGTCATATTATTCAGATGACTTATTAATTATTGTAAACCTCCATTTTTTTTTCATTTGAAAAATAAAAATAGCCTCTTAGGGTTGTTTTTCAGTTTTAAGAAAGACCACAAATGTCTGTCTGACACATTGCAGTCTTTAATAAATATTAATTTCCTTCCCTTGTTTTATTGAGATAAAAGACTCTATTTATAGTACCTTATTTGAAAAAAAATCACTAAATAGTTTAAAATTTTCTTTCTTACATAGCATCTTATTTTGTTCCCTATTAAAACACTTCTAATCCATGCCACTTACCGAATGAGAAAACAGCAGCTTAGAAAGTCAGTAACTGTTCTTGGACTAACACCACACTCGTAAGACCTTAGTCTGTGCCTCTTCCCTTTTTCCTAAAGCCTCATGTCTCCAGGAAGTAATATGATTTCAGGAAAACGTAAGTCACTTTTGCTGACTCTCATTTTGTCACCGTGTTTACGGCTGATCCAGTAAATAATACGCAGTTTGAAGTAGGAAGTTCCAAGTACTTGCAGAACCACATAAATCAACTCTAATCACCATGCATTCTTGCAACATTTCAAGTGCTTAGCAAAGATAATAAATTTAGAACTTTGTATTTTTTATGTGGAAGTGACAACATGGTCAGGACTCTATTTGCTCTCGTGAGGTTGAATGAAATGACATGGAAGGGATCCGAAGGGTAACAGAACGAAAGTCAAACAGAAGTGTAAAATTGCATGTCTTGGTTTTTTCCTCAATTTTATGGGAAAATGGCTGAAACTAAATTACTATGTACATACAAATTTAGGATTTTTATGTCTTCTTGATCAGTTAATCCTTTTTAATTATGAAATATCCTTTTTCATTTTTAGTAATACTTCTTGATTTTACTTTGCTGGCAATTAATACAGCCATAGGAGTTTACTTATGCTTGGTATATGCGTGGTACATTTTTATTATTATTATTTTTTAATGTTTATTTTATTTTTGAGAGCGACAGAGCGCAAGCAGGGGAGGAGCAGAGAGAGAGGGAGACACAGAATCTGAAGCAGACTCCAGACCCTGAACTGACAGCACAGAGTCTGACATGGGGCTCAAACCCACGGATCAGTAGATCATGACCTGAGCTGAAGTTGGACGCTTAACTGACTGTGCCACCCAGATGCCCCTTTTATATTTTTTACTTTTGAACCCTATATTTAAAGGACGTCTTCTCTGTCTTATGAGGACATCAGTTCTATTGGGTTAGAACACCACCCTTATGAATTTATTTAACTTTAATCAACTCTTTAATGGCCCCATCTCCAAATACAGACCCACTGAGGGTTAATTCTTAAACATATACATTTTGAAGGGAGGAGATTCAGACCATAACAATCCCCAGTAGATTTTCTTTCATGTCCAATTGGCCAGGGTTTAGTAATATGCCTAATGCTGATTACTGGCAAGAGAAAAGGGAACTCTATGGTTAGTTTATGCCAAACAAAATTTACCTCTAATACTGGGAAGGTCATTAACTTTCTTGGACTCATATAGGGGTGTACATTTCAGCAAAACTGGAGTTCTACCTGGGTGAAAGAAGTGAGGGTGGTTTTGTAATGACAACAGACCATCACACAGTCTTCAAGGCCTTTGTAACCCTGTTCCTGACTTTCTCTTTAGACTCATATACTTCTACTTCTTGTCTTGCTCCCCACACTCTAGGCAGAAAATTATATATATTTTTTTCCTTTTGAGATCATCACCCTCTCTCTAATGCCTTTGTGTTGGTTGTCCTATCTAATTGGAATCTTGTCCTCAATGTGTTTACATAGCTCACTCATTTCTGTGTTTTAGGTCTCAGCTTAAATGACATATCCTTAGGAAGACCTGACTTTTCACACAGCACATATGTTGCTCATATAGCATGCTGTTTTTTTTTTTTTTAAATATCACATTGTGTTATTTAGACAATATTGTCTTCCATATTAGACCTAAAAGAATTTCATGGCAAGAGTATCCTTATCTGTTGTATTGATTTCTCCAACACAGTTGTTTGACACTCAGTAAATGTTGGTTGGTTTATTGCATAAGAAAGAGAAACAGGAATATTAAAAGGTAATTTTGATATCGAACTTAAGTCTTCAAAAATGGTTCAATCCATTAGCTGAATTAGGGAAGACAAGAAGCGATGATTATTTATAAAGAGTACAAAGTATCACCTTTGGTAAGCTAGTAATATTTGGGTAGAGATATATTTTAATGGCTGAAACATATAAAGTAGCATAAAAGCATATTCTGTGTATATATTGTATTTAAATTTGTTTTACTAAAGTTTTATCAAACTGCTCACTTACTTTCTCTCAGGCAGAATAATAAATTATTTTACTAACTTTGATTTTCTTTTATTCTTATATTGCAGAAACATAGTGCCAAAAACAGCCCATTTTCTATGAATTCCCTGACTTAGACCACATTTTTAAATATAAAATTAAAATCTACGATGTGGCATATACTAGTGAAACTATGAAGAAAAGGTAGCATTTCAGACAAGACTAACTTTTCTTATGCCTAATCAGATTATGTTGTTGTTGGGAGATGTAAGGGCATGACGTTGTATCACAAACACAATAATAAAGCATTTATAATAACATGCTCATACTTAAAATAATTACTTTCTCTTGTGAGGACAAGCAGCTTCCAAACAGTCGCAGTGATAATCTCTGATGAATGGAAAATTTTCTGGACTTAAACTTTAATTTTCAGCTGTTTCATAGAAAAGTTTATTCTTTGCTTTTCTGGGTTGTAAAAGAACCAGGGAAGTTGTCTTTCAATGGTTTCTTCACCAAGGGTTTATAAGGCTCTTACCTATGAGGACCTTCAAAGAATATAACATTAGCTAAGGTTTCAAGCCAGATTTTATGGCTTCCATGATCTTTAACTCTTGTCATAGTAGCTTAAAATGTTGAAAGAAAGAAGTTGAGGTGAAGCAGAGGAGACAGATGGTACATGGGGAGAAAAGAGCACAACGGACAGAACCACTGGAAGAAAGTAAATGGTTGTGAAAAAAAAATGCTGGACAATTTATGTGGTGCGGCATGAACTTTTACTTAACTCTCGGTGTAAGAAGAAAAGTGCAGCCATCGGCCTTATTGCATTGGTGCTGAATATGTCATGCGTGTTCAGACAGCATGTGTTCTGAATGTGTATTTACACATTAACAACTGCATTTTCATTTACGCATTACAAAGACACAATTTTTTCATGATGTTTTCATGATATTTTTGACCATAATGCAAATAAAAACAACGATAAAAAGGATTTATAGCTGCATCTGGTGGGTTTTCATTATTTTTTTGGTGGCTGGAGAAGAGCCATTTAAAAGTTGCTAAAATTTTTTTCTGTCTCTGGAAGTAAAAATGTTTGTAGCAGCATTTCTTTATTTTGGGAAATCCCTAGGCTAGGATAAAATTCCACATGTTTTTGGAAAAATATAAAGAGGTTCCAGATCAAGGTGCTAAGTGTTTTATTATCAATGTAAACCATGTGCATCATTACTGGGACTGCCTCTGTCTTTGCATAATTAGATAATAACTCCCCCTGTGCATGATTGGGGTTTGTATGTGTGTATGTGAGTGTGTGTTTGTATTTACATCTCAAGCCCGAGTAGAGGAAATTGGAGCAAAACCTGGCTGGAGAGCTTAACGGGCAGGGCTTTCTGTGATGCTGCTGTGGCGTCTAGAGAGAAACAGAGCAGGCAGTTCTAAGTCCATTTGCGTGGAAACTCAGAATATGAATAAGACAGATTTGGGAAATGAACTGTTGATTATTATCATTATCTTGTTTAGGCTGTGGAGATCCAGCACAGATTTGAATACAACACTGTAAGAGGAGCATGGAGAGGACACTGGTGTGAGATGTCAAAATGCTCCCTGATCTTCTCAGGCAGCAACGTCTTGCTGTGAAAATAAGTAAGTCAACAACAGGTCAGTAGGTTTGAATAGTGGAACATGTCAGAATGCCTCACGAATTCCCAGATTCCCAGATTCCCTCATGGATTTCTCATGATTCCCAGAATTTTCTGGAGAATTTAATTGAAATACTGGATTTTGTATGGTCATTTGATATAGTCTCTGACTGTTGTTATTTGGTTACCAAACAGAACCATAAATAGTAAGGGGTGAATGGAAGGTCTATGTCTATGTTTGTCTCTGTCTCTAACTGTCTATTAAATGGCCAGTTTGGAACAGCCTAATAATTATGTAAATTATTGTAGAGATAGTCCAATCAGCTCTTTGGTATTGGATTGAATTCCTTTCCTCATGGCTTGGTCAAGCACTGATCAATATCCACATTGTCAGGGGTATCATTACCTATTGAGGAAACATATTCAATCTACTGATGACACTGAATATTACGTATTGACCTCAGATTTTTCCTCTAGTGCCTCCCCCTACTTGTTTTACCACTCAAGGCCACACAGAGACATTTATATTATTTAAAATGACCTATCATAACCCACTTCTCTCCAAAAGGCCATGTATTTTGGGTTTCACAAGCTATTCTTTATGGCATAAGGTACTCTATCCATTTCTTATTTTATATCACATTTTTACTTCCTCATTGAATTACTCTTTTTGAATGCTAAATCTAGCAGGACAAAAGAAACTATGCACAAATAAAACCATACTAATCTCATCATGGCTTTCGTAGTCACATTTTGATTAAAATAATGCAGTGTACCAATGACATTAGAATGTTTGTGATGAAGATTTGAGGGGCTATGCCTTTCTGTATTCTGGTGTATTTGTTAAATTTTAATTACTATGTGCCAAGAACTATGCTGTTTTACAATCATATCTATGATTTTAATTTTACTATCCCCATTTTAGGGATGAGAAAATTAAGCCTAACTGGAATTATTTAACTTCGCCAAATGGCTAGAGCATCAATCAGGTTTCAAACGCTGATCTTTTTGGTTTCAAAACCCATGCCTGAGATGTCTATGCAAAGCTGTAGGAGAGTGAGACAATGGTGCAAAGTGCAGCCACTAATCTTAGTGGGTCCTGATACTGTTTTTAATTATGCTGGGCCAGGGTTGTAATAATCCTTGTGCCTTAGACAATGCCTGATTTATTTATGCTATCCTCAAACATTTTGGCAGTATTATTCAGGGTTTTAGCACACATAGCAACATCACACTTAACAACCGAGTGGAAGGTTTGTATATGAACCCCCATGCAATTCCATACCTTGGTAAATTAGTTTGCAAAGCTCCCCAAGCACCTAAATCTCTTGTGGCCAGTGGGGATAATCTGAGCCTTGGTCAGATAACAGTTCTTTACCAAAACAGGGATTACTGGTAACAGCAACCTCATGTTCAAAGTTCACAAACTTGCAATGATGGTGGCAGTGCTGTAAGTTCTCTCATTCAGGATATTTGTGACAGTTTGCAAGGTCACAGAGTGTAATATAGGATGAACTGGATGAGTAAATTTCATATAGAATGTTGCATGAGCTAGACTTAGATTTCATGTAAAGTACAGCGAGACTCAGACTATCACCAGGACTCATTACAGTTTCTATGCAACTGCTGGGAATTCATTGTACTCTGTGAACAATGATAATAACTGTCTATGATGTTTGTTTTTGTTTGTTTGTTGAGGGGCTGTAGTTGATTTAGAGAGCCATATGTGTGATCTTCTAGAATGTTTTCACAAGCACGTTTTAGAAAGAGTGCCCCTTTGGGAACAGGGGGACCCATCCAGTTTAGCTCCCTTAACCCTTCTCCCATTTTTAGTTTTAAACAACATATTTGTGTCTGTATTTATTCATCCAACAAGTATTCATTTAGTGACTGAAATGAAATATTTGAGATAATATACTAAATGAGTTAGTCCTTGTCCTTAAGGAGCTTAGAGTCAACTATAGAACAAAGACAAGTTTATTTGCAGGGGCAATTTTAATTGCAATAAAAAAATGATTTTTATTATTTATGTGGTGTCTTTTATGGGTCAAAGTTACAAATGTTGCTGAACCTTAGGAACAATAAGAATTAGACATTATTAGAATTCAATGTCTCTAGACTCTTTTCTGCGAATATGTTTTATTTGTCTTCCTCCTTCTTTGTCACTCTGGGTCTCAGTCTTGCACATCATTCTCTCTTACTCTCTCTCTCTAGTCTATCTTACTATAAACAAATTTTTGTAAAGGACTATGTAGTAAATATTTGGGGCTTTGTGGACCATATAAGTTCTGTTTCAGCTACTCACCACTGCTGTAGCATAAAAATAACTATGGAAAATATATCAATGAGTGAGTTCCGATGAAAGTTTATTTATGAACACTGAAATTCTGATTTCACATATTTTTTACTGAAATGATGTATTTTTTATTCTTCTGAGTCTCAATAGTTTTCTTAAATTGTCAACAGTTTAAACGTGTACAAACTATCGTAGTTCAAGGGCCATATGAAAACAAGTTTATGGCTCATAGTCTGCCAACTCATGCTCTATATAGCAAAAAAATGGCAGCTGCTAGTTCATGAGCCTTACATCTTACAACTTAGATCAACAATAAAATTCCTGACTAAAAATTCTTACTCATTATGGGCCAGAGGCTCAGGGACATGTAGAAAATGACCTCACCGAGAAGAAATATATAAAACAAAATAAGAGCAAATGGGTATTGGTGTGACAAATGGGGTGAGTTTCCGGTCAAGTGGAAAGTCTGCTTAAATGAATACTGTGTCCAGTTCAAAAATTAAATGGGTGATTTCAATATAGAGACTTGGAGACATAATAATTAGGGAGGCACAGGGGAATCTTTTTTTTTTTTTTTAATTGGCCTATACACAACCCAAAAGAAGGAGATATTAGCAAAAATGTGCAATGTGTAACCAGAGAAATGATATTGGTACCTGCTCAATAGTCTGGAGTAGAGACTGAGATGTGAAGTATGCTAAAGATAAGCCTAAAGAGAAAAGCAGAGAATCATAACATTATATAAATCATAACAGCCCTCCTATGCTATCCCTAAGAGTTTGGACTTTCTCCAAACTCATGATGGTTATGGATTGAATTATGTCTCTCACCAAAGATGTGGAGATCTTAACCCTCAGCACCTGTGCGTATAACCTTATTTAAACACAGGAATTTTGGAGATGGTCAAGTTAAGATGAGGTCATTGTGGTGGGCCCCAACTCAGTATGACTGGGTATACTTATAAAAAGGGAACATTCAGACACAGAGATCTACATACATAGAGAGAAGACAATGTGAAGACACAGGGAGAAACGATGTCCTCTGCAAGTTAAGGAACATCCGTAGCTACCAAAAGTTAGGAGATAGTCACAGAACTGATACTCCCTTATAGCTTTCAGATGGAACCAAACCTGATGACATCTTGATTTCAGACTTACAGCTTCCAGAACAGTGAGACCATAAATTTCTGTTGTTTAAGTCTCTTTGTGGGACTTTGTTATGACAGTCCCAGGAAATTTTTGTTCTGTATAGGTCACTGTCTTGTGAGCAATGAGAACAGTGATATCAAATTCAAAGTTTGAGATTAGAGGTGTTCCTTTGAAATCCTTAAAGATAGAGAAGAAGTGATTTAGCACCAAGAATCTGGGGCAGGTATCAGAGGACCAGGCAGCAGAACACGAAACTGTTCACTTCAGCATTTTCTTCCAGTTAGAATGTGCTGGAATTGTTGCCTTACTGACAGCAGCAGCATCAGCAGCATTACTGTCAACCTGTGAGTCAGGTTTAGCCACACAGACTATTTGATTGTTAATTCCATATTCAAAGAAAATGTGACTATAGGAGCCTTCAATATTTGTTTGTTGTAGTTGTCACCGTTTTTGTTATTTTGATTTCAGGGGCTTTGTGTGTGTGTATGTGTGTGTGTGTGTGTGTGTGTGTGCCAATTTGCTCCTAATTTTCTTAAAAAAAATAATTGTTGTGAATGTCACAGCTATGGAGACATATTGAAAAAAAGATATTCATCATATGCAATCGATATAGATGTCAACCTTTCCCTGAAGCCTGTCCTATGTGGCATGCACTGGCATTGTTTTTAAGTTAGCTTTGAGTTTAATTCTAAGCACCCAGAATTATATTAATTTATTAACTGACAACTTGAATCCATTATTGAACTAATTCAGAGTAACTGTATATCTTAAAAATGTAACAGTGTAGCATCATCTTAAGGGTTGAAAGTATTAAAATTGTAGAGTTTCAAACTAGCTCCCAATTATTTTTTTCCTAAAAACTGCAAAAACCAGGGTGCCTGGGTGGCTCAGTCAGTTAAGCATCTTCCTTCGATTCAGGTCATGATCTCAGAGCTTGTGGATTCGAGCTCCCGTCAGGCTCTTTGCTGAAAGCTCAGGGCCTGGAACCTGCTTCAGATTCTGTCTCTGTCTCTCTCTGCCCCTCCCCTGTTCACACACAGTCTCTCTCTCAAATAGAAATAGAACATTAAAAAATTCATTTAAAAAACCCGGCAAAAACCTATTCCTTGTAAGTAGTGCATATTACATGTAACATAATATATAATTTACATCTACAAATTATCATCTACAAACAGTATATAATAGATTTAAACAATTTTTGTGTCTATAAAAGAATCTATTGAGAGTCATAGGTGAGCTCCAGCTGAAGATGAATAATATGTAAAAATTTGGGATGGAGTGCCCTGTGAGGAAAAGGGACCAAAGAATTGCTCCCAGAGAGTGGTTGCACACACCATGATGCTCCATCAAACTTCTGGCTCCACAGGTCAACGGAGTGAATTTAGAATACTGGATACAGCAAAGGAGTCAGGGAAGGGAAGCCTGGATACAGAAGGACCAGAGGCAATGTATTGTTTGTGGGGACGGATATCCTCTGGCCAGGATGGGAAGAGGATTGGGCATAAAATGGAATCATGGGGAAAGTTCCTTTGAAGTTTGCACTCATTTCTCTGCAAATTTGACTGTCACTCTCTGCTCTCTCTGTGTCTCTTTACATTAGTGGGTGGAATCCATTTCCCTGCCTTTTGGATCTGTGACTTGCCTTTATTACTAGAACATAGGTTCAGCCCTTCAGAGACTCGTAAGTTCCTACTTTTGCTCTCTTACAACCAAGCTGTCATGTTGCAAAGAAGTCCAGGCCGTTTGTTTGTTTGTTTGTTTGTTTGTTTGTTTGTTTGGAGAGAGAGGCCATGTGGAAAGGCCCTGGAGTCTGAGGCATTATGTTGATGGAGAGAGACCAAATGGGGGAAGATAGAGGCCCTCTATTCAGCCATTAGCTGGCTCTAAAGGCTCTGAAGTTGTGAAAGAGGTTTCCTTTAACCTTCCAGCCAAGCCTGTCCAGCTTGAGTGACCTCGTGTAGGTCCACAGGGAGACATCTGCCTAGTCAACATAGGGAATGATGAGAAATGGTAAATCATTGTTGATTTAAGCCACTAAGGTTTGGAATGATTTGTTATGCAGCAAATCACATTTCCTGTGCTGAAGTCGAAGAATTATGAATAACTTCTTTCTGGCAGAGAGAATATTAACAGAAGTTAGATGGCTGGAGTAGTGATGGATAATGGAAAATTATGTTTTCGTCTTTGAAAGGAACTTCAGTAGAATAATAATCTTGACTTTTTATGTCTTCCTTACTTATTCTGCCTAAAGGATATTAAATGAATTAAATCTTGAGTGGCTTTGGAAGGAAAACAAAGAACTTTCCTTCCTTCCTTCTTTCCTTCTTTCTTTCCTTCTTTCATTTTTTTCTTCCCTGCCTTCCTTCCTTCCTCCCTTCCTCCCTTCCTCCCTCCCCCCATCTTGCTTTTTCTTTCTTCCTTTCTCTCTTTCTTTCTTTCTTTCTTTCTTTCTTTCTTTCTCTCTTTCCTTCTTTCTTTCTATCCTTTTTTGTACCTGTTCTCCTCTGCTCACCCATCTCTTGAGTCTTAAAAGGGATAAAAAGGGATAATTCCCACCTGGCATGACCTGCCTTTTTTTGTTTGCTTAAATATTTTATTTTTAAGTAATCTCTACACCCAATGTGGGTCTCGAACTAACAACCCCAAGATCAAGAGCCACATGCTGTACCAACTGAGCCAGTCATGGCCTGTCTTTTTTTAAGTTGCTATAACTGGGTAAGTATATCTGTCTAAATCTGAGATTGGGTGTCAGGAGGACCACTTTCTCAAATGTATAAACCACATTCTACAACATTAGCTCTGTTGGTAATATTTGGTTCCTATTAATCAGCTGTCTTACTGAATTCCTCAGTCATTTAGAAGCTGGGTGGTGAAGAGGCTTACCATGTACTGAGCTCTATTTAAAGACTGATACTATTAACCTCAATTCAGAGAATAATGTTTTAAAATTCACTTTATAAGCAAAAGCTTTATAAGCTGATTGTTAATTCTTAACTAATTAATAATGTATTTAGTTTTATAAAATATTGATATTCATATATTTTAAAATTGTCTGCAGGGACTAAACAAATGTTTTGTACCTTAGCTTTGAAATGCATTTGAAATCACACTTTCTGATTAGAGAGAAGGTCTTTGTTTTTCAAAAAAGAGTAAACTCTGGCAAGCCATATAACATTATAAAGCAGATAATTTTGCAAGAAAGAAAGGCTTTATGGTGGAATTGGATGCAAGCATATGGATTAGGAATCAGAACGCCTAACCCTTTTATTGATTTTTTTCTTTTCACTCCTTTCTTCTCATCCCTCAATTTACTCAGCTAATCAGCATAGGACAGTTTAACTATACAGGTGGTTGTGAACATGAAATGAGTAATGAATAATATACAGGAAACACTTTGGAAGCCATCACAAATATTAAAATATGAGGTGTTATTCAATATGTTCTCACAAATATGTATTAACGTCTTTCTGGGAGTTAGCTGTCTGGGTACACTCCAGGCTAAGTGAAACTTTGAAATATTTTGCTATTTGGGGCCCAAGTAAACAATTCCTACAATTCCAGCTGGAGTTAAAATGAAAGTTGAGTCAGGATCATTACCAAGTGCAATAGACCTTTCTGTAGTTGTTTTGCTGTCAGTTCAAATTTTTAAGGACTTTATGTATCCTGCTCTCTTAGACCTTATGGCTGCACAGTTGACCACTATTCCCTGATTAAAGTTTAAAACCACAGCACCCTTAACAGGTCATAAATCATCTCATTCATAAAGGTGCAGATTACAACAGGGGCACAGCCTCATCACTTTTATGGATGACTGTTTCTGATTAGGCAAAACATACAATAGGTATATTTTCTACACCCGACAGAATGCCTCTGGCTCACAATGGTGCAAGGAACATCTGTCATTTTCCCTCTCAAACATCCATCAGGCAAAATTATTAAATCGACATGCATCATTTTGGTATAATAGAACTAAAATCACTGTTATAGAACATAATTCTGGGATTGATTTTCCCTGCTTTGAAAATAAACAACTTGGTTTCACGTTCATGGTTATGTAACAGCAGGAGATCATTATCTTGTGACAAAATTCCATTTTATTGACATTATCTCTAAATGATCCCTTGATAGGATATATAAAATTTAATATACATTCAATTTAGAAAGATTTCATTCACATCATACTGACATATATCTATTTTCTATTTATTTTACAGCCTACATTTGAATCCAAACACAATATTTATTTCTCTGATGTTTACTTCTTGCTCAAGTCATGCAAACATAATCCTGATGAAAATTTTGATCTAATACACAGACTTTGACACCAAATGGGTGGATAGTGACTCCTGACCCAGTAGTATGACCTTGGACAGGGGGCTTGCTCTCTAATTGGGTTTACTAATCTGTGAAATAAAGATAATAATAATGTGTAATTCATATGATGCTGCCTGGATTGACTGAGTTCATCATACATCTGACCTACTTAAGACAATGTCTGGCATATAGTAAGAGCAAAATGACCAACATTCATTTTATAGTATTCGTGCTTTCATTCATGTTTCATTCCTTGCTTGGTTCTGTGGCCTAGAGCAACATGTTTCTATTCTCTAAGCTGCTGTGTGCTAAAAAGTCTTCTACTTTTCACGTGTTTGTGGTATTAGATGAAGTGATATTTGTAAATTATGTTTTAAAAGAGTATAGAAGAATTCCCTTGCATAAATGATTCAAGGCAGTTTTGAAGCTGATTCTTTAAAATAGTTGCGATTATGATACTTTAAGAAATCATGTCCTACAACGCATTATTGGAAAAGCTGTTTCCAAATGAACTGTGCATCACCATGCATATTTTCCCTTTCCTTCTGCAGTTCTGTTCTTTAACCTTCCTAATTCAGCTCTGTGCCCCAGAAAGCTGACATCTATGGACTGTATCCCTCCGCACCTTTGCCCTATGGCTTCCCAGTGAGTTTGACCTAAGCAGAGAATCAGTTGAAGATTAGAAATCAGAAGCGAGGGACGTACAAATATGTATGACCTTAATTTTCTCCACCAGGTCACAGGGAATTGAGTGTTATCTCTTTATTGAAAGCCACATCTCTGTTTGGTGGCTCTCACTGATCTGAGTTTGGTCACTGCTTCTTCTCCTGGCCCACTTAGACCTAGAGGTAACAAGGCTCCAGCTCTTGCCAGCCCGGGGAACTTCAGAATCCCTCGTCAATTTTCCCAGTTCAACTGCTAGCTTCCCTTGTGAAGACCACCTTTATTACTCAGTTTTAGCGTGCCATCTGTTTTCTGTCTAGATCCTCACTGATACATGTACCCAAGTTTTAATTGTAGAGTAAGCAGCCACATCTGAAACATGTGAAAATGTTAAGTGCCTCAGAGAGATGAATTTTATGGTTCTTGAGATTCTTTAGTGTGTTCAGGGTGGTAGTTGAAGTGCTTGTTTTATGTGTAATCGTTTTGAAGATGTGAAAGTATTTGTCACCCTCAGTAATACAATTTTTTTTTTTAAAGTGTTAAAAAGTATAGTGCCTTTTGGAAACATAAGGTCAGATTAGCATTCATTTGGATTTCACAAGGTAACTGAACACAGATTTGAATTGTAAAGTAGCTGTAATTATCTTTTTAACAGACACAGTAACTCTTCTTGGCAACCAGCACTGTAATTATAGACATTGTGTTCAGTACAAACTTCCATGTTTTTGACAGGCTGGAAGATGAAAAGATACACAAGGACTTCCTGTTGTTAGTCTCACTTTTTGTTTCTTTACATCTCTTTACATCTGAAACTACGACCCAAATGGGATTTATGCTTCATTATTCATGACATATTGTCACCTTTAGAAGAAAAAGAAAGTTTGCCTTCACGGAATAAGACTGAATTTTAATGTTGGGATGCAACTTATTGTTTGCATGATGGTATTAATCTTTCTAAATAATAAAATGTGCCTGGATATTGCAATATTTGGGTAAGACAAATAATGTTACAATATAATAATAGTAAAAATGAAGTAATTCTTAATAATAAGATACAGCACATCAGAGATACTGGGAATAACAAAACACAACATAAAACAAAAGAAAAATGCTAGAGAAGAAATTTAAAAATGCATTTCTGTTTGGGATGCCATTTTCAGGGCTTAAGATAAATAGAAGTGGTCACCAGAGCAATTTTTGGTCGTTCAAGCAATTCTGCCCCAATTAGGGGCAGAAATATTCATTCACATTCAAGAAAGCTGCAAACCAAGAAATCAAACTCCAGTGACCCTGATTTTCAGGTCCTCAATTTCTCTCACACTTCACCTTTCGAGCTGGTCTCACATTTTCTTGCTCCCTTTTGCCTATTTGACTGATAAATGCCAATATGTTTACAGATACCAGGGAGAGATTTTTTGCCTAAATTCTTGAGAATGCAATTCAGATTTTTAAAAAATTAATACCTCTAATAAACTTCTTTTCTATTCTGACCTGAGATGAAAATATTTATTATAGCAATTTGCAGGGTGACTGTATGGATATGCACGGAGATGAAGAAAAATTTGTTTCAGGGGGAAAAAAAAACAGTGGGAGAATTAGCTTTAACATTTTCAAGAAGAAAGTTTAGTGGGAAGCAAAGGAAGTGTCTATGATGTTCCAGACTCTTTAACATATTTTGTTATTTATTATGTTATTATATAGAATAAAAATTGTATATAGAAAACATTACCATTATCTCCTCATCTTCCATCTACTTTCTCACAGGGAAAACAGCCTCAAATTTAAGAGAGATAAAACCCTCCTCAGGTTCGTACAGCCTGCAATTTTTACAGCTGAGAACACAGACATCTCTGGGAGGGGGATAGTACACGTGTGTATGTAAGCCTAACAGTATATACCATAGGCTAGGTGGCTTAAGCAGTGGAAGTTTATTTCTCCCAGTTCTTGAGTCTAAGAACTTCAAGATAAAGATGAAAGCAGGCAGGTTTCATTCTGAGGTCTCTTTTCTTGGCTTTTAGGCAGTCTTTATCGCACATGATCTCTTTGTGTGTGAGCAGAGAAACAGAACTCTGGTCTCTTCTGGTTATAGGGGCACAAATATCAACAGTGACACTACAATTGTGACATCGTCTAACCCTATTTATCCCTTAATGGCTCCACTTGACCATATCATCACATTAAGGGTGAAAGCTGTAACACGTGAAGTTTGGAGATGCAATCTATAACAAAGAGGGTACTATATATATATATATACACACACACACACACATATATATATAATCAAATATAAATTTATTATATAAATTTATTATATAAATTTATTATATATTATTATATATATATATATAATTCGATCCATTGGTATTCTGAATTAGATGATAAAGAAAGTTATCCCATGGGAGGTTTCCTTCCCTCCTTCCTTCCTTCCTTCCTTCCTTCCTTCCTTCCTTCCTTCCTTCCTTCTGGGTTTATATGTGACTAGGAGTAAATGATATATCCCTACCTAGTTATTTCCATAGGAAATATACGGTCGTTACTCATTTGATTTACAACTTGACTTACAATTTCATCATTTTTTGAATAATGCAAAGATTTTATACACATTTTCATAGTGTATACTTTAACACTGTATAATGATTTTTCAAAATAATAAAGAAAATTAAAATTTTAGTTCCAAATCATTACTCAGCTCTTAAAACTCATCTCACATATTTGTAGCCTTTGAGGTAAGAATAAAAAACAAACAAAACAAAAACAGTGCTGATTTTAGACTTCCTTCTGATCAATTCCTTTTTTACAATAACTTTAAGCTTGTATACGTGTGTATATCAGTTCTTTGCTTTATAGGCATACGTGTATTGAGAACTATTTATATAATCCTTCAGGAAATGATAAAATTGATTAAAAAACAAGACTGAGACTTTTAATAATACAAAGTAAAGGAAAATAATATATTTAGATAAAAATGAACAAGTACAGATAAGAATAATTTATGTTTTCAGAGTAAATATGAAATTAATGAAAAACATTTGAAGAGAAAGTACAAGATACTGAAAGACTGACAATTAGAATAGTTACATGTAATTTCAGAGAACATAATTTTGAAGAGAACAGAAGAATAAATAATCGAGTACTCTTTAACCTGTAGTGTTTATTTTTTAAGTTTATTTATTTTTTTTAGAGAGGTAGAGAGCGAGTGGAGAGGGACAAAGAGAGAGGGAAACAGAGAATCACAAGCAGGCTTCACACTTGACTGAGTCATGTAGGTGCTCCTTTAACCTGTAGTGTTTTATGTTATGGTGCCAGCCTTTCTTTCAAAGATTTTCCCTCCCCTCTTATTGTAATGTTGATAAACTAACTAAAAGTACAAAGCTATTTAATTTGAATAAAATAGCCTGTGTGAGTTATTACAGTTTAGTCTTCAGGAAATTAGCAAGATAAAGTCAGACCTACTGGCATATTTTGAGAGACTCAGTCAAGCCCTTCTTTCCATGTCAATCTAGAAGGAAGCCAAGCACGCACTTATCATTGCTTTATTAGGGTACTTCAAGGATAAGTCACAACCTACTGAGATAACATACAGATTTGGTAAATCTCAAAAGTAAGTTGATTTATTACATTAATTGATTACATGACAGTTTCCTTTTTAGAGGAAGAAGTCACAAAAAATTTAAGAATTGTGATATTGTCTATGCCAGATAGGTTAAAAGATAGAGCCCATCCCAATCAGTTAAATTACTGAATAACGTGGTCTGGGACCATCTGGGACATCCCATGACATTACACATAAATTATAGAATAAGCTGCAGTCAATTGCAATCCTACTCATAAACAAATGCATAACTTATTATCACGCCTACTTGGATTTAGTTGGACCTATCAAAAATCTTGATATTTTCTCCTCTTGAGTCTCCTATTAATCATGATACATAAAATCACACCTTGAAATGTGGTCCAGAGCACATTCAGACATGCAGCAGGTTGAATTCAACATTAAGATCATATGATGCTATTGCACAAATAATTTTGGAAGTAACTGCTATGTAGACAAATAAAGAATGGAGTCTATTGTAGAAATCTAATACTCTCACACAAGAGCATTATTGAAATTTTGGGTTCATGAGTTACCTGATGCAGTGGATAGATATAGCTGTATATCTATAGATATAGAGACATTTGACAACCTGCTAATGGGCTTTGGTGAAACATCTCCACTGAGGGACATCAAATAATATGAAAACCAAAATATCTTTCTGTCATTGGTATATTAGAGAGGCACTGCAATAGAATGGATCAGTTCAGCAAAGCTCACTGAAAATATGAAAATGTGTTACAGGAATATGCCCCCTGTATACTGTAACCATGGATAGGTCACAATTCTGATTTGGGACAGGCAATAAAATCCCCAGAAAAGTGGTCTCAGTGTACCATTGAGAGTAACTGACTTAAATATTCTCCACGCTAAGATAAAGCAAGCAAAATAAAAGATGTAATGCATTTGGAAGTCTGCTTCTATTTGAATGAGAAGAGACACATCTGCAGAAGGTGCAGAGACGAGGACTGTATATACGGTACTGAAGGAAGAATTAGTCTCTCATTCCCAGGTTAAGGTTTTGGTTTGGCCATCAACCTTGTTGTGTAGTCTGGAAATTGGCCCTGGATAATTAGACACTTAAGAACACCCTTATTTGGAGAATGCAATTATAGAAATCTTTGCGGGAATTCTGAGGATGAATTAAGGCATTGATGGTGCCCACCAATTGCCAGCTCAGAAAGAAAATGTAATGCCAAAGCATATAACCTCTGGAGATTTGACCCCTGGAGATGACTCCTTGGGTATGTGAAATCAGCAGACACAGAAATGGGCAAGCTATATTTTGGATAAATGATAATATGTTCCATTGTCAATGGCTGAAGTTGCAAATGTGGTTGAAGATGTACAGAATGCGAATAGAATATAAATTATCAAATATGACTGTGGTAGATAGTTTTCAAAGAAAACATGTGATAAGTCATGCATGCCATTATTTAGCCCTTATAGAGTCCTCTCCTGTACTGGATATGGGCTGGCCTGAGATGCTGACCAACAGCCTGTGAAGGGGCCACCCCACCGGTTATATGTACAGACCTCAGGAGGGCAAGCAGCTTCTGCCTCCTCCCTCCTGGAATGCTCACTCTCAGAGGGTTCAGATAATGGGAAAGAGGCATAACTACTCTGCTGAGAGATTTTATAGAGAAATCATGGAGAAGCCACTTGGAGAGGAGATAACTCAAGATTACATGAAGATAGGCAGAGATTCAGTAGTCCTGTCTCACAGTGGAGACTGAGATACTCCAGCAGCAGCTCCCCTTTGATGGTAACTGCCTGAGATACTCTGAGTGAAACTAGTGGAGCAACTTCCCAGTGCATCCCAGTGACTCCACACAACTGGGAAAGATAACAAGAATGAAAAGTATAGTTTTGGGCCACTAAATTTTAAGGTAGTTTGTTAGTTAGTAATCTATACTCAAAATAATGTCTTTGGATAAAATCCTCAAAGCTATATGAGAATTCTACAGTGTTAGTGTGAACAAGTAGATAGATGGTGACTCTGTTTACAGAGATGAATAAGATTAGGGGGGAAATGAACACAATTTGGGCAGGGAATGGAGAATAGGGAGACTTATTCTATTTTTTATGTTAAATTTGAGGTTCCTTCTTAGACATCCATCCAGTAAAGATGCCAAGAAGCTGGGTTAGCATATTTGAATCTTAATGAAGAGTTCTAAGTTGAGGCCATACATTGAGAGTCACCAGTAATTTTAACATTTATAGCTATCATATAACAAGGTCATATGGAAAGGGAAGGCTTAAAATCAATCTCTGTAATACTACAACATTTAGTTTGAGTAGAGAAGGAAATGGAGAAGAAGAGTGGTTAGTGACCAAAGAAGAAACCTAGGAGGATGTGTTAGCATGGAGGACAGGTGAAGACAGCATTTCAGTAAGTGGGGAGGGGTCAATTGTGCAAAATGTTCCTGAGTGGTACAGTAAGATGAGAGGATGTATCAAGGATATTTTCTGTTTACCCTTCCAGATCTACTCTCTATCCTTCTCTTGCCTGTATTCTATCCCAGGAGGCTAAGATGTGTGGACTAATCAGAAGCTTCTTTGAGCTCTGACTTTTGTCAACTCTGCTAACTGGGATCTCCAGTATGAGATCTAATGGACAGCAGTGAGTAAAGTCAAGGTGTTCACTCCCTACCTCATTTCTTGAAGACTTGTCGTAGGCTGGCTCTGTTCCTCAATTGGGAGATACAACTTTTCTCTAGGTACACACGTCTCCATAATTCTTTCCTTCATGATTAGTAAATGCATCCTCCCTTCCTCGTTCTGGGATTATGGTCAATAACAGCTCCATTGCTAATCGACCTTGGGAGCTATTTTATGTCTGTGGTTTCTCTAGGGTTTTCCTATAGTTTACACATAAACCCCATGTTCAGCCTTCCTTGAATTGTATTAATTTTACTATGTCATCTGTTTCCTGTTGCAACCCTAAGTGATACATAAAAATGACATTGGGTTGCAGTGTGGATGTTGTAGTTGTTCTCGACAAGAACACTTTCAGCTGCATGAGACAGGGATACAGATTAACTGCAATATGTGCATAGGGAAAATGATGTGAGAAATGAGAAACAGCAACCATAGAACATAGTTTTAGGATGTTTTGCTATAAAGGGGACAGGGCATTGGGATGCTTTCTGAAGAACGGAGCATGTGGTAAATGAAACATTATTATTATTTTTTAACTAGGCAGCTTTCTTTGCTACACGAGTTCTCAGAGCCTCTAAGATGCTAAAGTGTATTTTTTTAAGTTTCATTTATTTATTTGAGAGAGACAGAGACAGTGCGAGTGGGGAAGGGACAAACAAGAGAGGGAGGGAGCATCCCAAGCAGACTCCATGCTGCCAGTGCAGAACCTGTCATGGGGTTTGAGCCTACAAAACCATGAGATCATGACTTGAGCCAAAATCAAGAATCTGACGCTTAACCTAACTGAGCCACCCAGCTGCCTCTAAAACATTATTGAGAACAAACTGAAATGAATTTCAAAAACATCCTTCTAAGTGAGATTTTTTTTCATATATGACATCCAGTTATGCCATCTTTTTATAGAGAAGAAATTCTGACTCTGAAAATCTAAGAGGGATCCAGAGGGTATCCTATGGCAGGGGGGGATAGAGAGCAGAAACTCTGCTACTTTAGTTCAACTCCACTGCTTTATCTTAGAGCAAGTCAAAATCAAAGGCAGGAAGAAAGGACCTTTGAGACTCTTTGTAATTTCCTAGATTTTCATGGTAGGAAAGGAAGCAGAGATTAAGGGGAGAAACTCTGTTCACTGATTTCCCTTTCTGAAAGTTGTATTTTGTAAAGCTATTTGAATGTTACACATTATTGGAATACAAGCATTAAAGGACAGCACACATTTGAGAAGTTCTACACATACTTTGTCATTTATTTTATAAATAATTTCCCTCAGCTTTTAACATAAAATTAGTGACACTTGAAAATAACAGTTAATTTCAGACTTTAAAATTTGTCCTTAATTTCTTAAAATACAGGCTTACAGCAATTTGCAGTTTGTCTCATAAGCAAAAGTCTTGGTGTTGGGTACATCTGTTGGAAAAAATAAGAAGCTTGGAACTCTGTGAGATCAAGAATTTAGAGTAAGCCCAGGGAAAGTAGGGTCATGTAGATACAAGTGCTGAGAATCACCCCTTAGGTCTCGTGTATTTACTTCCCAAGGAAATGCATAAGGAGATTTAGAGAAGAGAGAACACGCAGCTGAGAGTAGAAAAACTAAGCAGGTGTAAAGTTTAAAGTATAGTTGATAAGAAAGAACAAACCCCTTAAGCTTCTGCCTTGTCAAACAATGATCACACAGATCTTGACTGTCTTCACAGGTCTTTTGTGACTGGAAGAGTTCCATGAGATGCCTCATTAGTTCATAAGAGCTGGAAATGGCATGCTACTCCATTTATATTATAGTCAAAGGAGCTATTCATTTTCACGATACACTTGATGGGTTCATTCCAATAATTAAATTGGGTTACTACACAGCAAAAATCAACTTTTAGCCGTATATTTATTTTGTTAACCTATTATTAATGAGTTTTTCCCTGTGAAAGAATTATAGAAGATGTAGATAATAAATACAACCTAGCTAGGTCAAATATTGAAGCTAATAATGCTATTGGATCCTGAAGATTGGCAAAAAATATGCCTAGTTTTGAATTATATATGCAAGTATCTTCAAGTTGATGAGGCTAGAGCTTGAAAATGTACTGGAAAACCTGTGAAATTATATTCTGTTCTGCAAATGTTAAGGTGTTATGTATAAATACGTGTTTAAGCTGGCTTTAATTCTTTGCCCATTGGCTGTAGCTTTTATTCAAACCAACAATTACAAAAAAATCTGAGCAACATTTTTATAATAACGTAATTTTTAAAGTTTGTGCTGGTGGTCTGTTTAACTGTCAAATATTGTGAATTCCAACAGGTTTGCTGACCATAAAAAATATTCAAAACCCATAATATTTCTTTAAGAAGGCAGAGTAGTCTTTCAACTTAATAGGTTTATTTTTTTTCTTCCAAGGGGAAGGCACAACAAGAATAAGAGAGCAATAATCACTGCACACAAGGAAACTGTAGTATTAAAACAATTAGTAGCATAAAGGTAAGCCTATAAAAGGCAAAAAAAAGTAATTTTTCAGAGGCAGCTGATTAGAAGTAACTTTAATTAATATAAAAAAAAACCAACTCCTCATTCTGATAGGGCTTGAGAAACTCATGGGGTAGTATTTCTGTTTTTTGCACTTAGGTTCAAACTCCACTAAGAAAAAAAAATGGTATGGCAGATAAAAATAAAAATAAAATCTTCATTAGCAATTAAGCTGATACTAGATAATATAAATTAGATGTACTCCAATAATGTTTTAACACTGAATTTCAGTGTTAGACCTACCCATGTTGTCTTCCCATGTTGGAACCTGAGCTCTTACGTTTTAGAGTATTGAAATTCAGAACAAAACACGGGCTTCCTGCTGGCAACTAGCACTTAATAAGGAAAACTTGCCTGGTAGAGATGAGCAGTACTGGTTCCTGAGTAAGAATTCACCTTCATATGGAGGAGAGAGTAAAGAGGCAGGCGTTTGAGACAGTTATCTTAAAGCTTGATGGTTTTTTGCCTGGACATGTGGTACCTGTCCTTAGCCAAGATTTAGATAAGACAAGTTAGCTAGTGATTTATGATGTTCTATAGAAAGTTCAAAACTTCATTGGAGCCAACTAGGACTATATTTTTTTCTATTGCTTAAAGATGTATAGATTAATAGTTCACCTTACTTAACTAGTTACACAGCCTAGCTTGACTGTAATGACCAGTGCTATTAAAATATGTGACTAAGGACTTTTTCTCAGAACCCCATGAACTGAGATTTATAATATGTTTTTCATAGTCCATAATCAAAAGATGAAATTCATCCTTACAATTGAGAATGCATACTGAGAAGCTGCATAATGAGGGCTTTTTTGGCTCCCAATGTTTACCTGTGACTTCTTTCTGTAACTGTGGCATGCACTTTGCATTTGTGACACCCTTAAGTGAGTATGGGCTAAGGGGTCTAATGATTTTGTTCAATTATTCAACTCTGCATAATTGGTACACTTCACCATCTTAGGGAACTCAAAATTTTAGGTCTATAAACATATATGTGTGTATAAATAGAAACTTGTACTATACTCAAGAAATAAGCTCTCATTATGTTTAGCGCATAAACCACCATTGGTGAAATGTTCCAAAAGAAACAAGGCTAAATTGGCACAGGTCTAGAGTTCCCAGAAAAGTTAACTTTGCCTTTCAAGAGAGACATAATAAAATAAAATAAAATAAAAAGTCTATCTACCTATGTTGGCCTCTTAGAGGAGAAGGAAGGAAAGTGACATGGTCCATATACATAGAAAACTTCAGTAGAAAAGTTTAAATAACACACAAAACACAAAACAGACACTCAGATCAATGGAACAGAATAGAGAACCAAGAAATGGACCCACAAACGTATGGCCAACTAATCTTTGACAAAGCAGGAAAGAATATCCAGTAGAATAAAGAGAGTCTCTTCAGCAAGTGGTGCTGGGAAAACTGGACAGCGACATGCAGAAACATGAATTTGGACCACTTTCTTACACCATACACAAAAATAAACTCAAAGTGGGTGAAAAACCTGAATGCAAGACAGGAAGCCATCAAAATCCTCGAGGAGAAAACAGGCAAAAACCTCTTTGATCTTAGCCACAGCAACTTCTTACTCAACATGTCTCTGAAGGCAAGGGAAACAAAACCAAAAATGAACTATTGGGACCTCATCAAATTAAAAAGCTTCTGCACCACGAAGTAAACAATCAGCAAAACTAAAAGGCAACAGACAGAATGGGAGAAAATATTTGCAAACAACATATCAGATAAAGGGTTAGTATCCAAAATCTATAAAGAACTTCTCAAACTCAACACCCAAAAGCAAATAATCCAGTGAAGAAATGGGCAAAAGACATGAATAGACACTTCTCCAAAGAAGACATCCAGATGGCCAACTGACACATGAAAAAATACCCAACATCACTCATCATCTGGAGAAATACAAATCAAAACCACAATGAGATACCACCTCACACCTGTCAGAATGACTAACATTAACAACTCAGGCAACAACAGATGTTGGTGAGGATGCGGAGAAAGAGGATCTCTTTTGCATTGTTGGTGGGAATGCAAGCTGGTGCAGCCACTCTGGAAAACAGTATGGAGGTTCCTCAAAAAACTAAAAATAGAGCTACCCTACTATCCAGCAGTTGCACTACTAGGCATTTATGTATGGGATAAAGGTGTGCTGTTTCGAAGGGACACATGCACCCCAATGTTTATAGCAGCACTATCAACAATAGCCAAAGTATGGAAAGAGCCCAAATATCCATCAATGGATGATGAATGGCTAAAGAAGATGTGGTATATATATACAATGGTGTATTACTCGCCAATCAAAAAGAATGAAATCTTGCTATTTGCAACTATGTGGATAGAACTGGAGGGTATTATGCTAAGCAAAACTAGTCAGAGAAAGACAAAAATCATATGACTTCACTCATATGAGGACTTTAAGAAACAGAACAGATGAACATAAGGGAAGGGAAGCAAAAATAATATAAAAACAGGGAGGGGGACCAAACATAAGAGACTCTTAAATGTAGAGAGCAAACAGACAGTTACTGGAGGGGTTGTGGGAGGGGGGATGGGCTAAATGCATAAGGGGCATTAAGGAATCTACTCCTGACATCATTGTTGCACGATATACTAATTTGTATTTAAATTGAAAAAAATTAAAAAACACAAAAAAAACCCAAAACACAAAAACAATACACAACAAAAAAAAAACACTTCACTGATAGTTAGGTGCGATATTAGAGAATAAAAAATGAAGATTGGCAAGAGCATGCATCCTCACCCAAGAAGGGCCATGAAGTATGATCCAGATGGAAGTAGAGCTAACTCAAGATCAGTGGTCCAGGACCTTGGCAGCAGAAGCATAAGAAATAAACTTATAGAGGCTACAGGCCCCTACGTTATGGGGATTTAAAAACAAAGAATGTGATTTGCATAGTTGCTGTCTAAGTTACAAAGGTCCATGTGTAAGTGAAAAGTAGCTGCACTCAACAATGCAGGTAGTCAAAATTTAAAACCTATTAAACTTTATTAGAATTATATGGCCGGGGGCAGGATGATGGTCATTACACTCTTGCAATATGAAACAAGGCTGATGCTTGAGAGACATGGAATCCAAAATAAACCAGGTATTTCCATCGATATTCCAATCCATGACATTTGGTATATGGGATGAGGCCACTTTTGTTCGGAAGGCCAAGAAAAGTTTTGGTTTAAAATACTGTAGTTGTAGCTGATTTATTTTTTATTGATGTTAATCTAAATAATAACTCAACTGCCCTTTGATGTAATAATGGTATAATCAGTGAGATTGCTTTGATCGGTTTTAACAAAACTAATACAGTACTGCTACAGATGACCAAATATGTTGATAGGTTAAAGACTAAAATTCCCATAAGCTGTCTTCCAATGGAAACTAGCCAGGGCAGGGACTAGATTTGGTTAATAACCAACTAAGTATGCTATTTAATAAATCTATTAATACTTTTCATATAGTTCAAATTTCGGTGATAGGAGGAAGTAAAATAGTTGTATCATTTCAAACATGTTTATTCATTCTGTTAAACTGAAATTTGTTTATTTTTTGTTTGTTTATATTTTATTTAAAATTTAGTCAATGTACAGTGTAATAGTGGTTTCAGTATAATTCAGTGATTCATCACTTACATACAACACCAATGCTCATCACAACAAGTACCCTCCTTCATACCCATCACCCACCTAGCCCATCTCCCACCCAACTCCCTCCATCAACCCTCAAAATGTTTTCTATTGTTAAGAGTTTCTTGTGGTTTCTTTCCCTCTTTTCCCTTTTTCGCCCCTTTCAATATGTTCATCTGTTTTATTTTCTTAAATTCCAAATATGAATAAAATCATACGGTATTTGTCTTTCTCTGATTGACTTATTTCACTTAGCACAATATATTCTAACTCCATCCACGTCATTGCAAATGGAAAGATTCGTGCTTTTGGATGGTTAAATAACATTCGTGTGTGTGTGTGTGTGTGTGTGTGTGTGTGTGTGTGTGTGTGCGCGCACACGCGCGCAAGAGAGTTCCCTTTCCTCCATATCCTCACCAACACCTGTTGTTTATTGTGTTGTTAATTTTAGCCATTCTGATAGGTGTGAGGTGGTATGTGGCCATGATTTTGATTTGTATTTTCCTGATGATGAGTGATGTTGAACATCTTTCCATGTGTCTGTTAGCCATCTGGATATCTTCTTTGGAAAAGTGTTAATTCATGTCTTCTTCCCATTTGTTAACTGGGCTGTTGTTTTTTGAGTGTTGAGTTTGATAAGTTCTTTATAGATTTTGGATACTAACCCTTTTTCAGATATTTCATCTGTAAATATCTTCTACCATTCCATAGGCTGCCTTTTAATTTTGTTGATTGTTTTCTTCACTGTGCCGAATGCACAACCTATGTTTCTGCCTAAAGGAGTTAGAAAAGGAACAAAATTAAGTCTAAAGCCAGCAGAAGAAAGGAAATAATAAAGATTAGAGCAGAAATAAATGATATAGAAACAAAAACAACAGCAACAAAAACAGAAGAGATTAATGAAACTAAGAGCTGATTCTTTGCAAGAATTCACAAAATTGATAAACCCCTAGCCAGACTTATCAAAACAGAGAAAGGACCCAAATAGATAAAATCATGAATTAAAGAGGAAAGATCACAACCAACATCCCAGAAATACAAATAATTATGAGAACATCATGAAAAATTATATGCCAACAAACTGGGCAGTCTGGAAGAAATGGACAAATTCTTAGAAACTCACAAACTACCAAAACTGAAACAGGCAGAAATAGAAAATTTGAACAGATGAGCAAAGAAGTGGAATCAGTAATCAAAAATCTCCAAACAAATAAGAGTCCTGAGCCAGATGACTGTCCAGGAGAATTCTAACAGACCCTTAAAAAACAGTGAATACCTATTCTTCTCAAACTTTTCCAAATAGTAGAAAAATGGAAGGAAAGTTTCCAAACTCATTCTCTGTAGCCAGCATTTCTTGATTCCAAAACCAGACAAAGACCTCACCAAGAAGAATTACCAGTCAATATCCCTGATGAACCTGTATGCAAATATTTTCACCAAGATACTAGCAAATCAAATTCAAGATTTAAAAGAATTCTTCACCATAATCAAATGGGATTATTACTGGGCTGCAGGGCTGGTTCAATATTCACAAATCAATCACTGTGATATATCACATTGATAAAAGAAAGGATAAGAACAATGCGATTCTCTCAATCAATTCAGAAAAATCATTTGACAAAATACACCATCCATTCTTGATAAAAACCCTCAACAAAGTAGGGATAGATGGAACATACTTCAATATAATAAAGGCCATATACAAAAGACCCACAGTTAATATCATCCATGATGGGGAAAAACTGAAAGCCTTTTCCCTATGGTCAGGAACAAGACAAAGATATCCATTCTCACCAATACTATTTAAAACGGTATAGAAGTCTCAGCCTCAGCAATCAGACAACAAAAAGAAATAAAGGTCATGCAAATAGCCAAGAAAGAAGTCAAACTTTCACTATTTGCAAATGACATGCTACTCTATATAGAAAACCTAAAAGACTCCACCAAAAAATCGCTGGAAGTAACACATGAATTCAATAAAGTAACAAAATGTAAAATCAATGTGTAGAAATCTTACATTTCTATACACCAATAATGAAGCAGCAGAAAAAGAAATAAAGGAATCAGTACCAATTACAACTGCACCAAAAACAATAAGGTATTTAGGAATAAACCTAACTAAAGAAATAAAATCTCTGTACTCTGAAAACTATAGAACACTTATGAAAGAAATTGAAGAGAACACAAAGATATGGAAAAATATTCCATGCTCATGGATTAGAAGAACATTGTTACAATGTCTATACTACTCAAAGCAATCTACACATTTAATGCAATCCCTAGCAAAAAAAATTAACTTAAAAAATAATACCTATCTAAATCTCATTTGATGAAACAAATCATTAATATTTTGATGTTCGTCCTATTGTTTTGTGTTTTGGTTAAACCAGTTACACAGCTTGGTTACATGACTAGGGAAGTATAACAATAATCTCACTAAAAACCTTCTCTGGATTTCTTTAAAGCAAGATTTCTTGCACACATCTTTATGGGTTATAATTTGAAGATGAAGTACATTTCATGTGTCTGAGCAGGATGCCTGAGGAGTTGTGTCTGGAAGTCTCTTAGGCTCCTTGATGCTTGCTTATGTTTTCTTTCTCCTGAACCACCATATTTCTTTATGTTATTCAAGTCTCAAATGAATATACTCTGAGAAGTTTTCTGAGTCCTTTCAATCATTAGACTCTATGCAATTGATGCATAAGAAAGGCTGAGAGTGTTCTGCTGTTGGCAGTAGCTCAATATGGTTATGAAGAATGTGGTCAGTGTTCCCAGCCCTCCTTAAGCCCCTGGTATTAAACTTCAAAGCTATGGTCAGTCAGAGTAATAATGAGATAAAATAAGGAGATCAGCAGTCTTGTCAAGACAGCTCTGCCCCCACCTTCATTAAGCTTCTTCCTATTATTGAAACTACTCCTATTAGGTATTCTTGGAACTTCTTGTGGACTGTGCAGATTTTACTTCCAGAAGGTTTTGAAATGTAAGTGTATAACACCCAGGGTACTCTACCTAACATCAAAATTCAGTTTTCAAGTTATTTTCTGGGTTAACACAACCCATCAGAGTTTTAGAATGAGATTTTATGAAATCCTAAATATATTTAAGTAATATAATTTTAATAGTAAATTGCCCAATTTGAATACAAAGTCCTACAGCCTGTGAATTTCCTGCTAATAAAAATTAAAATTCTATGAATAAATCCCCTGTACACAAGTTGTATACTATTATGAAATCTAAAAAGTAAAACAATTTTAATGTCTAAAATCAAATTATTTTTTTGCTTGAACATTCAAGGAAATCAAATTTCTAAATTCACCATTCTTATACACTTTTGTATAGGGTATCAGACAGAAGAGTTGATGGTGGTGTACAGTTAATTTTCTGTAAACATTTCAACTTGGTCTGTCTCACTGAAATATAACACTTACTATGGAAGAAAAATGAGTGGATTGACAATCTGCCTTCTCAAAGAACTTGAAACATAATATGAGTTAAAAATTTGATTCTGAAAAAAAAAAACACTCTTTGGAAGTGTTACCCGGGAGATATGGAGAAGTCTTAGGAAGTGTAATATATTAGCTACATTTATTTTAGTCATTGGGACCAATGGCTGAAGTCCATTAACTAGGTTGTTAAGTCTAATTCTGTGAGAGGAGAAAGTAGTATTATAATAGGCAAGGAATTCTTAGGGAAAATTTCTATTTATAGACTGCATAGGTGGGAATAATATATTTTTCTTTAAAAGCATTCTATAAACATTTATTCATTAACACTCAATTAAATACTTAAAATTAAAAATTGACCTTTTACTTCTAAGACAATTCACAGTCTAGAACAGGAAATAAGCCCACAAAAAGATGATTGTAACAGATAAAATACATTGGGTCTCCTGGGAACCTGGAATAAGAAAACCTAGAACAAGTTACATAGAAAATTGTATATTAATTTGAGATAGTCTTTAAATAATGCATGGGTTTTGACGAGTCCACAATCTTGGTATGGGCAGAGAACATTCCTGATAATTACTATGAACAGGCAAAATGTAGAAGTATATTCCAGGAGATGGAGATCTTTGGTAATACAGTGAGTGGGGCTTTTAGGCTGGGATTTATAAGAGATAAAGCTGGATTATGATCATATTCTTTCAACTTTGAACCTCAATCTGCAAAAATCTTGAACAAAAATTCATGTGTTTTTCTGTGGTCCTCACATCCTGAGTAACACAAATATAACTCAAAAATCACTGATTATCAATGGAATAATCACCAAAGAGTCTTTTGGGAACGAAGGGAAGCTTATTTAAACCCTATACAGAAAGACAACATTAAAAAAAAATTGGAGACCACTACTATGACAAAGGTATCTTTGAACAAATTAATTACTGACCTTGCAAGTGTCAAGGTGGATATAAGCACATGCAGATTGATGAGGGGATGATGCCACTGTGCAATTTACAATGGTACCATTTGGATACAAGCAGCCCTGCAGTCTCGTGGTTTGGCAAGAAGAGCAAAGCTTATGGACTGGTCCTGATTCCCCAAGCCAACTGAACAAACTTATTTCAAACTTCTTATTTATATTCAACAGCTGCTCAAAGTACCTATTGTAGATTTTTGTCTTTACTTTGACTTCCTACATTATGGTCAATATCTTTTCTCCCTTTTCTTTAAAATATATATATATATATATATATATATATATATATATATATATATATATATATATAGTTTATTTTTAACGTTTATTCATTTTTGAGAAGGAGACAGAACACGAATGGGGGAGGGTCAGAGAGAGGGCGAGACCCAGAATCTGAAGCAGGCTCCAGGCTCTGAACTGTCAGCACAGAGCCCGACGTGGGGCTTGAACTCATGGACCAAGAGAGATCATGACCTGAGCCCAAGTCCTTAACCGACTGAGCCACCCAGGCACCCCTCTTTTATTTATGTATATTTTTTGACAAAATCTTCCGAATTTCCTTATAGGTATAATGAGTACATGCACATGTGCATGTACACACATATTTGTGTATGTGCGTGTGTGCGTGTGTCTCAAAGTCCACCTTGTCTGTAATAAAATACTTTTTAAATTGTGGGTAGATTTGACAGGCAGTAATGAAATACTGAGTTTGTTTTTTTTTTTGAATAAAATTATAAAATTACAAGCATGTGAAATTGATCATATTTCATAAGTTCCCCTTTCCCTACAACTTACACATTTCATAAAGTGAAGGCATAAAAGGAAGGCATTTAGAAGAGTTAAAGAAAGTGGTTCACACAGAGCTGACTCTCAACAAATGAAAGTTTCCCTCATCTCTTTTGCCTCTTTAACTAGACTATTGGAGGGAAGGGATGCCTACTCAGAAATTCCAGATGGAGTTGACAATTAGTGTCGGTGGCTTTAAAAATTGCCACCATTATTATTTTTTTTTTCTGTCTCACTTTCAAAATAGATTTGAGAAGAAATAGGCCTGGTATACTTTGGTGACAGGGTCAGAAAACCACAGTTCTCTGAAATTTCTTTGTGCTGTCCAGAATTCATCAAGTCAACATATTCGCCCTTGTTATAGCTACATTTTCAGTTTTGCTTTTCAATTTTATAGTAGCTTTGAAAGACAGTTTATAGCTTAAGCTTTATAAATATTTAAGTGGCTGCTATAAGAAGTTGAGATCTGAAGCCAGGTGGAAATAGGGAAATGCAATTGGGAAAAAAAGACAAAACATTAGAGAAACCTCAAACAGTGCCTGGAGAACTTAATAGGAAAACAAGTGGGTTGACAGACGGAAACATCTCCTTTAGGAACTAATTTCAAAGTACCTGAAATCTGAAAAAGTACCCAAAAAATGTGTGCGGTTTCCATTTAAAACATTTATTTAAAGATCTATATATAAAAAAAATAAAATAAAAAAAAAGATCTAGTATAATCAAATTCCCTTTTAGAGATTTGGGCTCTAGGATTTTAGTAAGAATAGATAAATTTAAACACCTAGTACCTATCTATTTATTCTAGAAACTTTAAAAAAAAATATTTGTGAGTCAAGATTGCATTTCCTTGGGAAAGGACAAAGAATCACTCAAAGTACACCTGTACTAATAAGCATAGAAAGTTCACATTTCTAAGTGGTAAGTATGATAACAAGTGCCACAATTGCATCATCTTATGCAATCATCCTTATGAATTAGGTCCTATTATTATCTACATTTTATGAGAGAACTGGTATTTACAGAAGTGGTCTATCAACTTCACAAAACCGACAATGAACAGACCTGGGATTTGAACCCAAGTCCGTTCACCCCAAAGTTCATGATCCCAACAACACAAAACACGGTGATTATTAACATTTGATACAGTGGGCAGACCTTAGAGTAGGCTCCGTGATTCCTGCCCATTGGTGTTCATGCCTGGTATAATCATTTCCCCCTGATTGTGGCAGGACTTGTGACTTGCTCCTAGACCATAGAATATAGGAAAGATGAAGAGCTTTTGCAAATGTAAATAAAACCCCAAATTATACTCTCTGTGTAGATTTGCTGAAATAAACGTCCATGCTGGGAAAACCCACATGGCAAGAAACTGTGGGCAGCCATAGGAACTGTAGACAGCTTCTAGGACCGGAGGAAACTTCCTGCTGAAAGCCAGCAAAAAGCCAGCATCATTAATCACACAACTATAAGGGAATGAATTCTGCCAACAGTAAAAATAGAGCTCAAAGTGGATTCGTTCCCAGCAAGCCTCCAGGTGAGAATGTAGACATTGCACCCTTGTGAAACACTGAGCAGAAGACCCAGCTAAACCGTGCTCAGAGTCTTGATCCAAAGAAACTATGAGATAATGATTTGTGTTGTTTTATGATGATAAAATTATAGTAATTTGTTAAGCAGTAATATAAAGTAAATATGAAGTTATTGTAACTATATCATATTAATTATAAGAAAATTTCTTTAAGGGACAGTTTTTTATTTGGATGGCCACATGCTTATAATCTCTCTCCCCCAACTTTATTGAGGAGTTAACAAATATAATTGCATATGTTTAAAATGTACAGCATGATGATTTAATATACATATACATTATGGAAAGATTAAAGAGATCAAGATAATTAACACATCCATCATCTCACATAGTTAAGTCATTGTGTGTGTGTGTGTGTGTGTGTGTGCGTGTGCGTGCGTGTGCGTGTGTGGTAAAAATGCTTAATATCTACTCTCAGCAGCTTTCAAGTATACAGTACAGTATTATTAACCATCATCACCATGCTATATATTACATCCTCAGAACTTATTCTTATAACTGAAAATTTGTACCCTTTGACCTATACCTCCCCATCTCCCCAGACCCTGACAATCATCATTCTATTGTTTCTATGAAACCAGCCTTTTTAAAAAAATATTCCACATGTAAGTGATACCACGCAGTATTTGTCTTTCTTTGTCTGACTTATTTCACTTAGGAAAAAATTCTACAGTTTTATCCATATTGTTGCAAATGGCAAGACTTCCTTCTTTTTATGGCTGAATAATATTCCATTGGGTAATAATCCCTAAGGAAACCCTATCCACAGTTTTACTTTCCACAGTTTCAATTATCCAAGGTCACTGGGATCCAGAAGCAGAAGATCCTCTTGACATACTGTCAGAATGTCAATGGTAGCATAACACTACACTCGAATGCCTGTCATTTACCTCATGCCATCTCATTATGTTGACATTTTATGATCTCACATCATCATAAAAAGATAAATGGTGAATACAGTACAATAAGATATTTCTCTCTCATAGAAACCACATTCACATAATTTTTATTAGAGCATATTATTATAATTGTTCAATTTTATTATTAGTTATTGTTATAAATCTCTTACTATGCTTAATTTATAAATTCAACTTCATCATAAGGATGGATGTATAGAAAAAAGACATATACAAGGAAATTAAACTTCATCATAGGTATGTATGTATGTATAGGAAAAAACACATAAGATTTGGTACTGTCGTTTCAGGCACCCACCAGGGGTCTTCGAATGTTATTCCACATGGATAAGGGGCAACTACTGCTACTATTACACACAAACACACACACACACACACACACACACACACACACACACACACACACGTAAAATATATAAAACATATAAATGTGTTATAAAATAACATATTTTCTCTATCCATTCATGTGCCAAGGACATTTACATTATTTCCATATCTTAGCTATTGTGAATAATGCTGTGTTGAACACAGATGTTCAGATATCTCTTTGAGATAGCTTCTTTCATTTCCTTCAGATGTATACCCAGTAGCGGGGTTGCTGGATCATATGGTAGTTCTATTTTTAATTTTTGAGTAATTGCTGTATTGTTTTCTAAAATGGCTATACCAATTTACATTCTTCCAAAGAGTGTATAAGGGTTCCCATTTCTTTACATTCTTGCCAACATTAATCTCATATCTTTTTTTAAGTTTATTTATTTATTTTGAGAGAGAGGGAGAGGGAGGGAGGGAGGGAGAGAGAGAGAAAGAGAGAGAGAGAGAGAGGAGAGAGAGAGAGAGAGAGAGAGAGAGAATATGAACAGGGGAGGGGAAGAGAGAGAAAAAGAGATAATACAAAGTAAGCTCCACGCTGTCTGCACAGAGCCCAATGTGCGGCTCGATTTCATGAACTGTGAGCTCAAGACCTGTGATGAAAACAAGAGTTGGACACTAAACTGACTGCACCACCCAGGTGCCCCATATCCCATTGTTTTGATAGCAGCCATCCTAACAATAATGAGGTAATATCTCATTGTGCTTTTACTTCTCTGATAATTAGTGATGTTGAGCACCTTTTCAAATATCTATTGGCCCTTTGATTGTCTTTGGAAAAATATAATTATTTCCTTTACCCATTTTAACTGCATTCTTTTCAATTTTTGTTATTGGGTTGTATGAGTTCTTTTTTTTTTTTTTTTTCCTCAAAGTTTATTTGTTTACTTTGAGAGAGAGAGAAAGCACAAGTAGTGTAGGGGCAGAGAGAGAGAAAGAGAGAATTCCAAGAAGGCTCTGCACTGTCAGTGCAAAGGCCAACACAGGGCTCAAATTTATGAACTATGAGATGATGACTTAAGCCAAAATCAAGAGTTGGATGTTTAATTGACTGAACCACCCAGATGCCCCAAGTTGTATGAGTTCTTACATATTTTGGATACTAACCCCTTATCAGATATATGGTTTGCAAATATTTCCTCCTATTTTATAGGTTGCCATTTCAATTTATTGATTGTTTCCTTTGCTATGCAAAAGCTTTTAGTTTGATGTAGTCCCACTTGTTTATTTTGGCTTTTGTTGCCTGTGCTTTGGTGTCATATCCATTGAATCATTGCCAAGACAAATGTCAAGGATCTTTCTCCCTATGTTTTCTTCTAGTTTTATGGTTTCAGGTCTTAAACTTACCTCTTTGATCCATTCAGATTTAATTTTTGTGAGTGGTTGTAAAATAGGGGTCTAATTTCATTTCTTGGTGGAGATCCAGTTTTCCCAGCACCATTTAATGAATAGACTATTCTTTCTTCATTGTATGTTCTTTGATCTTCTGTCAAAACTTAGTTGACCACTATTTGTTTGGGTATGTATCTGAGCTGTCCATTCTGACCTGCTGGTCTATGTGCCTGTTTTTATACCAGAAATAAAATCATACAGTTTTAATTAATATAGTTTTGTACTATACCTTGAGATCAGGAACTAAGATGCTTCCAGTTTTGCTCCTTTCTCAGGTGATTCCATCCATTTGGGGTTTTTTGTGGCTCCATACAAAGGTTAATAGAGTTTTTTTTTTTTTAATATTTATTTATTTGTGAGAGACAGAGAGAGAGTGAGAATGCAAGTGGGGCAAGGGCAGAGAGAGGGGGACATAGGAGCCATAGTGGGCTCTGCACTGACAGCAGTGAACCCAATGTGGAGCTCAAACTCCCAAACTGTGAAATCATGACCAGAGCTGAAGTCGGACGCTCCACTGACTGAGCCACCCTGGTGCCCACCCCCTGCCCCCCGCCTAATATTTCTGAGGAAAATTCCATCAGCATTTTAACAAGGATTGCATTGAATCTGTAGATCACTTTGGGTAATATGGACATTTTCAAGATATTAATTCTTCCCATTCAAGAACATGGATATCTTCCCATTTATTTATGTATCATTCATTCTCTTTTATCAATGTCTTATACTTTTCATTGTACAGATCTCCTTAGTTAAATATATTCCTAAGTATTTTATTGTTTTTAATGTTGTTGTAATAGAGATTGCTTTCTTAATTTTTCTGTTGGATAGTGGTTTTTTTGTTTTGTTTTGTTTTGTTTAAGGTATAGAAACACATCTGATTTCTGTATGTTAATTTTGCATTCTGCAATTTTACTGAATTTGTTGATTAGTTCTAGCAGTGTTTTAGTGAAATCTTAGGATTTTTTATATATAACATCATGTCATTTGCAAACACATAATTTTACTTCTTTCTTTCTCACTTGGATACCTTTTATGTCTTTTTCTTGCTTAAATGCTACTGCTAGGGCATCCAATACTATGTTGAATAGAAACAGTGAAAGTGGAAATCTTTATTTTCTTCCTGATCTTAGAAGAAAACTTTCAGCTTTTCACCATTAAGTATTATGTGAGGTATGGGCTTGTCATTTATAGGCTTTATTATGTTAAGGTGTATTCCTTCAATACTTAATTTATTGAGAATTGTTATCATATGATTTTTCCTTTATTCTGTTAATGTAGTGTGTGACATTGATTGATTTGTGTATATTAAGCCATTCTTGCATCCCAGAAACCAATCCCATCTGATCACGATGTATAATCCTTTTGATGTGGTCTTGAATTAAATTGGCTAGTATTTTAATAAGGAATTTCCATATATGTTCATTGTGAATATTGGCCTATAATTTTCTTGTTGCGTCTATTTTTGGCTTTGGTGTAGGGTAATGCTGGCCTCAAAAAAACTTAGTTCGGAAGTTTTCCTTCCTCTTCAGTTTTTTTCAAAGACTTTGACAAGAATTGGTGTTAATTCTTATTTCTTTAAAGAATTTAAAAAATCTAAAAGCAGGAGAGGGAAGGGATGAGTAGTCTGAGCTCAGAGAATTTTTTACAGCAGTGAAACTATTCTTTATGATATTATAATGGTGGGTACATATTATACATTCGGCAAAACCCATAGAATGTACAACATCAAGAGTGAACCCTAATGTAAACTATGGATTTGGGAGTAATAATAATATGTCAATGTTGGTTCCTCAATCGCAGCTAATGTGCCACTCTGATGTTGTATGTTTATAGCAGGAAAGATGATGCATGTGTGGGGGCAGTGGGTATATTAAAACTTTAATTTTCACTCAGTTTTGCTGTGAATCCAGAACTTCTCTAAGATAAAGTTTATTTAAAACAAAATGATGATAAATTAACTTTTGCTCAACATTTAATGCTAGTGATCTATATGTGAATTATGACTAAGAAACAGATTTTACTTATGTTTAATTTAGAAGACAGGAGTGAGGAGAACCACAGTTTTTTGCAGTGGCATGAGTAAGAAGCAAGCTCTGATAGGCATGAGGGTTTGATCCACAGTGAACTCTCCAATCTACTACCTTGTTATCAACTCTATGGGTAGGACACCGCTGTGTCGAGGAAGGGATGGTAACCAAGGTAACAGCACTTACCTGAGCACCAGAGTGCAGCTGCAGTGATGTGACTTGAAACTCAAATATCAGAAGCTTATTCTATCCTTTCCAATGATTCTGTAAGCACCTAACACCTTGTAGTAAACATATTTCTGTTTGTAATTCCTTGATGGACTGTGTGTCCTTTACAGAGAACTTATTGATATACTGGCATAATAAACATAAAATCCAACATCATTACGTAGGTGGTTGTGAAAAACCTGAAGACACATCAACTCCTGAACTCACTAAGAACACTCTAAAGAGTACGTTCTGTTGGTAGGTGACACCATAGTTCTTAATGTGACTGGTATGATTCTTTTTTTAAAAAAATGAGGCAAACTTGGTATATACCATTATATAAGTTTTATTGACTCATTTTTAAAATAACCTTTTTGTTTTATAAGAGTTTTAAATTTACAAAACAATGATGCCAATAGGGCAGAGAGTTTCTATAACTACCCTAGCCATTTCTGCCTATTATTGACATTTTGTCTTAGTAGTCTCAATTTCTCATAATTAATAAATCGATATTGATCTGTTATTATTATCTACAATTCATACTTTTCTTAGATTTCCTCAGTTCCTACGTAAGGTCTTCTTCCTGTTTTAGAGTGTCATCTAAAATATCACATTAAATTTAGTGGTCATGTCTTCTTAGGTTCCTTTTGGTTGTGCTAGTTTCTCAGGTTTTATTTTTTTTAATACTCTTGACATTTTTGAGGACTACTGACCAGGTATTTTGTAGAATGTTTCTCAATTAAGGTTTGCTTATTTTTCGCATGATTAGACTGTGGTTTCTGTTTTAGAGAGTAAGAGGCAAAGGGCCATTCTAATTACATCACATCAAGGCTACATACTGTCAACATGACTTACTGTAGTTGATGTTAACCTTGATCACCTGGCTGAGGGCATGTTTTTTAGGATCACAAATTAAAACGTTACTTTAATCCTCCTTTATGTACATTACTCTTTGAAGGGGGTGGGGTTATTATACTCCACCTCCTTGAGGTTATACTATCTACATAAATTACTTGGAATTCTTCTCTCTGTTATTAGTTTCTATTTTCATTCCATTGTGGTTCGAGAACATACTTCATATATTTTCTGTTGTTGTAAATTTATTAAGATATGTTTTATGGCTGAGAAGAGTCTATCTTGATAAGAGCACTAGAAGAATGTATATTCTGCTGTTCTTGAATGTCATGTCCTATAAATTTAAGCAGATTAAGCCGATTTGTAATCATGTGCAGGTCATTTATACTATTCATTTTCTACCCATTTTATTTGTTCATTATCTAAAGAGAGCTATTGAACTCTGAAAGCGTGGCTTTATCTATTTCTCCTCTCAATTTGGCCTGGCTTTCCTCTTGTACTTGGACTTTCTATTGTTGGGTGCTTAATGTTGCTAGGATCGCTATGTCTTCTTTGAGTACTAGCCTTTTTAATCACTATGTAATGCTTCTCATTATCTCTGATCACTTTCCTTGTTCTAAGGTTTCTCTGTAACTATTTTCTAGGTTACATAAATTCTTCGTTTCTGTAGCGCCCTCTTTCTGCCTTTCCTGGTATTAACTAATCCTTTTTATAATTTCTTTTTATCTCCTCTCTTACCATATCAACTATATATTTTTAAAAAAATAATGCTTGCCCTACATCCTCAAATATATATTTTCAACACTCTGGGTCCATCTGCAAAAAACACGACAATGCTTCACAGGTTGGGCAGGTACCCTAAAACGGTTTTCTCAATTCTTCCTTCCCATTTTTTTTATGGCATTGTTGTCAATCGTGTCACTTACTTTGTGCATTCATTAGATTGTGTGAATGAATTCCTATAGACTTTTTGATATCAATGGCAGAGACTCCTTGGATCAGAAAGTAAGAAATGGCTGCACAGCTGTGGCTGAATGCTATCAGGCCACTCTTACACACAGGCATTTGCTAGAACAACTCAAGGGAAGAAGTAGGCAGCAAGGATATGAGATAAGATTCAAGAAGTATGCACTGTGGCTCTGGAGCCAGACAGATATAATTTAATTGCCTGTTTTACTGTTTTTAGTTAGGTAGCATTGGGGAATATTACTTAAATGTTCTGAACTTGTATCCTTATTTTAAAAATGAGAATAATAAAAACATATAACTCTTGGAAATCTTGCAAAGACTAACTAACTATTATAGATATTTAGATAGATGATAGGTAGATAGATAGATAGATAGATAGATAGATATAACATATTTACACATGTGTCTGCATATATTAAATGTCAAAAAAGTTTTGCGGTTAATATTTACAATACAATTAATCAATGTTTAGATTAAATAACAATAATAAATAGACCAAAATCTCTTAGATGAAAAATTTAAAGGAGTATCAAGATATTTGTGGGAGGACAAGTGAATTGGTCTGAAGACAGTGATGCTTGTTAAATTCCTCATATTGGAAGAAGGATATTTGAAAGATGCTACTCATTTTCAACTCAGAATAATACATATATTTTAAAGAATTCTCTGGAATACTGTGAATTAACCATTAAAATTGGATGAGACATAGATTCTATACCTTAAAAGCATTAGAAATAAAAGCTGAAAAGTCTTAATTAGGAGTTTAATTTGCAAGTCTTTAAAAATGGCAAGATGACCAAAGTAACATCAAGTAAATCACTTACAAAACAAAATGTTGGGGCCCCTGGGTGGCTCAGTGAGTTAAGTGTCTGACTCTTGATTTCAGCTGAAGTCATGATCTTACTGTTTGGAGATCAAGCCCCACTTGGGACTGTCAGTGCAGAGCCTGCTTGGTATTCTCTCTCTCTGCCCCACCCCTATGTGTGCTCTCTCTCTTTTAAAATAAATGTTTTTTTTTTTTTAATGTAAATGTGATACAAATTAATTTTTGTAAATGTGAGGAAATTTTTGGTAGCAAATTTAATACCTTTTCCAAGGTCATATAATTTGTTGTCATACTTTTATTTTTATGTGTATGTATATGCACATGTATTTGGCAAACAATGTGTGTATACATCACATTTTGCCCAAAGCATTTGAAGTGCTTCCTATGACAAGTTAAAATATGAGTTTTTTCAGTTCTTGAATCCTGAGAACTACTAAACACAAATTTGTGAAGAAATATCTTCTCTTTCTTTTGTCAGTATATTTTATGTGCCCTATAGATTTGTTTGGGGCATTTATCTTTGAGAAATAGAAAATATAGTATCAGAGTCCATTCAGAATTTCATGATATAATTTGATGAGGAAGAAACATAACATTTATGGTATTATACAAATCCTTTATGAAAAGGTTGATATCAAAAATTTGATAACATTTATTGGAAGTTATAAAGCATAAAGTGACTTCATAAGTTTTATCTTTTACCCCTGGAAGCAGAGATACTCCAGATACTTATTAAATTTAGGACAATATTACTTCTTATTTCTTATATATTTTGATATGACATCTTTTTATCCAAAAACATTAGATTGAAGCTCTATGAAACCTTAGGACAAAGAGTAATGAAAATTAAAAAAAAAAAATCAGTCTTGGGGATTGTTTTGTACTGAATTATGTCCCCAGAAATTTGTATGGTGAAGTACCAAACCACAACGTAACTGTATTTGGAGACAGAGACTTTAATAAGGTAATTAAGATCAAATTAGATTATAAGGAACGGGCTTATAAGGACCTATGTATTTCTGAGGAGACAAAGAGACACCTGAGATCTTTCTCTCAGCACATGTGCGCATAGGAAAGACCATGTGAGGCCACAGCAAGAAGGGGGCCATCTCCAAGCTAGGAAGAGAGGTCCTACTAGAAATAAACTTTAAAAAATAAGTTTCTGTTGTTTAAGGCTTCCCACGTGTGGTGTTTTAGTGAGCTAACTAATACAGTAATAAAATTGAGACTATTCTAGGGGAGGTGTGAAGAAACAGAAGGAAACATTGGAAATATCTACAAAGGTAAAATCTAACTCTTAAGTTGGTAAATAAGATACTCCTCAAATGAAGAAAATGGAAAGATGAAGTTACGTTTAACTAAGCTAAGAAATATGTCAATTGAGTCTTAACATTAAAGTCTTGAATTAGATCTTCTTTAAAAAATAAAAATGTAACCAAAATATGTAGCACAAAGCATACATCATTTCTAGAAATAAGGACATTTAAAATTCAATGGACTATGTTTCTATAAAATTTACATACACCAAAACTTGCAAGAACTGAATGACTCTGCTTGAAAAAAGTGTGTGTGTGTGTGTATGTGTGTGTGTGTCTGTGTGTGTGAGTGTATATATTCTGCACTTTTATAGCCAGCATAATTTTTTAAGTTTACAATGCATCTTTAACAGAACACAGATATACCTTTATATAATTAATTCCATAAACAAATTCATATGTAAAATTGGTTTTTAAGAGCATTCAGGTGTTTCTTGACAATTGACAAACTAATGCATTTTAAATGCAAATAAGATGTCAAAGTATTCATAATATGCATTATAGACATTTTAAAGCTAATCATACCACAGGTCTTTTATTATTAGCACTCAGGAGACTTTATATGTATCAGAATATAAATCAAAATTGTATATGAAAGCCATAACACCTCAGGGCAACATTTTATCGTTAAAATATTAATCATTCAGGGAGTTATTCTAATGCTTTATTTTTTTCACTGGGAATAAAGTTAAGAAAAACAATACATCATGCCTTAATTTGATCATTTAGAAGAGGTCTCATTAAGGCAGGCTTTGAGGAGAAGGGGCTTGCATACCCACAGGTAGGAATTTCCATGGTGCTGACGTTGATACTGAATCACAGTATTTGCTGGAGATCCATTGTAGCTCCAACCTGGGACTAAACAACTCCAACTCTGTGTAAAAACACTTCAGTTCTCTTTTCTTAACATTTTTTTTTTACTGTTTTTTCTTCTTCTTCTTTTTTTTTTTTTTTTTACTTTATGGTTATATCAAAAGTAAAAATAAAAACTGAATTTCAATATCAATTTAGCTATATTATTATAACTTCTTGAAAGTGTGATATATATATTTTTTAATTTTTGGTATAGACTCTGAAAAGTCTTATTCCTTTCCTCCTATTCTAATTCCTAATAACACATTTCTGTCTGTCAGAAAGAAATAAAGGAGTAGAAGAATTTTACTATACCTTTCCTGAGGGTTCATCTTTCTCACTTTAAATTTTAATTGTGAGAGAATTTAATAGGAAAACTTCCCAGCTTTTTTAGATGTTAGATTTTTACACTATGGTTGGGAAAAACAGGATATTTTCAATATAATTTGCAAAATATAATGTCATGCATGTTGAAACATTTCAGGATTATAATCATCTTTGAGCGATTTCAATCTAGAACGTGCCACATTTTTGCCTTGTCCAAATCTATGTAATAACCAAATTGGTGAATCTAAGACATCCTGTGAATAACTGTGTATTGTCAAAATTTCCAGAATATCTGGATGGTTAATCTTAGATGGGAGAGTGTGAAAAGGACAAAATAAGAGTATCTATATTTAATTATGGAGGACTGACTGGTGATGTCAGGAAGAAATGATTGGAATCCATTTAACTCATTATAAATTCTTAAATAAGAATTTATTTTTAATTCTTAAGGAGGCCAGTAGGGAAGAAAATATTTTGGAAAGAATAATATAACAATACTGTACAACATGTAAGAAGTTATAGAAAAATGGAGTCATGATAGCCCAAGGGAAATGTTCTAAATGTTAGAGGGAAAGGTACCAAGGCAACATGAATAAATGCAAAGTAAAGATAAAGTTTTATTTCCTGACTAGATATAAACAGGAAGGATGAGAAGTGGAAAATGAATTTGGGATTCTGATTTGGAGAAATGGAACAATGTGGTGCATTTCACAAAATAAGCAATTAGATATATGAGGGAAAGCCATGAATTCTCCCTTAGGTGTGTTGAGCGTGAAATGGAAGTACAATACTCGGGAGCTATAAATCGTCAAGGACTTACTACTTGCTTCACATACTTCTAAGTACCTTACATGTATTTATTCATTCAATATAAAATAAAATAATTATAATAAAACATAAAATTACATATTTTATGCAAAATGTAATATACACTATATATTTTATATTTAAATAATATTTTTAGAAACTGTCAATATCTGAAATAGAACTGCAAGCTTTCTCACATGATCATCAAGAATTTTCATTGTTCTTATCACAAACTTGTTTGTAAGAAAAGAGCAATAATTTTAAAATAACTTTGTCTAGAGACTGGCATAGATGATAAAACCAATTGTCTTATTTCTTTGAATATGTGTTTTTATTAGACTCCATAGAAAATATTGCAGTCATAGGAAGACAAAGGCTAAACTGTAAAGACCATTCATGCACTGGCCCTAAAGTTACAAAATACGGAAACTAAAGTTTTGAAAGCCATATCATTTCTCCTTAAAAGAGCTTAGAAGCAGTTAATAGTTATCTTGTGCACTCACATTCTTTTGCCTCAAGGCAAATGACTTTTGTTTCCTGTTGGATCTTAAATGGTTCATGTTTTGGCTTACTCTACTGGTCGTGAATTTATATCATTCTATAGTAATATTACAACTTAATCTACAATTAATCTTGCCATTTCTGTTAGCATGTCCAGGTAATGCCAGTAGGAGTAATAAACGTCTGCCCTTGAGCAAAAATTTTGTTCACTTAAGAATTTCTTTCAAAAATAAGCTAAAAACTAAAAACACATTATTTGCAAGGATGAACTTTTTATTTGTTTTGGAGACCTATTGACCAACAGATCCATCTAGACGTTTATAAAATAATGTTTAGGAACTTACAGCCATATATAGTAACACTGTAATATGTGAAAAAATAATAAACTGTCAGAGAAATCATGTTTGACCGAGTCAGAAGGTATTTCCCTCTTTCACCACGTTTGTCTGACTTTCTTTTGTTCCTACCTTCTTTCTCCTTCCATTGATCCCACTGTCATGATCTCTTTCTTGTTATATCTAGAGCTTATTACCTCCATTTCCAGACTTTTCCTTATTACATTTTCCTTTTGTCTTCTCTTCTAACTATTGTTTTAGCTCACGACACTTAATATTTTAAAATATTTTTATTTATTTATTTATTTATTTATTTATTTATTTATTTATTTAGAGAAGGAGTATGCAGGGGAGGGGTAGAGAGAGAGGTGAAGAGAGACAATCCCAAGCAGGTCTTGTGCTGTCATCACAGAGCCTGATGTGGGGCTAGATATCATAAACCCTGAGATCGTGACCTCAACTGAAATCGAGAGTTAACTGCTTAACTGACTGAGCCACCCATGCGCCCCTCACAGCACTTCATTGATCTTCTACTTTAATATCTCTTCTTTCTTGTTTATTTTACCCAACGATTTGGGTAAAGCCTTACCCAAGGCTTGAATTTGATGCCAAGACAGAAGTACATGTCTCCTAATCCCAAACGAGGCAGTATAACCATCTTCCCTTTTTGCTACATACTGGAGGGAAAGGCAAAATAATGTACACATCAACGTTTAATATCACTGAACTTTAAAAAATGGCACATTTAATACTGATAAAGAGATGTATTTTGTACTTTTTCTTAAATTGAAAAATGAAAAAAATGCTTATATTTTATTTTCAAAGAGCTTCAATAAAACTTTTATGATTATAGTGCATAGATAGAAATTGTGACCCTGATGACTCAATATGGAAAATTCATTGTTTAACTTTTAGAGTGGTATATCATCCTATTTATGATTATAGTGCATAGATAGAAATTGTGACCCTGATGACTCAATATGGAAAATTCATTGTTTAACTTTTAGAGTGGTATATCATCCTATTTGTTCTAGTTTATAATACTTGCTAGCTGTTAATTTTTTTGAACTGTCACAAATTTTTGTCTGATTTAATATGATAATAATTTAATATTATAGCTCAGATGTTTCTTTTTTTTTTTTTTTTTTTTTTTCAACGTTTATTTATTTTTGGGACAGAGAGAGACAGAGCATGAACGGGGGAGGGACAGAGAGAGAGGGAGACACAGAATCGGAAACAGGCTCCAGGCTCTGAGCCATCAGCCCAGAGCCTGACGCGGGGCTCGAACTCACGGACCGTGAGATGGTGACCTGGCTGAAGTCGGACGCTTAACCGACTGCGCCACCCAGGCGCCCCGTAGCTCAGATGTTTCTTGAAAGTTAAGACATATTGTCTCCTTGGGTGTTAATGCAGATCAAAACATGCAAGTAATAAGAACAATCAGTTTATTTAATTTTATAGTTGAAAAGGATACCAGCCATGTAAATAATACATTTTTAAAGCATGATACTCTATAAGTTGTCTAATTTTCTTCCTTGTTTTAGAGGTGTAAAAACTGAGATCCAAGGAGGCTAAGGGATTCCTATGAGTACAGTGGTATTGATAAACCAGAACTCAGCTGTGCTGAATCCTTTATTTAGTAGACTTTGAAATTTCATTCTGCTTCAAAGAAACAACAGAAAAACAAATGCATAAAAATAAAGACAAGGATTTAAAAGTTTTCTTTGTCATTATGGAAATCTCAGTGCACTAATCAGTTGTTCTCATTTTCTATGCCTCCAGTAGATGAATGCTTTAAGGAATTTGAACCAAGTTCAGTCCTGTTCCAGTGTTCAGTGGCTATGTTCTAGAGAGGCTTGTTTATGTTCATAAACAAGTTCTAGAGATAAACAATTATGGAATAATCTTATTGCACTGTGAAAATGTTTGATGTATTTGCCCAGCCTTCTGGGATTTGAATATGGTTTAGATTCAGGAAAATATGTCAGCAGTTTAAACTTAATTACAGCTATAATAAATAAAATGCCTTAAGAAACTATGCTAAGTCTTCATAATGCCCATTAGCCTACAACCACTTTGATTTTACCGGAATGTTTGAAATTTCCTTTCAAACTGTCTTCAAATGGAAAGCATCTTGAAATTATTCCATCTTGTAAGTTCATAATTAATTAAATTTACTACTAAGACTTAGTACATGTACTTCATTTGCATAACCATCTGCTATGTTTGCATAAACACAACACAGGATCTATAACTTACTTACTGAAAGGACTGAACAGCATTTACAAAGAGCTGCTCCAGTGGGAACTTGCCTAGTGTTGGCACAGTGCTTGTATTTGAAATTATCATAGAGGTGACTTAATTCCAGTCTCTAGCCAATCTAGTAATTTGAGTATGTAGATATTTTATTTATTTATTTTTCTTTCTTAGCATATAATACACCTTGGTCACAGCTTCAATTTCCAATTGTAAATATAGTCCATTCGCCTTCTCAGTCCATGTTAACTATTGGCAGAGGGTGGTCACTTGTTATAGGCAGTTTAGTGTTTGACATGTGAAAATTAAGACATCCCTTTGATAACCATGTGGAGGTGTCAAGTAGACACTTGGTCATGTAACCATAACGTTGTAAAGAGAGATACACGATAGAGATATAAATTTGATAGAGAGTAGTTAGAACATGGGATTATCTGGAGAATATGCTTAGAAACTAGGAGTATATCTAGATACTAATATATCTAGATAATAAAATAAAATACTATATTTAAATACTAATGTTTAGATGTAACAAAAAAGGGAGGAGCCAGTAGAGGAAAATGAGAAAATTCACCAACTCATAAGAAGAAATTGAGGTTACTTTGAATTTCTAGAAACTAAGTGAAGGAAGTTTACAAAGGAAGAGACAATGAGGAACTGGAACAGACACTACTGCTAAGACGAATATAATTAGAATTGACCTTTGGATTTTGCAACATAAATAACATGGGTCACATTTCAAATGTAGTTTTGTTGGAGTGGTGAGGGCAAACCTCCAATTGGAATGAGTTTAAGAGAGGAGAGTGAAACTGGAGAAAATGAGTACAGGTATCTCTTTTGAGACATTTGCTACAATAAAAAAATCAATGGATTAGTAGTAGAGGTTGAGTTTGGGGTTGAGAGAGGGTTTCTTATTAGGGTGAGAAGATAAATGTCACATTTGAATACTGGCAGGAGTAATCAAGCAGTCAGGGGACAATTGGAGATGCAGAATGTGGGAGAATTTCTGTTGTAATGTTCTTGCGGCAGAAGAGAATGAAAACTGGTGGAGAAGTAGGGTGGTTGCAGTAGCTAAGATCATAAATGGGACCTCCATATGAGTAGAAGATGAACTATAGTCATAGACACATGAATATGTATGGATGCCTGGGTGAGAGATTTTGAGGAATCTCCTTTGGCTCAATATGTTCTTTGTAAAATTTGAACTAACGTCAGAGCTGATAATGGGAAGGGAATGATACTGGTGGTGAAATACAGAGAAAGGAGAAGGTGTGGAGGAGTCAAGTGGAAGAAGAAGATAGGAAAATGGGTTTATTCCAAACGATATTAAGGAACACTTGAGGTGAATGATAATGACATTAAACTGAGCATAATCAACACTGTTTTTGTGGGGTTTTTTTGTTGTTGCTGTTGTTGTTGTTTATTTTCCTCAGACATATTCAATTCTGGGGTTTCTGGCCTGAAGTAGATTTACTGTTGAATTTAACCAGGCTTTGTTTTAATCAAGCACATATGTCAAGAAGAGGGAGGGAAGCAAAGATGTTGCTCGTGCATGCAAAAAATTATAACTATTAAGGAAGGAAATAAGGGAAGAAGAGTTAAGTGACAATAAAATTTGATAAAAATCAGTGTGCCCTAGGTTTTGGTGGAGACAAAGATTTGTTAGAATATGGGAACTAAGTGGGTTAACCAAAAAATGGGAAGTGGTGGTTAGGTATTTAGAGGTACAAAAATAAGATTATGGAGGGCTTTCAGTTATTAATAAGAGTAGCCAAAAAAGGAAGAGGACATGACCTTGGAGGATAGGCGATACAGGCAGGGAGGTTTCAGAACTCAAATTTTAGGGTACTGGAAGAATGATGATGGTTTAAGTAGTGCGGAAGAGTGTGACAATGATCCAGGAAACACGAAAAAATGAGTAAGAGAGCCTTGGGATATAGATGAATGCAAAAAAAGGGAGGAGTACGTTGTAGAGACCAAAGACATGAAATGCAAAATTAAATTTTTTTTCTTATTTGTTTTACTATTGCCACTCTCCTCTTACTAGAAAATAAACTGTATGAGACTCAGATTTTGTGATTTTTGTTAAGTACTCTATCTGGACTGTCTAGAACAAAATGTGTGATTTTTTAACTATTCTGATGTGCCTGATGCATACTTGGAATGCCTTTGTTGAACTAATAAATCATCCCAAGATAGAAACAGATCATATATGTATATATATGTATACATATACAATATACATTAATTATACAAATTATATTATATAATTATATATAATATATAATATAATTATATTAATTATAAATATATATTAGCATATTATATATTATAAATATATAATATATAATGTATAATAATATATAATATTATCAATATATATTATATATGTATGTATATATATGTATAATTTTGGATATGATATAAATCAGGGTTTAATAGCAACTCAGAGAAAATGCTAAACAACTCTACTTGGGAATGGTGAATCAGATAAGGCTTCTGAGAACAGGTGACTCATGACCGGAATTACTGGAATATGATTGTGTGTTATCAATAAAAATGAAAAGAGAAGGAGGGGTGCCTGTTAGGCCCATAAAAGAAAATTACAGAAGAAGAGGTATGTGAGAACAAGCATGAAATATTTTACACTTCTAAAAAGTGATTTTGTGGGGCGCCTGGGTGGCTCAGTCGGTTAAGTGTCTGACTTCGGCTCAGGTCATGATCTCGCGGTCCGTGAGTTCGAGCCCTGCGTCAGGCTCTGTGCTGACAGCTCGGAGCCTGGAGCCTGTTTCAGATTCTGTATCTCCCTCTCTCTGACCCTCCCCCATTCATGCTCTGTCTCTCTCTGTCTCAAAAATAAATAAAGGTTAAAAAAAAAATTAAAAAAAAAAAAGTGATTTTGTTATTATTTATCAATTTTGTACTTATATATCAAGACACACATATGAATGGAGTTTTAAAATATGAATTGTATTATGCATCAAAAATTTTTTCATGACTCGCTTTCTATCTTAATGCATAAAGACCTGCCTCATTATTTTTTTGCCGACAGCATATTAGTATGAGGGATTTGGTTTGGAGGTATATCGTTTACTCAAACATTTCTTTGTTTGAAAAACATGGCTGTTTTTCTCCAGAGAGACAAAACGAATAGGATGTGTATATGTCTACATATTTCCATATGTATACCTGTTTATATCTCCATCTCTCTCTTTCTCTCTCTCTCAGTCTAGAAAGAGAGAATGCTTCATTTATTTTAAGGAATTTTCTCATGTGGTTGTGGGTGCTGGTTGAGTCTGAAATCTGTGGGGCAAGACTGTAGGCTGGAGACTCAAGATAGAGTTGATGCTGCAGTCTTGGATGAAGACAGTCTGGAGTAGAATTCTTTCCTTCTCAAGACACTTCAGTATTATCTTATAAGACCTTCAACTGATTGGATGAGACCCACCCACATTATGGAGAGTAATCTGCTTACTTAAAGTCTACTGATTTAAAGATTAATCACATCTAAAACAAACACCTTCACAGCAACACCTAGACTAGCATTTGACCAAAAATTGTGCCATGGCTTAACCAAGTTGACACATAAAGTTAACCATCATAGTTGTTTACAATTTACTTACCATTACAATCATTGCAAAGAATTATCTTTTTAGATATGCTATATCTATAGAATATCTTGGAGGTATGACATAGTTATTATTATGACATAATATGATAACATATTATTATAATATTTTAAGGACATTTTTCTAACTGTTGAATTGCTGGGAAAAGATGTTATGTGTTAAATATGAAAGATATTGTCATCCAAAAGTGCTCCATCAGGGCACTTGGGTGGCTCAGTCGGTTAAGCATCTGACTTCGGTTCAGGTCATGATTTCTGTGCTGACAGTTCAGAGCCTGGAGCCTGCTTCTGATTCTGTGTCTCCCTCTCTGACCCTCCCTTGCTTGCATTCTGTCTCTCTCTCTCTCTCACACAAAAATAAATAAACATTAAAAATCAAGGTACACTCTAACAGTTTATAAAATTAGAAGAAACATTTAAGGACTTTCCTGTAATTCTCTCTGACTACTAACCATAGAAAGTATTATTTCATTTATTCACTGTTCAATCTAATATATAATTACTGAGTTCCTTCTCTCTTTAGGCATTAGGGAACTAATCATTTAATTAAGTCATTGTCCTCAAGGAGCTTAAATCTAGTGGGGGAAATTCACACAATCAGATAATTATAAATGATGTGCCACGTGTTACCACAAATGTCTGCACAGGATAATATGGCAGCATTCAGTAGGAGCCTTCTAGCTTCTCTTACTTAGAGTTTGGGAGGGAGGGACATCTGAATTGAGACTAAAAAATTGGGAAAGTTCCTGCTAAAAAAGAAAGGAATGACATTTTGAAAACAAAATCATGTATGATCAAAGGCCCAGAGGTTAGGAATTATATTGTGTCCCTGGGGACTCTATACCCAATTTCACATTGTTAGAGCATGAAGTGTGAAGTCAATCAGGGCAGCAAATGGGGTTGCAGAGCTGGGACAGAGGCAGATCATGGATGACCTTGAGGGCTATTTTAGTGAGCTTGCATTTTACGTGCTAAATGATGGGGAGATTTTACAGAGTGTTTGGCAGGACATGGAAATGATCATATGCAAATTGCTGTTGCATTGTGTGGGGAATGTCCTTAAGGAGTTCAAGAGGAATGGCAGAGTAAGGTTGAGATAGTAGGCAATGGCCAGACAAATGAGAACCTTATTTGAATAAGGAATTTCAACTGTATCATACCCAAAATCGAGGATTTCAAGCAGAGGACTAATATAATTAAATTTAAATTTCAGACAGATCACTTTTGATGACGTGAAGGATGGATGGATGGAAGTAGTGGGGTTAGCAATTTAATTCAATGCTAGTTAATAATATTTGCCAGTCAAATGATAAGTGTCTGTGATATTTTAAGGTATCTGTCACATTGTAAGGAAAAGTCAAGCAACTCAAAATAAAAAGAACACAATTTGCTTTCCTATATTTTCCTAATTTTCTACAGTCAGCACACAGTCTTTTTTTTTTTTTTTTTTCCTTCCTTTCTTTTAATATAATGGGCTGTGAGAAGGTGCAGAAAACAGTACTCATCTCTTTCAGGTTGTGGGTCAATTGGGAATTACAATAAGAATCAGTAGTGAAAGAGCAAAATGTTAACTTTATTATTAATGAAGAGAAAGGTACCTAAGGAAGGTGATGTTTTACTTCCAGTCTCTGCACTAGAGGAAGAAACACTAGAAGAATTGTACAATGGATACTAAGCACTGATTCATCTTATAACCCGATTTCCAAGTCATGGCATTTCTCTGGAAGGTTAAGAGGAAACTGTGGGGAAGAGGTGAAGCAAGAGTAATTTCCAACTGTTTTTTATTTTTTTCTGCATAGCTAAGGTTACCACCTATCAGAATGATAGGGCTCTAACCTCCCAAGGCCATTCTCAACCTAAAAATGACTATTCCTTTGGGTTTCTTCCTTAGACCATTGGTCAACAGAGTGGATTAAGTTTATACCCTCAAAAATCTATAAAATGGGTCAGATTGGTCTCTTAATTGTTTCTTTCAGGGTTTTTTGTTTTGTTTTGTTTCTGTTTGTTTTTTTGCAAGGCTAAAAGTTAATTTCATTCTATGTGCTATCACAGATTTTGTTCAGCTCACATTGTTCAATATAATCTATTAGAGATTCTGTAATGAGATGAAATAAAATCATAAAGGAATTCTAATACTAAAATACTAGTCATCCTAATAATAAAATGTCAGACACACATTGAAATACTCCAAATTTTAATAAAACCTTTTTTTCTATTATCAAATTGTAAAGAGAAATATCTTAAAGACTTAAACTCTTTTGAAAAATTAAATCCAGAAACAAAGTCTGAAATAATTTTAAAGTCAAATTCTATTACCCTTGAGTCCAAAGTCCAAAGTCTATGATTAAGTTAAATTTTTTCCAAAATTCATTCTCCCCACTTTCCTTATTTCAGACAAACTCACTAAGATGGTTCTCAGTGCCAGAGTGTGGTTGGGCTTTTTAGAAGCTACAGTATGAGCTGTCTTTCACTGAAATGAGTGTGGTAGTTTAGGGTCTCAAAAGTTGTATTAATTTAACATTAAATCTTTCTTTAGCTTTACTTTGTTTTCTTCTTATTTTAATATGATTTTTATTTTAATAACAGTATAGTTAACATACAGCGGTATGTTAGTTTCAGCTGTACAATATAGCGATTCAATAATTTGGTGCATTGCTCAGTACTCATCATGATAAATGTACTCTTTAATCACCATCACCTATTTCACCCATTTCCCCCTCCCCATCTCCCCTCCTGGCAAACCTTTGTCTCTATAGTTAAGAGTCTGTTTCTTGGTTTCTCTCTCTCTCTCTCTCTCTCTCTCTTTTCCTTTATTTTGTTTCTTAAATCCCACATATGGTAGTGCCTGGGTAGCTCAGTGGGTTAAACATCTGACTCTTGACTTTGGCTCAGGTCATGATCTCATGGTTTGTGAGTTCCAGCCCCGCGTGGGGCTCTGCGATGATGGTGCAGAGCCTGCTTAGGATCCTGTCTCCCTCTCTCCCTGCCACTCCCCCATTTGCTCTTGATCTCTCTCTCAAAATAAATAAAAATAAACTTTGAAAAAATGGTTAAATTCCACATATGAGTGAAACCTTATGGTATATGTCTTTCTCTGACTGACTTATTTCACTTAGTATAATCCCCTCTAACTCCATCTATGTTGTTGCAAATGGCAAAAATTTGTTCTTTTTATGGCTGAATAATATTCCATTGTGTGTATAGAGAGATAGAGATATCTCCATATATAGAGAAATAGATCTCTCTCTCTCTCTCTCTCTCTCTCTCTCCACACACACACACACACACACACACACACACACACACACACACACCACATCTTCTTTATCCATTCATCTATCTGTAGACATTGGGTCACTTGCATAACTTGGCTATTGTAAATAAAGCTGCAATAAACATAGGGGTGCATATATCCTTTTGAATTAGTGTTTTGTATTTGTATTCTTTGGGTAAATATCCAATAGTGTCATTACTGAATCATAGGGTAGTTATTTTTTTTTAACTTTTTGAAGAACCTCCATACTTGTTTCTGCAATGGCTATACCAGTTTGCATTCCCATCAACAGTGCATGGCAATTCCTTTTTGTCTACATCCTCACCAACACTTGTTTCTTATGTTTTTCACTTTAACCGTTCTGACAGGTGTGAGGTGATATCTCATTGTAGTTTTGACTTGAATTTCCCTTATGATGAGTGATGTTCAGTCTTTTCATGTGTATGTTTGTTATCTGTATTTTTTTGATAAATGTATATTCATGTCTTCTGCCCATTTTTGGAAGGTTTGTTTATCTTTTGGGGTGTTGAGTTGTATAAATTCTTTACATATTTTGGATACTAACCATTTATAGGATATATTATTTGCAAATATCTTCTCTTATTCAGTAGGTTGTCTTTTAGTTTTGTTGATGGTTCCCTTCACTCTGCAGAAGCTTTTTATTTTGATGAAGTCCCAATAGTTTATTTTTCTTTTATTTCCCTTGCCTCAGGAGACATATCCAGAAAAATGTTGCTATGACCAATGTCAGAGAAATTACTGCTTATGCTCTCTTCTAGGATTTTTATGGTTTCAGATCTCACACGTAGGTCTTTAATTCATTTTAAGTTTAGTTTTGTGTATGGTGCAAGTAAGTGGTCTAATTTCATTTTTTGCTTGTAGCTGTCCTGTTTCTCCAACACCATTTATTGAAAAGACAGTTTTACCCCTGCATATTCTTTCCTGTTTTGTCAAAGATTAATTGACCATATAATCATGGGTTTGTTTCTGGGATTTCTATCTGGTTCTATCTATCTATATGTCTACTTTTATACTGTTTTGATTACTATAGTACAGCTTTGTAGTATAACTTGAAATCTGGAATTGTGGTATCTCCAGCTTTGGTTTTCTTTTTTGTTTGTTTGTTTGTTTTTGTTTGTTTTTGTTTGTTTGTTTTTCTTTTTGAAGATAGTTTTGGCTATTTGGGGTCTTTTGTGGCTCCCTGCTTACTGCTTAGTACTACAAAAAAATTTAATGAGTTAATAAGATGTATAAGAAGATCTCAGCACTGAGCCCATATTTAGAGCACAAATTAGAAAAACATGTATTCTAAGCCTCCAGGCTAATTATGTCAGGTATAATTTACAATTATATACCCAGAACTCTAGTTATAAATTTAACACACACACACACACACACACACACACACACACACTCACACACTCACACACTCACACATCATGGTATAAACTTAAATAAAGGAGGAAAGATGGAGAAAACCTTTATTTTTATCTTACTAGAATACTACTTGGCCTATGTCAATTATCTGAAATTCATGACCTGTGAATTTAAACTTATTTGGGTCTTATACATTATCAGGTGGTACAATCCACAAATCTACTCTCTCAGAGTAAAAATGGAGACATTTGGGAAGTTGCTGACTTCTCACAAAGTTGAGAGATTTGTAGTGACTGCACTTATTTTCAAGTGTTTTTTTTATGCTTTATTTCTAACTATCTTCCTCTACCCTATCAATAATGAATTGTGTGTAGACTCTAAGCATTAAAAGAAAAACAAAAAATCTCCCTCTTCCATGAGAGAGCATTAATTCCTAGGTCATATGCTGCAGTGTTTCTACTCACTGTTGTAGAATTGTTTTGGCCTGAGAAACCTACCTCCTCTTAAAGGGTCTTTTGTCATATATAATTAATCCTTCCAGAGCTAAATTTACTCATTTTGGTACCGGGTACTTCTTTAGCATGTGTTCAAGATGTGGGCATCCAGATTTAGTCAGCTCTTCTGCTGTTCTCTGTTTGCAAATAGAGTTTGAAATAGCCAGCTTAGAGATGCTATATCTTCAGTGATCCTCTGGAATGGCTCTCTAATGCGGATGGATCAACTCCTTACAGTTTAATTCATCAAACAGAGTTCGATCTTATAATGTCTCAAAGGTCTCTAAATGAAGCAACCCTCTTATACATTAAAATTACATCTTTGCCTCAGGGTGACCTGTTTGCTAAGACGTCTGGATCTGCCCAAGTCTGCTGCCACCTGCTCACATTTGCTGTGAGTATTTTATGTTCAAGATACAGCAGCTGGTGCCCTAAAGTCCTCTTGCACCTGCTAAAGCCTTTATCTTTGCTGAAGACTCTGAAGTTATGTAGCCTGCACTTTGGGGCTGCCAATATTTGGTGCATTAATATACTTACAAATTATTCATCGCTTATCTGAAATCCAAATTTAAACCAATATCCTTTAATTTTAGTTGTGAAACCTGGCAAGTCAACTTGCACGTTTGTGTACCTATCTTTTTACCACCTCTGCTGAGACCAAAGCCCTCAACCTTTGGCTGCATCCTATGTTTTCATTTAAGCTTGGGGAAACTCAAAGTCTGTTTGTACCTACAACTACAGTCCATTCTCTTAAAAAATACCTTTGGGCAAAGCTGCCACGAACTGGGGTAAGCTTCTAATGTAAAAATACTAAGTACTCCCAAGCTCAAACCTTCTTGCTCATGTCAAAACAGTTAATGGGTGTCCAGATAAAAAGATTCTACAGACCACTTCATGAAGAACTTGCTCCCCAAAAATGTCAATTTTGTCTCCCAATATTCTTTGCTCTTGAACCCATTTGGGGATGTTAAGAGATATTTCTCTCAAAATCAAAGCTGGCTGAACCACCACACAGGGAGCCATCTGGCCCTGTATAATTTATGACATGGAGGCCTGTGGTGGGAATCACATGCCCTGCGTGGATAGGCACATCGAAGCTTAATACAGCCCACTTATTTTTTTTTCCAGATTGACCAATTATAAAGGTCAGAGAGAAAAAAGAAATGAAATTTACTGAAGTTACATACAGAATGGAAGAATATGAGTAGGGAAAAGCATTCCTCCTTTATAATAATGAGAAATATAGTAAAGCTAAAAAAAAAGCAAACACAATAACAATATACAATAGATAGGGTACACACTTTCAGGGATAGTGGGAAGAACAAAGTTACAGAGAGAATACCTGACTCCATAGCCAATGTATGATGTGCGGAGAATGATAAGTGAACTCTAGAGCCAGATAACTTGGCCTTGAATGTGGCTGTTTCATCTCACATGATTGGTAACCTTGTGAAGCCTACTTAACTTCTCAGTGCTTTGATTGCTTATGTTGAATGAAGAAAAATTGAAACAGAGTCTATCTCATCTGGTGTCATGTATATTAAATAAAATAATAAAAGTGAAATGATTAGACCAGTTCTAATATATAAGTGCTTATTACATGATTAAATTATAAATAGCATCTTTTCCTTGAGTATGATATTCATTTATTCAGATACCCACTTATTTATTCATTAGTTGGAGCAGTTCTGTTACGGGTATACGTGTTTCCCTCACTTGTCCTCCCTTTTCTCTTTTCTCTTGAAGAACAGAAGTTTAGAGCAATTTTTTTCCCCAGATACCGCTAAGTATAAAGAGAATTGGTGTGCTATAGATTCAAGGAATCCAGATGTTGACAAGAGAGAACATTTCCTGAGATCCTAATGAATTGTATGAGAGTTAGATACATTAGTTACCTTAGTAAGAAGACAGGCAGATGTCATCCGATTTGAGAAAGCGTACTCTGATGTGTTTGTCATTCATGTAGGATGGCATAGGGATATGTACATATTTAGTTTGACTACTATCTGGAAGCTCCATGTTTCTACTCCTACCTCCCAAAGTAGTGTTGACTCTAGAGATATATAATATCTCAATAGATTTAAATAGGAATTTTTGGATAACTGTTTTTTAAAAAAAATAATGTTTATTTTTGAGAGAGACACACACACAGAGTGTGAGCAGGGGAGGGGTAGAGGGAGAGGGAGACACAGAATCCAAAGCAGGCTCCGAGCTCTAAGCTGTCAGCACAGAGCCCTATGCGGGGCTTGAACCCACAAACCAGGAGATAATGATCTGAGCTGAAGTTGGATGCTTAACTGACTGGCCATCCAGGCATCTCTGGATAACTTTTAATAGCTTTAAATAGCTAAGGAAAAATAAGATTTTCTCCATCCCTCATAAATTATCAGAGAAATGTTACTTGTCAGTCATATAGTGGGTTTTTAATGCCTAATGTGAAGAATCAGCTTTACATTCAGCCTTGGTATATTTGACTATGTTGTTTTATTAGCCTGTCTTCTTTCTTTCTAATTTCCATCTACTATTATAGCAATAAGGGTGATAACATTTTGTAAAGTTGAGTATACAATGCAAATATTCAATATCAAGTACATGTCGCGTAATACACACTTTTACCTTTTTTATTATAAAACTCATAGGTAGAGAAATCACCATGAACAAATGTATTACTTAATGAGTTATTAGAAGTTATTACTTAATAAATAGTTGTTGCTATATAATTTATTTACACCCAGGTCAAGAAATATAACTTTGCTACCCACCCTGGAAGCTCCTCATATGAGCCATCCAATTTCAAATTCCATTCCCTGCCCCCAAAGCAGCCTTAATCATGACTTGTATAGTGACAACTTTCTTAAATTTCTTTATAGATTTATCAATTAAGGCACATTCCTAGACACTATAGTCTTGCCTACTTTTTTAAAGTTGTGGCATATTTTTAAATTCTTTTTATATCTATGAGTTCCCCTTCACTGCTTTCATTTATTTATAATTTATCTGTTGATGTTCCAATAATCCGAGTTTTGCTGACTGCATATGAGTAGCTGCATCCAGAGATTTGATCAGAATCTTGCCTGATCCTTTTGTCAAGATTATAGATAGAGATATGTTCTTACATTAGAAGGTGCATGATGTGTAATTGTGTTAGAGATGTTATTGATACTCAATGCCTAGTATATCGAGTATTTCATCGGATGGTTACAAAAATGGTGATACTAATTCAATCACATCTTTCTTATTAATTAGGTGAAATGTTTTTTATAAGAGACACTGTACATAATTTAGTATTTTGTCATACAGTGCCACAGTTAATATAGGCAAAGTAGATTGAATGGTTGTAATTTCCTCATATTTACTCATTTTCAAAATAATGAACTGATTCCTCCAAAGTTAACTAATTAAGCTTTTCTTTCTTTGACATAATTTTCAATGCATAATTTAAATTAACATAATGAGTTTCAAGTGATGACAGTCATTATTCTGTTTGAGGCTTTTATTTGCAAGTCAGTTGAAGATACTTTGAGTTGGTACCTTTGGTTTGTTGTTGCTTCTTTGTTTGACAACCCTAGTTGACTGATAAGCCCCTACTTGACTTTGATAGCCTCCTCAATATTTTGTATGTCTAACATATTCCAGAGTTATCCTATACATTTTATTTCCTTTACCTGGAATCAGCAGTTCTTCAAGGGGTCCTCATTTCACTGATAATAAAATTTCAAACTATGATCTTAACTCTAGAGATGCCCATGGCTTCAAAGCTTATCACTTCTTGCCAGGCTTGTTCTTACTGATACTTCCTGTTTAAAATGAAGCTTAGGTGTCTAAATTTAACCCTTTATACTAAATCTAAATCTCCTTTTTCCACTCTGAGAATTCTTGCTACAAAGAACACATAATAGATGAGAGATTTAAAATATCCCCCTAATTTGTCATTAAATTTATACACACAACAGTCTTAGAATCGGATTGCAAATATTACCACTTGTGTTGTCAAAACTCTAACTTTTAATGTTTCTTTATTTTTGAGAGAGAGAGAGAGAGAGAGAGACAGAGACAGAGACAGAGAGAGCAGGGGAGGGGCAGAGAGAGAGAGGGAGATATGGAATTTGAAGCAGGCTCTGAGTTCTGAGCTGTCAGCACAGAGCCCCACACAGGGCTTGAACTGTGAGATCATGACCTGAGAGGAAGTCAGAACTTAACTGACTGAACCACCCAGGTGTCCCATAACTCTAACTCTTCACATGGCGTTCCCCCTGTGTGTGCTTCTATCTCCAATTTTTTTTCTTTTTATTAGGATACCAGTCATACTGGAAAAGTGCCCAACTTTAAAATGATGTCATTTTAAGTTGGCGATTTCTCTAAAGAAACCTGTCTCCACATAAGGTGACATTCTGAGATATAGGGGATTATGAATTTCAATATATGAAATTTGAGGGGATGCAATTCAATCCAGAACAATCTTGGTCCTTTCAATTGTTTAATTTTATTTGATTTTTGTTTTCCTAAAAACCTTCGTCTTTTGCTTTTCTTGTAGTGAACAAAAACATGGTGACCTGTATTTTTAAGATTTTCTGGCTTTACCACCCCTTCCCCATTTTTCTGTGGATTTTCACTTTCTAATATTACTTTCCTCCTAAATTTTCATTCTACTCTTCACATTTTATCCTTAGGATAGGGTCTTAATCCTGGAGAGAAGTTCTGGATGCTCAGTTTCAAAAGTTTACGAACGGCTACGCTGATCCCTTACAGGTGTTACCATGGACCCCTCTCACTAACCCTTCTAGATTGGGCAAAAACTCTCCCCATTTTGTCTGCTGTTCCAAAGTTGTCTCATCATGATTTTCACTGAGTTCCTACTGATTATCTTTGAGCTCTTCTTTCTCAGGTCCATCAGATCTCTTGTTGTGAACACTTGCTTCCTCCTGCGGAAACGCTGATGCCATGCGGTTATTTTGTACTATGACTTGCAGTTTTGAGTTCATAAAAATAACTTTTCACCTGACTTGGTTTTAAGAGTTGTGAGTTTTATCTTTTGCTATCCACTTCCTTTACTTGCTTTTATACATGGATGTGAAGAGACTCAAAAATTAACCACCCTTGTACTTTTCCCAGAATTGACCCTGAAGCAAGGGAAATTGCTTGACTTAAACTAATGTAATTAGTCATTCCAGTAATTCTTCCCCCCCCCCCCCACCCCCACAACATGCCATTTCAACCATTTAGGGCTATATGAGAAACGTGGCCTCGTCAGGACACAGAGCAAAGGAGTGAATTATCACTTTCTGAATTTTAAACCAGTGTTTCAACATTTCTTAAAATCATAATAATTTGAAAAAAAAAAAAAAAAGATTTTCTGCTCTCCCAAAGTAGATCTGCTTTCCAAATGTGAAGGTTATTTAAAAATAAACATCAGATTTTGGAAGAATATCTGCTAATTTAAGGGTTAGGTTTTCTACCCTAGACTTGGTAAAGATTTCATGACTGGGCTAGAAATGGTATCAGAGAAAACAGTCAACTCTAACAGTGTTGGAAAACTCAGAGAAGGGACTTTGATCTCGAGTGTATATTTTAGAGAATGAATGTGTTGTGAGGACTCCTGTCCTAATTCTTTCACAGAAGCCCAGGAGAGAGTAGCTTTGCCAACATATTGTAGTAATAGTGGGAGAGAGTTGGCTTTCATAATTGTAGCGGCATTGAGAAGGAGCCCTACGGCCTTTTCTGTTGAATGGACTGGAGGAACAGCAGCTTGCCCAGGGCCTTGGAAAGAGTACATCAATTTGTCAGGTCAGAAGCAAGCACCCAGACGTGTTCACAAGTGATAAGAGGCCGTGAGGGTGATAACCAGCTTGGCCTGGCTAGCAGAGTTGCAATGGGACCTTACCCTTTGTGGAACTTAGCAGAGCAAAGAAGGAAGACGCTGAGAATTGTGCCGTATTAGCATACATCAGACCTCGGCAGATGTCAACGAGTGAAGGAACACAGACCCCCAATCTTATTCACCCCAGGGAAAAGAATAGCAGAGGGTGAGGTCTGGAGTGATTTTGAAAGAAAAAAAAATACTGGCATGACCATTTATTTTGCTATGATTACATGGACTGAATGCTTAAAATAATATGAATTATTGATAAAACAAAAATAATTTTTTCGACATATTCCAAAAGTGATATTTGACTCTTTTGTTCTCTGGTGTTCTGCTGAGGCCATCTTCCCCAAACAGCTCCGGGTGGTTGAAATGGAAAGTGAGAGGTAGGGAAAGTTAAAGAAAAGAAAAAGGGGAAGGAATTTTGAAACAAACACATTAGTTTAAACCAATATTTGTGACTTGAAAATGCCATTTTTTTTTAATACAAGTTAGTTAGCATATAGTGTATTAATGGTTTCAGGACTAGAATTTAGTGATTCATCACTTACATATAAACTCAGGGCTCATCCCAACAAGTGTCCTCCTTAATGTCCATCGCCCATTTAGCCCATCCCCCTCCCCTCTCCTCCAGCAACCCTCAGTTTGCTCTTCGTATTTAAAAGTCTCTTATGGGGCGCCTGGGTGGCTCAGTCGGTTAAGCTGCCGACTTCGGCTCAGGTCACGATCGCGGTCCGTGAGTTCGAGCCCCGCGTCGGGCTCTGTGCTGACAGCTCAGAGCCTGGAGCCTGTTTCAGATTCTGTGTCTCCCTCTCTCTGACCCTCCCCTGTTCATGCTCTGTCTCTCTCTGTCTCAAAAATAAAAACATTAAAAAAATAAAAATAAAAGTCTCTTATGTTTTTGTCCTTTTTCCTTCTTACCCCCACGTTCATCTGTTTTGTTTCTTAAATTCCACATATGAGTGGAACCATATATTTGTCGTTTTCTGACTGATCTATTAAATTTAGCATAACATATTCTAGGTCCGTCGACGTTGTTGCAGATGGCAAGATTTCATTCATTTTGATCCCCAAGTAATATTCCATTGTATATGTACATACCACCTTTTCTTTATCCATTTATCAGTTGATGGACATTTGGGATCTTTCCGCGATTTGGCTGTTGTTGATAGTGCTGCTATAAATATCAGGGTGAATGTGCCCTTTTAAATTAGCATTTTTATATCCTTTGGATAAATATCTAGTAGTGCAATTGCTGGGTCATAGGGTAGCTCTATTTTTAATTTTCTGAGGAACCTTCATAATGTTCTCCAGAGTGGCTGCACTCCCTCCAGTTTACATTCCCTCCAACAGTGCAAAAGAGTTCCCCTTTCTCCACATGCTCGCCAACATCTGTTTTTTTCCTGAGTTGTTAATTTTAGCAATTCTGACAGGTGTGAGGTGGTATCTCACTGTGGTTCTGCTTTGTGTTTCTGTGATGATGAGTGGTGTTGAGCATATTTCCCTGTGTCTGTTAGCCATCTGGATGTCTTCTTTGGAGAAGTGTCTGTTCATGTCTTTTGTCCATTTATTCACTTGATTTGTTTTTTTTTTTTTTTTTTTTTTGGGGGGGGGGTGTTGACTTTGATAAGCTTTTTATGGATTTTGGATGTTAGCACTTTATCTGATATGTCATTTGTGAATGTCTTCTCCAATTCTGTTGGTTGCCTATTAGTTTTATTGATTATTTCTTTTGCTGTGCAGAAGGTTTTTTATCTTGATGATGCCCCAATAGTTTGTTTTTGGTTTTGTTTCCCTTGCCTCTGGAGACATATCTACTAAAATGTTGCTGTAGCTGAGGTCAAAGAAGTTGTTGCCTGTTTTCTCCTCTAGGGTTTTGATGGTTTCCTGTATTGCATTTAGGTCTTTCACCTATTTTGAATTTATTTTTGTGTCCGGTGTAAAAAAGTGGTCCAGTTTCGTTCTTATGCATGTCACTATCCAGTTTTCCTAATACAATTTGCTGAAAAGACTACCTTTTTTACATTGGATATTCTCTCCTACTTTGTCAAAGATTAGTTGGCCATACACTTGTGGGTCTAATTCTGGGTTCTCTATTCTGTTCCATTGGTCTATGTGTCTGTTTTTGTGCCAGTACCATACTGTCTTAATGATTACAGCTTTGTAATCATGATTACAGCTTTGGAGTCTGGAATTGTAATACCTTCAGCTTTGATTTTCTTTTTCAACATTACTTTGACTATTCAGGTTTTTTTCTGGTTCCATACAAATTTTAAAATTGTTCTACGTCTGTGAAGAATACTGGTATTATTTTGATAGAGATTGCATTGAATGTGTAGATTTCTTTGGGTTGTATACATATTTTAACAGTATTTGTTCTTCCAATCCATGAGCATGGAATGTTTTTCCATATCTTTGTGTCTTCTTCAATTGCTTTCATAAGCTTTCTATGGTTTTCAGTGTACAGAAACCAAAGAAGTTTCAGTAACCAAAGAGGTTAGACTTATTCCTATGCAATTTGTGGGTTTTGGTGGAAAATACCAAGTTTCATATTAAGTGATTTAGATAGTAATGGCCATATAATTGATAAAGAGTGTTCTCTTTTAGCATTGGTCTTCAATACAGGCACAATAAAATCTCCCTAGGACCTTAAGGGAATGAATTTTATATGTTGCTGAAATTTTCTTGATAGCTTAAGTTTCACTTCTTAAACACCTACAGTTTTACAGTTTTAATAATTTTTATTTGGACTCTCCAAATATGTATTACAGATTTTCTGCACTTTTACATAATAGAGAATAGTGTGAAAATGAGGTGAATTTTTCTATAAAGGGCCATGATCTCAAATATCTTAATTCATTAATTTGTTTTTTTTTTTTTTTATCCAATGCAGCAGTAGTTATCAGTGAAGGTTAGAGGTCCCTGTGACAGTTCCAGGTTCCTGGTTTCATTTCTGCTCCAGTTTCTTAGTCTCAATGAAGAAAAACTCCAAGGGATGATCTTGTAAGAGCTAGGAGATTACCTAACAAAAATGACAAATTTGTCAACTCAGATACATATGGATGAGAAATCTTACCCAGTAACAAGCATTACTAATAATTTCAAATATGCAAGCTATCAGAAGGATGAGAACATATAGGGAGGACAGGCATACTGAGGGTGTCTTCCCAGATCCTTCCTTTGCTACATTAGGTATGAACTCTCTGGCCCTGAACAGATGAGAATCTAAATGAAGCATGTGAAATATTACCTGACACATCCTAGAGCATTTAATTTATGAAATCTCTCCATTTTATACACCAGTTTATGTGATATTTTGCATAAATCCATAGATTCTGAGTTTATTTACCAAAAGCAAGAGTATTACATAGATAAGCATCTTCCTCCTGGTAAATATCATTAGACTACTACCAGGAAGGACATTTATGAGTGTATTTACAAGATTAGGCTGTGTCATATGACCTTCCCCAGAAGCCCCCATCTCCCAATAAAGACAGTGAATGGATTAGAGGAGAGGATCTTTAACTTCAGCTACCCCAATTACCAATACATACAAATAGCCACTTGCACAGAATTTTGTTTATACCTAGCATTTAATACCAAGTGTATATTTATGTGTCTATAGAACTGAACTTTACACTGAAAAGAATCTTCAAGACAACTCTCCCAACACACACACACACACACACACACACACACACACACACACACACACACATCATCACTACCACCACTATCAAATAGCATTCTTACAGAAACCCCAAATCTCCATTGTATTTAGATTTCATCTCTATCTCTTTTTAGCAGCTCTATTGCTAAAAACCTCCATTTTTCCTGAGATGTCTCAGAAAATTTCTGTATAAGCTCTGTTTTTAGATTGTTGAAGTGACTTGGGGCTCATTTCTGGCCTTCCTTGTGGTTTCCCATCCAGTCTGTGGTTACAAATACCATCAAGGTGTGATGGAAACACTCATTTATATGACTCTCTTTTGAGTTTCAGACTGGTATTTCAAATACTCCCATTTGAAGATCTGATATGTGTATTAAGCTTAACACATTTAACAGACACATATTCACACACACACACACACACACACACACACACACACACAAACACACCCTGCCTTTTACACCCTAGATTTGTTCTTTGTTATTTTTTCTAATATTTCTCATTTCAGTGAATATCACCATTTATCTTTTCTGTTGTTAAGATTAAAAACACCACTTATAATCAAGTCTTTCTTTGTTCATCTTTCCCATTTAATTCCTAAGCAAGTATGGTCCATTCCCCTTTACAGTAACTTTTCTCAAGCTTCACTATTAATAACCTAGAAAAAGACACTAAGTTATCTTTACCTAGCTATTGCACTCACTAACTGGTTCCCTTTCACCCTTGCCCCTTTAAACTCCTTTTGCCTTAAAGGGACTAAGTGATCTCTTACTCATGTTGTTATAGGTCAGTCATCCTCAAAATGATGTTAAAGCCCTAACCTACAGTACCTCAGAATGTGACCTTATTTGGAAATAGGGTCATTGCAGATGTAATTGAGATGAGTCATATTGCCCTAATCCAATATGACTGGGGTCCTTATAAACTGATAGCCCTGTGAAGGCAAAACACACAGGGAGAATGTCAAGAGAAGATCAAAGCAGAGATCAGAGTTACACTGCCACAAATGAAGAAATGCCTGGGGCTATCTGGAAAGAAATGCTTTAAAGAAGAAAAGAAGGGTCCTCCCCTAAAGGCTTTGGAGGCTTCCCCTGCATGGCTAACACGTTGATTCAAACTCCTAGCCTCTAAAACTGAGAGAATAATTTTCTGTAGTTTTAAGCCGTTGGTTTGTAGTATTTTGTTCCAGTAGGAAAATAATACAAAATGTAAATCCGATCAGGCTACTTCTTTGCTGAAAACCCTCTGCTAACTTCTTACTACAACCTTTTTATGGTCTCATGGCCTACATGGTCTCATCACTATCTACTCCTACAGACTCCTATCACTTTTTATCAATGCATTCCAACCACAGTAGTCCCTTCTTTTTTTCTCTTCCAAGGCCCAAACCTTTTATTTCCTCAAGGCCTTTAGCCTTGCTGTTCTCTGGACTTGGAGGCCCCTCAGGCTTTTTACATGGCAGGTAACTTATCATTCGGATCTCAGCTTCAGAGAGGCCAACCCTGACTATTCTGTGTTAAGTGCCCTCTGAGTCATTTTTTTAATTGAATTACATTATTTTTTCGACAGTACTTTACACTGCTCAGTATTATTTTTGTTCTTTAGTTTTTTGGTTCTTCTCATGTAGAATGAACAGGGGCATTCTCTCTCTTGTTCAATATCGTATTCTTATAATACGATAGGTACTCAATAAATACTTGTTGAGTGAATAAAATCCTTGTGAAATAATACTAAAAGAAATGGTCAATACAATGCTACATCTTGTCAAATTTTTGCATTTCCTCTTGTCCTGCTTTGAGGTAAGACAAATCACCTTATCTTTCCCCTACTCATTCTTCCAATAAGTGATACTATGTGTGTTCATGTTTGTAAATTCTTCTCAGCTACCAGCTCATAATTTAGACTGTATGAATGAAGTCCACCTAGCATTATTACATCTTTCATCTTAATCATTTTATGAGAGTCTTTAACTTTTACAATCATTTTATGAGAGCCTTAAAAAAGAGGCTTCCCTCCTGTCTTTGATATTATTGTCTGTTGAAATTCTAGGAAAGTTAAATTTTGAAAAATTGAGGCACTGCATATTGCTAAATTGTCTATCTATCTATCTAGTTTTAAAATTTTTAATTGTGTTCTCAAATGTATGAAGATACATATATGTAAGGTGTATTTGTGTGAGTGGTGTAAGGTGACCAACTTTCCTGGTTTGAGACTGAGAGATTTCCCTGGCAAAACTAAGGTGATCTTGGCCAAACAGAGGTGGTAGATCTCTTTGGTGGGCTGAGTATGTATTTGTCCCTGGCATACAGGTATCTTATGTATTATTACATTTACTATGTATTAATTACTTATAATAATTATGTGAAATGAATTTTATTACGTTTCCATAATCCAAATGAGAATTAAAGAATAATAGTTCCAGGTCCTAAACTATACAAATAGACTCTGCCGACGCTTGACTTTAAACCTGTCTTTATCTGTGGAGTCTGAGATCTTTAGTTTTTACAGAAATAGATGGATCCCAACCAGATAAAATTATCACTCACTGAAAGTGACCTAATGAGGAAAATCTCAGGAGACAGTATGTTTTCTTGTAGCCTAAGTGTTAGGATTTGTGCTGATATCACTGATTATTCGTAACTATCTCATTTATACAAAACAGAAATATAATATTTATAAAATCTGTCCAAAGTTGAAGTATTTTTGTCAGAATTGTTCTTTCTATGAAATCTGTATATATCTTTTTTAACTGGCAAAATAATATTAATATTTCATTAAAAATCATGATTATAAGTATAATTGAATCAGGATTTCACATCTGGGTTTCACATGTAAATTGCTTGTCCTCATAAGGTAAAAAAATAACCTTCATGTTGTGGTCATATGAGTTGATTAAAAATAATATTTCACAAAACGAACAATTTATACTACCACTAGATTACTTTTACATATTATGTACACATAAGGACAGCTTGAAACTAGAAAATAGTAATTAATATGGTTAAATAATTGTCCCATATTATTAATATTTTAAACATGGTACAGAGTTTTTTATATTTGGCACAATAGAATCGTAGAGATGAATTCCATAACCGTAGCTAATATGTAAAGGTCTGGATTAAACAATTTAAAATTCATATCAGACATGCACATTTCAGTCTATATTTCATTGAAGGAGGTGTTTCCAATGAATGCTCATCTGCCTATAGCATTGCACGTTATCAAGAACATGGTGTCGTATCATAAAGCATGTGTTTGAATCCCAGCCCTCCCAAGTGTGAATTGTAAAGTCACGGATAAATTACTGAACTTCTTAGTGCTTCAGGTCCCTGGACTTTATGGTTCCTATCTCTTCAAATGCTTGATTAAATGAGCTAATATCTATACATCACTTAGAACTATGGCTGACACAATAAGCTTACTTACGTGTCATTTTATATACAGGCTTTGATTTTTAGATTAAGCGATGGACTGCATTGTATTGTTGTACTATTCTAAAACATAGGTTTTATTTTACGACTGTTACTGGTGCACCCTAAACTAGTCCAAATATCTTATTGGTGAAATTAGAACTTACACAATTAATGGCTTTGTATTCCTTTAGAGAAGCTAACTCCTAATATTCACTTCTTTACATCTAAACTGAAATTAAAGGTGCTTCTTCCCCAAATTGGTTAAATGTGTAGCTGATACATTCCCAGCATTTGTGGAAAGAGCTGTTAACTGAGCATGTCCCAGAGGCACAGCAGTCAGCAAAAAGGTTCTTAGTCCTGTTAGCCTGAGGAATGTGTGTCTCTAACAGATTGCCAGGAAAGATTAACTGCTGCGGATAGAACAGCTGCTGGTTCAAGCAATTTTGATCTTTTTATATCTTGTGTTCATTCTGTTTCCAGGTGGAATTGGCCCACTTGTTAAGGAGAGCCGCAGGTAGTCCAGCTGCTGGTTCAAAAAGTCTGGTCTTATATGTTTTGTTCATTGTGTTTTGACACAGAATTGGCCCAGTTGTTTTTGGAAGGCCCCCAAGGGAAAGTTTTTACAAAATAGTTTCATAACCTTTTCAAGGAGACAAATATACCTCCCGTTTTTACTCCCTTTGGCAAGTAAATTAGGCCATTCAGGAAACCCCATTGTAAAACTTTTGCCCTAAAATGTATTAAGGAGAGTAGTATATTGTTCAATAAATTAACCAGGAAATGCATAAATATCGAGACTTTCATGCTCACCTTCACCTTTTTCTTTTCTCCTTTTTTTTTTTAAAGGGCCATTACAGTGGAGATTTTACATTTGTTTATGTGTAGGAAGGTTTTTGTGTATAAAACACTGAAAGGAAATTGTTCTGCTAAAGCATGCGTTAGGGAGAATTAATCACTCTTTACTATAGGGCTTTCCTACACTCCTAATACTTGTCAAAGAAGTAGATACACAAAGCTTGGAAATAAGAGAGGGAATTTACTTATGTCTGAAATGAGAAAGATTGAAGAATATATATTAGTGTATGCATGTGTGTGTGTTAACATATATTTATTTTTAAATTATATATTTATATTATATATAATTTATTATTGATAAACCAAGGATAGTTTTTTTTATTGTGGAAAAAATATAGTTTGCAATGTACAGAGTTGTATTTTTTTATTATTTCTTTGGAGAAACAATTATTATGGAAAAATCTAATAAGATGAAAATTCATAATACTTTAACTATGGATCATCTACACATGATTAGATATTGAAAAAGTAGATGATTGACTGACATGTATAGCATTGGTACAATTTCTCACCCCCAAAAAACCCAAATAGCAGGTTTTTACAACTGATTGCCTATTTTTAATCATAGAAACAATAGATTATCTACCAACTTAAAATCTATATGCAAGAAATAGTATTTAATGGATTAAGTAAGTTTTTGGAAAGTTATATCTTTCTTCTGAATCCATTCTATTTTCAATATTGTAGAGGTGTTTATGTATATGCATTTATAAGACTTTTTTCTTTGTATTATTTCCATCTCAGCTTTAGTTTAGAAAGGATAGTTGTGAGCTTCTGACAGCTTAGTATGTGTTACTGAAGAAATGTACTGAGCAATTAAGTCCTACCTGAAAAAAAAAATAGATTTAGCCACTGCTTACACTACTTCAAGTGCTCTTATCAAGCTTTAAGAGATGCTGTTCTGAAACAATACCACCATTTCTGTTAACCTCAATAGACAGTTTTAAGGGAATATGTAATTTGGTTTTCTATGCTATTAAGAGTTATTTTATGGAACATTTCTTTTTCATGTTTGGAGAGTAAAAATCAACACAAATAGAAATTTAGCATACAAATGATTTAAGTTTTTACAGATAACATATTGAAAATGTAGCAAAATTGTCTCAATAGACATTTTGATCCCTAGGACTGCATATATTTGATATTTTTGATAATTTTATGTGATATTTGAGTAATAGAGCGTTTAACTAATGAAATCAGTTGCGGTAGAGGCGTGCTGGTTCTCAGTTTATATCCTGAAACATGAGGACTAATTGCCTTTCGTTTGTCTAGATAGCTACGAGCAGCTTAATTGGTCATAAAGTTATATAGTCCTTTTCAAAATTCAGACACGATATTTGACTCTAGAGCCTTCTGCATCAGTAAATTCCATTAGAGATAGAATTTTTTTTTTTTTTTTTGGAAACAATCTAATTCTTTTGGACGATTGCTTATATAAAGTTTATTTGTATATACTTCCTTTTATTTGATTAGATAAATTTTGCAATAAAGTAAAAATAAATAAATGAGTCAAAAATTTCTTTTTGTTATAATCTGATTTGCTATGAAGAATAATTCATGTCCTCCATTAATTTAAGAACAGAAATGTTAATCCAAATCATCATGTAGAATAACTATTTCACATATTTTCTATATCTTACTATTTCTTACACTTTCTTGTTTTCAATCCTTTTCTAACAGATGACCATGTGTCTTTCTTTCCAAAGAAAACAGAGGCTGTTGGATAGAAACGCCACACATTTCTGCAACCACTTGCAGGCTCTGCACCACCACCCTACCCCATTCTTCCACATAAATATTTTTCCAATAGAGGAAGTGGTCCTTTCTAATACCAGGATATCTCCTAAATTATGTTTTTAATTCCATACTTTCCAAACTTCTTTGGAATTTTACATTGATCAATTATCTCTACTCTCTCTTCCTGTAACTAACATCTCCTTTACAAATGCATCCTTCCTATCAATATTTTCAGATCTTCTATCTTACCTTCTGCTTAAAATATTAAATACACAAATCTTCATCAGAACATACACCTAAATCCAGGCAATTCTCTCCCTTCTTTTTTCTTCCAACTAATTTCTCCCTAGATCTATCACCCACTCCTCAATTCACATAAATCTAGATTTTTTTTCGTCGTATCACCAAAACCATCCCTACATGTCCAAGAGTAGTCTTTATGTTTCTAAAACCAGAAGACATTTTTCAGGGTTCTTTATTATTTATCTTTCACTTTTTCAATGTAATCTTTTTCAAAAATTTATTTATTTATTTTTTACTACTTCTAATCTCTTTTCATGCTCAGTCTTTTTACATCCAATCCAATGTTGGAGTTTCTCTAGGATTGACCCTAGAGCCTTTCTTCTATAGACTTTCCTTAAGCAATGCCACATACATTATATATCCTTGTGTTTCCTAAGACTCTCAAGTAGGAAATAAATATTTACTAAGTGAATAATCAAATAGTGATCTCATTTCAAATTAGGCCTTTGTGTACCTTAAAACTCTTCACTTTTAGGTGCACCTGGGTGGCTTCAGTCAGTTAAACGTCCAACTCTCATTCTCAGCTCAGGTCTTGATCTCAGGGTTATGACTTCAAGTCCTGAATGGGGCTCTGCAATGGGTGTAAAGCCTACTTAAAAACAAAACAAAACAAAACAAAACAAAACAAAACAAAACAAAAACAACTTCACTTTTAAAATTTGAAACTAATGTGTTGAACTTATTGGAGAGCTAATTTTCCCCCCTTGGGAAAATAAAAAAAAAAAATATCACCTAGGAAGTTTAATTACCTATTATACGAAAAGTAAAAAAAAAAAAAAAAAAAAAAAAACCTCCCTAAAATAAATATGAAAAATTTGTCTTAATTTTTTCCACTAAATATATGAACATCTCAGATAATATTGGGTGTAAATAATTAAACTGTTTCTCAACTGAATGCTTCACTCCAAGGCAATTAAAAAAATTTTTTTTAACGTTAATTCATTTTTGAGAGGCAGAGCATAAGTGGTGGAGGGGCAGAGAGAAGGAGACACAGAATCTGAAGCAGGCTCCAGGCTCTGAGCTGTCTGCACAGAGACAGAGGTGGGGCTCAAACTCAAAGACCTTGAGAGCATGACCTGACATGAAGTCAGAAGCTTAACCAACTGAGCCACCCAGGAGGCTCTACTGCAAGGGATTTTTAAATTTTTTTTTTTTTAATTTTTATTTATTTTTTGAGGGAGAGACAGAGTGTGAGGAGGGGAGGGTAAGAGAGAGAGGGAGACACAGAATCCGAAACAGACTCCAGGCTCTGAGCTGTCAGCACAGAGCCTGATGCAGGACTCGAACCCATAAACTGCGAGATCATGACCTGGCTTGAAGTCAGAGGCTTAACTGACTGAACCACACAGGCACCCCGGGAATATGTAATGGTCATACATATGAAGAACAGTGTCCATTCATGGTTCAACCCTGTGTGAGGCACCAAATTCAGCTGCAATTTCAGTTTTTCCAGCTTAAGCAAAAGATTCAAAATAACTACTCCTATTTCTTTTGAAAATAAAGATGGGGTGGGCAGAAGTCTGTTCTGAGAAGAGCAGCTGTGATTTAGGAAATAAAATGCATCAGTGCATAAGCTTAGAGACATTAGTATTTGCCATATAAATAATGAGTGGAGAATTGAATCGCACTGGGTCTGTGCATTCTTAAATGTAAAAAGAGACTAATATGATTTATCTGTAATTTATGTTTTTCTTTTTAGTTGAGATCACTTTGCTCATTGGTAATATGGAAATTATGAGGTTTTCCTCAAATTATTTTAGGAACAAGTCAAATAAGTTACATTAAAGTACCAGCATTGTATTTGTCTCATATTAGGAACTCACTAAAAATTTATCTTTCTTGGTTTTCCCTTCTCAGTGTCCTTCTCTTCCCTAAGATGTCACCCAATATCAGTTGTACTAGTTCTATCTATCTATCTATCTATCTATCATCATCATCTCTATCATCTATATCTATCATCTATCTATCCATCTATCTAATCTATCACCTGCCACCTATCTTTCTTTTCCTTCCTTCCTTCCTTCCTTCCTTCCTTCCTTCCTTCCTTCCTTCCTTCCTTCCTTTCTATCATCATTTATATTTTTTTACATAGCTGTTGTTATATTTTATTACCCACTAAGATCTTAAATGACAATATAGTGTTTCATGACTTCATCAGACAGTAGAAGATAAATCTAGAGGAGCATCCTTCCTAAACTCTTGATTAAAATATACAAACTATGGTGTCAGAAGGAAGTGAGTTTGAGTTTTACCTTGATTATTATAATTTCAGGCAAGCAATATTCTCTTTCTAAGCCTTCATGTAAGAAATTAAAATAACTTTAAATTTTTGAACTGCTTATGATGTTCATAATATCTGATATATACTGATACATATATATATGTATATATATATATATATATATACATATATATATGTATATGACAACTCAATAAACATGACCTCTTATTTTCTTTGTTATCCCTGAACTACTAGTACACCTGGAAATTTCTTACTCTTCCTACTTATAGGAGCTGATCTTATTACTAATATGAAGCATTGACTGTGCGTAGATATTTGTGTGATTTTAATACCAGGATTATAATTAATGTTTTTGCAAACTTTTAAAAAGGAATTAGTCTCTGGGGTGTCTGGGTGGCTCAGTTGGTTTGAGCGTCTGACTTTGGCTCCAGTCATGATCTCACAGTTTGTGAGTTCAAGCCCTGCATTGGGCTCTGTACTGACAGCTAAGAGCCTGGAGCTTGCTTCCAGTTCTGTGTCTCCGGCACTCTCTGGCCCTCCTGTGCTCACACTCTGTCTCTTTTTCTCTCAAGAATAAATAAACATTAAGAAAAAAATTTTAAAAAATATATAACTTTTAAAAAAAGAATTAGTCTCTATAATATGTTAGTAAAGTTTTATTTCCCTAGATTTACTGATTTAATAAATGAGACTCTGGAAGTTCTAGAGAGATTTAGCCACAGTCTGCTTTTTTAAGTTCATACCAATTCTCTCATTTATCTTTGACTTATCATAGCCTGGGATTTTACACCTCTCTACTTGCAAAATTAAATTAAATTGCTTAGCCTGCACTTACTGTCCTGGTGCAGGCTCCCTGCCCAGTGGACTTGTAATATTATTATTACTTAGTCATATCTGGGCTTTCCACTAAAAACAACAACAAAAAATATTTAATTAGAGTTTAAATTGAGGATGTAAAGAGCTTATAAAATATGCAGATTATAGTATTTTATATGTTTCCCACAGTTTCAGTACTAAAAAGAAAATTTCAGAAATGTTTTATACTTAAGATCAATAAGCTGACCTATAAAACAAATGATAAGTATCTTACATTATTGTTTCCTTCTTTGAGCTCATTTTGGTATAATCGTCTTATTTGGGACAAACTTTTTTTAAAGTAACTTCATAAGGAAAAAAATAGGGAATAGCTGTTTACTGAATTCTGTCAACACTTCTTACCCTACTTTAGTATGTTTTTAATTATTTTAAAAGTTGGGTTGGAAAGTAGCCCTGCTAATATAACTATGCTATGTGCAATTTTAAATACTACCGGTCACAAATACATAACATTTACTTCAAGAATAGTTCTTTTTTAAGCACTCAAAGCGAAATGTATTCTATTATGTGCCTATTTCCTTTGTTTTAAAATTTAGGGATGCGAAAGATTGTAGCTTTGCTAGGTTTCATATATTCAAGCTTGCATTAGACGTCAGTCAATGCATAGTTTAAATGCCAAGTATCTACATTCTTGCTTCAGCATGTTAAAAACTTAAGTGATGATATATTTTTAAAAAACCCTGGGGCGCCTGGGTGGCTTAGTCGGTTAAGCGGCCAACTTCGGCTCAGGTCATGATCTCACGGTCCATGAGTTCGAGCCCCGCGTCAGGCTCTGTGCTGACAGCTCAGAGCCTGGAGCCTGTTTCAGATTCTGTGTCTCCCTCTCTCTGACCCTCCCCCATTCATGCTCTGTCTCTCTCTGTCTCAAAAATAAATAAACATTAAAAATTTTTTTTTTTAAAAATAAAAATAAAAAACACAAAAACCTCATAGTCAGTGTATATATATTCTTAGGTACCATTCTATGCCTTTTTATATATTAATTCAATATTAACTCTATGGGTTGAGCTATATCATTACCCTATTTTACAGTTGAGGGCATTAAGATATAGAAATTCTCAAAGAGTTGCTCAAGAATACTGAACTAAGAAGAGAGTACCACGAATATGACCCAGACTGTGGGCCTTCCAGTGCTCTTATAATCATGACACTTACCTGATTGGCCTGGTATAATATACACCAAGTGCAAAAACTTATGACATTTAGCTTGCTAAACATATGAGATGTATCTTTTATAAGTTCTATGTTTTAGTACCAATTATGAAATATCATTTATACATTGATAGCAATTAAACACTACTGAACCTCAAAATTTGTTACAATAGAGGAAAAATGTATTTGCTTTCTAAAGTTTATTTCTTTATTTTGAGGGGGGGTGGGGCAGAGAGAGAGAGAGAGACAGAGAGAGAGAGAATCCCAAGCAGGCTCTGTGCTGTCAGTGCAGAGCCCGAGGATGTGGGGCTTGATATCACAAACTATGAAATCATGACCTGAGCAGAGATCAAATATCAGATGCTTAATCAAGTGAGCCACCCAGGTGTGTCCCTGCATTCTAAAGAGAAAGAAACTTTGGCCAGAATGAGGTTGCAAATTTAAAGTTTGCGTGGAATAGTCGCTACAACCTCCACAAATGAAATTATTAATGCTTGACTATGATTTTAAAGGCTATGGTTCTGTTTGATTTATCATCCAGACACAGGGAGAAGAGTTCCAGCATAACTCATCTAAAAGCTATGATGGGAAAGAATTTTTTTTTTCCTACTGTGCATCCTATCAGGCCAGTTTCTTCAATAAACAAGTAAAGTAGGTAATAACTTTAAATAAGGTAGAAGTCTATGCATCATTAAATTCCAAAGGCTGGTAAGTTTGAGTCTGTTCCCCAGTATGAGTTTATCCCACCTTATATTTATTGTCTTCATTTCCTCAATCAAAAACGGTCTCTGTGAAAGGCGAAATAAAAACTCATATCTGATTGGAAAGCTTGGTGGATAGGCAGAATGATGGCTCTCCAGTGATGTTTACCTTTTATTATTTATTTATTTTTAATTTTTTTTCTTAACCTTTATGTATCTTTCAGAGAAAGAGAGAGAGAGAGAGAGAGAGAGAGAGCACAAGTCGGGGAAAGGCAGAGAGAGAGGGAGACACAGAATCCCAAGCAGGCTCTGAACTGTCAGCACAGAACCTGACACAGGGCTCAAACTCATGAACTCCAAAATCATGACCTGAACCGAAGTCAGACATCTAACTGACTGAGCCACCTAGGCGCCCCTATTTTTTTTATTTTTTATATTTATTCATTTGTGTGTGTGTGTGTGTGTGAAAGAGAGAGAGAGAGAGAGAGAGAGAGAGAGAGAGAGAGAGTGTGAGCAGCAGAGGAGCAGAGAGAAAGGGAGACAGAATCTGAAGCAGGCTCTAGGCTCCGAGTGTCAGCACGGAGACCCACCTGGGGCTTGAACTCAGGAACTGTGAGATCATGACCTGATGCAAAGTCAGATGCTCAATCGACTGAGCCACCCAGCCACTCCTGATGTCAATATTTTAAATCCCGGTGTTAAAATTGTGAATATGTTAGCATTATATGACAAATGGCAATTGTGATTGCAGAGAGAATTAGTGTTGCTAACCAGTTGACTTAATATAGGGAGGGTATCCTGGATTATCCCGATGAGTCCAATGTAGTCATATGGATAGTTAAACGTGGAAGAAGGCAAAAGAGCTGATCAAAGAAATTCAATAATGGAAAAAGAGGCAAGGAAGATGCAGCAAGAGAATGACTTTATGCCCTGTGGCCAGTTCTCAGAAGTAGAGAGCCATGTACAAGGACAGAAGAATTTTTCCCTGGAGTCTATAGAAAGGAATGCAGGCTCCTGAAATGTTGATAGTAGCCCAATGAGACAGTACTGGACTTCTGATCTGTAGAACCATAAGATAATGAATTTGTGTTGCTTTAAGGTATTCGCAAGAGTTTGCAGGAATTTGTTATTTTGCTATTTTAATTATAGGAAACTAGTACACTCGGAACTCTTGAATCTGTACTCTTAAAATATTCTGGTTTTCTATCAATTCTCATCATTTATCTTTTTTGAAAATTTTAATATAAAATGGTGACTCAATCTTCCCTTTGATTAGTGAACAAATGGTTAAACTACAATAAACTGCTTTTATTATTCATTTGTTTATTTATTTTTAAAAGGGTCTTCATTTATTTATTTAAGTAATCTCTACACCCAACATGGGGCTCAAACTCACAACCTCGAGATCAAGAGTCACAAGCTTCCCTTGACTGAGCCAGCCAGGTGTCCCAACAAACTGCTTGCTGTCTCCCTCTCTCTCTGCCCCTCCTTTGCTCTCACTCTCTCTCTCCCTCTCTCTAAAAAATAAGTTTTAAAAAAAGCTAATAGTCAATCATCTATTCTTTAACCCTAACCTAGAGAAAATATCACAAAGAATTAAAAGTATATATTTATAAGCTGCCATATTGATGGATAGAAATAACTTTTTGTTTTGTTTTGTTTTGTTTTCACACAAAGCCTTAAGGTGGTTGTCTGAGATTCTATATACAAACTTCTTGATATCTGTCTTTCATTTTAGAAAACGAAATAATCTTGGAATGTATTATTAATAATTTAGTTTCTTTTTAGATATGGCACAGTCAAATGATTATCTTTCCATGAGTTTTGGTAATTTGTGGCTTTCAAGGAATTGGTGCATTCCATAGGAGCTTTCCAATTTGTGGGCATAGAGCTGTGTGTTCTTTATTATCTTTTTACTCCATGTGATCAAGAGTGAATCCCTCTTTCACTTCATGTCATTTCATTTCCAATATTGGTAAATTGTGTCTTTTCTTTTTCAATGTCCATCAAGGGCACTCTGTGTCTTACAGCTCTGTCATTTGTAGAACATAAAACTATAAATAATCTTCTTATTTATATCTTGTACATATTCAAATTTTAAAGGATATCCTGATTTCTTTTTCGTCTTCGTAATTATGGTTTACACTTGGGAAAATTCAAGGCAGATTAAAGAATATTAGGTTATGCTTTGAAATTCAGTTAATAGTATTTGGTTAAAATATTTTTTGGTTATAAAGTATTTGCTTGAAATTATTTTTAAAGTACTTCACTAGTTAAATTAAGTCTTCTTAGCTGTTTAACAAATTCTTTTGCAGAGAAGCCAGAAGATTATGACCCAGAGACATTCAGCATTTGAGTGATATTTCTTAACTTATACATTGTTCATAAAAGCTACCTGTCTACCTTAGGAAATTCTTTGAGTAATCTGAGTTATTTGGCAATTTTATTGCCATTTATTGCCTGGCATGCCATATGACATGCAATCTTTTGAGTGTCCAGTAGCTTTTTACATGGTATAGTAATTTCTAAGACAGTCAGAGATTCATATTTACTTACTTGTGGCTCAAAAAAATAACCTACACGAGTTGACAATCTAATGAGAAGTCCAATATTCAAGGGTCCTGGTTCCTTCCTATTAGGCAGAAAGGGAATTGATCAAATAGGTTTGGGTGCTAGGCAGTTATGAGAGCTAAAGAATCTGAATGGATTTGATGAAATTTCCTTGGCCCCCAGACTGGCATCAGTGAATTGAGGGAGCTGACAAATATATCACTGACGCCAGCGACTGAACACAAACTCTGCTCCTGCTACTGTTGAAGAGGCAGATAGTTAATCCTCCCATATGTTAAATGATCAATACTGTGCATACCTGCTTCTTCATGTAATGTGCTTCTTCGTGTTGCTCAACTTCTAAATTGTAAAGCATGGATATCCTCACTGAGCGAACCTGGGTTACATGCCAGCACTCTGGCTACAAGGATTATTAGGCGAATGAGTTCTAGTTTCTGCTTTGGGAAGGAAGGACAAGTAGTGTGAAAAGCCTCTTTGAATAGAAATATCAGCTTATTCTAAGTTAAATTTGAACACTTGCAACAGATGAAGCTACGTAATATCTGGACAGCTGGTAAAATTCTTTCTTCTATTGACCGTAAGGTAAATGTTGATTTTAGGAAGTTTAATATGTGAAAAAAAATACGTTTATCTTAGAATCAAGTACAAAGGTGTATATCATTTGTTTTCCCACTCTATGAATAAAGAAATTGACAGCCTAGCAATGAAGTTATCTCTATACTGTATGAGTTGTGGCACCAAGGAAATTGCCTTATACATATGAGTACAAGTTTCAGGTTAAGAAAAAATGGTGTATATTATTTGATGGATTAACTGTAAATAGAAGTCATTTAAAAAATAGAGCCCTTTTGCTATTTACAGGTAAAGAATGGATTTCTAAATTATATACTGCGTATTAAGTGACAGTTATCCCTGTTGAACTGGAAACTTGGAGGCCTTTTACGGAGTACGTGGATCTGAATGTATATATAGTCTCAATATATAATTTTGATTTTTAAGTAGCTAGTAAATAAATGTCTACGTAAATTGTTTGAAACTTTTCTACCACCTCAAGATGGAAGGGAAAATTTGTAACTGCATTGTAAATTGAAGAGCTTATTATGATCTTTATAGAAATAATCTATTTTAGCAATAACCTGTCATCTGCTGGGATAAAAGGATGGAAATAGAGCCAGAGAGAAGTAACACTCAAGGGAAAAGTTTTTATAGACCCCAAAGGGCTTGCATAATTGAAATTTTTCATCAGGAAAGAATGATCTGAAATTGATCTTTCAGGCCATAAAATTCTAAGCTTTTTCCAGAGAGTTAAATGCCTGAGTAAATGGTGAATCTCAGGAGACTAAGACAGCTTTATTTCTGATATTTGCATACCTCTTTCTATAATTAGAAGCATCTATTTGTGAATTTTTATAGATCCTTTGTAATATGATGTGTTAAAAATTGTGACATTGAGACAACATGGCTACTATAATTGTTTTGCTGTATAAATAAGAATTTACAATATGCATTGCTTTTAAAGACTTTAAAATATGGAGAGACGGGGGGGGGGGGGGGGGCTGGGTGGCTCAGTTGGTTAAGCATCCAGCTTCAGCTCAGAGAATGATCTCACAGTTTGTGGGTTCAAGCCCCACTTCGGGCTCTGCACTGACAGTGTGGCGCCTGCTTGGGATTCTCTCTCTCTCTCTCTCTCTCTCTCTTTCTCTCTCTCTCTCTCTCCCTCTCTCCCTGGCCCTCCCTCACTCACACTTTTCTCTCTCTCAAAATAAGTAAACTTAAAAAAATAACTAAATAAAATGTGGAGAAACAATGAACCTCATATAGTGTCTCTTTAATGGAATAACATCTTAGAACCTGATATCTAGACTCAACTCATTATTAAATCATAATATAAAATCATTAAAGAAAATAGAAAGGTATGAAAGGTGGGAAAGAAGGAAGAGAAGCATAGATAGAAGAAAGGAAGGAAGAAGGAGGGAAGGAGGAAAGAAAAAGGGGTAGCTTTCTCTTCCTTTTTGTTCTACCCAAGAACTTAAAGGATCAATTAATTTAAATATTGATTATGTAAAATACACTTACCTAATCTTTTTCATTCTTTAAGTCTTTCAAAAATAGGTGAAATCTTGCCATGACAGGGGCTATGTTATACGATGTAGGGTGGAATCACATGATTGATAAAATAGGATCAATTTGTGAATGGTTATGTGACATTAATAGATTTGCCATTTTACCACTTAGGTTCATGTGCTTTGCATGTTCCCTTTCTAATAAGCAGTAAGTTTCTAGCATTGAGAATGCCACTTTCTGTTTAGTGCTATTAGCTATTATGCATTTCCTGAAGCTTTGCAAGGTAGCAGTTTAACTTGGGATACTACAAATGGATCACAGCAAAGTCTTATTGCGTGAAATGACATCAGTGCTTCTTGTTCACCTACATACAACATGTAGGTAGCCTTAGAAGGGACCTTCAGCAAAGATCAACCAGTAGGTGAGGTCAGCCAAGAGAAGGATCTCCAGCTCTGCCAACAGAAAGCACGCACTTAAACAGTTACAGGTGTTTTATTGGCTTGCATAATTCTGGGCAAATTTTAGAAGCTGATTCTCTTTTTCCATTGGCAGGTGTAATCCCCTCGTCTCAGACTTCTCAGATCTGCTTCAAAGTCATTCCTCTCTCTTCTCCAACTTTTCAGCCTGGGTGAGTCTCCAGAGAGATGAATAATCTCATCTTCCTCTTATGCCATCCAAATTGTTGTAATTTAAACTGTTCCCTTGATTCCTGAGAGTCTTCTGTTTTGGTTACTTTGAGACATTTCTTCTCTTAGCCCAGCCAGCTTATTAGAAATCAAAAGGTTTTGTTATTGGTTTTATTTTCTCCATTGTGTTCTTGCAGATCTTTTATAACAAGCCTAAATTTCCCCTAAGAAATGTGGATACTTCTGACCAAAATTGTGGTTCCCAGACCTGGTCATATATTACAATCATCTGGAACTTAAAATTGCTGATACCCAAGTACCAACCCATGAATCATTTTTAATAGCTCTGGCATGTAGACTAAAAATCAGTATCTTTTAAAAAGCTGCCTGGGGAGTTCAACATATAACTACAGTTGAAAATGATAGTACAACAAGAAGAATCATGTACAAACAAGAGTTAAAAAGTAAAGTACAATGATTAATAGTCCAATATGTTATCCAGGTTTAATCATTTACCATTACAGAGGAAGTTACAAGTTTGGAAATTTTTCAAATATCAGATAATTATATGATTAGTTTAATCTTTAGAATTACATAAAATATTAGAAAAACAAGAAACTTTATGCAAAAAAAATGTTTCATGGAAATGAATATGTTCCTCTTAAAATTAACTATGGGATCTAGCTGAGAGTTTCAAGCATGCCATTTTGTTTCATAATATTAATGAAAAAAAAATGTTGATATCACTTAGAATGATTTGTAATTTCTATCTATAAAACACTCTAAAAATGAATTTAATCTTTATTTTTTGGAGGCTTTAAATTTGCATATTACAAAAGTGTTTCTAGGTATACCTGCAAGTTTATTTTTCAAAGAAAAATGTATTCTATTCTTTTTATTTATTTTCATAAACTTTTAATTCTTTTTGGGAATCTTCCTAGGTTACATGATTTCCCTAAATGTCAATAAAATGAATTTGTGCTATTTGGGAACTTATATTCTACTGGGGAGAGAGATACAATATTTAAAAAAATGCTACCAAAAAAAATTAAGTTTCTCTGTTTTTACGCCAATAGTAACAGAATTGGAATCTGGCCGGTGAAAATACGACCAGCCGGATTCCAATTCTGTTACTATTTGAATAAAAATAAGGGCATCCCAATGATATAGAAGAAAAGTTTAAAAACAAGTAACAGATTTCTTTTGTCACTGTTAGTTAAGAGACATAATCATAGAGCTAAGACTCCCCTGAAGCATTTTGAATAGATGAATGGAAAGCACTGAAGAATTGGCTAGACCTCTCTGGCTATGCTGTGGATATATGGCATCTAGTAGAAGACGTGGATTCAATAATAAGGAAGAGATTTAAATAACCCAAAGAGAGATGTGGCCTGAACTATAGCTTCTTTTACCTATTCTTCAATACTTTAGAGAAAAGGAACTTATCGAATACAATTCTTCTCTGGTGGAAAAATAAAAGTCTTCCCCAGAGTAATCTTGTTGAGAACATTATCATAAGCCAATGGCGGTAAGACTGAGATGGGTGGTACAACCTCCAAATAGTTTTTGGACTGTAACACACTATCGCATACATTCTAGAATTTTTAATGCACCTTTCCCACTATTTTGCAATCAAAATTGTTAGTAAAATGGGATGTAAAATTTATGTATATATGTGATGTAAGACAATAGGGTTTGTAGTCTTGAATTCTACTAATCAATGTAAATTGAGCCAAACTATATCTGTCTGATGTTTGTTTGCCTTTAATAACCAAAGTAGGTAAAATACCAGAATTTAGTAGATAGGCAGACAAAATCAATTTGAATGAAATACTGTCAATAAATGACACAAATAGGATAATATAATTATACTGGTACATTTTATTTCGCTGTGATTTTGCCTTGTATTTTAGAAATAATGTCCAGATTTGTTTGATGAGTAGAATAGGCTTTTAAACTTCTGACATTAGCATACTGAGTCCACCTTGACTTTTCTGAATGGATTAAAGTCATATCTATCATCAAAATAATGTAGTTATGTTAGTGAGCATCATGGGATATGCTACATTAGAAGAAATGGCCAAGTTAACAGTTTATTTTGGTTGTGTGCCAAAAAGGTATCAAGCCTTTCCATGGACTTCCACAGATAAGATAGATTTTCAGTGTCTTTAGGGCCTTACAGACTTCCAAAATACCGGGTAGCATATGTTGAGTCTCTGTATAATGAAAAAACCAGTTTAACACATGGTAGCACTACAAAGATAACTGGAAAATATTGACAGTAAAATTAGTATAGGAGAGCAGCTCAAGCATGTTAAAACAGTATCCTAGTGATGTAAAATTTATAAGTTTGTGCTTTGTATCCTAGTTATGTAAAATTTGTAAGTTTATGTTTCAGTACAGTAACTAGCAGGGATCTGTTACTGAAATTCCATTCTATTATGGAGTCAAATGTTCTATTATTTCCGTGGGGGAAATTCAGTCCCAGATGCTTTTCTCCCCCTTTCTCGTCGGTAGAAGCCTCATATTTGTACCCAAGCATAGAAAAACCCCATTTTACTGAAAACCCTAAGAGACTTTTTATCTTCTAGTATTCTCCAAAGCCTCATTACAAAACTCAAGCAACTTTGCATTATAAAATGCTAATAAAACTTTTGGCCCTCATGATCCACAACTAGTTTTCTTTTCATCCCTATATTTACTTTAGTGGTGGAGAATCTTCCTTTCTACACCAGCTGTTCATGTTTTGTAATGCATTTAAAGGAATGTTGTATAATATGATTTTAGAACAATGGTTGGGGTTCAAAATTTGTTCTGTAGGTAATTCTGTTTCTTTTTTTAACTTTCTATCATTTCAAGAATATAGATCCATCATTATTTTCTATGCAATGCTAAAAAAAGGAAAGAGACCATTACTCTGATTGCTTGTGAGTGCTGTGGCTTTCTAGTAGTATGCTAGATATTACACATTTATGTCATTTAATCATTGTAACATCTCTGTGCAGTAATTATCACTAAAAAATCTTGTTGCCTTAAATATGCTTTAAAATTAGGAAAGGTTTATATTGAGTTCTTGCTTTATTTAACCTTATTTTATTACAATATTTTTAATTTTCTTGTTCTCTGTTCATTTGTATTCTTATTTGATCGAACTCCAGTTTTGAACGAATGTGTCTATGGGTCTTAGAGTCAGTGAAGGAAGTCAACCAGTTGTACAGACTAGTATCGTCTATGTTCATGGTGTCTTACCTTAACTGTGTTGTATAATTATTCTGTATCTATCTCTAACTAACATTTCATAACTTTCCACAGAGGATATTTTAAGCCTTTACCTACCTCCACTCACAGAATCTGCCCACTCCTTCTGTCTTTTCAATAGATGTATTCATCTTTTAGCTCTAAGAGCAGTATAATTTTTACCAGAAAAATCTCTAACCACTAAACCTCAACATTTAAATATATCTGCATGTACAGCTTTCCATTTATTTCCTATCATATATGTAAACGCTGTTCCTGCACGTATAGGTTATCACTCTGACTTCGCTCTATAACTCATTTTTTTTCATGTGCTCAGAAACTTGATTTTCTGCAGTACCTTCTATCTTTTTTATGTCTTAAAATTTTCCATCATTTTAATTATCTTTCCATCAGCATGGCAGCGATGAATAAACTTAAAACATACAGAACAACCACAGCAAATGTATACTCGATCTTGTTACATTTTTCAGCTACTACTTCTCTCTTCCTTTGAAAAGAACCTTCTGATCGGATTCTTTTTACTTTTGAATCTTCACCTATTCTTTGATCCTAAAATTGTCCATGCTGATCTCATTAAAGTAACTTAAGCCTTTCTTGGACATCTCTCAGGCTGATCTCCATCCTTATGTCTCTGAAGCATTTGACATCTTTGGCCAGATCTCTTCAGTATTCACCTCTATTTGCTTTCATGATACACACTTTCTTATTTGTTCTTCTAAATGTCTGACAGCTACATAATAGTCTGAAGGAGACTGTAAATTGTTGATATAGGTCAAGATTCTTTTCTAGTTTTATTGACATATTATTGACATATAACATTGTGTCAGCTTCAGATATATAATGTGTTGATGTCATACACTTATATATTGAAAAATGTTTACCACCATTGCATTAGCTAATACCTCCATCATGTCACATAATTATCTTTTCCATTTTTTGTGATGGAAATATTTAAGACCTAGTCTCTTAGAAACTCTCAAGTATATGATACAGTATTATTAACTATAATTATCATGCTGTTCCTTAGATCCCCAGAATTTATTCATTTTATAATTGAAATTTTGGATGCTTTGACCACCATCCCCCATCCCCTGCCCCCCCTTCCCCCCCGCCCCAAGCCCTTGTTAACCTCCATTCTACTCTCTGTTTCTATGAGTTTGGTTATTTTAGATTCTACATATAAGTGATATCATACAGTATTTGTCTTTCTCAGTCTGATTTATCTCACATAATGCCCTTAAGGTCCATCCATGTTGTCACAAATGGCAGGATTTCCTTTTTATTTTTTTTTTAATTTTTTTTAGTGTTTATTTTTGAGAGAGAGAGAGAGAGCGAGCAAGCAGAGGAGGGGCATAGAGAGAGGGAGACTCAGAATCCAAGGCAGGCTCCAGGCTCTAAGCTGTCAGCACAGACCCCCATGTGGGCCTCGAACTCACAAACTGCAAGATCATGGCCTGAGCTGAAGTCGGAGGCTTAACTGACTGAGCCACCCAGGTGACCCAGGATTTGCTTTTTTAAATGCCTTTGTAATATAAATTAAACTATCTATCTATCTATCTATATATATGTCTGTGTGTGTGTATATATATACATATATATATATACATATATACACACACATATATATATATATACATATATACACACACACACATATATATATATTTAGAATTTATTTAAATAATTTAAAAATATTTTAAACACATTTTATTTAATGTCTATTTAAATATTATATGTAAATAAATATATTTATACATGAATCAAAAATACATGTAACATATATGTTTATAAAACATCTTTATCCATTCTCTCTTGATAGACACTTATATTGTCTCTACACGTGGTCAACCTTCTTTCTTAGGTCTTCATCTTATTCAACATACTGTCTCTGGATGATGTTATCTACTCCTGTTACTTCAAACACTATCTATATATGTGGATCCTGGAAATGTCTTTATCTATCTACCTATCTATCTATCTATCTATCTATCTATCTATCTATTTATCTATAGATGTTTATTTATTTTGAGAGAGAGAGCACACACACAAATGGGGGAGGGGCAGAGAGAGAGAGAGAAAGAGAATCCCAAGCAGGCCTGATGCTGTCAACATGGAGCTAGATGTGGGGCTCAGTCCCACAAACCATGAGATCATGACTGGAGCTGAAATCAAGATTTGAGCGCTTAACCGCCTGAGCCACCCAGGAGCCGTGGAAATGTCTTTTTAAAAAAGACCTATTTCTGTGGCTCTTCTGATTTGTATCTAATTTTCTTCAGGACTTCTCTACTAGAGTATCTTATAAGCACTTAAAAATAATATTTCTAAGATTTAACTCATTCATTATTTTCCCCCTTATGTTTAACCTCGAGCATTTTCTCCAAAGTAGCGAAAATTTTGACTTTCCTTTTAGTACTGCTCCTACATCAAATACCAGATACTACTTACTGACTATACTGCCTAAATACACCTAGAACCTCTCCCCTGACCTCTGCTACCACGTTAGTCCTGTCTTCCAGTTGGTCACCTAGGATCAGTCTTTTTTCCCCTGCCCATTTTATTCAGTTTAGCTCCCTAGGGCCACTTCTTTTTTTCTTTCTTTTCTTCTTTCTTTTTTCTTTTCTTTTCTTTTCTTTTCTTTTCTTTTCTTTTCTTTTCTTTTCTTCTTTCTTTCTTTCTTTCTTTCTTTCTTTCTTTCTTTCTTTCATTTTTCCTTTTTGTCCTCCTTTCCTCTTTTCCTAGCTTTATTGTGGCATATTTTATATATAACATAGTTTACATTTCTGGCATACAACCTGACGGTTTGATACACACCATTACCCTTAGGACAAAATTTAAAATCACCTCATAGACATTTCACAGGCCTTTCCTGAAAGTTGTCTTACTTGTTCTCTTATTCCTCTTCCCCTGACATTATTTGATTTGGCTCTACTGAACCAATACCTCTGAAGATGCTTTATTCTTTTACTTGCTTTAATTGAGACTCTCTTCTTTGCCCAGCACAATTTCTGTGCAAACTCTACTTTCTACGCATGTATGAACAAACTATTGGAATGTGTATGTGTGTACACACAGGTATGTGTGTGTGTGTGCTATGCTGTTAGTTTTGCTTGTTTATGTCTTTTTCCAACCAAGAGTGGTTTTTCCAAGCCACTAAACCATGAGACAGGTCCTTAATTCTTAAGTGAATGTAATTAAAATATCATCAGGATTTTGAATGGACCAATGATCACACGAGAGGAAATTAAAAAGTAAAGCAGAGATATAAAATTAAAAATATGCCATGAGGCCATTTCTTCTCTACTTATCTAATCTCACTTCATCTTTTATGCCTCTGGCTGGACAATTTTAGTGAAGGCTATATTTTGCAGAATAGTTATTACTCAACTTAAAATGTTATCTAAAAAAATGTTATCTAACATTTCCCATTTATGCTTGAGGGGTAAAGAGATGCATTTAAATGCAGGCAATGATGAGAAGCTAGATATTATATATATACATATATATATATGTGTATATATATATATGTATATATATATGTATGTATCTATGTATATATATAGTATTAAACAAAGGCTTCTAGGGTATTGTTGCATATTACTGTTCTAGGAAGTCAAATGCTAAGTGTTATGTATCCAAGAGATCATTAAGTAACCCCACAAAATAAATGTGTTTTTAAATTCAACAGATCATAATGTCATTCAAAACTTATTTTATAAGCTTCCACTATATGATACGGCTCACTTATTAGACAAATTATGTAACCTTCAAATTCTGAGAATAGCAAAAATCTGAGCCATGTATTCTACACTTCATGTAGTTGAAAATTGTTGTTTTCGAAATATGAGAGTGTTTTGTATATGTATTTTTCCTTAATAGCAAAAATTTTAAAAAATGGCTAATATTTTATACAAAGGTAAATATTGATGAAGATATTTTATGTTCAAGGTATTGTACCTAGTAATACTTTTACGTTGTTTTAAGTATTTCCTCATTAACAGCAAATGGCTGGTAATAACTACCATATGAGTTGCCTTGCAACTACCAGCCTTTATGAAGAGTCTATTAAGTAGATGTGAAGATATAACAAGGTACAAGTAACTATAATTATTCTAGGAGTAAATGTTTAGTAGATTTAGAAATATAACTGTTCAAAAATGGATACTCTTCCCTAAGACCCACTATACAGACTATTATCATATTTATAGTGTTTATGGCCATATAATTTTTTTTCTGTTTATCAAATCTTCAAAATTGGTTACTCACCAATTGAGTAACCACCCAGGCTGATTAAAACAAACACGGCAACCAACAAAAAAAGATGCAATTATGAGAATAAATCTCTGTAAACTGAAATATGCTTTCTACAATTTCTTATTTTTTTAAAATTTTTTTTAATGTTTATTTATTTTTGAAGGAGAGAGAGAGAGCATGAGCAGGGGAAGAGCAGAGAGAAAGGGAGACACAGAATCTGAAGCAGGCTCCAGGCTCTGAGCTGTCAGCACAGAGTCTGACATGGGGCTCGAATTCACACACTGTGAGATCATGACCTGAGCTGAAGTTGGACACTTAACCAACTGAGCCACCCAGACGCCCCTACAATTTAGATGTTGATAACTCAGACTCTATGACTGACAGGGTGTCTTAGCCAAAAGAAATTGAGTTGCTACTTTGAGTGACAGTTGAACTCTTTTGTGCCAGGAGTTAGGATTACAGAGATGCAAATAACTGATTCCCCCCCCCCCCCTTATTGGTAATAAGATAAAGGGTGCTTTTTATTTTAATTTGAGTTGAAAAGCAACTATTATATACTAAAAAGAACAGTGGAAATACGTGAGAAAGAGTTATTAGGTCAGGCTGACCCTGCATTCTGAGAACTGCCTGTCTCTTACCCTTTCCCTAGCCTCAAAATTACAGAGAAGGCAACTTGAAATATATTTTGAACAATGTAAACTGCATCCCACCATGTGCCACATCCCTGGGCCCTGCATAATTGATTAGCCCAGAAGAAGGCATATCATTTACTTTACTAAGTGTCTGTATCCTTCATATGGGAGAAAAGTCTAGGTTTCTCTTTGGGTTGCTGTAACTGAACTGTGTGAGGTGGGCGCCATGAATATGTACAGAAAAGCAGAGAATTTTTGTCTTCTGAATCAGAGGATAGTGATGCTATGAAACTGACACCCACAGAGAAACATAATTCAGAGACAAGGAGAAAGTCTGGAGAGTGCTTTTTATTTCTTTGTTTTATTCCAGTACTTCAAGTTTCCTGATGGGTTCCGTGATGCAACAATTTACCAGTGATTTAAGAATCACTATTTTACTTCTTGACTTTAAGCCGTTTTATATGTGTTATATCTTAAAGAGTTCTAACAAAATTTAAATTTTGAAATCCACCACTAAATCTACTGGTTCCATCAATAACAAAATTTCCAACAATTTTCATCACATATCACCTATATTAGTTATTTAATAATTTATTGGGTAACATTTTCCTAATTTTTCAAATAACCCTTGGTATAAAATTGAATATATAGAAAGACGCATTCAACTGTGTTCTTATCCTGAGGCACTATTATACTTTAAAAACAGAATGAATTAATAATATGTTGAGTGCCTGCTGTGGGAGACAATTCCCCATGGGTGTCTCATGTTTCCACACATCTTGTGATCAAAGTGCTGACAGCACTTTTTCTCAGACTATTTTTAAGATGTCTATAGAGTGAACAGCAGTGGAAGATATAGTACCCACATCTGGAGCAGAGGGTGGGTTTGCTTACAGTGTTTAAAGATAAAATCAGTGTCTCCTTCTGGAGCAAAGGGCAAGCATGCTCACTGCCCACCTGCCCCCTGCCCCCAATTTAGGTTCTCTAAGCTCAGGATTCCTCCCTCTAAAATACAGCCCACTTGATATGCAGGTGTTGTTTGGCCTTGTTTGTGTCACCCTGTGGGAACTGGGGCACTGGGAAATGGTGGGAAAATGCTGATCTTCTGTCTACTGCTATTTCTGTGAGTAATAAACTGTCTTTCATCTCTAACCCACAAGGCTCATGTCTTCTACAATCATCCATGGAACTGTGACAGGCTAACTTGTTAGCTTAAAAGTAGGATAAAGTCTGATACCCTTCATAGTTCTTGACACTTATTTCTTGCCAAGTTTTTAATAAATTATTCATTCCTAATAATAATTTTGTCTAAGCATATTAACGTGCACCTCTGATGGTAAAGAAAGAAGCTCAAATTAATTAACACTTTGCCCTTGCTCATTCAGAGATAGTATTTGAACTCTGATCTGTCTGCTTAAAAAATATGTCATCCTTTTATGGTAACACATACTAACAGGTAGATTAGGTTCCAGTTTTCTTTTTTTTCCTCAGTTTTCAGTGATCTTTATCAGCTATCTATTATTTATTGGATTTGCATTTTCATGTTTCTGTTTGATTATTGAGTTTCAATCATCCATTAATCATCAGGAAAAACAGGATTCTTTAATTTTTAATAGATTGTTCACAATTTATATAAAATTACTCACAAATCTTGGTTAATGCTATCCTTTGGCATTTTGTATTTATAGTGCTCTTGTATACATTGCTTAAGTTATTATTGAAAACTTTATCATATTTAATTAAAAATAAAGATGTAGAGAAAAGGCCTCTTTTGTCCTTGCCACATTTTTTTTTTTTTTTTTTTTTTTTTTTTTTTAGCTCACATCTGATTTCTGTGGCAGGTAATTCAGTGGGAGCTCAGAAATACCCCTCCAAGCCCACATCCCATCTCTGACATGGACACCACAACTATCTGACCCAGGGCCTTCTCCAAATCAGGAAACTCTTCCAGCCCTCAGCTTTTATGCAAGCAAGGCTAAATTGCTAGGGAATTAATCCTGGGGGGAAATTCTCAGAGAAGGACGAATGGCATTCTGGATATAAATATCCCTAACCATCTTTATTCAAGGCGTAAAACTCTGGGAAGAATCCAGAGGACTTTTTGAAGTTACCACCAGAATAGCCATTCTTTCACACAAGAGTGACCTGAGCAGACTCAGTAATTTATCTTCATAAGGGTATTTCCTTCTTTTTTGATTCACTCTTGAAACTGTGCCCTTCCTGACTTCAGGGTTCACACCTCCCGAATATACCAGTATATCACCTACAACTCTGCAGCCAGTACTGACCTCAGGCTCTACTCTGGGCAGAACTCAAATAAAATGCAATTCAATTAAAATCTATTGAATGTCTTCCACATATCCCACATACTGTATACTGTAGTTCCATTATAATGTCTGAAAAATTCTGTGATATTTTGTTTTCTCAATTTTACAAAGAAGGAAAATAAATGACGCACAAGTAACTATTAAATTCAGGTGTCTTAATCCAATGCCCATGATCTTTTTAATTTAATTTAAGTCTGCAGTACCCCAGTCCAAACTACATGCATTTTAGGTTTAAAAAATTACTTGGTGATATTCTTGGACAGATCTTATGAAACTTAATTCACCATTCTTTGCCCTAACTCTGACTTTCAGTCTGGTGTCATTGTACAGCCCCAGTTTCTGAACTTTGGCACCATTGATATTTGGGGTTGTATAGTTTTTTGTTGTAGGAGCCTGTTCTGTGAACAGTAGCATGTTTAACTGCATTCACAGAATCCATTCACTATTAGCTGTAGCACCTTTCCTACCCCCAAGTTGTAACAACCTGGAATAGCTCCAGATATTGCCAAATTTTCCTGGGGTGGAGTGTGTGTGTGTGTGTGTGTGTGTGTGTGTGTGTGTGTGTGAAAAATCCGAAACTCCTCACCCAACATGGATACATACGCTGTTTAAAATCACTGCACTGAACTAAATACCCAAAGTATAAAAAATGCACAGACTGACCCACCTTTTTCTTCTTCAGCATCTTTCACAGTAGCTGATACATAATTAGGGCCCATTAAATATATACTCAAAAAAGAAAAAAAAAAACAACCCACAACCCATGGAATTCAAAAGAAAATCACTAATAACATGTATACTTCATCCACTTAAAGAGCCAGACACCTATTTAAAAAGTCATTTACAAACCATGTTTTTCACTTCATGAGTTAAATTTTAATTAGTATTATTGTATAAATGTATTTTTTCCCTCAGTTTTAAACAACTGACCTCTGTAAGGGAAAGTAGTCAAAAGAGAATCCTGGTATGTTTTTATTGCTTTTTTCCCCCCATTTTCATTTTTCTCTTACAGCTAAAAACTTTGAATTGAGTATTGAAGACTCAACATAATAAATTGATTATTTTTAAATGACTAAATTTGTGTGAGCTCAGGGAAAAGCCTCAAACACTTGTAGTTGTTTATGACTTGTGACATTTTGAGATTTTGCATGAATATATCTCTCAACCGAGCTTCTCCTCCCATAAAATACATTTTCACTTATTGAGTGGTGTAAGTTTTTCAAACACACAAAATTTTTCATGGCATTATGTGAAAATAAAATGGTAAATCCATAGATAATTAGGTATAGTTAAAATTGAATTCCCATGATTTATGAGGTTTGCAGCATGTTCAGAAGTACGACCCATAAAATAACTGCCTCAGGATGAAATTTCATCACTTTTTTAACACTTAATATGGAACAGTCTCATCAAATTTATCATCAAGATAGGTTTCAAGTTATCATACTATTTAAAAAATGAACTCAGCATTCTTTTTTTTTGTTATAATACAGATGTACTTGTTCCACATTTTCAAAATCCACGATTTTATGTCTCTGTAAAATCAGTGGTTTACATTACCTGCCACATTATATTAGAATAAGTTACTTTTGTTCAGAACACTTATTAAAATCAATTCCAGAGTTCATTTTTAAGAATTACTTTCTTTATCCTCCTGGTACCTGCTTCAGCAGAAACAAAACAAAAGTTAATAATTAAACCAGGGTTTAATATAGAAGCTAAATATGTAATGATAGGAGATTCTAAGTATGTTTTAAAAAGATATAAAGACATTTCTATTTCCTAAAATATCTTTATTCCTAAATACAACTTCTAAGTTTTAGATCAGGGTAACATTAATTCCAACATTTTTTGGAGATTGGATAACATAACATGAGTCATTTGGAATTTGGCTACCTGGCTTCAGTTTCCACTGCCTTACATCCAACAAAATGTAAACTCCATGAGAAAAACATTTTTACTTGTTTTGTTCAGTGATGTATCCCAAGGAACTAGAACAACTACAGAATTTAACAAAGGTTTAACATATTACAGGAATTTAACAAAGATTTCATGAACAAAAGAATAAATAAATGAATTCTTTATTTTGCACATTAGTTTTCTTTTGCTGCTGTAAACAATCACCATATTCTTGGTGGCATAAAACAAATTTATCATCATACAGTCTGGAGGTCAGATGTTTGACATGGGTCTTACTGGGTTAAAGTCAAGGTGCTAGCAAGGCTTCATTCCTTCTGGAGGTTATAGGGGAAAGTCCATTTCTGTGTCTTTTCCAGCTTTAAGAGGCTGACTGTGTTCCTTGGTTCATGGCCACCTGTCATCTCCTAGGCCATCAATGGCTGGCTAAACTTTCTCACATGGTACCACTGACAATGACTCTTCTTCCATTTTAAAAAAAGATCTTTGTGAGTATATTGGGCCTACCTGAATAATCCACAATAATCTCTCTCTCTCTCTCTCTCTCTCTCTCTCTCTCTCTCTCTCTCTCTCTTTATTTTAAAGTTTATTTACTTATAGAGATAGAGAGTGGGTGTGAAGGGCGATGGGGCAGAGAGAGAGAGGGAGAGAGAGAAAACCAAGAAAGCTCCGCAATGTTAGAGCAGAGCTGCATGCAGGGCTCGAACTCATGAGTTGTGAGACCATGACGTGAGCCAAAACCAAGAATTGGACATTTAATTCATTGAGCCACCCAGGTGCCCCATAATCTCCATCTCTTGAAGCTGAAAGATTAGCCCCATCAATCCATATGCAATTTTAACTCCCCCTTGCCATCTATATAACATACATAGTTATAATTCCAGAGATTAGGATGCAAACATCTTTGGGTAATAATTGATTTGCCTATGATTTGTCACTCAACATTTATGCAATATTAGATAAATTATTTAACTGCATGGTACTAGTTTCCATGTCTATTAAATGTAAATCACAAGTTCCTATTTTTTCAGTTTGTTTTATTGAATTATTACATGTGAAATTCTTGGAATAGTATCTACACTGTGGCACAAGGTCAATGTGGTTCTTATTATATGTGTGTCCTTTTTAAGCTAAAAGTTTGTATTCAATAATTTAGTTCCACTTTTGCTTAAAAGAGGTTGGATAGATGACATCTGCTTAAGTTTCTTTGAATACTTAATGAGGTTGAGTCTTTGAAAATAGAGAAGGTGAATGCAGTTTCAAGATTCTGTCCTCAAAAGGGAGATCTTCTTGGCTATATGTGCTGAAGAAAGTCACCTAAAGATATTATCAGAAAAGATGAACATGTCTGCAAGATAGATAAAGTAGTGCAACTCTTTAGTTTATATATAGTCTATTTTTGACATATTTTCATTAAAATATACTTTATATTTATCATTGGTTTAATATATATATAAAGCAAATATGTCAAAAGCAGATAATCTGCAAAAATAGGAAGGAGCCTCCCTCGAAGGTCTCTCAAAGAATAGATGTAATTGTGGTACAGGAGTTAATTAGACTAAACAAGGACTATCCCTCAGATCAATACCATTGCACAATGGGAGGCATTATGTATTCCTAGAAAATGAGTGTTTAAATACTTGAATTAATCTTTTGGCCTCCTAAGTAAATCAACCAAACTATTCCTACATCCTCTTTGGGGAAAAGTGAGGCATAATAATGATAGGCATTAATGTAAATAAAGGCTGCTTGCTGATTGTATAGCACAGGAGAAAAGCTGCAAACGTAGCCATTTTCTCAAGATGCAAATCATTTAATACATTTTAATTAAATAAAGATTAAATAATTTTCAATATTTTCTAATGGCATCTTAATTTGGAGTATGGGTTTACTTTTTCTCCAGTAATCCTCTAAAATATAAGATATTCAGTATCCTAATTGCTTCATTTTTTTCCTCTGAAAGAAAACAAATGTTTTTAAACAGGCTAACTGAATTCACATTACAAACTTCTCTACAATTATAAAAGCACACGTATTTTCAAAATAAAATTTTGTTTCTTGGCAAAGAAATTAAACTCAAAGGGAAAAATTGCTTTCAAAATACAAAATCTTTCTATGTTGTTTTTCAACATTTTCTGGCTATTGTATTAAAAAAAATTAATATTGTTTTTCTCTTACAATGAGGGAGAAGTCTTTTTCCAGTACAACTTGGTTGAATTCTGGTCATGCATTTAATTTCACCAGGTCTCATTTGTTTAATGGCTGTATTATTACTTGTCCGCTTCTACTACCATGGTAAATGTCAAATGAAATGATAGATGACAAAAAAAAAAATTTTTGGACTAAAAAAGTATATCCACATGATCCATATTATTTAGTATTTTAGTCCTTCTGTTGAATGCATTGGGTCATGAATTAACTATCCATTTGAACCTCCTGGACAGGATAGCTTGACATTTGTGTGGGGTCAGTAACTTGGAGTTGAATATGACAGTCATCAACCTTTTAATGTTTTTGTTATGATACTATAGGATATTTTTAATTTCTTGCAAGGAAGAAGCGGGTAGAAAGAATTTAAAGCAAAACAAGCAAAACCAATAACTGGAAGCAGACATTCAGTCAATATCCCATTACTATTTTCACTGCTGCTATTATTATTACCTCTCCCACCATCACCACCACCACCAATAATAAGAAAAACAGCAACAGTAAAACTCTTGTCATGCCAACGCTTTCCAAATACTTTAAATAGATTTTTATGTACAAATGTAGTATTTTTGTATTTGTAGGCCTTTTGTGTATTATTTACTTAGATATATTTTTAAATTCAATAAAACCGAATATTCCTATGTATTGCAGCCTCCTTTTGACAAATGTTATCCTTGAAAAGATGAGAAAGATATAATTTTACTTCTTTTTTTCTAGTTCTCATGAAAATAAAAACAATTATAGAAATTTTAGAAATTTCATGAATTCATCTCTTAAAATAAACCCATGGCTCACCATTGGTTTGGTAACTACACATTGGGAAGGATTAGATGCATTTTTATACCCATTTCACAGATGTAAGAACAGAACCTCATGGAAGTCAAGTAACATGTCTAAAGTCACACAGTAAGTCAGAGGTAGAGCTGTCTTATCGATGTTAAATTGCCATCTAGTTACCTGGGAGTTTATGTCTTTTGGTATGCTAATCTAGACTCATACCATCTCTTTGGGATTTTGTATTAAGAAAAAGACAGGGCCAGATGTCCAGTTAAGCCTTTAGAAACTTTAAATGCCAAGCAAGAGAACTCATGTTGTTTGTCCTTGGATTGTGCATTTTATTTTTCATATATCAAGTGATGCATTTGTTTGAGAGCATCATGACATTTATTAATTATCCAAGCTGAATTCTCATTTTCAGTAAATGGCACCTTACACAGTGGGACCATGTCAAACAGGAGCCTTGACTGGGGAACAAATGTCAGTGTGGTGAGGAGCCTGCTGAGTGTTTAATAACTACAAATGAAGTGCACTGTTAGTGTTATCAAGCATCGTTCCATCACCCAGTAGGTTTCCTTTGTAAGTAAAGATAAAATGACTTGGACAATCTGTACCGAATCCATCAGCTTTAACTGTAAAATCACTAGGCAATGAAAGATTTCTTCAAATAGACTGGATGCTGGAGAGGAAGGAAGAGCAAGGTCATTATCAAATAAGAACTGAAATAATCTCAATTTAATCAATTACTATACAATAACACAGCTTTGGGAAAGGAACTGTAGAAAATGACCATACCCATAAGCTATTTTTGAGCCCTACTTATTTTCTGTATATGGTAGAGATCAGGAGTTAGAAAGTTGTGCACATACACTAGAGTTATTTGTGTTTTATAACATTGAAGGAGACAATGAAAAACTTTACAATTCTCAAAGACGAGTTCTGTGATTTTAATGTGCCTGTAGGTTTCCCAGAGATAGAGAATATAAAGAAAATGAGCACATTATAAATAATAAGAAGGTGTTAATGTTGTTACCATGGCTAGAGGTCTTTCTTCCAGCAAAAATTTCTCATGTTTTTGACATTGTCCTGAATAAGGGCTCAAAAACCAAAAAATGGCAATCCTTGGAAAGAATTGTGGGTGAATTGGAAAAAAAAAAACTGGATTAAACATGAAAATTTCAGAAACATTTTATTAAACATAGATTATGAGCTATTTTCTTAATAAATATTATCTTCCTCAATTCTTGCAACCGTCTTGGGAAATAGGTAATACTGTAATATATTTACAACTGGTGAAACTGATGCTCAGTAGATTTAAGGGAATTTAGGTTCTACTGAAGGAAGAGAGATCAAATCCATGGCCTGTCATGACATCACTGTAGCCCAGCTGTATATTCTTCAAGGTAAGTATAGGTCAGTATGAGTGCATTTGATCTGTTAGCAGAGGCTATACAGACCTTGGCCATAGACATAAGATAAAAAATATCTATCAGAGTATATTCCATGGACAGAGCTGCATGTGCATGGAGAACTTCTATGATAACATTAAAGAATCACTTGAAGAAGCTAGTGAGGAGGAAGAGGAAGAGGACAAGAGGCCAGAAGAGGGAGGATACTTTGAATCTTGAAATTAGTGCATGAAGGATGTCATTGGCTCAGCTGGCACTGATTCAATTGTAAAAGCCCCATTACCTGAGCTTCTCTTACTCCCTCATTCTGCTGTCTCAGACGTTAAACCATCCTTCCTAGGGTGCTGGATCCTCTATAGCAACCTATACTGATCACAGCTATTCGCTTCTTCGTATTGGTGACATTTAAGCTATCTTGTAGTTGAAGAACCAGCAGGTCTGGATTTGGATTCTCATCCTTCTCTTCCTGAATAAACTGGACATTGTGCCTAACTTCTCTGAATAAATGGCAATGCTTCTATTTTTAAAAAGGGGATAGAGCTACTTCTGATGTTATGACTCTGAACATGAAATAAAGCAATGCCCCTCTGCTTAAATAAAAAGTAGCACAAGCTTACTATTGTATGAGGCTTACAGAGTTTGTTTGTTTTTTTTTTTTTTTTTTTTTTTTAACCTTGTACCAGCAGAATTTTTCTATTAATGTAGCTGTTCTCAACTCAGGTGAAAGTAAGAGAGTGGTCTGTTCTCTTTCAGCCGAAATAACTTGCCAGTTATATCACTTCACTTTTGGAGCTCATAACAGATTCTACCATCTTTTTAAATAAAGGACAGCAATATATGACTACCCTTACTTAACTTCAGCAGTACCAAGACACTAGTACCAGGGAGAAAAGGAGTGCCTGAAAACATAGGGTAACCACAAAATATATGCATAAACAAATGCAGTACCAAAATTTGATCTATCTGCTTTTCTTGTTTATTCTAGTAAAATACTCAATTTCAATATCCTTTCACAACTATTAAGACATTTTAATAAAGGAGAACATTTTATGGAGAATATGTGTAGAAAAAAATAATACACATTTAAAAAAATTTTTTTTTATTTGAGAGAGAGAGAGGGAGAGAGAGAGAGAACGAGGGAGGGAGGGCCAGAGAAAGAGGGAGACACAGAATCCCAATCAAGCTCCAGGCTCTTTAACTGTCAGCACAGAGCCCGACGTGGGGCTCAAACTCATGAACTGTGAGATCATGACCTGAGCCGAAGTCAGACGCCTAATCGACTGAGCCACCCAGGTGCCCCCAAAATAATACACATTTTTATTTCCTCTCAGGTCTAATACTGTCATAACTATAATTAATAAAATTAATTTAAGGAAGTAGGGTTAAAGTTTCTGAACAATGAGGAATGCCACTCTTCAGGAGTCTACCTCGAGTTAGAAGGTTCTACTCTTTCCTTAAAAGAGCACAAGAAGATCTACAAACTTCATAAGTATCTAAGGGCACAATAACATCTATAATCTTGGCACTATTTATACTTAAAGAGTTGGCAATAGCATGCCAATTTCTTCCCTGAAGAATCTATACCTTAATAAGTACATCAGGCTTTCTTCTGAAATTAGCTCTACAAAAATCCAGGTTTCGGTCAAAATTGTAGCTGAATACAAATTAGAATCTTTCTTTGTCATCAATTCTAGGAAGCTACTTATCAGCATTAATGACTACGTTTGCTTTTACATATTTTGACGTCAGTTTATTAGAATAAGAAGGAAAAAATGGGGTGCAAGTCACTTAAAACCAATAACAGTTTAGCTGTCTTGTCAAATTTCAAAAATTTAACACTTTATTTTTAAAATGAATATTAAAAGAGAGCTGAAATTTCCTCAACTTTTTTTTTTTTTTTTTTTTTTTTTTTTTAAGAATAATGCTATAAATTGCTAAAGGTAGCATTTTCTGGGTGTTTTTGTTCATAAGAATACTACTGTATTTTGTCAATAAGCATCAAGTAGAGGGCCATAAAACATCATGTCTTCTCTAAATTGTTGAATGTACAGAAATATGAATATTATAATGAGTATTATTTATTCAAAATTATTCATACCTTACATATACGGATATTTGTTTAAAAAAATTATTGAAAAGAAACAAAGAAAGTTTAACATGAAAGCTGTAGTGAAGATGTTTTGTTTGATGTTGTGACTTTAATTAAAGGTTCCTAGAACTCCGTTTTTAATGTCAAAATGTGTATCACACACCTACTGTAATATGTTTCATATGCATCTGTGCAAACAGAAATGCAAGCATTTTTGAATTACATTCAATTTTGTATAGAGATTAAAAGAACGGTCAAACATGGGAAATGTGACATTATTTTTTTTAAGTGTGAAGTGCTTTGATGCTGATGTCTTAATTACTCTCAGGGAGTTATTGTTTTCAATCAAGCAAGTTAAACTTGGTTGAATTGTTGGGTTTTTTTTTTCCAACAAAGAATATCTATTTTCTATCAGTAAAGTTGTACTAAACTATATGGAATCTTAAAAAGCCAAGCCTGGGGCGCCTGGGTGGCTCAGTCGGTTGGGCGAATGACTTCGGCTCAGGTCATGATCTCGCGGTCCGTGAGTTCGAGCCCTGCGTCGGGCTCTGTGCTGACCGCTCAGAGCCTGGAGCCTGTTTCCGATTCTGTGTCTCCCTCTCTCTCTGCCCCTCCCCCGTTCATGCTCTGTCTCTCTCTGTCTGAAAAATAAATAAATGTTAAAAAAATTAAAAAAACAAAAGCCAAGCCTGTAGAAACAGGGAGTAAGTTGGTGGTTGCCAGAGGCTAGGGGTTGGGGGAAATGGGAAGGTGTTGGTCAAATGGTACTAACTTCCATCTGTAAGTTGAATAAGTTCTGGAGTGGTTGAATTGAACCTGGTTGAATAAACCTGGGTGGTTTATTTGTTTAAGCGTCAGATTCTTGGTTTTGGCTCAGGTTGTGTTCTCACGGTTTGTGAGACTGAGCCCCGCATTAGGCTCTGAGCTAACAGCAAAATAAGTCACTGAGAGAAAGACAAATATCCTATGATATCACTCATATGTGGAATTTAAGAAACAAAACATGAACATAGGGGAAGAGAAGGAAAAATAAAATAAGATAAAACCAGAGTAGGCAAGCCATAAAAAACTCTTAAATACAGAGAACAAACTGAGGGTTGCTAGAGAGGAGGTGGGTGGGGAGATGGGCTAAATGGGTGATGGGCACTAAGGAGGGCATTGTTGGGATGAGCACTGGGTGTTATATGTTAGTAAGGAATCTACTGGGTTCATGGTGTACGCCTTAAACTTACACATTATTATATTTCAAATATATCTTAATAGATCTGAAAAAAATAAAATATACTGGAGTATCATTTTATTTTTGCAAGAATTTGAGTGTGTACTAATCCTAACCTGAGATTTAATAAGGTAATTTTCAAAAATATACCGTTTTTCAAAAATAGCAATATTTTAAAAAAGAAATAGAATAATTATTTATATAGAAAAGGATTTCTGGGAATTATTTATTTTAGGGGTTATGCCTTTTATTTTTCACATTTGAGAGTAAAGGGTGGGGTGTAGTTGTCACATAGAAGTGTCCTGGGGTAATAAAGCACTTCCTATTGCCATTACTGGAACTCTATAGATAAATGTGCTCCTTCCTACCTTCCTCTTTAAAAAAATCCTCTGAGGAAGAGAGTGGCAGAAAGGTGTACTACATATGAAAATTCCCTGCAAATATTATTGAATGAGTACCTGAAACCCAAACAAAAATTCTGTATGTATGACAGTACATGGGTGCTTAGTACAGTTGAACATAAATAGAGGTACCTTAGGAACATGTTTGAATAACTGCGGAAAAAAGAAAGAGGTAATCCATCCATAATTAAGAAATCTTAAGAAATTATTAATATTTTTTAAATGTTGTTTTGTTAATGTTTTATTTATTTATTTTGAGTGAGAGAGAGAGGGAGGGAGAGAAGGAGAGAGGGAATCCCAAACCGGCTTCACACTGTCAGCACAGAGCCCGACCAGGGGCTTGATCCCAGGGTTCTTGGGATCCTGACCTGAACAGGTGTTAAGAGTTGGTCACTCAACCAACTGAGCCACCCAGGCGTCCCTGAAATCCTATGAAATTATTAATCAAGAAAGTTTAGGGGGGCACCTATGTGGCTCATTTGGTTGAGCATCTGTGTCTTGATTTCAGCTCAGATCATGATCCCAGTGTTGGGGGATAGAGCCCTGCACTGGGTTCCATGCTGACACTGTGGAGTCCACTTGGGATTCTCTGTCTCTCCCCCTCTTTCTGCCCCTCCTGTGTTCTCTGTCTCTCTCAAGATAAATAAATAAACGTTAAAAACAGTAAGTTTAGGAGTGCCTAGGTGGCTCAGTCAGTTGAGCGACTGACTTCAGCTCAGGTCATGATCTCACAGTTGGTGAGTTCCTGACAGCTTAGAGCCTGGAGCCTCCTTTGGATTCTCTCTCTCTCTCTCTCTCTCTCTCTCTCTCTCTCCCCACCCTTCCCCCACTCACACTCTGTCTCTCCCTCTCTCTGTCTCTCTCAAGAGTAAACAAACACTAAAAAAAAAAAAAAAAGAAAAAGAAAAACAAAAAAAGAATGTTTAGGAAATGGGAGGAGGAAGTAATTTTTAATTTAATATTGTAACAATAGCATACAGTATTCTATTCTGTTTTTCTACTGAAATATAAACATTTACCCTATCATGTAATAGTTGGGTTTTTTTTTTATATTTTAAAAGTAGTTTTGAAATAAAAATTTACTGTCTTAACCATCTCCTTTGGTTTGAATATTTTAGTTAGCTTTCAAATTTCTCAATTATAGATTATGCTGCGATGAAAATCACTGCAGGTGAGACATTCTGTGTAATTAAGAGCTTCTGTGTCTCAGTCCCAATTTAATGACACTTACAACCATTGGTAATGATAAGGATCTTGAGTTATACAAAAGTCATCCCATGTATAAGGGCATACACAAAGAATGTCATTAAATTTTCCAAGAATTACCTCTAAGAGAATTTAGTGTAATCACATTTAGTCTTCTGTCTTTGGGGACTCCATTAATGTTATAAATTAAAAGGAAAATGATCACTCATACCTTACATTTATTTAGTGATTTACAGTTAAATGTTTGAGGTTTTTTTTTTAATGATGCCATAACATTCTCTTTTTTTGCTGGTGTGATTCAGAAAGAAAGCTTGGTGACTAAGAAAAAAAAACATAAAAAAACTAACAAAGAGGGAATAATAGAACATTGATATAGTGAGGGAAACAAGAGAATAAAGTAAATTTACTGATAGGGCATGAGCAATTAATACCTTACTTTGATTTTTATACACATTAAAAAGAAGTTTCACATATTACTTTATTCTTCACAGTAACTGATTGTGATGTCATCACTATTTTGTGGGCTAAAAACTGGAAACTCAGAAGTACAGAGCTCCTAAGTGGAAAATATGGGACAATGACTCATCTTTTTTTTTCCAAAACATCAAATATGTTTTCTGTCTGCCCCTTCTTTTCTCCCCTTATAGGGAGATTGGACTTCTTTCTTCTGGTTGATAGTTAAATGACTTGTAGGTTATTTGATATTTTAAGGCTTATTTTTAAACTCTTTTAGGTTGGACCTGGAGAAGTCTGTACCCTAGGGCTAATTTAGCCATAGTTTTAAGTTATAGCTTTTCTTATGTTGCTGCTAAAGGCCCTATTTATTAAATAAAGTCTCTCTTCTTTGATTCGTGGGAACTTAAACAACCCCTGCAATTCTGATCTCTGGAAATTGTCCAGCTTGCCGGCAAAACTCTCCTGTGGCTTATTGTGTCTAAATGTCTTTTCTTCCGTCTTTCTTTTTTCTTTTCATTTATATGTCCCATTACTGCGACAGAGTCAGTACCTCCAGGAAGCTAGTTTATTCCTTGCCTTGGATCTCATCACTAACCAGAGAATTTCTTTCCCAGCCCTGTTCACCCTTCTTTCCTCACTCCTTTTTACTTTCTTCCTGTTGCCTCTCTCCAGTGCTCTCTCGCTCTGTGAAGTCCCAGGTGAAATTTATGGACCAGAATAGACACTTGGATATAATACATTTCTGACTTCATTATTTTTTTAATTTTTTAATTTTTATTTTTTACATTTTTAAAAGTTTATTTATTTTGAGAGAAAGAGAGTGCGAGCATGCCCGTGGGGGAGGGGCAGAGAGAGAGAGAGAGAGAAAGAAAGAGAGAGACAGAGAGAAAGAATCCCAAGCAGGCTCTGCACTGTCAGCACAGAGCCTGACACAAGGCTCGATCTCAGGAATGGTTAAGATCATGACCTGAGCCGAAATCAAGTCAGATGACTGACTGACTGAGCCTCCCAGGCACCTCTCTCGTTAGATTTTTATTGACCTTTATGCTATATAAATTGCATCCGATTATTTTCTTTTCTAGACTCATTGATTCTTTTCCTTATATTTGTTAACTTACACTATTTCTCCCTATGTTATTTGATATTCTTCTTATAATATCTTTGTATGGTAATTATAAGTGACAGAATAGTTGGAAACAGAGAAAGAAATTCAATTTGATTCTTCAGGTTTTATTGATCGTGTATTTGTTTTAGGCATGACACTTTTGGTTTCTGATCCTGAACCCCTCATATAGAGAAAAGCCATGGTAGTAAAGCAACTATATTTTTCTTAGTAAATTGTTGGTTCAAGTGTAATTTGTGCACATGTCTTGGGATAATACAAAAGCCATAATTATCTATAAGTAGCTTTCAGATTATAATGTTTTCTCTGAAAATTTGATTTATATGTTGAGAAACAATGAAATAACTAGACAATGGAAGAGGAAGGTGGTGACTGAAGGCTTCCGATCAATTTACAAAAATACAGTTATATAAGTTATTTGATTAAATGTATATTTATGGTTAAGAACCCAAAACATAAGACTAGAAGTATTAATAATGGCTTTTCATTTAGCATATGCCTTTGTAAAAAGCCAATTCCTTTTTTTGTTTTCTCTATTTAGATAATGGAATAACACATGACAAATTATTTTCATGCATATTATTTAATGGCTATAAGATAGTATTTATGTAAATGTGCATTAGCATCTTATATAATTCGTTGCCTGGTTTAGCTTTTATCACAACTCACATTCATTCAGAAATAATGAATTTTCATCATTAATGAATCATCAAATTATCTTCCAATGAGAACAGATTTTATTTCTGCTTTTCATAAAATGCTTTCAGTACAAATCCCGTGATGAAGGTACATTAGGATGACTGACCTAAAATGCTTCCATCATCAGTGATGATTACCTATGGCTGCATGACAACCACCCCCAAACTCAGTGGCCTAGAACAGTAAGTAACTACTCATTAGTTCATGATTCTGTGGGATTGCAATGTGGGCACCGCTCAGTTTGAGCAGTTACTTTCTTTCACTCAGCATTTGTTGTCACTAGCTATGTCCACTGGGGCCAAGTAGTCTCTGCACACCTTACATGTGGTGGTCCTTTAACCCCAATGGCTGGCAAGCCTATGACAGCTGAGTCTCTCTATCTATAGATCTCTCATCCTGAAGGATTCTATCTTGAGCCTTTGCCCAGGAGGTTGATACCCTGAGAGGGCAAGCAGAGAAGCTACAAGATCTCATAAGTCTTGACTCAGTAGTCATACAATATTTTGTCAGACACAATCTATTGGCCCTAGCAAGTCACAAGGGCAGTACACACTGTAGGGCTGGGCAGATAGACTCTACTTCATTAAGGGAGAAAAATTTGTGGGCATATTTAACCTACCATCCTGTTATTTTTTAAAATCTTTATTGAAATAATGCCATGGATTTTCCCTCCACAATATTTATTCCAAATCTCCATTCCCAAATGCAAATCCTTTCTCAATGTACATGTTTCTAGAAAGTTTCAGGAAAGAAAGAGAAAAGCATCAGCACATTTATGTAAATTTAAGGGGAGGTAAGTGAAAACACTCTTTGAGATAGAAGACAGATTGAAATCTTGGTTCCAATGGGATTAACATCAAAGCATGTGATTTCTCTGAGTCTTTCTTTCCACGTTAAGAGATGTAAGATAAAAGATTTGCCCCTGGGTCATAAATCGTATAAACCAGTTAAGAAATGTAGGTAATGCATAAGCAAGAATTCTAAATGCAGAAAGTATTTTGTGTAGTGGTGAATTTATTCCCATGATACTTCAGTTTGAGCCAACCTCAGTATAAGGAATTTGGGTAGGTATACCATATGTCTCACTGCTACTGAAGTCTGACGCCCAACTGAGTGAGCCAGCCAGACGCCCCTAGATGCCATAGAATTTTCTTTATAGTCCAATACAAGAGTCTTTTACTTTCAATAGGTGAATTTAATGTATTTATACTTGTTAACATTCATGTTTTTTTTTTTACCAACTTATTTCATTTTTGAATTTTGATACTAGTCTGTGAGCTTACATTTTGCTTGATTTCTTTTGTGTTATAATTCTGTTATATGGCCTTGGTTTACTATTATCTTCTGCGAAATTCTTGAAATGACTTTTTTTTTATTCTATTGATGACTTTGGAATTCCTTTCAGAGATTCTTATATCTCTATTAAACTAAGTGCCTATAAAAAAAAGTAATTTAAAAAGATAACTTCAGTGCTCTGGGGAGTTATGTTTTCAGGGTTCATATGTCTACTCGACTTTGTTAATTTTATATGAAGTGATAAATTAGGCTATTTGAATTTTTTTTTTTTTTTTACATAGCAGACTCTAATTAGTTTTGTAACCAAACTTAAGCTATAATTAGCGTACATGTAATGACTAGTTTTAATACTGCCAATTAATAGTCAACAAGTTCATTAAAAAGGATACACAGTTGATGTGTTTTCTAAGATCACACAAATATGAGAATGGCTGTCTTATGGTTGTGTGCACAATGCTTTGAAATCACAAACTTATTTTCAGAGCTTTGTAGCTATTCTATTTTCTTTTATACTTTGGTGTTGCAGAAGAACAAATAATATTGCTTAGATTTTTGTTCCTTTATAGGTAACTTAATATTATCCTTCCTGGATTTTTATAGATTATTTCATTTTGTTTGATAAATTTTCCATGAAAACGTCAAAATGATATATCTAGAGTCCTATTTATTGATGTTAATAATATAGTTTTTGATGATTACAGAAAACCACTTTATGTATTTTGCAGAAAATATGAAAATATAGAAAAGCATAATGAAAAAAATTAAAATCCTCTATAATTTCAAGACCAAGAGAAAATTTGATCAGTGTGTTTTGTGATTTATTTAGGTGTATAGCTATACTATAGCTATAACAAAAACTGCTCGATACTGTTATCCAGCTCGTATTTGATCTTTTTACACGTCATACAATGGTTTGAGAACCTTTTAGTATAGTTATGGTTTTAATAAGTATTGAATGTGTATAATATCCCCTCATGCAGATATATAATTAGCGCTTAATAATTTTATTCTTCAAGTCCAACTAAGCGTCAATGACCAAAGATGAACCTGAGTCTTTTTTCATACTTCTGTATCTATTCTGAGAATGGTTCTCTGGAAATAGAAATACTAGGTTAAAGGGAACATTTTAAAATATGTGTACATATAAATGAGTTTCCTCCCCATTGTCAGACACAATATGGCATACTAGTATACTACGGTATCCATCTTTGGGAGTGCTTCTTTCAAAATTAACTTTGATGACATGGCTTACTATTAACTTTTGGTAGTATAATAGGACAGTGCTCCCCTTCCTTCCCTTCTAAGATTTTCTTGATCTTTTGTGTAATCTAAAAAAACCCATGTACTAGGTAACTTTGTTTAATAAATTTCTTGGCTATTCACTGACAGTTTTAAAAACCAACTATACCTGTGGTACAATTATAGTTTAAATTTGGTTTCAAAACTTCATGATTTTTTCCCCATCCTTTAAAATCTGAAAGATTTCTCTATTATTTTTTCTCTCACTTCTAAGAAAATATTTCCACTTTTATTTATGGGTAACTTTATATTTTCTTTTTAAAATTTAATCTTATTTTCAGGGCGCCTAGGTGGCTCAGTTGGTTGAGCATCCAACTTTGGCTCAGGTTATGATCTCACAGTTTGCAGCTCAGAGCCTGGAGCCTGGGTCAGATTCTGTGTCTCCCGCTCTCTTTGTCCCTCCCCTGCTGCTCTCTGTCTCTCTCTGTTTCTCAAAAATAAATAAAGAAAAGTTAAGAAAAATTTAAATTTTAATACTATTTTCATCGGTATCTACCTGCTCTTCACAGACACCATTGTAGTTTTAATTCAATAATCATCTCACTTACTCATATAATATTTCCTAAACTTACAAATCTCTTTTCTTGTTTAAATTTTATAGATATGATTTTTTATGGAATTTTGTTTAAATTAGTCGTATGTTTAACTTCATATTCTCCAGGAGCAAATCCATTTCAGATCATGGCATTTCCCATTTTCTTTGAATCTTGATAAAGTTGTTTGATTAATGGAAAGATCTATGTTTTACTATCATCCATGTATTTATACACAGAGGTAGACAACTCCTGTTCTGTATTTGGTTATATAGCATGTATCTAAGTTGAATAGCAGTTTTCATTACTTAGTGACATGTCTGACCAAAATTTATCCATAAGAATCTCCAGGGAGGGAAGAAAAAATATTGAAACTTGTTGGTAAAATTCTAGTTCACTGGGAACAATGGACAAGAAGAACTAAATACATAGATATCCAGGAATGCCTTAGAGACACTTTTTTTTTAACTGAAAAACAGCTTTGTGAACTCACAGGAACATGATATTTGACTTCTGTTATATATCCTGAGGCTTTTTTCTTTGTTGAGGCTTTTCTTTGCTTTTTATAGTTAATGATATCAAATGTAAACTTCAGGTATATTGCTATGACTGACCTCAACTGTCATGACTTTGAACATTAGGAGGAAGTCTTTGAACTCTGATATTCTTCTTTAACCAGTCAGAAGAAATGAACTTAGACTGCTTACCTCCATCCATCATCCTTTTAGTTGGGACTGGTAGGGACAGTTTTAAAAGATCTCCTCAATCTTTATTTTTGTTCTTTTTTGATGGGAGAGGAAGACAGGGTCAGATGGATCAAGAGAGGTATAAGACAGGTTCTCAATGCTTCTATCAAACCTTGTCATTGAAACTGTTACACTAATAACACTTACCTTTTGTTTTCCTTTAAAAAAATTTCTTTTAAAGGTTTATTTTTGACAGAGAGAGAGAGAGCATGCGCGAGAGCAGGAGAAGGCCAGAAGCCCGATGTGGGGCTCAAACTCACGAACCATGAGATCATGACCTGAGCCAAATCAAAAGTCGGGATGCTTAACCAGCTGAGCCACAAAAGCACCCTGTTTTCCATTTTGATGCAGGTTGTCAATCCTTTTTTTCAATTATTCATTTTACTGGGAGTGGCAAGTGAAGGATTATAACTATTGTGTTCATTCTAACATCTTGTCTAAAATGTCTGCAGATGTTTATTCAATTAACTTTTTTCTTAATTTAGTGAAATTAAAAAAAATAACACTAAGTGTTAATCAAATTTGATTTAATCCAATCCTGTAGTTATTTATGAGTTCTCATATTTTCTATGGTAATAATATTTAACAAGTATTATTATTATATTTTGGGGTATAGACTAGAGAAGGATGTATGTCTTATGGTTTTGTACTTTGTCACTCAAGAAATAAGAGGTTTTATTTGGGTTGAAACAATTTTCTCAGTTTGTTCCTTGCATGTTCTAATTATATTTTACTGTTATAAGATCTAGGAATTGTAGGTATTCTCCATATCTCATGCCCTTCTTTGCTTCTCTCTCATTTTTAAAATTCTGCTAGTACAAAAAATGACTTGGAATTTTTGAGATTTCTCATGCCTGGAACAGTTCAAAAATTAATCCATTTTGAGTATGGATAACCTTGTTATAGAACACCCTAATCAATTGATATAAAGTAATACCTTCTCTGAAGTTAAGAAAAATAGTTAGGAGAAAACATTTAGCTTGATCAAAACTAATTGTGCTCTAATAGCTTTCTTTCCTGACAGTTATTCAAGTGACCTCCAAAATAAAATGTGAATGCTATGCTAAGTGGACAGCAAGAATATTTATTATTCTTGACTTTAAAACTTTCTGTAATCTATGAAAAACCTAATGTAATAGTTACCAATGACAACCACACCTTCAGAGACTTAATCTGAAGACCTCACGTCCTTTTCGAAAATGCAATTTTTGTTCATCATAAATAAATTTAGGGGCACCTGGGTGGCTTAATTGGTTAAGCATCCAGCTGTTGATTTTGGCTCTGGTTATGACCTCATGGGTCATGAAGTCAAGCACCATGTCAGGCTCTGCACTGACAGGGTGGAGCCTGCTTGGGATTCTGTCTCTCCGTCTGCCCCTCCACTGTTCATGCTCTTTCTCTCTCTCTCTTTATATATATATATATATATATATATATATATATATATATATATATATATATATATATATATAAAATAAATAAATACAAAAACAAACATAGATGCATTAAATAACTAAATCTGGGCTTTTCCCCCCTCATAATTCAGGCTTATAGATTCGTAGTAGCCCTAAAAATAGGCTTATGGTTCTACTGATCTGGCTTCCAATGATTGAAACATGGATAGGTGACCGTTTTCAAGGGACACTCCCTTGTGGAGAGTGTTAGGTTCCTGAAAACTCTCACAGTTTCTTGTCCCAGTACAAATGCCATATGGGTAGACATGGTTGGAGTCAAACATTCACTCCTATTTTTCTTCCTAAGGTAAAACAATAAGAAAACTCATATGAACAGAATTTTAATGATGTTTTACGTAACATGAATTTTAATAAAATGTACATCGCAAATAATATATCTTTGATATCTTTGTGACTTGCATTTCTGATGACCATATATCATTCATGATGCCAGAGAGGAAAATTATTAAGGGAAAAACAGAAGGATGTAGATATAATTGAGAAATATAACCATTCTGCCCAATTTCTTTTCCTGCAGTACACACATACTTACCTTTGAAGGAGTGTCATGATTTTATTCTGAAGGTTTATATGAATCTATGTGGATATATTAACTAAACCAAGGTGTCTCAAACACTGTGCCATGAAATATTAATTCTGTAAGACAGATGATCAGCAAAAAACAATTTTTATAGGAAATTCAAGTTTGTAAAACACAGGACTCAATCTAGTGCAGTAGTTGTCACATTGCAGCGAATCTTAGAGGCTTTAACCTGCTAATGCGTGTTTTTAGTCAATAAGAAGATATGGGTGTAGTATTTTCTAAAATTGTTCTACCGTGACATATGGCATCTTACTGGAGAGAAAATATTTGATCTCGAATGGGGGTTCCTTTTTAAAGAGTGGATTTATGCCACATGGTCTATTGAAGAGTATTTTATGCATCATTATACCTTTGGAACAAGGAATTTCACGTATGTTTTGTGTAAAGTTTTAGATTTAGATTTTTCTTAGTGACTTCTAGATAAAGTCCATGAGTATACTAGAATACAAACATCAGGGCAAAAGCCAGTTTGTTTTGTACAGAGATATAATTGCACCTAGAACTATAGGTGGCACAGAGTATATAATTAGTATATTTTAGTGCAAGAAATAGTAAGTTTTTGTCATTACTTTTCGAGGAAGACTCTGATTTCATTTTGGTCAAAACATCGGCTTTCTAGTCTGCTAATTCCATGCATATCTCTGCCATGCTGACCTAAAAGTTTGGCATCTCGGCTACACTGTTTCTGCCACTCCTGACTCTCAGTGCGACCAGAGGTGGGTGACCATTTTTAACACTGTGGGCTGTGTAAGAATTACCTTTGTCAAAAGTGGAAATAGTATGTTCTTCTACCCCCTCATAATGTCATTAGCAGAATCTCTTACTAAATCACTTCATGCCTAATATAAGATGACCCAGGTAGCACCTCAGTGGACACTAGCTCTGGCCTAAAGAGTTGGCACAAATGGTTGAAAATATCACCAAAGTCGGAAGAATAGAAGCCAGTGAGCACAAGGCTAATCATTACCTTCAGAGACTCAGTAAGACAATAAAACAATCAAAATTATCACATTTCCCACATATTTGATTTTCCCCTCTGGACAAACCATAGTTGTAGACAGAGATATGTCTTTATTCTTTCTCTCTCTTTGAATGCTTGCATATCAGTATTTAAAACGCAATTTTTAGTGTTATCATCCTCACCACATTTATGGATTTCTAACTGCATACTTTTAAAAAGGAATGTGTTTATATGCATATATATATATATATATATATATATATATATATATGTATGTATATACACACACCTTACATATATGTATATGTACATTATATACATACATGTGTGAGTATGTACCATATAGTATATTATATATCTCACTTCTATATTCCTAGAACCCAGCACAATGCTTGGTACCTAGTGAAAAACATAAGTATGAGTAGAAATTTCTATGTTTTTCAATTTTCTCCAAGATCAGTTATACATTCTTTATTGTTTTCTTAGATAAAATAAAATCTAATTTCAATCACACACACACAACCCCCCCTCCATCATATGCATGAATGGAATAGTTACCTCATTGAGATAAATTTCTACAGTATTTGAAGTTGGAGAATTTCAACTGAATGTTTCCTTGGCTGTTTTAATGAACATTGTTAGAAATATTCATAGGAAGGAGTAATATGAATATTTATAAGCAGTAGGGAATTTTCTGAATTGGAGGACATTTATTTCTTGGGATTCCAGTATTAACAATAGCAACTACTATATTTCTCTTACCACTTTTATCTTCTTAAGGGCTTTCTATAAAATTTTCAAGAACCTCTGGGCAAAATACATCCGAAGAAGCCAACTTTATTTGCATTTGATTTCATTTAAATGAAATATTTGAAATGCTTTTTCCTGTGAATATCACACTACAATACAATGAAATGAAATTAATGTATTTACATAAACCATTTTTGTTCTCAAATACAGTTGACCCTTCAATGACATGGGTTTGAACTTCATGGATTCACTAACACATGAATTTCTTAGGATAACTACAGTACTGTAAAGGTATTTTCCTTATGAGGTTTTGAATGACACCTTCTTTTCTCTAACTTACTTTATAAAGTATGTGTTCATTATGTTATCTGTAAGGCTTTGAGTCAACAGTGGGCTTTTAGTAGTTAAGGTTTGGAAGAGTCAAAAAGGTCTATTTGGATTTTTGACTGTGCCCATACCCTTGTGTTGTTCAAGGATCAACTATATTTTAAACGTTGAAAATTTAAAAATGAACAAAAACTGGTGTTACTGTTCAAATGAATAGTAAACTTTCAATAGAAATTAATTGCTGACACTCTGGAAAACAGTATGGAGGTTCCTCAAAAAGCTAAAAATAGAACTACCCTATGACCCAGCAATTGCACTACTAGGTATTTATCCAAGGGATATTGGTATGCTGTTTCAAAGGGACACATGAACCCCCATGTTTATAGCGACACTATCAAAAATAGCCAAAGAACATAAAGAGCCCAAATGTCCATCGATGGATAAAGAAGATGTGGTATATATATATATATATATATATATATATACACACACACACACACACACACACACACACACACACAATGGAGTATTACTCGACAATCAAAAGGAATGAAATCTTGCCATTTGCAACTATGTAGATGGAACTGGAGGGTGTTATACTAAGTGAAATTAGTCAGTCAGAGAAAGACAAAAATCATATGACTTCACTCATATGAGGACTTTAAGAGACAAAACAGATGAACGTAAGGGAAGGAAAACAAAAATAATATAAAAATAGAGAGGGGAACAAAACATAAGAGACTCATAAATATGGAGAACAAATAGAGGGTTACTGGAGGGGGTGTGGGAGGGGGGATGGGCTAAATGGATAAGGGGCACTAAAGAATTTACTCCTGAAATCATTGTTGCACTATATGCTAACTAATTTGCATGTAAACTTTTAAAAAATAAAATTAAAAATAATAAAAATAATTAAAAAATAATAAAAAATAAATTAATTGTTTAATGCTTTCAAAGATTAATTTCATTTGAATTCTCTAAACATCCAAATTTGAAATCATGGAGTTATTCTCATAGCTCCAAAACTAATAAGTAAAAGCATAAACATATAAGAATTTTCTTATTTGTAATATCATGGAACATATACCATTTTTAAAAGTCATTTTAAATTATGAAGTAGAAAATCCAGGTATTGGAATTTGTGCCATAACAAGAAAAACATAACTTTTGTTTGGGGTTGAGTATGGCTGATTTAATCTTTATTTTCAAAACCAATGGCCCAAGAAATTGGTAGTTAGGAGACATCATCTTTTGATGTTTCTCCAATTGATCTTATCTATAGTTCATTAATTCTTCATTTAATAACAATAATAAGGACAATGATAAGTAACATCTATGGAATACTTACCATGCATCAGGCACTTGGCAAAGCATGTTTCGAAAGTAGACTTTTTATTTTTCACATTTTATAGATGAGAAAAATGAAGACTTGAAATATTTGAACAGCTTGCCTAAGAGATCTCAGCAAATTGATGTCTTGAGTTGGGATTCAAGCCCCTGCTTTAGAGTTGGCCTGACTCCAAAGGTCTGTTCTCTTCAATTCTGCCCTGTAATGTGTCCAGATGGTACTTCTGAGAAAAAAATCTTGTCAATGAAGACCAAAAACAGAAAGTAGAAGGACAGATTTCTACATGAAAGCTAGATGCAATGAATGAAAATATTTGCACTTACACAAATGCTCACTCAACATACATTATTCATACTTTGTCCACAGTTATTGCAAGATTGGCGTGGCATAAAATCCAACACCATGAAAACCATTTGATTCAAGCATGCTGAGTACCAGAACATGGAAAAGGTGTAACAGAATAAACAGTGAAATATTTCCAGGAAAATCAATGAAAAAACTTAACATTATTGGCTGATATTACTTCACAAATCAACATTTGGTATACCTGAGTACATTGGTTTTATTCATTTTCTATTGCTGCAGTAGTAGATATTGAGCATACAAAAGGAGAAAATTCTGTTCCCTCAATTACAAAACACAATAAAAAATTATTTAAAATGTTTGAAAGCCTGAAAATCGGACCCATGTTTTATCAAAATAATATAAAACAGAAACAATAGAGTAGGTTAATTTTCATATAAATGATTTTTTTTCAAACTGTGGGGTCTAACTTGCTTTCCACTAAGTTGCTTTTACCCAAAATTTGTTAGCAATATTTTGTACCACAAATGGGTGGGCTACTACATGTGATGTAGTATCTCAGTGTACTCAGTGATGTAAATATCTCAGTGATTTCTCAGGAAGCGATGACTTTACTGAAGTATTACTTGATAAGGTATTTCTTACAGAGTTATGGCTTTACTTATATATTACATTTTCTTTTGCAGATATATATCAGAGGTATAAAGTTTGTCCCCATCTTTCATTTTACTATAATCTAAAATATCTCTTTCTTCATTTTAAAGCTGCTGAACATTTCTTTTTACCTTCACTAGCCTCATTTTATGCCAATAATTTATTATATTATATCTTGACTCTAATATTTCTGGGAAATTCTCAATGTGTTTCCTGGATCATTGCACAGAATAAATTATTGATGATTTTAGATGATTATTGTGAGTGTCCATGAACCAAAGAGACTTACTGGAGTTTATAATTTAGACATAACATTAGTAACATGATGTTGATGCAAAATATGGGCCTCATTTCAGAAAACATGTGTCTTTAGGAAAGTAAAATAAGTGTATGTGTGTGTGTATATGTATATATAGAACAAATGTATACATATACTAAAACAAGGTGAAAACCCTGCAAGTATGATAACTTCGTTCTTCGCCTCATGATTTGTCTACATAAGGAGTCCAAAGTGATGAGGTGACAAATGAAAATTCATGTTTAGTGGGAATCTTACTATATCTACTCCTCTGAAAAGCAGGATGTCTAGACCCACATGTTTTACAATTGTGAGGACGGAAGTATAAATTCTTTAGGTGTCTTTGGGAGTAATGGGGAGCAGAGACACTAACTTTCACACCAGGTGCATGTGATCTAATTATTGGTGACAGCGAAACATATGATGTCAGATGGCTGAGTTACATACCAGATCCTAGGACTTTAACTTCATAGTAAGTCCTATAGATGACTTACTCTAGCTCCTTAGCTACACCTTCAAGAGGCTATTCCAATGCTTCATCAGGCTGCCATCTTCTTGGCAATGTGGTATATGCTAAGAACAGTGGATCCATAATCATGTTCCCATTGCCACACTTCCTTGGCCATAAAATTAGTCCATGGTGGTATTATTTGGGATCCCATGTCGATAAGTCACACACACTCTATGAGCCCATGGATAATGATGCTGACTGAAGTGCTGTAGACAGGAAAAGTGAGCCATACCCAGAATACCTGTCAGTTGTGGTCAGAGAGAATTGTTACCTTTTACAGAGTGAAAAAGTATTATCTAAACTATTTTTCACAAGCAGTTGTCTATTTTCTGTGATAACAAGAATTCTAAGATGCCCCCAAATATCTCCCCTTAATCCCTAGAGTTGTTCACAATGATGAGATATCAAGCCTGTGATGATATGACGTTGGATGGGAAAAGGCATTTTGCAGAGGTAGTTAAGTTGCTACATCTTAAGTATCTATCTGTAGTTAACATACATGGATGTCAGTTACCTGCCTCAATCAGTTGGCTTTGAGTTAATCATAAAAGAACTTATGTAGGTAGACCTAACTGAATCATATAAGCCCTTTAAAAGCAGAGAGTTTTCTATGGCAGGTTGCAGCAAGGGGGATGGTGGTCAGAGAAACTTGAAATAGGGGGACTCAACACAGTTTTTAGCTGGCTTTCTAGATGGAAAAGGCAGTGTTCAAGGCTCTGAGAGACCATCTACTCGTTGATAGCCACTCTTGACCTACAGCCATTCAAGAAAAGACTATGCTTCTGCAACTGAATATTGAGTTCTGCTAACAATTTGCATGAGTTTAGTTGTGGATCTTCCCTAGAGCATCCAGATGAGAGCTGAGCCTGGCTGATACCTTGATCTTGACCTTGTGAGACCCTATATAGGATCTCACACTTCTGACTTGCAGAATGGTGAGCTAATAAGTGCATATTTTTGTTTGTTTTTTGTTTTTAAGCCACTGAATTTGTGGTAATTTCTTATGCAGCAACAGAATAGTGACACCTTCTCCTTTGAATCATGGTACCACGTTTGACAGCTCAGTGTTTTCCTTTTCTCCTCATTGTTCAGACATTCAGAAGAACCAGTAACTAGAAACATTTTGGCAAGAGGGAGCACATGCTGTTGGGACCAGGAAAAGCTTCCACGACTGCTACTTTCACGGGCTATTGGGCAATCACGTCAGTTGTCAATGTCAGAGATTTGTTCATGTCTATGAATTAGTTATGTTTTCCACCTGGCTGTTTGTTGTTTCTTTTGCAGTTGTTTTATCATTGGTACTAGGTGAGATTAAAGGTAACAGTCTTCAGTTCAAGATGTCAAAGGATAGACCATACTGGTAGAAATTACTAATGACACACATACTATGAAACATTTACATGTATTTCCTTCCACTAGCTAAGCAACCAGTGAGCTAATGAGAGTGAGATGGGCAAGAAGGATGTTGTTATGTTAAAATTGGTGTTAAAGCCTATCACTACCTCAGCTGCTTGGACTCCCCTGCTGGAATGTCAGTGACCTCTGCTAGAACTTTATTTTTATCCTTGTTCTGCTTAAGGAGATTAGAGTTTCCTTTTAGTATGTGCATCCCAGTCTACAGAAACTAAATTCAGCATAATCCATGAAACTTAAGGTGACGGATGCTCATATGCTCAATGTTTATTCATAGTTTGGGTGGTTGAGCTTTTGTGCCAAATTCTTTCCTGGGGGATTGGAGGTTACACAGCTTGGAGTATTAGCAGACATCTCTATTAATGCTGCTATAGGCTTTGTCTCAAACGCAAAATCAGGTTTATATTCCTTTGTGTTACAGGCTGAATGTGTTTCCCCCATAATTCATATGTTGAAGTCCTAACACCCAATAAGATGATATTTGGAGGCGAGTTAATTCGTAATTGATGAGGTTAAATGAGGTGACGAGAATAGTGGCCTCATGATAGGATTAGTGTCCTTATGAGAAGAGAAAGAGACCCAGGAGTGTCCCCCCGCCCCTTCCCAAGGACATTCACTGAGAAATGGCCATGTAAACGCAAAGTGAGAAGTCAGCTGTCTACAAGCCAGGAAGCAGGCCCTCTCCATAAACAGAATCTGCAAACAGCTTCATCTTAGACTTCGCAGTCTCCAGAACTGAGAGAAATAATTGTCCGTTGTTTTTACCACTGAGTCTATGGTATGTTGTTATAGCAGTCTGTGGTGGTTAATTATATGTGTCTACTTGATGCACCATGGAGTGCCTAGATTAAACATTGTTTCTGGCTGAGTCTGAAAAGATTCTGGATGAGATTACATTTGAATTGGTGAACTCAGTAAAATAGACTGCCTTCCCCAATCCATTGAGGGCCTGAACAGAAAGGTGGAGGAAGGAAGAATTGCCTCCTGTTTCTTCCTGCTTGCCTATGTGAACTGGAACATGGGTCTTCTGCCTTTTGACCGGGATTTACATCATTGGCTCCCTGGGTTCTCAGGCCTTCTAACAGGGACTGAGCTGTTATTATTTCTTTCATAAATAATAAAAATAATAAAATAATAAAAATAAATAATTTATTTTCTCAAAATAAGTTTTAAATAGATACACTTATAAAATTTCTTAATGACAAGATTTTTATAGTTTAAAAAAGGAGAGGTGAAAATACTGTCAAATTCTGTCAAAACAAATTCACTTCAGGCGCAGGTGAAACATCATCTTTTATAAATTCTTAAATGGATCACACACATGACAGCAGTGGATGCTCACTGATAAACATTACTGTCTAACATATCAATTCTTACATTTTATGCCTACTTCCACAGTTCTGTCAGCATTCATTTTACCTGGGACCATCTTCCTTCCAAACCTTGATGAAAATCAGTTCATTCGCCACTGCTAGGGGTCCAGTTATACCCTCCCTTCAGACTGCTTCTCTCTGTCTGCAAAATGACTGACCAGATCCACTGCCAAAAGCCCTGCCCACTGGTCAGTTTCTCTACACTTTATCTCCCTAGGATAGCTTTGGATGGGTCTCTAGGATATCAGCATTCTATCTTTGACTTGCTCCAACATACTGTGTCAACAATATGTGAGCAAGGCCCAGGAATTTTTTCTCATAGCTCTTCATAGGGACCACCCATGAGGCCCTAGGTATGAGCTGAGAGAAAGACATTGGTACAGTAGCAATAGATAATATGAGAATTGAAACCACCATTTATGCAGCTTACTTTTGTCCCCTGGTCTTCCTGGGTCAATTCTGAATATATCATATCCAGTGAAATAATCTTCTGAGGCTGCCCAATTCTTTGACTTAGTGGCACTGGCAAAATTAAGCTTCTGATAAGATTGATTGCTCAGTCACTTGATGTATATTGTTTAGTATCAAATCAGACCCTCTATCCAAACCTCCCAAAGATCTGGGTATTCCTAGATCTGGGTATTTCCCCAGAACAGAGTTAGTCCTCTTGGGCCATACATCTCTTTGGTAAGGACTAAGAAAGAAATATATATGTCTGTTTTATTAAAGCTCTTTCCTAAAGAATCTACAACACTTCCAAATAAAAGAGGAAGTATGAATACTCCCAGTCTTGTTTAAGAGGTCAGAATAGAAGAAGATGGTGGCGTAGGAGGACGCTGGGCTCACCGCATCCTGCTGATCACTTAGATTCCACCCACACCTGCCTAAATCACCCAGAAAACCACCAGAAGACTAGCAGAACAGATTCTCCAGAGCCAAGCATAGAGGAGAGACCCACGGAAGAGGGTAGGAAGGGTGGAAAAGCAGTGCGCTCTACACAGACTGGCAGGAGGGAACTGGGGCAGAGGGGCAGCCCGCTGGCAAAGGAGAGGCCCGAGTCTGGCTTGCAAAAGTGGAGAGGCCGGACGGAGTGTGTTCTGACAGCAAGCGGGACTTAACATCTGGAAGGTTATAAGCTAACAGCTCTTCTTGGAGAACAGGAGGGCTGGGGGACAAAGGGAGGGAGAGTTGTTGAGCCCCGGACGACAGAGCTCAGCTTGGTGGGGAACAAAGGCGATCACCAGCTCCATCTCCCTTGCCCATCCCCCAGCCAAAATCCCAAAGGGAACCAGTTCCTGTCAGGGAACTTGCTTGCACCTCGCAAACACCCAATGCTGTGCTTCTGCGGATCCATCCCTCCAGCGGGTCTGACTCCCTCCCAGTGCCACAGGGCCCCTCCTGAAGTGGATCTCCGAAGGAAAAGCGAGCTGAGACTGCCCCTCCCGCCCCTGTGCACCTTGCCAATCTACCCCAGCTAATACGCCAGATCCCCAGCACCACAAGCCTGGCAGTGTGCAAGTAGCCCAGACGGGACACGCCACCCCACAGTGAATCCCGCCCCTAGGAGAGGGGAAGAGAAGGTGCACACCAGTCTGACGGTGGCCACAGCGGTGGGCTGGGGCAGACATCAGGTCTGACTGTGGCCCCTCCCACCAACGCAAGTTATTCAAGACAGCACAGTGGAAGTGCCCCCCAGTCCTGCACCACTCCAGGGACTATCCAAAATGACCAAACGGAAGAATTCCCCTCAAAAGAATCTCCAAGAAATAACAACAGCTAACGAACTGATCAAAAACGATTTAAACAATATAACAGAAAGCAAATTTAGAAAATAGTCACAAAATTAATTGCTGGGTTTGAAAACAGTATACAGGACAGCAGAGAAGCTATTGCCACAGAGATCAAGGGACCAAGGAACAGCCAGGAGGAGCTAAAAAATGCTATAAATGAGCTGCAAAATAAAATGGAGATGACCACAGCTCAGATTGAAGAGGCAGAGGAGAGAATAGGTGAACTTGAAGATAAAATTATGGAAAAAGAGGAAGCTGAGAAAAAGAGAGAAAAAAATCCAGGAGTATGAGGGGAAAATTAGAAAACTAAGTGATGCACTAAAGAGAAATAATCTACACATAATTGGTATTCCAGAGGAAGAACAGAGAGGGAAAGGTGCTGAAGGTGTACTTGAAGAAATCATAGCTGAGAACTTCCCTGATTTGGGGAAGGAAAAAGACATTGAAATCCAAGAGGCACAGAGAACTCCCTTCAGATGTAACTTGAATCGATCTTCTGCACGACATATCATAGTGAAACTGGCAAGATACAAGGATAAAGAGAAAATTCTGGAAGCAGCTAGGGATAAACGTGCTCTAACATATAGAAGGAGACCGATAAGACTCATGACGGATCTCTCTACTGAAACTTGGCAGGCCAGAAAGGAATGGCAGGAAATCTTCAATGTGATGAACAGAAAAAAATATGCAGCTGAGAAACCTTTATCCAGCAAATCTGTCATTTAGAATAGGAGAGATAAAGGTCTTCCCAAACAAACAAAAACTGAAGGAATTCATCACCACTAATCAGCCCTACAAGAGATCCTAAGGGGAGTCCTGTGAGACAAAGTACCAGAGACATCGCTACAAGCATGAAACCTACAGACATCACAATGACTCTAAACTCATATCTTTCTATAATAACACTGAATGTAAATGGACTAAATGTGCCAACCAAAAGACATAGCGTATCAGAATGGATAAAAAAAACAAGACCCATCTATTTGCTGTCTACAAGAGACTCATTTTAGACCTGAGGACACCTTCAGATTGAATGTGAGGGGATGGAGAATTATCTGTCATGCTAGTGGAAGTAAAAAACGAGCTGGAGTAGCCATACTTCTATCAGACAAACTAGACTTTAAATTAAAGGCTGTAACAAGAAATGAAGAAGGGCATTATATAATAATTACAGGGTCTATCCAATAGGAAGAGATAACAATTATAAATGTCTATGTGCCGAATACGGGAGCCCCCAAATATATAAAACAATTACTCACAAACATAAGCAACCTTATTGACAAGAATGTGGTAATTCAGAGGACTTTAACACCCCAATTACAACAATGGATAGATTATCTAGACTCATGGTCAATAAAGAAACAAGGGCCCTGAATGATACATTGGGTCAGATGGACTTGACAGATATATTTAGAACTCTGCATCCCAAAGCAACAGAATATACTTTCTTCTTGAGTGCACATGGAACATTCTCCAAGATAGATCACATACTGGGCCACAAAACAGCCCTTCATAAGTATACAAGAATTGAGATCATACCATGCATACTTTCAGACCACTATGAATCTTGAAATCAACTACAGGAAAAAGTCTGGAAAACCTCCAAAAGTATAGAGGTTAAAGAACACCCTACTAAAGAATGAATGGGTCAACCAGGCAATTAGAGAAGAAATTAAAAAATATATGGAAACAAACGAAAATGAAAATACAACAATCCAAACGCTTTGGGATGCAGTGAAGGCAGTCCTGAGAGGGAAATACATTGAAATCCAGACCTATCTCAAGGAACAAGAAAAATCCCAAATACAATTTCTAACAGCACACCTAAAGGAAATAGAAACAGAGCAGCAAAGACACCCCAAACCCAGCAGAAGAAGAGAAATAATAAAGATCAGAGCAGAAATAAACAATATAGAATCTAAAAAAACTGTAGAGCAGATCAACGAAACCAAGAGTTGGTTTTTTGAAAAAATAAACAAAATTGATAAACCTCTAGCCAGGCTTCTCAAAAAGAAAAGAGAGATGACCCAAATAGATAAAATCATGAATGAAAATGGAATTATTACAATCAATCCCTCAGAGATACAAGCAATTATCAGGGAATACTATGAAAAACTATATGCCAAAAAACTGGACAACTTGGAAGAAATGGACAAATTCCTAAACACCCACACTCTTCCAAAACTCAATCAGGAAGAAATAGAAAGCTTGAACAGACCCATAACCAGCAAAGAAATTTAATCAGTTATCAAAAATCTCCCAACAAATAAGAGTCCAGGACCAGATGGCTTCCCAGAGGAGTTCTACCAAACGTTTAAAGCAGAGATAATACCTATCCTTCTCAAGCTATTCCAAAAAATAGAAAGGGAAGGAAAACTTCCAGACTCAATCTATGAAGCCAGTATTACTTTGATTCCTAAACCAGAGACCCAGTAAAAAAAGAGAACTACAGGCCAATATCCCTGATGAATATGGATGCAAAAATTCTCAATAAGATACTAGCAAATTGAATTCAACAGCATATAAAAAGAATTATTCACCATGATCAAGTGGGATTCATTCCTGGGATGCAGAGTTGGTTCAACATTCGCAAATCAATCAACATGATACAACACATTAATAAAAGAAAAGATAAGAACCATATGATCCTGTCAATTGATGCAGAAAAGGCATGTGACAAAATTCAGCATCCTTTCTTAATAAAAACCCTCGAGAAAGTCGGGATAGAAGGAATATAATTACACATCATAAAAGCCATTTATGAAAAGCCCACAGCTAACATCATCCTCAATGGGGAAAAACTGAGAGCTTTTTCCCTGAGATCAGGAACACGACAGGGATTTCCACTCTCACTGCTGTTGTTTAACATAGTGTTGGAAGTGCTAGCATCAGCAATCAGACAACAAAAGGAAATGAAAGGCATCAAAATTGGCAAAGATGAAGTCAAGCTTTCACTTTTTGCAGATGACATGATATTATACATGGAAAATCCAATAGACTGCACCAAAAGTCTGCTAGAACCGATACATGAATTCAGCAAAGTTGCAGGATATAAAATCAATGTACAGAAATCAGTTGCATTCTTATACACTAATAATGAAGCAACAGAAAGACAAATAAAGAAACTGATCCCATTCACAAGTGCACCAAAAAGCATAAAATACCTAGGAATAAACCTAACCAAAGATGTAAAAGATCTGTATGCTGAAAACTATAGAAAGCTTTTGAAGGAAATTGAAGAAGATATAAAGAAATGGAAAAACATTCTGTGCTCATGGGTTGGAAGAATAAATATTGTCAAAATGTCAATACTACCCAAAGCTATCTACACATTCAATGCAATCCCAATCAAAATTGCACCAGCATTCTTCTCGAAGCTAGAACAAGCAATCCTAAAATTCATATGGAACCACAAAAGGCCCCGAATAGCCAAAGTAATTTTGAAGAAGACCAAAGCAGGAGGCATCACAATCCCAGACTTTAGCCTCTACTACAAAGCTGTAATCATCAAGACAGCATGGTATTGGCACAAAAACAGACACATAGACCAATGGAATAGAATAGAAACCCCAGAACTAGACCCACAAAAGTATGGCCAACTAATCTTTGACAAAGCAGGAAAGAATATCCAATGGAAAAAAGACAGCCTCTTTAACAAATGGTGCTGGGAGAACTGGACAGCAACATGCAGAAGGTTGAAACTAGACCACTTTCTCACACCATTCACAAAAATAAACTCAAATTGGATGAAGACCTGAATGTGATACAGGAAACCATCAAAACCCTAGAGGAGAAAATAGGAAAAGACCTCTCTGACCTCAGCCGCAGCAATTTCTTACTTGACACATCCCCAAAGGCAAGGGAATTAAAAGCAAAAATGAACTATTGGGACCTTATGAAGATAAAAAGCTTCTGCACAGCAAAGGAAACAACCAACAAAACTAAAAGGCAACCAACGGAAAGGGAAAAGATATTTGTAAATGACATATCAGACAAAGGGTTAGTATCCAAAATCTATAAAGAGCTCACCAAACTCCACACCCGAAAAACAAATAACCCAGTGAAGAAATGGGCAGAAAACATGAATAGACACTTCTCTAAAGAAGACATCCGGATGGCCAACAGGCACATGAAAAGATGCTCAATGTCGCTCCTCATCAGGGAAATACAAATCAAAACCACACTCAGATATCACCTCACGCCAGTCAGTGGCCAAAATGAACAAAGCAGGAGACTATAGATGCTGGAGAGGATGTGGGGAAATGGGAACCCTCTTGCACTGTTGGTGGGAATACAAACTGGTGCAGCCGCTCTGGAAAACAGTGTGGAGGTTCCTCAAAAAATTAAAAATATATCTACCCTATGACCCAGCAATAGCACTACTAAAAATGTACCCAAGGGATGCAGGAGTGCTGATGCATAGGGGCACTTATACCCCAATGTTTATAAGAGCACTCTCAACAATAGCCAAATTATGGAAAGAGCCTAAATGTCCATCAACTGATTAATGGATAAAGAAATTGTGGTTTATATACACAATGGAGTACAATGAGAAAGAATGAAATATGGCCCTAGTAGCAACGTGGATGGAACTGGAGAGGGTTATGCTAAGTGAAATAAGCCATACAGAGAAAGACAGATACCATATGTGTTCACTCTCATGTGGATCCTGAGAAACTTAACAGGAACCCACGGGGGAGGGGAAGAAAAAAAAAAGAGGTTAGAGTGGGAGAGAGCCAAAGCATAAGAGGCTCTTAAAAACTGAGAACAAACTGAGGGTTGATGGGGGGTTGGAGGGAGGAGAGGGTGGGTGATGGGTATTGAGGAAGGCACCTTTTGGGATGAGCACTGGGCGTTGTATGGAAACTAATTTGACAATAAATTTCATATATTTAAAAAACAAAAAAACAAACAAAAAAAGACATTGAAAAAGGGCCTAGAACAAAAAAAAAAAAGAAAAAAAAAAAGGTCAGAATAATCCTATGGCATTTTCCTACGTGAACAACTTGTTTTTATTACTGGAATGTATGCTTAGAAAACTAATCATCAAATTGTCTGAACAAGTCACGTGATCATATTAATAGATGCAGAAAAGCACTGAACAAAATTAAATGCGAAATGTCAATGTCAAAATTCTCAACTGAGTTGAGAAAGAAGGAAATTTTCTTCATCTGATAACGAACATGTATGTAAAACCTATTGTTAATGCCATATGTGATGGTGAAATATTAAATGCTTTCTCCAAAATATCAGAAAGTAACAAAGGAAGTCACATCCCAATAATTCAACTTTCCACTGGATATCCTAATCAGTTAAATACACACACAAAAAAATTCATAAACTTTGAAAATATAGACATGAAACTGCCTTTATGTATAGACATCATAATTGATAACATAGAAAATCCTAAGGAATCCATAAAAATGAAAAGGAACTGGTAATTAAATTTAGCAAATATAAAGCCAGAAAAGATAAAAGGACAACATAAAACTCAGTTAATTTATATATAATAGCAACAAGCTATTGGACAAATGAAAATAAATAATTCTATCTGGTATACCACCAAAATATATGATACTTGGGAATACATTTAACAAAAGATATTGAGTATCTCTGCACTAAAGATTAAAAAAAATAATAGAAATTAAGACAAAATATACTACATATATGTACATTTAAGATAGGTAAAATGCTAATTTTCTCTCTCATTTAAACTATAGATCCGATTTAACTCCAATTATAACTATGCTGATTTGATTTTAAAAATTGACGAGTTGCTTCATTAAGAGTAGTAATAAGGACATAGAATAGCCAATTGAAATAAAAAACAAAACAGATTCAGAGGATGTATACTGATCACAAAATTAACTATAAACCCTCCTACATTTCCTGGTGAGAGTGTGAAATAGACACTTTGGACATCTATTTGGCAAGTTATTATAAAATTAAACACACGACCGCCTTATAACCCAGCCATTCCTCTTCCAGTTAACCGAGAATATGTACTCAAAAAGACTTGTACTCAAGTGTTTCTAGCAGGTTGATTACAACAGACTCAACAAGAAACAGGTCAACTGTTCATCAACAGCAGAATAGGTGAACCTATATTGGGAGGGTAGGTTGTGATGGTTGATTCTGATTTACAAGAAAAATGCACAAGGAAACATTCTGGAAGGATGAGGATTTTTTTTTTTTTTTTTTTTTGTGAGACAGGGAGAGACAGCATGAACAAACAGGGGAGGGTCAGAGAGAGAGGGAGACTCAGAATCTGAAACAGGCTCCAGGCTCTGAGCGGTCAGCACAGAGCCCGATGTGAGGCTCTAACTCACAGACCGTGAGATCATGACCTGAGCCGAAGTCGGCCACTTAACCAACTGAGCCACCCAGGCGCCCTATGGATGGGGATTTTCTATACCTTTATTAGGGTACTGGTTACCTAGATTTATACATCTTTCGAAACTCTGAATGATACAGAAGATCTATGCCTTCCACTGTATATAAATTTTATCTCATTAAAAATAAAATGTGTGTATGTCTGCATGTCTGACACTGTTTTGTGGTATGTATGCAAACCTTAGCAGAATAAAAAAATCCTTTACAGGCACCTAGTTTTACTTCCCCTTTAAACACACACACACACAGACACCATATGCTTTTGTAATTAGGAAAAACTATTCTGTTTTATAAGTGATATTTTGGTAGTGAGTTTTTTTTTTAGTAAATGATACCTGAAAATCTATTAACTATAGAAAGGCAAAAAGGTTTCGTCTTAAGGCAAAATAAATAAACAGTATATTCCTAAATTACACGAATTGGATAAGTTATTGATGTGATTAAAAGAAAAATATTTTAAAACGTAAACATACTAATTTTCTATTGCATAACAATGCTAGTTTCCTACCACTACAAGTAATAAAGTATCATAAACCTAGTGGCTTGAAACAACACACATTGATTATCTCACTTTTTTTTTAATGTTTATTTTTGAAAGAAAGAGAAGAGTGGGAGGGGGTGGGGAGGTAGAGAGAGATACACACACACACAGAATCCGAAGCAGGCTCCAGGCTCTGAGCTGTCAGCACAGAGCCCAATGCGGGGCTCGAACACAAGAACCATGAGATCATGACCTGACCTGAAGTCGAGTGTTTAACCCACAGAGCCAGCCAGGCACCCCTCTCACATTTCTTTAGATTATAAATCCAACACAGGTTTTACTAGGCTAACATCAAGGTGTTGGCAGGGCTGTTCCTTCTGTAGGCTCTGTGGCAGAATCTGGTTCCTTGCTTTGTCCAGCTTCGACAGGCCACTTGTTCTTTGACTCACGGTCCTGTTCCGTTGTCTTAAAAACAAATGAGCAATTGAGTCCTTCTCATGCTGTGTCACACTCACTGAATCTTTTGACTCCCTCATTCACTTTTGGGATCCTTGTGACGACACTGGAGTCACCTGAAAAATCTAGGCTTGTCTCCCTAAAGTCAGATAACTAGCAACCTTAATTCTATCAACCACCTTAACTCCTCATTGGCACCTGAAGTAATATCTTCACAGGTTGCAGAGATTAGGGTGTAGATATCTTTCTTTGGCGGGGAGGAGTTTCATTATTCTGCTTACTATTAACACCCACATTCGTGTATAAAGTGGGAAATATTTACTTGTCAAAAGTTCACAAGTATTAGGACGAAGATCGATGAGTCGCCAAAGCAGTAATTAGTAAAGGTTTACCTTTCACACACCAAAAAGGCAGTATATAGACCTGGAACAGTCACCCCACAGCACGGAATGAGGCTCAGTAGTATATTGTTATAAGGCTGGTTATGAAAAAGCAGTGACTGTTTATTCTTCACAGTGTTTGCTTATAATATTGGAATTTCCTTAAATGATAGGGATTGGTCAGTGGTTACCTCAGATCAACCTTGGGAAACAGTTCAGGTTTTGCTTATGATTTCCAGAGGCAGAAGCAAGAAATGATTCAGGTGAGGTTAGCCTTGCAAAACAAGCTAAATTAAGCTTGGTTTAGATGACTAAACTGGTTTTGTCTGCTCAGGGGATTTCCAAGGCTGGTCTGCTTTTTATTTCGAGGTAGTCTACAATTACTTTCCTTACTAGGTTTGTTTTACAGCAGGATAAAAATCCCATCTGTGAAATTCTTAGCTCTTATGTTCTGTTCCAACATGTGGCTTGCCTGTTAACTAGATACTTTTATCGCACATTTATATATGTCATATATAAATATTTATAAAACTTGTGTTATGCATACATATTTATGTATTTATATATCTATAATATATGTAAATGTAGGATACATCGAAAAAGAGATTTTATATATATCTACTTATAAACTTGTAATTTTATTGTGATCTACAAACTGTTTTATAATCTTGTTTTATTTTAACTTGAGAGAAATATATATTCCTAGAACCTAAATTCAGCATTAAATTTATTTAGACTATAGAAATTGTTGTTCTGAAATGCTAGGCATAACCTGTCAGATACTAAATAAAAGGAATCATATTGTAATGAAATTCAAATTTTCCTTAACAGACAAGACTCATGTGACACAGTATGCACTATTCTGTCAATTGAAGCATTACAATACTTCAAAACACAAGTTTAGCCTGATATGCTAAGTTGATATCATCACCAGATGATATTTATAACATGACATTTTATTATAGAGATTGCTTCCCAATCTCTATAGAGATTGGCAGTCTGAAACATCCCAGAGAAAAATTGAACAAATCTTTGGCTGTTATCAAATGATAACTAATTTTAATATTCAGTAACTTATTAGAAACTTGAAATAGCATAATTTATTATTGGCTGTAATCATTGGGAAAGAAACTTTACAGCAAGCTAAGTCCGAAGATAGCAGGATTACAGTGAACTAATGCTTTTTTATTCCTTTTTCTTCTCTCGGTTCAAATGATTATAGTCCTGGCATGTAGTTTATCCTTGATGGATGAGAGGAGACAGTAAAAGAGGGGATGAACTAATAACAGTAAAGTCAGTATTGAATCAGAAATATACTGAGATTCTGAGAGAAATCAAGATATGTGCTTCAATCAGAGTTTGTCACTACTGAGATATGTTGGTTGATGAGCTGTCAATGAACCAAGAGAAAAAGGTTTTATAAGAAGCAACTAGACTTGCAGAAAAAACAACAGTTTAATACCCAAAGGACTCTGTATAAATAGGACTTATAAAGTAACAGTGACAATAAAGTTTGTAGATCAAAAGGGATAGAGTTTAACTTAATGCAAAATAAAACAGCTTCTATATTTTCCACTAGTATCTTTAAGTTCTTTATAATGACATTTAAATATGATAATGATTATCAGCTTTTTCTCTAAGAGGCATTACGTGCAAAGCACAATAAACTATAGTAGGTAATTTTACGCTCAAGCCAATCCATTTTATTTATTTATTTTTTTAAATTTTAATGTTTTATTTACTTTTGAGAGACAGAGAGAGACAGAGTGTGAGTGGAGGAGGGGCAGAGAGAGAGGAAAACACAGAATCCGAAGCAGGCTCCAGGCTCTGAACTGTCAGCACAGAGCCCAACAAGGGGCTCAAACTCACGAACCGTGAGATCATGACCTGAGCTGAAGTTGGATGCTTAACCGACTGAGCCACCCAGGCACCCCCAAACCAGCCCATTTTAATGTCATTAGTATAAATGTTTTCTATGGTCAGTTTAAATCAAGTGTGTATTTTATCCACAGTCATGAATAAGTGAAATCCACATACTTTCTGTGGGATTTAACTCACTTAAAAGTTCTGAACATCATATCCGATGAAACTTTTACTCAGAAGCTAAACATGGCTTTGGTTAAATGCTTTTTTTTTTAACTTTATGAATAGAAAAATGGATTATTACTCATCTTCCCACAAAACAGAGAAACTAGATCATCCACATGACATTAATCAACCCTATTAATTCCTGGTGCTTCTCCAAAAGTTTCTATTATTGTCTAGTTCACTAAAATTTATGATGGATTCTGAGGTCTTGTGTCTTTAATCAGGACTATAATTACCTGTATGTATCCCCTTTTCTGAATATTCTCAAGAAATTGATATGTGATATGATTTACTTGTTAATCTGTGTATCCACAAGAAAGATGGATTATTAAAAAGCCATCTACACTTGAGATTTTTTGGTTTGGGAGACTTTCCCTTCAAGAAAACTGGTAATTTTTGTTTCATGGAGTAATATGTCTTGGATTATTCATGTTTATCCATAGGCCACACTCTTCCCAAATCCGTACTGCTGGATATTCTCTAAGACTGGTTCACCAAATCTCAGAAACAGAAATTTTCTGTTCATTTTAGTGCTAGGCCTTGCTCACAGTCTTAAAGCTGCACATTTGTTCTGGTGGCTCCAGCAGAGTAATTAATATTTTGGTGTAAAATGGGAGAGGGTAGCCATAGGAATGTGTTAAATCTCCCACATTTCCAAAATTGTTGGCTAGTCAGGACTGTATAATACAATGGGTGTTTTCCACTTGTTCCAATAGTAGTTACTTAAGATATAAAGAGGGTCATCTATTCAAAATAGATTTTTTTTTGCATTGTTTTCCTCTGACATCAGTAAAATGTGTTAATAGATGACACTTAAAATTTCAAAATATATATGACATTAAAAAGGCAATCTTTCCATAAGAAGTTATATATATATATATATATAAAATATAGAATATATTATATATAATTCTATTATAATATTCTATATAATATATTCTATTTACATAATATATAGATTTTAAGTTGTATTTTACATATAATAATATATTTAAGTTATATTAAATACATTAATTAATATATTATTATATTATGTAACATATATATAAAATAAAACCTAAAATCAATTTATTAAATCATGGCATTGGTGCCCAAGGATAACTTTCTCCTATTTAGTACATCAAGTAAAAGTACACAGAATTCTGAGTAGAGTCATTGAGTAAATCAAAACATGTAATTCATGTATGTAGTAGATTTTCACGTAAATTTCATTGTGCCCCTAATATATAGTGGAAAGGAAATCGAATTTGGTGTCAGATATAACTGGGTTTCATTCACAGTCCCTCCATTTATTAGATCTTTAGAATATTTAAAGTGTTTAAATGTATGGAGGGTCAAAACATGTCAGGAGTGAGTTTTAGTAACTAGAGACTAATTTCATTAGATGAAATATACTCTGTTCTGGATAGTAAAGCTGAATTAGATGTCTGGTCCAGCCTTACAATTTGGTCTATTTGTTCATTAGACAGATAGTATAGACTGGTCAACATGCTAAACATTTGAGATAAAGTAATGGGATTTGAAAGTCTCTGCTCTTGTAGAGTTTATAATCAATTTGATAAGAATGGAGTTTAAAAAATATATATATAGTTTTGATCTGGATAGTTTTTATTGACTGGAGACATGTTCCATTTCTTCCTATACCTTCTGTATTCAATTCAAAATTTCAGTGTTGTTGTTTTTTTTTTTATCTCTGATGAGTCAAAACAGAATTTTTAGCCTAATTTTAGCCTAATGCATAATTTTTAGCCTAATTTAGCCTAGTGCATAATTTTTAGCATTATCTTTGGCATGGTATATGAAAATGCTGCAATGTAAAAAAAGGTTTGCAGGCGGGAAGTGGCTTTGAAATATCTATTTGGTCCCTCCTCTAATGCTGCTCAAAAAATAAAATAAGAATGGAACACTTGAAATACATAGTTTATCCTAATCTTCATCACATTGTTGACATAAATTTTTTTAAAAAAACGACTTTATACAGGGATGGATAACAATGGTAAAGTTGCTTAGTGTAGTCCAGTGGTTCAGTTTATTTATCTGTGAAATAATGTATAATAATAAACAATAAATCATAAGAGATTGTCTTATATTTAAAGGAAAAAAAAAACCAAGTACAATAGCTGACAGTATACATGGCATTTAGTTCATATAACTATTATTATGTGCTCAATAACTTATTTTTTTCTCCTTCTCTCTTCCCACTCTCAGTTGGCAACAATTTATTAACTGCTATGTATTTGGTCCTATGTAAGCATAAGAAAAGTAGCCCAAAGACTACTGAGTAGACTGACAGATTAAAAGTAAATTATTAGAAAAGTAAGTGACAGGAAAAAAAAAAAATAAAGAGTTGTGGCAGTCTGGAATTTCTACCAAGAACAGAAATCTCCCATATAGCCTTTTAAAAAATATTTATTTATTTATTTTGAGAGAGAGAGGGCACATGTGTTAGCAGGGGAGGCACAAAGAGAGAAGGAGAGGGAGAGGGAGAGGGAGAGGGAGAGGGAGAGGGAGAGGGAGAGGGAGAGAGAGAGAGAGAGAGAGAGAGAGAGAGAGAATACCAAGCAGGCTCCATGCTCAATGCAGAGCCCCATGCAGGGATTGATCTCATGACCATGAGATCATGACCTGTGCCGAAACCAAGAGTCAGAAGCTTAACCAACTGAGCCACCCAGGTGACCCTCCTATATGGCCTTTTTAAAGTATAAAGTTAAATTCTAGGACATTGCAAACTAGACCATAGAAAGATATTTGAGATTATAATTTTTTTTTTTTCTGGAAAATAGTACACTTTTACTAGTATTTTTATGCCTTATTCCCTTCTTCAGTAGATCAAAGAAGAAGAATTGGAAGCAAAAAATGACAGGAAATGCATAATCTCTCTTTTGCTTATTCCTTCTCTCTCACCCTTAACGCAAATATTATCACATGTCTAATTGAAGATGCATGCCAAATTCACATTCTCCTTAAATATTTTTGGGCATACAGATTATGTTTTCCAGTCTTCCCTTGCTGTTATGTGTGCTTGTGATACTGAATTCTAACCAATGATATGTGGTATGGAATGAATGTTGTATCCCCCAAAATTTACATTTGAAACCTAATCCACAATGTGATGGTATCTGGAGGTCAGAGACATTGGAAGGAGGTAGGCCATGAGGGTAGAGCCTTTATGAATATGATTAGCGTCCTCATAAAAGAGATCCCAAAGAGTTCCTACAACTTGTTCCATCACATGAGAATACAGCATCAAGATGGCCATCTGTGAACCAGGAAGTAGACCCCCACTAGACACTGAATCTGCAGGTGCCATAGTCTTGGACTTCCTGGAGTTTAGAATTGTGAGAAATAAATGTTTATTTGTAAGCCATCCAGTCTGTTATTCTGTTACAGAGCCCAAACAAAGATGATATGCTAATGGAAGTACAGTGTGCCTCTTTCAGATGTGTTTCTCTAATAGATACTATTACTGCAATACTTACCAGCTAAAAATAATCACTTTATTTTTCTCAAATTTGGCGGACGCTTAGGAATTTGAGAAGAGATTGATTTGGCTGTTCTTGAATAGAGTCTTCCCTGAAATTGCAATCATTTGAAGACTAGCCTGGGCTAGATGTCTTAGATCATTCACATGGCTAGTTGTTGATGCTGGCTGTCAACTAGAAGCTCATTTGAGAATAGTGCCTGGAACGTGTGTATGAGCTTCCCCAGTGAGGTAGACTCAGGGTGGCTGGAGTTTTCAAATGACATCTGCCTTCCTCTACTGAAAACATCTCAAGAATACCAGGCAAAAGTAAGGATTTCCTTTTTTGAACTGGCCTCAGAGGTCACAGAGCATCACCTGCACCCCACTGGATTGACTAAATGCCATGTAGATTTAGGGGGGTGGGGAGCACAAACCTCACATTTTGATAATATCCCCCAAAATTTGGGGATATTGTTATAAACTTCCACACTTCTCCTTTTTCCTCTTCCTTTGGGTCTTCTGCATATTGTCCAGGAGGACACTGGAAGTCATAAGTAGAAGTTTGAAAATTCTTGCTTCAATCCTTGAAGAAAACTATGTGGAAGAGGATTTGCTCACTCCTTCATTCCTATAACATAAGGAAGACTTAAGTTACTTTTACAAGATAGCATGCATGCACATTTTTACCGTGTTTGTTATAGCAGTTAGACTTTTCTAACTAGACACACGTACACGCACACATATTTTTCTTCCTTCCAAGACCTATTCTTTTATTTGTATTATTATTTTTACTCATTTTTTTAATGTTTTATTTTTGAGAGAGAAAGAGACAGCACGAGCAAAGGAGGGGTGGAGAGAGAAGGATACACAAAATCTGAAGCAGACTCCAGGCTCTGAACCATCAGCACAGAGCCCAATGCAGGGCTCAAACCCACAAGCTGTGAGATCATGACCTGAGCCGATGTCAGTAGCTTAACCGACTGAGCCACCCAGGTGACACAATAGTATTCTTTTGTATATCTTTTTTTTTTTTAACGTTTATTTATTTTTGAGACAGAGAGAGACAGAGCATGAACGGGGGAGGGGCAGAGAGAGAGGGAGACACAGAATCGGAAGCAGGCTCCAGGCTCTGAGCCATTAGCCCAGAGCCCAACGCGGGGCTCGAACTCCCGGATCGTGAGATTGTGACCTGAGCCGAAGTCGGACGCTCAACCGACTGAGCCACCCAGGCGCCCCTGTATATCTTTTTCTAATGAAAAAAGTTTTGGGTTGGGTGCCTGGGTGGCTCAGTCAGTTAAGCATCCAACTCTTGATTTTGGCTCCAGTCATGATCTCGCAATTCGTACGTTTAAGCCATGTGTTGGGCTCTACACTGACAGTGTGGAGCCTGCTTGGGATTCTCGCTTGGGATTCTCTCTCTCTTTCTCTCTCTCTCTCCCTCTCTCTCTCCCCCTCTCTTTCAAAAATAAATAAATAAACATTAAAAAAAGTTTTGGGTTTATAAACAACACACACTTTCTGTGAAATTCATATTGAAGGATAGAATAGGACATAATTAAAATGTATTTAAGCAAATGCTATAGCTTTTTCTTAAAATTTAGAGAATGACTAAAATAATTATAATGTTATTGTTACAATATTGATAAATGATAATTAATAAATTCTATATGAGTTTTATTCATTTGATTGCTTTCCCATTTCTGCAGTGACCAGTATTTTGTTGTTTGCTGCAAAATGTAATTAAAGGCACACTATGCTTAAATGACTTAGGAAATATAATACAGTATCTCTATTTAATAGGACAATTTAGAATTAATTTTTGATTCATAATATAATTTTTCCATTTAATTGTTTGGTCTTTTTACTATTTATATTCTTTTTCAAAATGAATTTATATCCCCCTATAATTTTTGTAGAGGATTGAGATAACTCATGTAAAATAACACAGATCTAGAATATAGTCAGATTCAATAATTATAATTTTTATTAAAGTTCAACATCATTTAATATTTACTGAGAACCTACATTTTCCAGGCATATCTCACCTACATATACACATTAATCCACACAGCAGCTTATAAGTTAAAAAGGCATTTTAATTATAACTAAGCAATAAATACACTGAAATTCAGGGAATATAAATCACTTTGAAAACCAATAGAAGCATGATTGAAATAATTTTCTGCATAAAATTCTTGTTTATTTGTTCATATTAGATCTCCTCCCATTTTATCAGTTGAAATATACTCTTTTTCAAAGGCCTTTGAAACAATGAAGTCATCTCCTTATCCCACAGCAGTGATTCCTTTTTTGTGAACTGTTCATACAATAACTTATGATACCTATCATTCTTTATGTAACATTCCATTCATGTGTATGTGTTCTGTACCAGTTTGTAGCCACTCTGAGGTCATAAACTGTGCTTTATTCTTATTATGTTGGCTATAATTATTGTTAGCATATATGTTTCATATACTAAGTGATCAGTGTACATTTATTACTTAGATTTCTAAAATATGAAGTCACTTTCTGAAAGGAAAAAGCTATTGAGGAGAATTATTTCTTAGGAAGTTCTAAGATAATGAAAGGAACACTAAATTAATGACTTCTTTACCTTCTTAGGCAAATTCACTGTAATTATTTTTGTTGTGAATATCTGCATGAAAATTTGGAGAGTCTTGTAATAAAACTTAATTTAAAATGACTAATTATAATCATTAAATTCTTAATTGTTTGCTGTGTAACATTGATAACACTTTGTTGTGTGTTATGTATAAATGAAAATGTTTGCAAATAAATGTAACCACAGGGACTACTCTATTCGGCTAAAAATATCCACAAGGATGTATCAGGGACGGCATATCATGAAGCACACGATACTTCCCAGGGGCCTCTTGAGGATTCTGAATTATAATCAATTTTTCACTGGAAGCTGCCAAGAAACCCAAGTGTCTTCCTACTCCCCCAACTCCCCAGTTCCATCTTTCTCCCACATTTAGTCCCTCATGCCCAAGCACCTGCCGACCTGATTAAGCTGGTCACTACTTCTCTTGATAAAGTTAAGCCAGTCCATCTAATGGCAGATAATACTGTCTTTGTGGGAAGTGAATTTCTTCCCTTTCTTTCCTATGTAAGCGGGTAAACTCTAAGATTGAAACCTGAATGTGTTGGTCTTAATCTTCTTACTTCTCTTATCAACTTTTTTATTATTCTTTCCTTATTAAATGAAAAGTCTCAATTTCTGAAGGTTTACTTGGCTATGAGGGAAAGAGTATAGATTAAGAGGCTGTAAGGAATGGTTCACTTGGTTCAAAGCTAATTGCCGCATGACTGCATTTTGCAATTCAAATAAAGTTTAACAATGGAAATAAGTGAATAACATAGATGCCAGCATAAACCTATAGCTGATTAAAAAACAAAGAAATGAATTAGGCAGGAAGCTCATTCTAAATAAAAGTAAAATTGAGTATGCTTTCATCTGATAGCGGATAATTTGCTCTGTTTGTTGAACACACTGCGGCTATACAAGTATTTTACACATACTACTCTATTAAACTGAATCAATGTGAAATTATGATATGTATATTAACCAACAGTCTTCTTAAAACTGTGCTTTTATTGTAAAATAGTTATATCATTTCCCTCTGTTTTCTATTTTTCTTAATAGAAACAAAAAGGACAAATTTTTCCTGTTAATTCTTGGTTCAGTTATAGCTAGTAGGAGAAAGAACCCCTGAGTAAGTTTGATATTAAGTGTATATACTTATACTTATACATGTATATATATGCATGTATTCACAAGGTAAGCCTTTTCTACTCATTAAATTATAAGTACATTCAATAATAACATTTCTTTTAGGAAAACTATCAAATTGATATAGATTCCTTCCTATGAGGAGTAAATACATAATTTCAGAAGTTTTCTTGATATACTGGCATATAGAGGAACGAGTTCAGGGAACCATAAAAAAAAAAAAGTTAAGAAAAAGTAGGAGGAAAGCACTAACTTCTGACATTATATAGAGCAAATACACCTACTATAAGGTGTCACCTTCAAATATTACAGCGAGAACAACTACATTTCTGTCAAAACATTAAAGCAATTTAGTCTTTTCTACTTGGGTTTGCTCTTCCCAAAATAGATTCTGAAGGCAATGTAATAGAAACTATAAGAGCTTCACCATTATTTAGGAATCAGAAAACTGACATAAGACAAATGATTATCATTAAAATACTTCCAGTAGATATTATTTAAGATGATGATATAAAGGAGTTCCTTTAATCACAGATTTGGACCTTGGAGATCATTTCCCACCAGCAGAACCATTCATTGAAAATGGAGAGTTTATTCTCTGCCGTGATACTCCCGCCTTTAGCCCCCTGCACTGCTGCAAACCGGGCAGTAATCAAGGAAGGGAACCATATGGTGGAAATGTCAGTAGGGTTTAAAAAAATGAATCTATTCTAAGATCAATCTATTTCCCTCACCACTCTATATGTGTATTTATATATTCTGTCATTTACTTTTTAATTAATGTAATCAAAAGAAACATTAGGGGTGCCTGGGTGGCTCAGTTGGTTAAGTGGCTGACTCTTGATTTCGGCTCAGGTCATGATCTCAGGATTCATGAGTTCAAGCCCCACATCAAGCTCTGCGCTGACAGCACGAAGTCTGCTTGGTATTCTCTCTCTCTCCTTCTCTCTCTGTCCCCCGACCCCGCTTGTGTTCTCTCTCTCAAATAAATAAATAAATAAATAAATAAATAAATAAATAATAAACATTAAAAAAAAAGAGAAACATTAAATATACTTATTCTGTGCTGAAAACCATTACAGACACTGAGGAATCAAAGATGGGAAAGAACCACTTTTGGGTCTTTACAAAATGCTTTCCAAAATGTGGGCCATGAGAAACAGCTAGTCTCTTTAGGCCTCTAAAGTGGCTCACAGGCAGCTTGGCTTAAGAGGAAAGATAAGTAAAGACAATTGTTTTATAAACTTGATATGTTAGATTTATCTCAAGCATGTTTATGCTTTTAAAGGTGAAACATATGCTACAAAAATTGAATGTATCAGTTGACATTTCATCAACAAGATACAGTTCATCTCAACCAATGTATTTTCATAGCATTTGCATACTATAGTTCATATCTTTTTTAAAATTACCATTGCTCATGTGTGCTATTGTGTTGCTCTAGGTTCTCACTTCACAAAATATTTAAATCACTCCAAAGTTGTTCAATTAAATGTAAAAACACATATATTCATTTCACAGTTATTCAGTCTTCTAAATACTTATAAATACTCAGTATTCTAAATACTGCAATTTAGAAGTTTCAGAAAATAAAATTAATGGAGAACTTACTGTGTACCCAAGGGTGAATATCCAACAGTAAACAAAATAAAGTTTCCAAATTATTGAACCTTTTATTTTAGTTGGAAGAAACACAATAAGTAGTTAAATAAGTGAATACATAATGTTTTACATAGTAATTACTAGAGAGAAATATAAAGTAAGGAGAAAGGATAGTCAGCAATAGAGGTGGATTCTTTTTAATGCGGTTTTTGGGGCACCTAGGTGACTTAGTTAAGTGCCAAACTCTTGATTCAGCTCAAATCACGATCTCACTTTTTTTTTTTTTTTTTTTTTTTTTTTATGGTTTGTGATATCCAGCCCTGCTTGGGGCTCTGCTCTGACAGCACAGAGCCTGCTTGGGATTCTCTCTCTCCCTGGGCCCCTCCTCTCTCTTTCTCTCTCTCTCAAAACAAACAAACAAACAGACAAACAATAAATATGGTAATTGGGACATCTCTATGGAAAGGTAATACTTAAGAAAAAGGATAAAGAAATGGAGAAGCAAATCAAATGAGTTTCAGGGTAAAAATTATTCAGTGAATGAAAAAGAGTAAGTGAGCCATCCCTGAAAAGAAAGTTGTAACTATAGAATATGAATTTGGATATGCTAGTGAAAAGAAATCATGTAGGCAACTAACAATGAAAAGGACATAAGGAAGAAAAATGTTGAGAAGATGAAAATACGTATTTTAAAAAAAAAATTATTCCATTCAGCCATCATCTCTTGTGTTATGAAATTTTCTCTAATAGCCAACAAAATGTGGAGTCATTTTTCAGATAAAGCTTAGAGTGCCCTTTTAAGGAAGTCAGAGTTTATCCAGAATGCATATAAAATATTCCTTTCCAATATGAAATTGATCAACTTTGCTATAAATTGTTAAACCATAGCATCATCACTGAAGTACAATATGGGAAGTTTCAAAAGTTTGTAAAACTAGTCTTGGCAAATATGTTCAGGGTGAAAAATACAAAGAGCTACTGTGGATATTAGTTTACTGATTAACACAGAAGATGCATACTTCTGTTGTCATCCACGATACGATGAAATGACTATTGCATGTGTGTTCTACTAGATAGTTAACTACAGAGTTAGAAGAAATTACCAATGACTAGATTATAAACTGTTTCTTGACCCTGACAGTTAAATGCCCAATTAATTAACTCTGTTTACCATTGAAACTTCATGTTCTATGGCATTGGATACCTAATTCAGATGAGTTTCAAGCCAGGTTTCTCTTTATCTCTCTCCCTGGACTTCAACCTTACTTTTGTTACATAATCAGGTATTAAGACTGTAGGTAATGGGTTGGAGTGGTCAGTGAGCTGGGTCAGCCTTAACTGTACCACATGAATCTGATGAAGAGAAGTAATTTCCCCCAGCAAATTAATGATGGAATGAATCCAGCCCTAGGCAAAGGAACTGGTGTGTTCTCATTCTACCACTTCAATGCCCAGTGCATATGCAACTATCGGTGTGAATGACTAAATATGGTAGTTATGATAAGTCATCAGTAGGTTATTTGTCCACTCGTTGGTACTTAAAAAAAAAAAAAAAGAACTGCACTTAAAATCTCCAATAATGACATAGAATTTTGGTAGGGGAATAAGCAGTTTCCTGAAAGAGAGTAGATAAAAGCAGTGTAGGACAAAAGGGCAGATAGGAACAGTAGAAGCCTATTGAAATGTCTAATAATGGCTACTGATATGTATTCTGTAAGAACGGTTATCATATTTTATTCACAATTGAGAGAAAATCTCTGTAATAGTTTTTTAAATTTTGAAATCAAATACAATAAAAAATTTAAAAAAATATTCTATCTGATAGTGTGTATTGATTGAAATAATAGGAAATAGTCTTCACTGCTTTCTTGCAAGATGGACCTACATTTACATATAGTTTCTGAAGGAATCCTCTTATTAGATATTGTGGAATAAGAAGAAATCTGTATAAAATATATTTAGAAAAAACTGCGTATTTTACTCACACCCCTCTTTAAAGATTAGCAAAATCTATTCATATGGTTCTGCTAAGTAATACAGAAAAGCAATTTAATTTGCTTACCCGGAATTTCCTAAAATGTATTTGACCAAAATAATCTATTTTCTGGATTAAATTCCTGTGCAACAATGTTCCTTGGCATACAGTTTGGGAAAGACTGTTGTAGGCACTCTTTTGCTTGACTCTAATATAGAACATTTGTTTCATCTGTTTTTCTTAACAGTGTAATTGGAATTTTGAAAGTGAAAGCATTGTTCACTCGTGCCAACTGAATTTGGCAGCTCAGAGAATATTTTCATGATGACTTTTGAAGCTAAGAGCTGAGATTTCTCTTGGTAAAATCCTATTTAATCATAATCTCTTAAAGCTTCAAAAACATCTATGAGAGCCAACGAATAGCCACAGGGATTCCAAAATGAATGCTTTTATGTGTGGGGTCCCATTGGATCCTGTAAACTTTTACCATATTTCCTGCCTCTGGATTTCAGTGCTCATCAGAACCGAGAGAAGGAGAGAGATACACACATATATTTGTAAAATCTGAGATTGTATAAGTGAATTTTCTTTACTCCAATCTATCAGTAGTCTCAACTGCTAAACCTGTAGTTTTAATCCCATATCAAAAGTGAGTACTAGAGGGCATTTCTTCTGAAGCTGTCGAGTAAGAGTACAGACTGGACAGACTGATAAAATGCATTTTAAATGTGAAGCCATAGTTAGGTATTTTATTCATGTCGTTTTTGGGCTTTATCTGTTGTGTGCTGCTTCGCCCAGGTGGTAGGATGTAAACGTGGGACGATGGCATAGGTCGGGTGGATATGTGGGTATTTGAGAAGTATTTCTTCAGCTCAACAAAGAAACTCCATTATTCTGGGGAGTGTTTCAGGAAATCTGGATTTTGAATCCATATGAATTCATACAAAAATATTTATTTACTTCCCTGAAAAATAGTGTGGAAATGAGAAATATTTGTTCCTCAAATACTATCATAGCATGTGAAATGCATGTAATCACAGGAAAAATGTGTTCTTGAGAAAGAATATGCATTAGCCTTCCTCTACATGTCTCCTGCATTACTTCCTTCGGAAACGGCCATTGGAGCTGGTTATCTGAGGTCAGACAGAGCCAAACTTTGTTCTACATTCATTAAGAACGATGGCTCTGGTGTTAATGTCCACATTTGAGTGCTGTTCCAACCTTGTCACTCAGGACAACTGACTTTCACCCTTGGATGCTCTGCTTACATATCAATAAAATGGAGGTAATAACAGAGTGTAGTGTGCGCATGGTTACAACTAAATGGGACACTGGGGAGCCTGGATGGATCAACTGGTTGAGCTTCTGACTCTTGATTTCAGCTCAGGTCACGATCTCACACGGTTTGTGGGTTCGATCCCCATGTTGGGATCTGTTCTGACAGAGTAGAGCCTGCATGGGATTCTCTGTCTCTCTTTTTCTCTACTTGTCTCTCTCTCTCTCCCAAAAATACATAAATAAACATATAAATAAAGCAAATAAATGTAATACTGTATATAAAGATTTTGGAACAGTGCATTCAAAACAGAAGTGCCCAAATTACTGGCAACTATTTTTATTACTAAAATTATCTTTCCCTCTAGCTCCTTTTTATACCTTTAAGCCTTATAAAGCTAAACTTTTAAATGCCTTCAAATTTGTCTGTATACCAGAGCCATCGTAAAGAGCTAAAAAAATATATAGTAAAACAAAAACCAAACCAAAACAGATCCCTGATATCTACCTGCATTCTTCATGAAGCCAAATATTGAAGAGAGGTTCCTTGTTATATGGATTGATATCATACTTTACTTATGAATCTTATACAAGATTCTAAAGTCAAGTTTACACGTTAAATATGTTAATTTGCCAAGTTATTCGCTTATTTCTACTTCCAGACAAATACTTCAGGTCCATTTTTTTCATTGTCATGTGTCTGGCCAGTAGTTTTTCTTTCACAGATATGTTTGTTCCTCTCCCTTTGCTTTACAAAAATCTCACAGAAATTATAGTTTCAAAACCATTTAAACGTATGTGTTACGCACAGCACTTAAACCAACACATGTACCTTCTTTTAGTCAGTCGATTTTTTCCCTCCAAGCCATATGAATATGCACGTTTCCCCATGCTCTCAGTTGAAGCTTACCATCTTCTGCTTCAGATTCTCTGTGAAGTGTGAAGGCTCTCTACTCAGAAGTCTTAACATTATTTCCCATTATTCTTAGATACAAATTTTGGTTTTTTGGCAAAGCAAATCTTTGCTTCCTCTATGCAAGGATTATTTTAGTCATTCTCCAAAACTATAAATACCTTTTTACTCTTTCTAATTAGTTAAATGTATTACCTCTTTAAAATTTTTTTTTTTAATGTTTATTCATTTCTGAGAGAGAGAGAGAGTGTGAATGGGGAGGGGCAGAGAGAGAGAGGGGAAGACCCAGCAGCTGAAGCAGGCTCCAGGCTCTGAGCTGTCAGCCCAGAGCCTGACACGGGGCTTGAATACACGAACCGTGAAATCATGACCTGAGCTGAAGTTGGATGCTTAACCAACTGAGCCACCCAGGTGCCCCTGTATTACCTTTTTAAAATAGGATGGCATACTGCATAGTTTTCTTATTCAGATATGTGGCCTGAAGTATGGTAGAAATGATTTAGAATACTCTGTTCGAGCATGATGAAGAACTTGACTGATTTAATACTGTTGGTGGTGTTGCTGTTAAAGGTTGAGGTATCATGTTCTGTTGGGTAATATTCTGTGTTAATTGTTCACCTGTAATTGTTTAACAGACATTCACTGAAGTGGAAATAACAGTAGTTTGACAAAACTAACCAAGTAAACAGTGATGATAGAATTACTTAAGTGGGATGCAAAGAGAAGTTTCTGAGAGAAGAAACCACATATGAAAAGGCATGACAGAGCATAATATGTTAGAAATAGTACATTTTTTTTTTCTGAAATATGGGACATTGATATCTTTCAGAAGAGTGTGTAAAGAGAATACAAGAGGTTAGAGAGGCCCAAAGTACTGTTTTTGTGCTTGAATAATTAATCCTAATCTAAGAATTCGAGTGCAATATGAGGCACTGGGTGCAGAGATTCTTCTAGAATAACCCTGTAGGTAAATCACTTGCTGCAAGTGAGACAAGAAATGGTGCAGTGGGCCCTGTAACTCTTAATGTACCATTAAGCAGAACGATGGCCATGTTGGAGATTTAGCTAACAGCAAAGACCAAGGATTTGTAATAGCATGCATCAATATCATAATTGAATTTGGTAGGATGACTAGTGGCCCTCAAAAGTATCCAGGTCCTAATCACTGCAACCTTGTAGCAAAAGGAATTTTGTAGATGTGACAAAGTTAAGGATCCTGAGAGGGTGAGATTATTTTGGATTACCTGGTTAGGCTGTAAATGTAATCAAAAGTATCTTTATAAGAGGGAAGCAGCGGGAGTTCTGACTACAGAGACAGTAGGCAGTGTAGGAACTGAAGCAAGATATTATGTTGCTGACTTTGAAGATGGAGAGAGAGGGGCTGTGAGCCAAAGAATACAAGGAATGTAGCTTTAACAACTGGAAAAGGCAGGGATGTGGATCTTCCCATAGAAGCTCTGGAAGGAACATGGCCATGCCAACACCTTGCTTTTGGTCCAGGGAAACTGATTTTGGGTGAGCCTACAAAGTGTGATTGTTTTAAAAAAATTTTTTTTTTTTTTTTACATTTTATTTATTTTTGAGAAACAGAGTGAGACAAAGCATGAGCGGGGGAGGGGCAGAGAGAGAAGGAGACAGAATCTGAAGCAGGCTCCAGGCTCTGAGCAAGCAGTCAGCACAGAGCCTGATGTGGGGCTTGAACCCACAAACTGTGAGATCATGACCTGAGCCGAAGTCGGACGCTCAACTGACTAAGCCACCCAGGCACCCCCAAAGTGTGATTGTTTTTAAGAGAAGTGTGTTATTTTAAGCCATGAAGTTTGTGTTGATGTGTTATAGCAGGCAGAAGAAACAAATACACTGTATTTTTTTTCTTTCAAGAAAGAAAGAAAAAAAAAATGGGATTCACTGAATTCTGATGAAATGAGGTCACCCAATAGAGTGGATCAACAGGAAGCCTACGTTATTAGTGAGAGAACTAAACTGATGACAAAATAAAGTGGCTTATTCAGAACAAGTTGAGAACAGTAGCTGGAGCTATGAAGAGGAGATTCAGAGAAAAAGGAGAGACCAAGGCAATGGAAGATTTAGTGGGTTGAAAAAAGAAGTTAAACCAGTTGAAAGAACTGGAGGAATACAGTTGTGTGGTAATCAAGAATTTGAGAACTCACAATGTGGAGCCCAGTGTGGGGTAATGGAACAGTGTTGGGCCCTCAGATTGAGTCAAGTCAAGGTGCTGAGAGTCGAGTATGCTATTTTTGATTTTCTTATCCTTTTTCCTCTCAACTCACCCTCAGGTAACCTCAAATTAGCAAAAAAAAAAAAAAAAAAAAAAAAAAAAAAAATTGCTCAACTACTAAAAAGTGGAATGTGGTTCCTGTGTGGCTCAGTTGGTTCCTCGTCCAACTCTTGATTTCGGCTCAGGTCAAGATCTCCCGGTTGTGAGACTAAGCCCTGAGTTGGGCTCTGCACTGATAGCATGGAGCCTCCTTGGGATTCTCTCTCTCCCTCTCTCTCTGCCCCTCCCCCTGCTCATGCTCTCTCTCTCTCTTTCAGAATAATAAACATTATTATAAATAATAATAAATAAACATTTAAAAAGTAGAAGTTGTACATTTGATTATTTACTTAATTATTAAATATTATTTAAAAGTATTTGGGATATTATCTATACTTTAACAATGATAGAAAAAGAAAGACTAATAAAAAAAAGAAATTGGGGACGGAGAGTTCCTAAATAAACTGACTGTTTAGAAGTTTTAGTAGTTTTGTGTTATTTCATTTTGTATGTGTACAGTTTGCTGTTAATTAATTGAATTCACTGTATTAGCTTATGTTTTCTTAAAGCTTGAATGTTCTCTCTCTCTCTCTTTCTCTCTCTCTCTCTCTCTCTCTCTCTCTCTCTCTCTCTTCCCTTAAGGCAATAAAGCCAGGGAACATTGGCATCAATTTTATCTTCTTAAAAGTACCAACATATTAAAAGAGGATTGAGAGGAGACTAAGAAGATTTATAAGAGGAGCAAGATTTCTAAAAGTGTAGCAAGAAGCAAACAGTACTAAAATAAGCCCTTTACTAAAAAGAGCCTTCTTATTCTTTCTGGCCTTTTGAGTCTGATTTTTCGTGACTCATCCTAGTGATTACAGCAAGAGTAAATCATTGTACCCTCATATGCACAATTGGATTGTTCTGGGTCAAGAAGTATTCAAATATAATATAGAAACTTCTATGCCCTTCTGTCATAGAGATAGATGTCCTATATCGTGAAATGGTGATTATTTCACATGCTATGAATTTCAAAGTTCTTAGGTAGGCGTTTTCTGGTCACATATGAATCTACTATACTCCAGTTCTCCCTGGAAGATGGCATGCTGTCTACAGAGATTTTTGGATTATTTATAAAATTGTCAATAAGGTATAATAGTAAGATTTAGTAATATTACCCCTGGAAAATTATATAAAATTTCCTCTTTTTTTTTTTTTTTTTCACAAATGAGGCTTATGTTTTATTTTGTAACAGACAGAAATAAACTAATTAAGCCCATTCTTGGATTATCTTTTTATACCTAACTGAAGAAGGAATTAATAATCATTGAAAGTTAGCACTTTTTACAGGAATGTATTTTATAAATAATTCGGTGATTGCTTACCAAAAAAAGACCGTGAAGCAAAGAAAATGTACATTTTTAATGAACATAGCTTTAATCTTTTTACAAAAGTAAATACATTCTATTCAAGTTTTCTAAAAATACTAGAAATATATACAACATTGAAAGTGTTAGTCAATACTTCTGTAGGTTATAACCAATATTAATTATTTTATAACTTTCTGTCTACCTATCTTATCTATTCAGTTATCTCTAACATCAACTTGTCTTACAGTGAATTCTGTCTTGAAACCTGGCTTTTTCATTTACTAGTACATAAGAGAAATGTTTACAGATGTATAGATGCTTCATGACTCTTTAATTTTCCATATTATACATAACCATAATTTTTATAATTTCTGCTGATGAACATTAAGATTCAAAAAGACTTTAAAAAAAATTTTTTTTTAATGTTTATTTATTTTTGAGACAGAGACAGAGTGTGAACAGGGGAGGGGCAGAGAGAGAGGGAGACACAGAATCTGAAACAGGCTCCAGGCTCTGAGCTGTCAGCACAGAGCCCGATGCGGGGCTCGAACCCACGAACTGTGAGATCATGACCTGAGCTGAAGTTGGACGCTTAACCAACTGAGACACCCAGGTGCCCCCAAAAAGACTTTTACTAACATAGACCATGTTTCTATTTTTTTTTTCTCTTGTTCAAGTTCAATCCCTAGAACTTAAATTTGCTTGGAAAAAGAAAGCAATGTCTTCACTCTATACTCTTGTTTCACTGTACTTTTCTGTGTGTGGAAATCATAGTTATTTTCCACTGAATTTTTTCTGCTTTTGAAAGGGAGTGATAAAGAATATTTGACATCACTAGCGTATAGAAAGAAACATCTTGCATTCCAAACTCTAATTGACTTTACTATTAAATCAAATAAGATTTAAAAAAATTTAGAGTATGTGTATGATCTAATTTCAAAGTTTTATTTTTCTTAGCACACTTACAATATAATTTTGAAGCTTTTTATTTTGGGAGCCACTTAAATGTTGAATTACGTTGGTGAAACAACTTCCTGGGCCCAAGATTCTTGCCCAGGGTGGCATGTCGGCAAACCTAAATTCAGATAGTTCTCATAAACACCGTGCATTCAGACAACGAGTCCTCAAATGCCAAACCAAGTCAGGGCTTTCTCATGACAAAGTTGATTATACGACCCCAGCCAATCACATATTTTCCATTTGTTTCTCTTCCTTGTTTTTTATTCTTTATTCTATAGAAGTTTTTTTGCCTTCTGCCCCATTCTGCAGCTGTCCCAGAGGAGACTGTATACTTCATAAAGTGTTAAAGTTTGTTTGTATCACCTAAATTGTGCTTTTTGTTGTTTTTTTTTTTTTAAAGAATATTCATTTGTATCAATGTGACCACAGACCTGTTGGTTGGACATAACTGAAGTCATAGACAGCTTTAGTGTAATTCAAATTCTCATTTACTCTAACGTGCTGCTTGCTTTCAAAATACAGGGACACATAGATTTTGGAGCTTCATTTGACTTAATAAGGGTCCCTTGATCCCTATATACTATGTATTTTATGATCTCTTTGAACAGTATAATATGCATGGCTAAACAATATTTGTGTGTGTGTGTTTGTGTGTGTGTGTGTGTGTGTACACACACACAAGTGGATATAAGTGTATTAAAGTTACACGTTTATAGGATATAATTTAAAAAGGTTCAGAGGGAGTTTTTTTAATTAAGTAGAATTATGGAATATACATATAATAATTATATACTCAATTATAAGTCTTGATATAACTCAAAAGGGAAGAAACTACAATAATTTTATTTTCCTATAAGAAGTAGGTAGGTGGGCACCAAGGTGACTCAGCCAGTTAAGTGACTGATTCTTGATTTCAGCTCAGGTCATGATCTGCCATTTTATGAGTTCTAGCCCCTAGACAGGCTCCACTCTAATAGCAGGGAGACTACTTGATATTCTTTCTCTCCGGCTCTCTCTGCCCTTCCCCTCCTCAAAATAAATAAATAAACTTTACTTAAAACAAAAAAGAACACTGTTCATAAATTCTTCTTTGCTTACAGTTATATTTACAACTTTGATTAAACTTCATGTCCTTCTTTAAAGGAAAGAAAAGGAGAATCCTTTTGGTGCCTTTCTAAATCACTTAATCCCTGTTTGGTTTTTTGTGGTTGTCTTTCCCTGTTTTCTGACCATGTTTCATTGTACTAAATCTGTCACATAGATTCCAAAGGTGGAGGCTGCCTGTTGACATTTTGTCAATGTATCATCCACCTTGAGCTATTGTTTTATTAATGTTTTCTACCTCATTTCTTTGTTTATTACTGATAGATGAGATACAAATAAAAATGTCAGATGGATGTCTTTGGGATAATGAGAAGGGACAAATCTCAGTAGAAATGATCAAAATAAAAAATTCTAACATATCGTGTATAATATAAATTTGACATCTTTGTGAAAATCCTGATTTTTCTATTACAGCTATTACCTAGGTTTTAGACTTGGTTTACATCTCAATAAAAAATACCAATCACTTTGGGCTTAAGAACTGGAGAATCAAGACCCAAAGGAATTTGAGGGAATAGCCATTTCTTTCTTTTAGAGATCTGGCCAATGTCTCAGGTTAAATCTACCTGTTGAGACAGGTAAGAGGCTTTGTGGATAAGGAGAGACATTGTGAAGTGGAGTACTGGAGGAATCCTAAGTTGCAAAGGAAAAATGGAACCTCCCTGCATGCCTCTACTTAGCAAAATTATGACTTTATACTTTCTTATTTTTTAATTACGACTTTAGTTTGTTGACCATATATTTTCCTATGCAGACATTTATTTTCAATAAATTCTCCACAGTACCATCCCTAAACAAGGAGAGAGTGCCTGAAATTTTGCTTATACCTTGGTGTCCAAATTCTGCCCGATCCTCCTCTTATGATCCCCTGTCACACCTCTGCCTGTCAGCATCCCACAGCCACCTCTTGTGCTGTTTGCATTTGGGAATAGTCATTAGAGGAGAAGCTGACAGTTTTAGATGGTGTGGATGTTATGATTAAAGTGTAATGGAAGTAAGAAAGGATAAGAGAAATAAATACAAATGTGGTGACATACATAATTATAGGTGATTGGAAAAATTAAATGTTAATAAAAGTTATTATATAGACATTTTTTAAATGTACAAAATATGTAATAATTAATATCTATTGAGAATGTGTCATGACTTGGTTTGATCTTAAGTGCTTTATATGTGTTTACTTATTTAATCTTAACAACAACCTTATGAAATAGACACTATAATATATCCAATACTTCTACAGGTAAGAAAAACTTATGTAAAGATTGTAAGTAATACTAACTGGAATTTAAATAAAAGCTTGACACAAACAAACAAAAACATTGAAACCCTTAGGTTTTGCTCATATTAGATTGACTCATTATGTTATATGTATCTTTTATTCTTCTTTTGTGCTTTTTAAATTTCTAAATCTTGATAAGGGTTTTGGAGACTTAGATCTGTTTTCTCATATATTCAATTATATATATATGTATATGTATATAATCATGGAAAATATAATTAATGGTTTAGTTAACCATTATTCCTGAAATAATTCATAACTCAAATATCTTTTAAGATCCAGTTCATTAAGAAATTGTACAGAAGTATTTAGATAGTATTTTTCAAACACTTTCAAGTCAAGACCAATATTTAAAATAAAAAATAAAAAATATGGCATAATACCTATATTTTTTTATGATAAAAAACATGAAACATGAAAAAAAGGTGGTTATAAATCTAAAGTCAAACTGCCTGAACTAGAAAGGCAGCTCTGTTTTGTGTCAGTTTCTTAAATGTGGACATTACTTAAACCTCCCATGCTTAATTTTCTCAGCCATAGAATGGGGGTACAATAATGCATAACAACCAAGGATGTTATGAAGGTTACTGAGTTAATATAAATGTACAACTTTGAACACTGGCACCCAGTAAGCACAATCTAAATGTTTGCTATTATGATATCTGTTGTCAAAGATTACACTTGTGGAGCAGAAATAAAAAAGCACGTGCAGTCTAAATGCAGAGATCATAGCATTACTATACCTAAATCTCCCACCTTCATAACAAAAATCTTTCCTTCTCTCTCCCTCACTTTCTCTATCCTTCTCTTTATCTTCCTACCCCTCTCTCTCTTACACACACACACACACACACACACATATACACAGATATACACAAATATATACATAGACATATATATATAGACACATATATCTAGACACACACACATATATATATATACAAATATATACAAATATACATACACACAAATATATATACACATACTTATATATATAAATATGTAATCTATAGTTAAATAAATATATGTATATAGGCACACATAAATATATATGTACACAAGTGTGTGAGTGTAAGAATAGGACCCAAAGGGTCAAGTTTGAACATGTTGATCATGCAAGACTAGCAGAATAACAAAATGAGGTAGCAAGTATACACTGGAGATTTGAAATGGAAGTGCAGCTATGTGAATACCCAAGATGTTGAAGTCATGGGCTTTTAGATTCTAGGTGGAGGTCTGAAACTGACATGCATGTGAGAAACTCATGATATTCCCCAAGCACAATGAGCTTCTCCTTTGACTTTCCCATCTTTATAAATAATAAATGCTGACAAGTACTTGAGTTGCTCATGTAACAAACCTGGAAATCATTCTTGATTCCACCTACTCCTTCAGTCTCACATCCAGTTCAGGTCCATCTGCAAAATATATCTCATTCCAAATACTTTGTTTCTTGTCTGCTGAGGTATGGCCATCGGTTTCTGATTTGTCATCTTGATTTCACTCCAGCCTTTGTCAATCCATACACAGTGTAGACAGAATGATCTTCTTAGGAAGTATTTTTATCTTATCACTCATTAGTGGTTTTTTGTTTTTATTTATTTTTTATTTTTTTTTAATTACAGACTTCTAATCCAGTAGAGATTATTTTTTCACTTAAACAAGTGCCTTATATGACATGGCCCTGGCTTCCCTTCCAGCTGTCCCCCTCATTTTAATTTTTTATTTTAATTAAAAAATTTAAAGTTTATTTATTTGTTCTGAGAGAGACAGTGACAGCACGAGTCAGGAAGGGGCAGAGAAAGAGAAGGAGAAACAGAGTTCCAAACAGGCTCCACGCTGCCAGCACAGAGCCTGATGTGGGGCTTGAACCCATGAAACCGTGAGTTCATGACCTGAGCCAAAACCGTGTCGGATGCTCAACACCCTTAGCCACCCAGGAGCCCCCTTATTATTTTTTTAAAGTTTTTTTTAAATTTATTTTGAGAGAAACAGAGATGGTGTGAGTGGGGGAGGAGCAGAGAGAGGGAGAAAGAGGATCCCAAGCAGGCTCCACACTGTCAACACAAAGCTCAGTTTGAGGCTCAAACCCATGAACCATGAGATCATGACCTGAGCTGAAACCATGAGTCAGACACTTGACTGACTGAGCCACCCAGGCGCCGATTTTAACAAACACTTTTATCTCAGGGTCTTGCTGCCTGCTGTTTCTACCATGTGACATGTCTCATTCTGCCCACCCTCGATTCTTATTTATCTTATGTAATTTTCTCATCCTTAAGTCTCAGTTTAAGCATCAAATCCTCAAAGATGCCTACATTCTTTAAAATAGGTGTTTTATTTTATTATCTCCCACTTCCATTGACTTTAGCTCATAACACTCAGACATTGTGTAAATAAGTTAATTGTGTGATGGTTTGTCAAAACCGGGTCTCCCACTACAGGCACTCACTTCTAAGAGTGAAAGCACTCATCCATCCCTATGAGACGTCCCTGTGGAAGTCTTGGCCCTAGAGTAGATAGTCATCAAAAATTTATTGAATTAATAACGGTGGTCATTGTGAAGAAAGGGCTGGTGGAATTGATAGATGTCATTAAGTGCATAGATGGTTCTGGTATATTTCACATATTTGGGTGATCTTTCTGTGATCGTGAATTATTTCAGGTATTGGGGAAGTGCTGCAGTAGGTTAATCAGTTTGATGGTCTGAAATTAAGGGTTTGAAAATAAGATGCCAAAGAATGAGTGAGGCAGTAAGAAACCTAAAAACATGGGAGGCTGGGTTCAGATATTAATGATTTCAAAATTGGGAAGGTTTCTGTTGTTGATACATTTTGCCGTGTATCCAGAGGAATGTATGTATAAAAAGGAGCAAAATTCCCCACCCATGATAGCCCTCATACACGCCCAGTGTCAACCATGACACAAGCCCAAGTTTAGTTTCACTATTTTAATCAGGGCTTCAATTTCTCTCATTAAAGAAGAAGGAGATCAGCTTTGCATTTATGTCACTGAAGGGAAGGGAACTTTTAGTTACACAGAAGAGCTTGAAACTCCCCTTTATGTTAACAATTATTGCATCAACACTTTCTTGCAAAGAGATGTGTTTCCTGCCCACTCAGACACTAATTTTATAATTGAAATTTATATTATTGATATTAAGAAAACTGAGCCATGTGAAATTAAGACCTAATGCAATATTAAAAAATAATAAAAAAATAAAAAGGAGCAAATTTTATGTCCTTGATGAATGAGTAGGGGCTAATTGGAAATTTAACGTATGACAGAAAAGTAGAAGAGTGTACTAGACAGATGGCATGACTCTCAAAGAAAGGTATTTCGCAAAGCATGAGATAGAGTATTCTGAAGTTAGGGAGCTAAAAACTTATCAACCCCACTTCTACAGTTCAGGAAGCATATGACAGAAATAATAATAACAGTAACAATAATAATAAAACAGCAATCCTCATTTTATGCTTAACATTGTGCCAAGAGATTAACACATCTCTTAAAGTCACCAACACTAATGAATGAAGTGTTATCATTATTAGTATTTACAGATTGGGAACCAGGGGCCTCAGATAATGTCAGGTGGTAAGATCAGACAGCAAATAAATGGCAACCTTGAGAATCAAGTGAAGGAAGTGTCTGCAACTTTACATCCTTAATTGTTATGCTACTATTGTCAGTCACTATGCCAAGCGTTCCATTTAATTAATAGCATTTGCAATTAAAAATATATAAAAATGTAAAGTCTATTTATACAGATTTATAACTAATACTATAGAGATGTAACATTGGTCTTGAATGTCCGTCATTGTTTCTCAGTATAAGGCTTGAATGTAGTCCTACAGTAAGTGCTTCTAGGCTTGCTCAATGTCCATGTTGGCAGGATGGCTTCTTAGAGAGTAGAAGAACAATTTTATAGACTGATTTTTTTAATCAATCTTGAAAACATATTAATGACATAAATTTAATTAATTTCATATGCTCACTAAATGAGAACACTAAACTCAGGCACATTTTAGGTTTGAAAAATTCAGTAAGAATAGAATGTTTTTTCTTCCAATTTTGCCATCTCTGTTTTTTAAACCCAAATAAAGCCAAATATTTAAATAAATTTGGATTCTCTCTGTTTTTGCCCTTGCATTTCTGTTCTCACCTTTTGATTTAAGACTCAAAAAAGAGCCACAAAGAGGTTGCCACAGAAATTGTCCTCTTGATATTCCTGGTTTGGAACAGAAGTTAAACTATATTAAATCTTATGAGAAAGTCTGCTTTTTGACATTTACAGCTCATTTTTAACAATTCAGAAGGTTTGAATAGGCTTCAGGTAAGCATCCAAGCTTATCCAGGGTGAACTTGAATTCTGAAACTTCTAAAGTTTCATCACTAGTAATCCTACCTTACTTTTGAAGATCCCAATTGTAGCATCCCAGTGGAAATCCTGGTTGCCATTGTCAAGGATGAATAAAGTCATGTATTAGCCACTTCATTAATGAAATAGGGGCAGACCAACAGGAAAGTTCATTAAGAATTCACTGATGGAAAGAAGTATGAACATGTCTTAACAACGACTACATAATGTAAGATTGTGCAATTCAGCTAATGCATTTCAAAACTATACCTTAAATAAAGTAATAGTGATCCTGATTAGTTAAACTTGTCAACAGAATTGATATTTTTATGTCTACAGACTAATGCAGTCAATAGGACTTTCTTTTTTTTATTTTTTTTAACGTTTATTTATTTTTGAGACAGAGAGAGACAGAGCATGAATGGGGGAGGGATACACAGAATCCGAAACAGGCTCCAGGCTCTGAGCTGTCAGCACAGAGCCCGACGCGGGGCTCGAAGTCAGGGACCGCGAGATCATGACCTGAGCCAAAGTGTGAGGCTCAACCGAATGAACCACCCAGGCGCCCCTCAATAAGACTTTCTAAGAGTAGATGCTATATGTAGAATAAATAAAATAATATGCATAATAAAGAATTACTTAATTTTTACATACACATAAGTTCAATGAATGTTAAATTGAGACATCCAACAGAGTGTCTCTCTAATGTAAAACACACATATGTAACATACAATACTCTGTGGACAACACTGTTTCAGAGCAAGTTTAAGAGATATTTATGTTAGGAATAATTAAATACCCATATAAGAATTGAAGTTTATATTCACCTTTCTAAGAGTGTTCACAGCTGCACTTCTAAAATCCTTACAACAAAGAAAAGTCAACTGATAAAGCTGTCTCAAATTTAAGTTCTTAGACTTTGGTACAGCTGAATGGAAAATATTTCTTTATCTTTGATTTTTCTGTCTTTATGTAAGAGTAAGGGATAGAAAAAGGTAAATCATCTACAAAGGTTTATTATGTCTTTTATAATTACGTTTATTCCCATATACTAATTAGTTTTCTAACTGGCTTAGGCTAATCTCAGGAGCTCAGAAACAACTTTCTATACCACACTTTTAAGCTCAATGTACTGTATGCACTTTTAAAAATAGATTTATAGGAATTCTAAAGCAAAGAAGAATTCAGTGTGTGCATGTTCTTGTCTCTTTATTTTTCCTTTGAAGGAAAATCTTAGAATCCTGCTATTCTTTTCTTTCTAGTGGAGCAGACTAACATCTGTGCAATTATACAAACCTGCAAATTGCTTTTTTCCCTTGTGAGTTAATTGCTTCAAAATTATAATGAAAAAAGAATCCAAAACCTAAATGCAAAGTAATGTTAGGCAAAATTGAATGGTAAACATTCTGATTAACATAGAAAATTTAATGAGACTGTTTTGATAGGAAATCTTGAAAATAATGCAGGGTATCGAACTGTTGGCAAATATTTAATTTAATTAATGAATTTTTGTAATTGATAGTTGTGTTTCACGTTAAATAGGTATTTAATCCCATTCATTTTCTTTCTGCTTTATAAATCAGACTACCCTTAGTAATCTGAGGGAAAATAAAACTGAGTTGAATTATGCTCCTTTTTTCACAGGCTAAGAAGAAAGAATGAAAACACAAGTAACTATTATTTTGATTATTTAAAATAGAAGAAAAACCAGCTAAAAGTGTTGTCTTGAGGACAAGTTCACGTGTGGTATTTTTATGGTCTGACCTCTGGGTATCAGTCAGATGCTATCATGTGTCGTTTATGTCTCCCATTTCAAATTTTCAAAAATGAGCCATTTGTACTCCTTATACAGCAGTACCTTTCTAGATGTTTCCTCCAGCCATTATTCCTAGGTAATTCCTACTCACCTATCAAGTCTTTATCCAGATATTATTTCCTTCCAAATGATATTTCTCAAAACTTTAAATCCACTCTGTAAATATATTCTATGCAGCTGACTTTTCCTTCAAGTTTAGAGATTTCCTGTCTTCAGGGCATGGAGCACGGTGGTCTTTCTGAAATATAAATATATTTCCCTGATGATGAGTGAGGTTGAGCATCGTTTCATGTGTTTGTTGGCCATTTGGACATCATAAGAGACTCTTAAATACAGAGAACAAACTGAGGGTTGTGGGGGTTGGTGGGTGGGGAAAATGAATGATAGGCATGAGGAGGGCACTTGTTGGGATGACTACTAGGTGTTGTATGTAAGCCAATTTGACAAAAAATTATATTAAAAAAATAAAATAAAATACAAATATAATCATATTTTTACTTATAATTTTAAAAAGTAGGAACAAACTGGAAACCACTTGAATATTCATAAAGGAATGGTTGAATTAATTATGCTATATACCTGGTTTGGATTTAATGTCACTATTTAACAAAGTGATTTAGATATTGCTTAGATATTGACTATCTGGAGAGATAGTTATAATATTTCATTAAATGATGAGTGTCAAGTATGAGTAATTAGTGTAATATTAATATTTTAAAATCAACATGTCTGTATTTATGAACATAAATAAAAGTTAAAATCATATCGACCAGATAATTAATATGGTTATCTTAGAGGATGTGGTGTGAATAATGGTGTGAAATAAGAGTATTTTGTCTTGCATATGTTGAAGACAAGGGACCCCCAAAAGCTAAGGGAAAAGTTAATTACATAAAAATTATTCAAAAGCCACAACCCATGATCCAAGATTTTCAAGACCATTTCTAGAATAAAACCAAATAAAACCCCATATCATAGTCATGTGGCATAAAACTGGAGATTAAAAGATAAAAATCTTAAAAGCAACCAGAGAAAAAGACTCTCACATAGGTTATATAAGAATACAAGGATAGTGGCTGAATTCCTACAAGAAAACATGAATAACAGAAACAGTAATATGGCAACTTTAATGTGTTGAAAGGGGAGAAAATCCTGCCATAGAAAAAATTCTATATCCCGCAAACATATCCTTTGGAAAGGAAGGCAAAATAAAAGCATTTTTATTCTAAAGAAACAGTGAGATAATTCCTTGCCAGGAAATCTGCCCACAAAAAATGTAAAATGAAGTGATTTAGGCTAAAAGAAAATGACCAGATGGAATCTCAGATCCATAAGAAGAAATAAAGGACACCAAAATGGTAAATATACAGAGATGTCAATGATGTAGATTTTCTCTATTTAAAAATATAGTGCTGCTTTTAGAAACAATTATAATATTGCATTGTGCGGTTTGCAATGTTTGTTGATATAATATATATAACAGTTAAATGACTATGAAAAGAGCATGATAAAACAGCTTTTGCAAATTTCTTACATTCTACATGAAATAATACAGTATTAACATTAATGGTTGTGGTAAATTAAAGATGAATATTATGATTCTTCAGGGCAAAATCTAAAAGAAATTGCCTAAATATAAAGCTAAGAAACTAATAGAAATATGAAAATGGAATACCAAAATTATGTTGAACTTAGAACATAAGTTATTAGGCATCTTCTTAATAAAAAATAAGTAACTAATTTACAATGCTTCTCGTTGGAATCCCATTAATAACGTTGTATGTCATTCATTGTGATGATGTTTCAATAATAATGACTAAATAGCCAGGAAAAATTATGGAGAAATTTAAAGTGCAACAATACCCTTTATAAAAACACTTCATTTTTTCTAAAACTAAATACTCTCTTTTAATACAAAATTATATGATTACTAAAATTATATAAAAATAAAATGAAAATTAGAAATTAATATTCCCCAAAATTCCCCTAGGGAAGATTTCTTTTGCATACACAATGCATGTGGTAGGAGATTCAGAGGAAAGACTGAGATAACAAAATTAAAAAATAATGTGTGTTTAAGAAGTGAGGAAATATTGTGGAATTAGAAAAGGAAAACTGAGGTTGCCATTCAGGAAAATTCTGAAAGACATTGCCACTTAGCTCTTCAAAACTCAGCCATTAGGGAAGAATGGCTTCTATTGGATTTTAAGAGATAGTGTACTTGCCAATAAAGCCAGAGGAGAAGGCACCCATGGCCTGATTCTAGGAACAGGTGAAATAACCAATATAGTTTTACTTATACCATATCTGCAGAGCACGGTATAGTGACTTTAGATTTGTCAGAATGGAAACCAAACACAAAGGAGTTATTCAAATGACATGTGAAGTAAACTGAAATAATCTGATTTTGCCGTACTTGAAAATGTTTTTTCTTCAGTTATAAATATCAAAGGTTTTAAAAAATAAACCAGGACAAGTTCAAGTCTCTTGACTATGTCTTATCTCCTTCCATTCAATTTTTATAGTGTTTTCTGTAATTACAGTAGTTCACTGCCATTATTATTAAATATATAAGATTTAAACTTAAATATTCAACCCCGAATGATTATATTTTTTTCTCTTTTTACTTTAGCATAATAAAAAATAAAACCTGCTCTTTCAGTTTAAAATTATATAGAGGAATATATACAAAAATACATTTATTACTTTAAGAATCCAAGTAGCAAAAGAAAAGGAATAAAATACAATAATAACAAAAAGACTAGCAGGCGGTTCTATATTTTTATCAGACATTTGATATCTTTAGGTTTCAGTTTTTTATTTTGAAAGATAGAAAAGAAGTTTGAAAGGGGGGGGAGCTTTTATAAAAGATTGGAGTTAATGAATCCATGTGACTTGAATCTCCCCATTCTGTATCCAGAGCAGTCACTGTTAATTGATAATACATTTTTCACTGGTAGATCATAATAGTGACTCAAAATTTTCATGTAATCTTCTGGGCTATCATGATCAATTATTTAGAGTTTCCAATAAAGATGAAACTTACCTCTTATTTATTGATAAGATGAATTATATAGTCTCTTTGTGGACTCTTCCAAATACATTATACTTATTTTATAAAATTTATCATCATTGTATAAAAGTGATCTCTTGAGATGTACTTAATTGCTCAGTGTCACCCAGGTAGTAAGTACCAGGACATGAATTCAATATAAATTAATCCAAATTAAAAGTCTGTACTCTGACTTACGCTACCTGTGATGGTCAATTTTATGTGTCAACTTTACTGGGATATAGGGGGTCCCAGATAGCTGGTAAAGCATTATTTCTAGGTATGTCTGTAATGGCGTTTCTGGAAGAGATTCACATTTGAATTAGTAGACTGAGTAAAGAAGGTGGCCCTCACCATTGTGGGTGGGCATGATATAAGCCATTGAGGGCTTGAATAGAACAAAAAGGCAGTAGAAGGGCAAATTTGTGCTCTGAATGGAGACCTTCTCCTTCCTTTAGACATTGGCACCCTTGGCTCAAAGCCTTTGGACTTAGACTGAATTATACCACTGGCTTTCTTGGTTCTTCAGCTCACAGATGGCAGATAGAATGACTTCTGTCTCCATAATCATGTGAGCCAATTCTTGTTATGTTTATTTATTTATAAATAGGAGTTATATGTATATCTCCTATTGGTTTTGTTTCCTAGGAGAATCTTAATATATTATCCATTTTAACTTCTTTAATTATTAAAAAGTTTAAAGTGACCCAAGGTAAAATTACAGTCATAATACTGTACTTTTTCTTAGCATCTGAAATTATGGCAATTTTTATAGTAATCTTTGAGTATATACTCTCTGTGAAAAGAACACCCTAAAATAGAGGTATATTTCTTTCTTTTTAGGGATTGTTTCTTTTTAAAATTCAAGGCTGTTGCCATCTGTTCACAACATTCTAATATTTTTTCATCTTTTGCAGTTGACCTTGCTATATGTCACTTGAGGGTTTGGAGAAACACACCTAATCCTCCTTTTTATTTTCTGCAAATGTTTATAGGTAATAGCACTAATAGCTTTCATGCTTCATTAAGTATTATATTTAATTTTCTCTACAAATTCATATGATCTGAGCCATTAGCTGTCTTCTGAGCCTTTTATAGTTGGGAGTTCAAACCATCAATAATAAACTATTATGACTGATTTTCACAAAGCTGTCATCACAATTCAGAATTCAAAATCAGAGGAAATGATTAATTTTAATGGCTTAATAATTAACTTTAGTAACAAATAGCATTTTTTGTTGGTTTCCCTGCTATGAGTCTTTTTCTCTTGAAGTTTTTCTATACCCTACACAGATATTGATACTTCATAATCAGTACTCATTACTGAAACAATCGGCTTAGAATGACATGGAGTATTAGTGCTAATTTTCTATTCCAATCTTCCATCTAAAGCAGTTATCTACTTTAAAGCTTCCAGCCAGTTTTTCTGGCTCCTGAATGCATGTTTTGTTTAGCTGGAATATTGAAAAACAGTTTACTTCTTGTAGAGTTATAATTAGTAGATAGTTTTGTTTTTTTTTGTTAACTTGAGTCCCTATTGGCTTTTGGAAACTGGCCTTGGTGTTTCCATTTTTATGAATCCCTCCTCTACTCAGCAGTTCTCTAAAACTTACTTAGAAATTTTTTTCATCCTCCATAAGTTTCATATTTAAAGAGCTTCGAATTTACCTGGAATTTTTGTATAATTTGTGATTCACAAATTCTTAGCATTTTTATATAAATCATAGTTTGTCTCAGTTAGCTTTGTATTAAAGAAAGAAAAAAAAATGGTTCACAATGGCATACAGGTCATTCTTTTTCTTACTTGCTGTACAAAACATGTTAAGAAAAAAAAAAAGGTAGGTAATTCTCAAACTCTATCTCCAACATGTCTTCTGCAAGAAGGTAGAGACAAAGAGATGCTAATTGATCTTCAATTTCTTTTTTTCTTTATTGCTTTCTTCCTTCCTCCCTCTCTCCCTCCCTCCCTCTCTTTCTTTTTTTTCTTTCCTTCTCTCTCTCTCTCTGCCTTTCCTTTCCTTTCCTTTCCTTTCCTTTCCTTTCCTTTCCTTTCCTTTCCTTTCCTTTCCTTTCCTTTCCTTTCCTTTCCTTTCCTTTCCTTTCCTTTCCTTTCCTTGCAACTTATCACTCCATTTCAATAGTGAGCTTTTGCAGCCATTGTCTTTGGTGCAGAGGCTTCAAGAGTCTCCATAATTTTACTGTAACTCCACAAGTAAAACTTAAACCATAAAGGTAAGGATTATAAAATAGTTTTAACACTTTCAGTATTTAAAATATATAAAAGAAGGTAATGAGGATTTTAAATGTATCTAGAATTATTTTATTTATATATGACTAATATATTTTATTTATTTCTTTAATTTTTTTAATGTTTATTTTTGAGAGAAAGAGAGAGACAGAGCATGATCAGGGGAGGGGCAGAGAGAGAGGGAGACACAGAATCCAAAGCAGGCTTCAGGCCCTGGGCTGTCAGCACACAGCCAGATGTGGGGCTCAAACTCATGGACTGCGAGATCATGACCTGAGCTGAAGTCGGAAGCTCAACTGACTAAGCCACCCAGGCGTCCCACAACTAATATATTTTTATAATACTCTTCATTATAAAGGCTGTAGCTTCTAAGTATATGTTTAGACACACATATTTTAGTACAGAGTGGTTAAACACATGAACTAGGAACTTAAAAAGTCAATTTGAACCAATACTTTAATACTCAGTTGGTATGTCATCTGGGGAATTTACCTAAGAAGATGAGAAAACACCTAGAGAAAGTAACACATGAGGCAAATTGCTTCTACTCTAAATTAGTGATTACCAGCTTCAACAAACTATCAAAAGTGTTTGGTGATCCTACTATATTTGTCATTTACTTTGATCTCCTATTTTTTGTAACATCTATCTCGCACTTTACTCAATTTCCACCCCCTTTTCCTTCCTCATCCCAATAGATACTCAAACCTCTCAAAACTCCAAAATTACCCAAAAAAAACTTAATTTGCATAAACCTAATTTATGGAACCAAAGAGATGAGGGATTCCTGTTTCTGCACACATCTTAACATCTTCCTCTCCTGACATATTAGCTGCCTTCCCTCCAACTAAAGTAAGTCCTTTAATACAAATGACATGCCTCAGGTCCCCTTTTGGCTTTCTACAATTGTAAAATCTCATCAAAGGCAGGAGGAGAATGAGGTTTTTCTCCTAGAATATGGCAAAGAGTAGAGGCTTAAGAGAAGTGGTAAAACAGTATACTTTGTAGATTAAGGACTCCAGAAGGAAAAAAAAAATGTGAGGATTTTTATCAAGTTTTGCCTACAAATGTTATACAGAGTAAATGTAATAAAAATGTTCTGGACTTTGCATTGCTGGATATTCTCAGTTTGGTGTATGCCACTTTACTAATATCTCCTAATAAGTGGCATGTAGAACTGAATCCATATGTCCAACTGGGTTCAAAGAGGCTTGGACAAGATCTATACTCTACTTTTGGCCCCTACCCCTACCAATTTCACCCCCGCTTGTATGTTCAAGAACTGAAACTATTCCTCTCCATCATTCTCTGAGACCATACATCCTGCACAAAGCTCAAACTTCCTAATGTTATGTAAGAAATCCCCTTAGTTCTTCATGTAAAGAAAACTTTCCTCTGGGAGAGAATTATATAGTTATATAATTTCCTGATTGCAATGATAGTTCTGACAGTTGTTAGGCATTGACTCCCTACTCCTTGTCAGTGGATTTGAGCTTTATAGAGACACTAACTTGAGTTTCGAATGCCTGAATAGCCCTGATCGGCTCCTTATTGAGAAAAGAAATTAGTAGTTTTGATGAACTTGTCACAGTGTATTCTTGGATAGTGATATGATTTGCTTTCTTGGTAGGAAAAATCTCACATTGTGAGGGCTGTTTGATAAAGTGAATTTTTATTTGTCTTCATTCTCATCTTTTTATTAATATGAAATAGTATAAAATCTTTACTTATTTATGCTTACTTAACCTAACAAGTCATATACATTTAAGAAAACTTTATCAGTACAGTATTATTCTTCTATGATTCTCCAATGAACTCTGTTCTTCAATAACACCTCCCCCAAATTTAGTGAAATTTGCTAGAAACAAGAATGCTTGGGTTATTTTATGGCCAATTTAATTCTTGACCTCTTCACTTACACTGTCAAAAATGTCAATTACAGTCAAAGGGCTTTTTTAAAGTTCTCCTTTTCGGTAAATTTAGGATAGGTTATTACTTTAGTCTACATTAACCTTTGGCCAAACTGTCATACCTCCTGAATATAAAATGATTAACAATATGGCCCCTTATAGCTTTCACTTTAAATAAAATGGAATAGCTTATTAAGAGAGTTGTTTTTAATTTTAAATGTTTTTAAACAATATATATATAATCTAGTAATTACATATTTCTTCTTATGTTTAGGTAAACCATTTATTTTTATATTTGTATTATACGTCAAAAATGTCTGTTGTTAATCTCACTCCAAAACAACCAGCTTCCTTTGTCTTACCACCCACCCTCCGCCCCCCACCCCCCGCCAAAAACGTTCAATTTGTCTACTCTTTTTAATTGACTTCAGGATCTAATTATTAGATAGTTCATTTGCCAATATCAATGATGATATTAATCTATTATATTATAGAATATGTGTTGTATTTATGATAGATATTATTAATGTATATATACTACGTGTGAATATATATTATTGCTTCCTCTATTCATTGATTATGATCTCATACTCAATGAAATATCATCTAGTCTTATATATTTCTTATTTGTGAAGACAGTTATGGACACAAGCACACTCAAGAGAACGAGGTGGCTATTGTTGGTAGTAGCAGCTGGTAAAAGTTGTAGTAGCTGGTAAAAATCTGACACTGGGTGATCACAAGGGCAGAGAAATGAATTGAATTTAAAGAGTATTGACGTGATACACGAAGGAAGTAAATTTCTGTGTGTTCCTATGTTAGAGGTAATTTGAAAGCAAATACGGGATCAGCAAAGATGCAGAAATCATCACATTGCTGCTGGAGCCTGACCAAGAGGCTCCTACCATTTTATGGACGCAGAAGTCAGAAGAAGAAATAGGGTCTGGAGTGGAAGCGGAAATATACTGAATGAGAGTGGAGAAAATTATCTTAGTCAAAGCCCCTAATAAAAAGACCTCTGAAAAGAGGCACTTAATTTGGACATGCAAATATGCAGATGAGGAGAGCTCTGGAGGTGAGGCTGAGTCCTTGAATGCAATCCTCTGAGACACTACAATGCACCTGCTGTGTAGTAAACTGGTGGCTGGCATAGAGTGGGGGCCAGCTTCCCCCCTGACACCTCCCAAGCCAAATGTTGGGAATTACCTATGGTTAGGCCTGAACTAGCATGCAGGATTTGGGCCTGGTGTGAGACTCCTCACTTCCTTACTGGTGTGAGCTAGTCTTTCAGTCTTTTTATCTATGAAAAAAAAATACCTACTTTGTAAATTGTATATGAGATTAAAATTAGGTAATATATATAGCATTTCTGAGCATGGTATGTATCCTAAACTGCATAAAGATGAGCTATTATTGGCTTCAAAAAAGCTGGAACTTTTCAGAATATGTCATTAAATATTAAAGGAGAAAAATTATGATTACATATAATTACATGTGGATATTAAAAGAAATAAAACAGCTGAAAGAATATAAGCTTGAGTATCATAATAGTTGGCTTTAATTGGCTATGTCATTTTGTATCTTAGTATATTTGTACTTTTGTTATATTTATACACTGGCCCAGTGGTTAAGTTCAATTTTTCATGTCCCTTGATTTATATCAGCCTCTTCAAGATGTATGCTTCATTGTCAAACCCAGAATCCCAGAGCTGACTCTAAAAATTTCAGAATTTCCATGGTTGAAGCAAGAGATAGATTTTTATTTTCCAATTGAACTAGTGCCTACATTCTTAGTCTCAAGCTCCTTACTTATTTTAAAAGACAAAACAGTTTTTCTAAGATTACTGTCAGGGATGAAGGCATTCTTTAGGAAGATAAAGGCTATTCTATGAATAGGTTATCTTCTATTCGTAGGTTTGTAGTTTTACTCTTACAGACATAGTTGGGCCATGATACCTTAATACAATAACATAGAACTTAAAATAAAAAAAAATAATAAATTGAATAGCATACATAGCACCTGACTTGACAAAGCAGATGATTACTAGGATACCCAAAAGTTTAGATTATTATTTAATAGAAAAAAGTAGTTCCCACTGATGAAGTTTTGCGGTGATGGTGGGGTGGTCTGGGGCCGATGGCCAAGAAAGAATTCTTGAAGATGTCTTTGGTGCAAAAAGGTGATTTTACTAAAGCACAGGGACAGGACCCATGGGCAGGAAGAGCTGCAATGGGGTTGTGACAGGTAACTCATTATACACCCTCAGGTTGGGAGGGGGTCAGAGATAGACTAAGTCTCTAAGGAATTTTGGAAGCAAGGTTTCCAGAACTTTGAAGATACTAGCTGTTGCTAGAGAAATGCCATTTATTACCATTTAGTAGAACCTCAGCCATGAGACCCTTTAAATGTATGTTGGGGGGGCCATAAGCTTGGAGTATAATTGCCAGCATATATCTTGGGGAAGTTGAGATAAAGGAAGTAGACTTACAGGATCCTTGAGGTTTGGATAATGTTAAACTAGGGTTCTCTTTTGCCCCTAGCAAAAGTGTCCTCATCTGAGACAGCTGAGCTCCTAGTAGGAGGTCACCCTGCTGGTTTCAAGGACTTGTCAAAGGACTATAGGCAGTAAGGGAATTTAATTTCTCATTTGCATTAGTTTTCCACATCACCATGGCAAGCACTTAAATCCCTTTCCCTTGTTCTTTGGGTAGCCATGGATGTCTGAGGAATATCATACATATTCCACCTGGAAGGGGGGGAAGTGGTGTTTCAGCTGTATTTTGCCCTCAGCTTGCCCCACACTCCCTCATCACCCACTACATACAGAAAATTGATATTTTTTTTAGTAGAGTTTACTATTATTTTTGCATACAGAAATATATATTGCTTTTTTCAATTGGAACTCATTTAACTGTTTAAAATGATATAATATGTATCTTTCTGAGCACTATCTTACATAAAGTAATTAAGCCTGTTTTCTTTAAGAGAAATCCTTAACAAAATACTAGCGAGTAAAATCTATCTAAAAAAAAGTTCATAATCATTAACTGATGTTTATTTCAGGAAATCAAAGTTAGTTTAACATGTTAAAATCAATTAGTGTGCATTCCCAAATTCATAGAGTAAGGGGAGAATCATATGATCATCTCAATACGTGCACAAACATAATTTCCCCAAATTCAACACTTGTTGCTGATAAAAACAAACAAAAACACGTTCAGAAATTAGAGAAGGAAATTTCATTTATGTGATAAAGAATATCAATGAAAAATATAAAGTTAATATCATATTTCACTAATAAAAGACTGAATGCTCATGCAATTAATGAGGCTAACAGGTCCCATAATCTGCTGTCTGCAAGATGGAGGCCCAGGAAAGCATTTTTTGTAATTCCAGTCTAAAGTCTGAAGTCCTGAAAACCAAGGAAGCCAAATCTTAGTTCAAGGGCAGGAATGGCTGATGTACCAGCTCAAGCAGGCAAGCAAGAAGGGTGAATCCTCCCTTCCTCCCTTTTTTTGTTTTATTTTGACCTTTAATGGATTAATGGTGCCCATTCTGGGGAGAATAATTTACTAAATTCATTGATTCAAATGCTAATCTTACAGTCACACCCAGAAATGATCTTTAATCCAGATACTCCATGGCCCAGTCAAATTGACATGTGAAATCAACCATCACACCTTCTTTTACAGTATATACAATAATTATCTGAGAATAGATCATAGACTTAAATTTAAAAATCCTAAATTCTGCAAGAAAAGACGGAAACAAATCTTCATAAACCCACAGGGGGAAATGATTCTTTACTTAAGATGCAAAGAACATGACCGCCAAAGAAAAAAAAAAGTATTAGAATTTATCAAATTAACAAAGATTGCTATTTGAAAGACACTGTTTAGAAAATAAAAATGAGGGGCGCCTGGGTGGCTTGGTCGGTTGATTGTCCGACTTCGGCTCAGGTCATGATCTCGTGGTCTGTGAGTTCAAGCCCCGCGTCGGGCTCTGTGCTGACAGCTCAGAGCCTGGAGCCTGTTTCAGATTCTGTGTCTCCCTCTCTCTGTGACCCTCCCCCGTTCATGCTCTGTCTCTCTCTGTCTCAAAAATAAATAAAAACGTTTAAAAAAAAATTAAAAAAAAAAGAAAATAAAAATGAAAGTTACAGAGTAAGATAAAATATTTTCAATATATCCAATCAGTGATTGATACCCATAAAGGAAAACTTTTACAGATCCATAGTAAGAAAGCAAACGACCCGGTAAAAATGGGAACAGCTTTGAACAGATATTTTACAAATATGTGCTACAAAGAAAACATTTTGTTAAAAAATAAAATGTCAAACCTCAGACTGGGAAAAATATTTGCAAATAAGTATCTGACAAAGGGTTTTTATCCTGAATGTATAATTAACTGACAACTCCATAATAAGAAGACAAACAACCCAACTCATAAAGAAAGAAAGAGTTTTGAGCAGACACTTCAAGAGAAAAGATATATGGATTGTAATAAAAGAAAAAGATAATATATTCAATAGTAGAAGTCATTGGGGAAATATAGCTTATAACCACAATGAAATAGCATTTCACAGTCAATAGTTAAAGTTAAAAAGTTGACTATACCTTGTCAATGGTGTGGAGCACAGTATTCTATATATTGTTAGTGGGAATATAAAATTGTATAAACACTTTAGAAAACAATTTGACTCTTATTTTTAGGTAATAATCTGAAAAAAAAATAAGTGATTTGTATACCCCAGTTATTCATTTCCTAGGTAATTGACCACAAGAATTAAAAACCCTTGTCAACATGGGGTCCTGTACAAATATATTCGTATTACCCTTATTCATATTACCCAAAATTTTAAGAAAAGGTAAATCTAATCTGTAGTGAAAAATAGAAAGCATTCCAAATGATTGTTCAGTCAGTGGATAGGGCAGATACACATAGATGGGGCACAAAGGAATATTTTAGGATAATGAAATGTTTTGATCACATGGGTGTTAACACATGAGTCAGAACTAATGCAAATGTGTCTTGAAAATGGGTGTATTTTATTCTGTTAAAGTTTTACCTCAATAAAACTGGTTTATAAAAATAGATTGTCTAGAGTAAGAGGCAAATTATTGCCCATTAGAGGAATATTACATATTAAAAGCAGTGCTTCAATCAATTGCAATTAATATATTCTGGTTGAATGTTCTGGTTGAAATTAGAGATGATTTTTACAAATTACGTGACTTTAGAAAAGAAACAGGAATGCCATCACAGTTATTATAAACACAGAAATAATTTTGTGAAAAAGGTACCTACATTTTCTAAGCAAAACAAAAAGACAATTTGCATGTCCTAATTACTTGAACTTTTTGTAATGAATGGGTAATTTATGATGGCTGTGTTACACATAGGGTTAGAGTGCCTAGAGTTAATAAATTGAAAAGCAATAAAGGTTCATTTTCCCTTTTTTTTAAATTTATGTAAAACTGAGCTTCTGTTGCAGGCACAACTGAAATACATAATAATTTATTAATTATTTCAACAAAGGTTTGATTGTAGAATGTCTATCACGCAAAGGGCTTGCTAATGATGACTGCATCAATGTAATAAATAATAGTAGATGGATAATGTAAGCATAAACATATAAGTAATGAATTCACATTCTTCCTTGCAGTCTCCAAATAAAAGTTTGTGACTGGTCCCTGGTGGTTTGATGATGAAGTCCCAATACACTCATTCAGTGTCAAATATGGCCCTCAAAAATGTTGACTCAGGGGCTAGAAAATGGAAAATGATTTTTATCATACTGTTATAGGAAGGAAAACTTTTGCTTTGAATAGACAAAGTATAACGTAGTACAGAGAATTTTGGATCTGATGTCAGAAAATTCAGGTTATAGGTGTGGTTCTTTCAAAATGGTAGCTGTTTACTTTAAAATAAAGTAAAATAAATAAAAGTAAAATAAAAGTAAAAATAAAAGTAAATAAAGTAAAATAAATGTCTCGTCTCTTTTGTCTATTCTCTAATTTTTAAGGGTGGGCATAAAAATGGATGCCTTGCATATCATATAACATTTGTTGATACATGAAAGCCATTTAGGATCTGTAAGACATTGTCAAATTCCTCTTGCATTTTCCTAAATAGAGGCTGGCTGGTCTCTGCAGCAGGTAGTCCTCAGTGCACACCTGATTCCACCAAAGACATGGTCGGTCCTTAAACTTGGGCAAGTTACCTAACCTCCACAAAATAGGGATTATAGAAGTATTTTGAAAATTACATGGGTCAATTCAAACAATTTTTTACCAAGGCATTTGGTACATTGTGCATACTCATTAAATAGTATTGAATATTATCCCTATTCATCATTACAAACATCGAAACTTATGTATTTTAAGTCTTCTATTATCTAGCACATTTCCTTGTACACAAACATGTATTAAAATAAATAAAAACTAGTTTGGTAGATGAAATAATACTGATTGTTGAATTTGCGTGTGGTTTTGATATATTGGAATGGATGATTACTGAAATCAAATATCCTTCACTTATATCTGCTGCAAGTTGTAGAGATTCTTCTGCATAATTTCATTTTGCAAAGTTCACTTGCAATAGTCACTAAAACTATTTTACTAGGACAAAAGTCTTAAGGGGATAACTAACTTTAGCCAGTCTTCTTTAGGATTCTTAGCAATAATACAGACTAATCAACAGAGTTAGAATTTGGAATCCTAAATCTTGGAAAACTTATTTCATAAAATACCTTTGAACTCATATACTATAAATTCACATAGAAACACCCTTTTCTCTGTGTTAGGGAAAAATCTGTTATATGATGGCCAACAGGACTGATAAGGGAATTTCAGTCCCTGCCTGAAGACTTCCCTTCCAGATTCTTGTTCCCACCCTTCTTGCCTCAGGCACCAAATTACTACTGTTGGGAAAATAAGTAAAGTTCTGCACCATAAAATGGCCTAAGGGACTAAAACAAGCTCTAGTTTTTACCTTAGAAACTCCTCTTCAGGGTTCTTCTGCCCTGTTTGTGAAGTGTGCGTGAAAACTGCCTGGAAGGTGGAAGATTATGCTATTAATTACCCTGCCCACCTGCATTCGGGGCTCAGATCTCTGGAGAATGATCTCCTCTGAGCCCACTGGTGTAAAATAAACCTCCTTCCTTCCAAGATCTCTGAGTGCCTCTTGCTTCTTCTGCCGGGCGATCCAGACCAGCTTCTGTAACATCTTGATGATCATTTGCTCTGTGGATAATGCAAGGTACCCAGAGCTACTAGCTCAGTCTGTACTTATATATTTTTCAGTATTGAGATTTTTTTTCAAATAATAATGTCTGAAAAAATGAATTTACACATTGTTAGAAATACCAGTGGATTTTAATTTTATGTGAATGTAAAATAACTGGAAAATAAAATGTTAAAACATCCATTTATCTGCAAAAAATTAAGACACTTTTTGAAATAAAATTTGATCCAAGACCACGTATGCATACATGACATGCATCTTCCAGTGTAATTATTTATTTATTAAAATTTTTAATGTTTACTTATTTTTTTAGTTCCAGTGCAATTATTAAAAAATAAATGTTGGACTTTGGGCCATTACTAATTCAGCTTGTATATAAGAATAAATGACAAAGGCAGTAATTAAGGTGGAAATCAGATTAAGGTTTTCAATCAATGATGGGTAATAATTTACTGTTGAATGCACTACCTTGCAAAGTCTACTCATGGGCAGTGATAGTCACTACATCTCCCGATTCCAGCTATTGTAAGAGGAACTATTACAGGAATGTGGCAGGTATAGTAAGAACTATTAAAATGTGAAAAGATTTGCATCTTGGAATCAATGTCAAGAATGGCACCAATAAGGTAGTTGAGGAAGAAGTTGTTGTTGCAGTGTAGCTAAGTTAAGCAAAGAGGGGGATTTGCACAGTTTGTTTAAAAGAAGAGGAAAAAAGAAAATAAAGCAAACAGAAACAAAAGTGAACTGCTTCTACCAGAACTATACATAACAATTTCACAACGTTTATTAATTCTCCAGAACCTCAGATGTTTATCTATACCTTATATTTTACGATTTATCAATTTCTGAGATGGTAACAGATGGTCCTAAGTTGAGCTTGTAAGCAAAAATTGAGTTACTATTTTAGAAATAACATGTCAAAAATGTAACCTGATTTCTCTCGACTTTATATTGCTTTTCTTTTTTTAAATCTTTTTAAGTTTGGACATCTCTCCTGTCCCTGTTAGAAATGCATTGTAGGGGCACCTGGTTGGCTCAGTCGGTTGAGCCACTGACTTTGACTCAGGTCATGATCTCATGGTCATGGGTTCTAGCCCCAAATTGGGCTCTGTGCTGACAGCTCAAAACCTGGAGCCTGCTTCAGATTCCTGTCTCATTCTCTATTTCTCTGCCCCTCCCCTGCTCATGCTCTGTCTCTCTCAGTCTCTCAAAAATAAATGAATGTTAAAAAAAAAAGAAAAAAAAAGAAATGCATTGTAATTTTTAAACAATATTTTCTGTTTCTCTGATTGGAAATGAATTACCTTCCATTATTAAAAGTTTTAATGAAAAGTTCTGAAGAAGAATGAAGTTCTCATCGACACCTCTACTACATATCTACTATTAACAGATCAATTGGTGTTTTTCATGAATATGCAAATATATACATATAAATACTTCCATTTTCAAAGATAGAAATCAAGTTTGACTACTCTTTAGCAAACCTTAATCTTTGTGTGTATATTTAATAACCAATATTAATTTAATATTTCTTACAGTTATTGTGTAAGTTTGAGTTTAGTCATGAAAAAAAAAGGATGTTTTAAGCTGGTCGTTTGCAACTCTTGGAGTAGAGGTTAGAAAAAAAAAACAAAACCTTGAACTTATACTTTGGTTACACATTGGATTATAGCATTTACATATGAATCAGAGTAAGTTTTCTATTGCCTTTATAAAGGCAATTTTCATGCATTTTTCATCAATTTATAACTTTAGAGTTTTAGATTTTATACTTTCATGTAAGTCATTAGAGGAAATAACATTCCATATTACTCCAAATATTTCAAAGTATTTTTAAGCACACATTTTTGTTACAGAGTTTTATATAAAATGAAAAAGTAGTATCCTATAACAATCTCATTTAACTTAAAATTAAAATATATGTTATCTCTAGTTTTATTTATTTTATTTTAAAAATATTTTTAATTTATTAATTTCATGAGAGACAGAGAGAGAGAAAGAGCATATATGCATGCATACGTGTGCACACATGAGTGGGAGAGGAGCAGAGACAGGGAGAGAGTATCCCAAGGAGGCTCTACACTGGCAACGCAGAGCCCGATGCTGAGCTTGAACTCATAATATCTTGAGATTGTGACCTGAGCTGAAATCAAGAGTCAGACACTTAACCAACTGAACCACCCAGGTGTCCCTATATGGTTATTTTTTTTAATGCAATGAATATGACCTAATATTAGTAGTCCATACATTATAATATATATTTTACATATGTTATGCAATATATATTATAGCATTATATATATGTGTGTACATGACCTCTTCTATGCATTTCTGAATCATAGTTGACAAAGAAGTTTTTAAAGTTAGTACCTAACAACTTCAAAGTAATTGAGAAGGACCAATGGACCTCTGAAGAAAATTCTCAAAATCATTGGCCAGTTCAACAATCAGAAGTACATAACAATTATAATTGTTTGAAAGTGAGCATAAAAATAAAGCTTTTTCCTATGAAAGATTAGAAATTAAGAGAAAAAAAAACAATAGGAAGAGAGAAAAGAAAGATAAGAAAGAATGGTGGAAATAAGAGGAGTGTGGCAAATACAAAACAGAGGGCCATGAATAAAAATATTGAAGTTAAGGACTGGGTTTAAGGCTGGCTGAAGTGAGTGCAGGAGCAGATAAAAAGCTAAGAAATACCTAGTGGTGAAAGAATAGGAGACAGGTTAACTCTTTGTACTTTTGGGTTAGGTGATAAAAAAATAAATAACTCTTTAATGTGCAATAACCTCTAAAGTTATCATTGCCTGATGCTAGAAAGAACATTCTGTGGAAGGTAAGATAGCAGTATGTTGTTCAGATGAAATGTGTTCATGGGGACATGTCTTTGAAGGCATGTGTGGATGTTTAGGTAATTTAATGTTATAAAGAAGCAATATATATACTAAAAACATTTTTTGAATACTACATAATTTGAGCTTCGTGATAACCTTTTGATTAGGTATAAAATTGTGTTTTTGTTTTTTATGATTGTATTATGCCCTAAGGATTTGGGTATATCTGAATCTGACATATAATATACTAAGTTATGAATAATCTCTCCAGTATGCACAGGGCAGAAGTTTCTTCTTACTGGATCCATGAACCCAAAGACCATTTACATAGACTTTTATAAAATGAAGACTATATGCAAAAAAACTGCATTTATTCCAGTTAGGATCCCATTTCCTCCTTGATGATGTTTGAAAAAGATGAATTTCTTGTTTTTTCCCACTTTACAACTCTAATAGATAATCATTTGTTTGAGGCCAGATTCCGATAATTTTGGACAACTGTACCTTCAGTTTATTATCACTTTCCAAATGGACATCAAAAAATAATATATAAAAATACATTTTAAACACCCAAAAAACAAAAGGACATCTGTCTTCCACACACTCATTTATTGGGAAAAGCAAAGGAGTTTATGAATTCCTTTAAGTAATTCCAAAAGGAAAAAAGGAAAGCAGCCCTTTACCTGGCCTCCTGTGTTTCGTGTACTATTCAGAATTTGTGTTCCAATCCTATGAAACTATATAGAGTTGCCAGTTGAATCCCAGCATTCTAGATATTTTAAAGGAAAGTTCTGAGATCAAGGTAAACCTTTGGTCTGATTACAAACACCATGATTTTAGTCCACTACCTTTTTTTTTTTTTTTTTTTTTTTTTCTCTCAGAAGACATACTAGTAACTATAGACCGCTCCTGCTTGCTTCCTGGTCATTATAGGGTGAAATCTAACGTAGGGCTTCCTTGGCTTCTTAATCCACAGTAACTGAGTTGTATTTTAGACCTCACCATAATCTGACCTTTTTTAATCAAGGAAATAGAAGTCAAGAAAATAAAAATAGTGCAATAATCAGGATATTGAGATATCAAATTGGGTCTTTGATACCATTAACTCTTAAGCTTTCACAGTTTGGCTTTCAGTTAAATTTATGCCCAGAAGTTTTTGATATGATAACAGCAACAATAAAAAATCTTGGAACAATTCTAGTTTAAATAAAAGTGGTATTTGGATTTCATTAAATTCTTTATGAAAAAAAACATAATTTTTAAAATGACTGCTCAAGTTTAAAAAATAATATAAATAGTTAAGATGGTTTCTAGAGTATAAGAAATCGATATGATATTTGATTTAATAATGAATTGGGCAGGAGTTTTATGTTTTCTTAGCCAGGAAGTCACATTCACCTTTGTGAATTACAAGCAATAAAGACAGATGAACAAGTTGTTATTAGGAGACTTTTTGAGAATCTGAGGTTCATAGTATGTCCCTGGTATATCACAAAAGCTTTATTAAACATGTAGTAATATTCTAGCATAAAAGTGGAATAATCATGGGATGCCTGAGTGGCTCAGTTGATTAAGTGTCTGACTCTTTATATTGGCTCATGTTCTCATGTTTCCTGAAAGTGAGACTGAGCCCCGGGTAGGGCTCTACTGACAGCATGGAACCTGCTTGGTATTCTCTCTCTCTCTCTCTCTCTCTCTCTCTCTCTCTCTCTCTCTCCCTCCCTCCCTCCCTCTCTTTCTGCCCCTACACCTCTCAGATGCTCTCTCAAAAATAAACATCTTTTTTAAGTGGAATAATCACAAAAGACTAAATTAAATTTCACAGCACCGTTTAAGAAGCCAGGGTTTGCTAACAAAAATGTTTCCCTAAGAATGTTTAAATTTAAGAAATGTTACTTAAATAGTTGAACTTTAGTTGTCAATTAAATTTTCTTATAGACCCAGGCCCTGACAAAACTGGTTAAGAAGGAAAAAAAAAGGCACTAGTGAATGGCTATGTGCTTAGTATATTTATAATTTATATATGATATATACCCTGGGTAAAGTAGGTTCCAGAAATGGAAAGGCAGAATTCAGAGTGGAAAGGTCAGAAATGTTTTTTGCAAATGGCATGGCCTGTAGGAATGAATATGGAGCATCTGTCCAGGAGAAGCTGTATTTTTCCTTTTTGTCATTGAATAGAGTACACTCTGCATAAAGACTGTAGGATTCCTCTGCTGCTAATTGTGCTCCTCTTACTTGCAGTGTGACAAATTATTGGCTTCAGTGGAAATGGCTGGAATTCTCTACCTTTAATTAAAGCAATCTTATTATTTCTCTAGAGTTTCATTTTATTAACTTTTCGACATAGATAAATGTAAAAAATTAATCACGCACTGTATCATAGCTAGCACATATTTTTGATTTCAACAATTTTTCAGGGAGTATAAATTATTTTAAGAAAGGCAGGCTACAACCAATGATTATCAAAAATCTATCTTAAATCATTTGTTACTTGATATTTAATGCAATAGTATTTTGTATCAAACTGTATATGCCCCCAACAAACAGCTAATGACAAGGTGATAAGTAAATATATTAAATAATGCTGAAACTAATACTTGAGGCTGAATTTTTTTCTTATCAATCAAAAATTCCATGGGGACACATGGATCCAGTATACTCGAGTATTTCGTGGGGCTAAGTCAGCATTCATTCTGACCCTGATTTAATAACCATATGGACAAGAGCGCTAAATTATTTTACAAAACTGTTGACGCTAGAAGTAAAGATGCTCTGATAGAGCTTTTAATTTAGTGTGTGATCAAAATTTGAAATGTAGCAGAAAGATTTGAAGGAGAAATTTAAACATTTTAAGTATCTGACAACTCTATCTAATTAGGGCACATATATGTTGAAATTGGACGGAAAGGTTTTTCTAGGTGCTTCCTTCAAAAATATAATTTATTTCTGTATTCTGTAACATACACATTTTTAGGGTAATGTGTTTTTTTTTTTTTTTTTTGAGTACTGAGTGCTGATTTTAACTTCTTTTTAGAAATAGTTGCATTTGGTTTTGCTAGGAAGTTTGCTATGCTGAGGTTGTTTTTAAAGCATTATTAAAGTGTCAAGATATTTGAAAGTATATGTAGCAACTCTTAATATAGCACATTAAAGGATATTCATAATTGGTTTGCTAGAAGTTGTGTGGAAATTAAAAAATGGAGCACAACAAGAGAGCAGAGGATGGGCTGCTTTAATGAATCAATTTTTTAAATGGGTAGAAAATATACAGGCAACAACCTGGAAAAGGATGTTGCTTACTCCTTATTTACGAACATGTCGATCCTATAAAAACAATTGATTCCACCTTATGGAATGCTTCTATATAAAATGGATATGACTATTTTATATTATCTTGTATTATATAATGGATTCCATTAGTATTTGAGACCCACTTACTCAATACTTATGTGTGTCAGAGATTTTCTTAAGTCCTAAAATAATATAAGAGAGTCTCTTCCCTCAAGATGATTACTTTTTAGTAGGGAAGGTAAACATAAATCATATAAATAAATATTATTTATATGTCCATTTGATAAATGCAAAATTAAATATTTGCATTATTATAAATATTTATTTCATGGAAATATATGCCAAAATAAATTAAAAGGCATCTGAATTAACACAGTTTAAAATTTCCTTTATGGATTCATATTGCTAAATTAAGGCTTGTATTTAACCAAATAGCAACATATGTAGCCATCATAACTATAATTTTTTTTTGTGGGGGAGAGATTGATTATCAATCTCTTTTTTTTTTCTTCTCCTAGTTAGAGGTTACTGGGGGCTATTTGAGCTGATATTAGTGTATGTATTGTTTCTTCTTTTTGCCTGTCAGCTTTTGTGTTCCAAACCCATGTGCTGCCAATATTGATCTCTGGATATCTATAGGTGTGTAAAAGACTTGGATCACAGCAGATAAAATTCTTAATCTGTTTAAAGTTGCTTAAGTTCAATTTTAAGTTACAAGATTTGTAACACACACACACAAACACTCATATTTCTCTCCTTTTATCGTGCTGGTTTTAGGTTGGAAAACTGGCCCAACCTCTTTTGGCCACACTGGCCATATTGAAAATAGACATTATGCTCTAGTGTTTTGTTTTGTTTTGTTTTTTTGGGGGGGGGCAGTCATTACATGCTCCTTTTGAGGATTTATATACCAAGGATAAGATACTGAAGAGATCTTCACAGGAAATAGATTCTGCTAGGATTAATTTCAAGTCCAACAAATCATCATGGAATAAATGTCTTTGAACCACGATTGCATTTCCATAGACCCGTCAATCAAATTTGTTTTTCTTATTTAACATCTTCAACGTGTATATCATAAGTAGCTGGTTTTAAGTTTATTCATTGAATTGGTTGTAATGGTGGAATCAAAAATACTCAATTTAGAAAAAGAGAGGTAAACTTAAAATGGTAATTCAGAATCAAATTAAGCCAAACTTCACTTAATATTCAGTTTTTAGTATAGGCCTTCCAGTGGATTCAACTTAGCCCTTCAAATCTGGTGTGGAGTGCTTTTATTTTTGTCTATTTCCTTAGGAGGTGTTTTAGTTGTTTTGGTAGCCTGTGTGGGATTGAGTGTCTCATGGAAAGATGTTATAAATCTTGCTATTTTATGTTCATTTTATGGATGGAGGTGGCAAAATGCTATTGAAAGTGGACAAATTTACAAGATAGAAACCCATTAAACTGTCAGATTTACTAATATCCTATTCACCATATATTTCAGATTTAAAAACAAAAGAAGAATGCGTATTCTTTCTTTTTACAAACTAACATTCTTGATGTCTTTGTATAAGTTAGCTAAATAAAAATGGGTTTTTGAACTTAATATGATTTTATCTAAGTGAAATTCAAAATAAGTGTACTGATATCAGGCTAAATCTATAATTTTTGAGCACTTTTAACATTTAGAGAAGTTTTATTGATTTTGTTGACTGATCTTTTATATTACTGTGTTTCATAAATATAAATATTTTATATTTATATAAATTATATATTATATTTATATAAGTATATTTTATATATTTTATTTCATGAAATAAACTGGTGCTATAAAATTAAAACTGGAGAAATAGACACTATCTAAATTCTATTACAAAATCTTGAAAATAAAAATGAATGGGCATTACAGTGCAAATTTAAATATGTTATAAAGGTTTATATCTGATAAATGTGAGCACTAATTTAACAAATATATTAACCTATGAAAGAAATCTGTATATAATTTTCTCAGGTAAATGTAATAGTATTTTAGACTAAAGGTTGAAAATTGGTTTTTAAATCAGAGTCTATCATTGTGACCATAAGCAGTTTACTGCTGTCAGGATCATATCCTCATTTTTATAATTCAATTGAAGAGGTTAGAGTACATAAACTATTTATTCTGCTGAAAATCTGAGCTTTCTCTGAGTCTTCAACTGATTCTGGCTCCACATCTACTTTTTCAAAATATAAAGTAAAGTAGTGCAACAGGAGTGCTCTATGATTTTTTGTCCTTTTAAGTGTCTTTATTTGTAACTGTCTTCCATATCTTTAAAATAAGGTATATTTTTAAAGATACTTACTATTTTAAAGTCTAAAAAATATATCTTTCAATAGTGACCAAATGTATTTTCTTAGTATATCTCTTGTTAAGTTTTTGTGATTCAAAATTAAGTTGAGACCAGGGTGATGTTACTACTTGATATATAAATTATGCCTACAACTTACACTATGCCATCTACAGTCAACAAATTTATCAGTAATAGGAGAGGAACACTTAAGAGCATTTATTTAGTATGTATTGTCCTTGCATTGTGTCCTCCCATGGTGAAAGGGGAAGGGGAACTCTGTAGTCTCTCATAAGGGCACTGATCTTCTGCATGAGGGATCCACCCTCATGACCTAAACACCTCCCTAGGCCATATCCCTAAATACCATCACACTGGGTATTAGGTTTCAGCATATGGATTTTGGGGGACACAAACATTCAGTCTATAGCATAGTGACCGAAGAATAGCATATGATATCTCTTCTGTACCATTCCACGCAGAAAGATGTAATGCAAGGGAAAGGAAATACCAGAAAGTTTGAAGGTCTAGATTCTTGTCTTTGATTTGCATGTACTCCTTTTGTTTTGTTGTGACCAAACTGTGTACCCTCTATCAACCACAGAGTTCTCACTTAGCCCCAGGATAATCCTTAAGGTCTCATCAACCTCTAAACTGTCAATTTGTGGGGCACTTGGGTGGCTCAGTCAGTTAGGCATCTGGCTTCAGACCAGGTCATGATCTCACGGTTCATGAGCTCGAGGCCCACATCAGGATCCTTGCTTTCAGAACAGAGCCTGTTTCACATCTTCTCTCTCTCTCTCTCTCTCTCTCTCTCTCTTTGTTCTTCCTCTGCTGTCTCTAAAATAAACATTTAAAAATAATAAAAAATAAAAACAAAATGTTACCTTATTAATTTGACAATAGATTAAAGTAACATGAAACTTGAACGGTCAAAATAACATGAAAAGTTATCATAATGTGTATGAAGACCCATGGATTGTTCCTATCATGAAAGAATGCATATTTTACATTTTAATTATCCTTTCTAGAATATCATCTTAAAATATATTTTATTATTATTATTATTATTATTATTATTATTATTATTTACTGCTAGGAGAAGGTAACAAAGCTTGAGTGTTTCACATAGGGATATATTTATAATATATTAAAAACCATGTCCTGATATGACAATCATTTTGGGGGGTACGTAATGAGCATGTACCATTTTCTTTCAAATTTCACTTCTGATTACAATCATCTACAAATACACGTGCAAACATGCCTACTCTTTGGATTTCCAGGGGCGACTGTAAAGAATTTTAAAAATAAATCCCCTTACAATCTCTCATGCAGTGGATATGTGCTACAGCAAATTACTGTGGAGAGAGAAATGATAAATCACATTGTGGTTTCATTAATTCCATACTCTGCTAAAGAATTCATACAAAAGAAGCTGTTAGCAAATTTTACTGTTGAAGGGCAAGTGGTATTCAAGTATGTCAGATAATATGGTCAGATACAGCAACCTGATTTCCAAACTAGAAAAGTTTTCATGAAAATTATGGATAGTTGCTCAGATAAGCCAGAAGAGGAAGGGGGAGCCTAGTTGTCCACCATTAGTACATTTCATTAAATTTAAGAATTTGAGCATTTAAGGTAAATCAGAATAAAGATAAAAACTGAAAGCCATACACCTTTCAATCAAAAACAGGATTAGGAGCTAATATTGAACTAGAGAGAGTCTAACTTAAACAGGCTAGCCTCTAAACTTTTGGAGCCCACTGAGAGTGGAACTTTATTAATATGGAAGCATTTCTGTATGATAGCCATGCTCCATTGGCACATATTTCCAAAGAGTATTACGTAGCCAATCATCCCTTCTTTCTATTGCTTTCTTATAGATAATTAAATGTCTAGGGGCTGCTAATATTATTAACTCTTTGAAATAAGCCATTGTGTCTCCTGAATAGGGGCAAAATCAGTAAGGCACTTGGGTGGATTTTTACATCACTGGAAACTAATCAGTCAAGAGATGGTAGTCCTGCTAAGCACATGACTGACATTAAAGAGGTTTATTACTTCTGAAAATGCCAACTCCTTGTAACAGCTTACTGAATGTCCCTGCCACTAGAAAGGTCAGTGTGTAAGATGTGACTAATACTGTTGTCAGAAAGCTCATATATTTCAACGCCATTTTTTTATTGTACCTTTTGTTTGGTGAAAGTTGTCTTATTTTTTATCCACTTGAAAAACCAGATAATAGATAGAATTCAGCTACAATCACAGGGCTTGATTAAATGCATTCTGCATTAAATGAATCAAACTTACTGGCTCGCTTTCTTTAACTTTCTGTTGAAGTGTTTAAGGTTACACTGTGAGTGATCAACAAATAGCTCTTGAATAAGATGCTATGCTGACATCTTTGCTAGACCTAAGAATCATTTCTCTGATGAGCCTGCATCAAGATAAGGGTCTTTGCTTCAGCTATGAAGGTTTCGATACTTGGTTTGGATTAGAAGGGGGAAAATGATGTTTTACTTATAGCTAGCATTTCTCTTTTTTTAATGTTTGTTTATTTATTTTGAGAGGGAGAGAGAGACAGAGAGAGGCAGACAGAGTGGACAGAGGGAGAGAGAGAGAGAGAGAGAGAGAGAGAGAGAGAGAGAGAATCCCAAGCAGGTTCGGTTCTGTCAGTGCAGACCAGGATGCAGGACTAGAACTCACAAACCGTGAGATCATGATCTGAGCCAAAATCAAGAGTTGGATGTTTAACTGATCTAGCCACCCAGACACCCTAGCTAGCATTTCTTAAAGATCCGTTTATAGGTAATTATATAAATTCACGAGCACGGTTCTATCTAAATGTCTGTGGTATTGGCACAATACCTGGCATATGACGGTTATACAACACGTATATGATAAATGGGAGATAAGCAAATGATGGCTGAAAAAAATAGCAGGCTTTATTCTTCTTTAAATTCTGTGCAATATCATACTCAAATATACTAAATTTATATAGCGTATTTAGTTTCTTCAGCTTGAAAATCTCCAATTCACATTAACCAGAGAGTGATCATTGATGTTGTATATGATCTTGAAATCCCTTAAAGTACCTGGAAGTGTTGCTGTAGGAGAGAAAGGAAAACGATCTTACAATACTTCTCTGAAGTTGGTTTATGTATTTGAATCATATTTCAGTATGCTTATTTTTGAAAGAAAGCATAACATATTTTCTGGGAGAAAGATTGCTTGAAATGTGTTTCCTATACTGTCTATTGGCCCTCAGTTTCTTATCTGAATATAACTTTGAAACTTTGTAAGACATGATAAGGTAACTCTACCTTAAAGTCCAGTACACTGGCTTCGTCTCAATAAAGTTTTCCTATCCCCTTTAAGAAAGTTGTCTGACCCTGAAATCTGACAGATTAAAGTACTCCAGAGTATAGTGATTTTTTTTTTTTTTCAGGAGAGGCAAATTTTATAACTTAGGAATAGATGTCTGCTACATTGATGCAGTTGACCTCTGGTGATAGTCTGTCCTCAGATAGTGTCTACTATTATCATTTATATCAAACAAAAAAAAATTCAGAGGAGGCAGGGGAGGTTAGTGGCATTTGTCCGTGGTCATGCAGAGACATCTCAGGTAATTTCTTGAGCCTCTGATGTATTATGCTCTCAGTTTTAATTTTCTTCTGCTGTTTCTGCATCGACTAAAGAAGGAAAGCAATTATTTTCTCTAAAATTTACAAGGAAATGTAAAAATAAGATCAAATAACCTATATTTAGCAAACAAAGTAAAAAAAAAATAAAAATGTGGCGGCTTTTAATTTTAGAAGATTGGCTAGGCATATTATAGATGTTCTGTAGTAGATTTTTTTAGTATGTTAAATGTTCCCATATCAACTTACATTCTCTTTTAACTTTTAAAGAGTTCTAAGATAAAGTTTTCATATATACTTAGATTGAAATAAGCTTTTATGTGAAGTAAAATGAACATAACACGGAGGTTTAAGTATCTTTTGCTTATCACTGAATCCATGCAACTAAGAAGCAGCATTTGATTGTGAATGTAGGGTGTGGTAAGCAGAGTACTTCTTACTAGCTGTTTGTAATGCAGACGATATGAAAGGGGAGCAGGGATTCCAACCGTGAGATTTCAGTGCTGTGCCAGTCTGCCAACATCTCGTTATGAAATCATAGGTGAGGGAAGTAGGGTCTCTGGACATCTGATAAATCTTCTTGAAAAAAAAAATTAATGTTTATTTATTTTAGAGACAAAGAGACAGAGCACAAGCGGGGGAGGGGCAGAGAGAGCCAGAGCCAGAATCTGAAGCAGGCTGCAGGTTCTGAGCTGTCAGCACAGAGACCCATGTGGGACTCGAACCCATGAAACATGACATCATGACCTGAGCCAAAGTCAGATACTTAACCGACTAAGCCACCCAGGTGCCCCTGATAAATCTTCTTTTCACTGAACATATTGCAATGGACACTATCTGAAACCCTGTTATCAATAATATCTTTAATTTTAATCTCATGAGAACTGGGCCAAAATATTGGTCAAAATTAAATTTTGAAGTATATATGATATATTTACACACATATATGTTTTTATGTATGTTTTTTCTATTTCATATATACAATGAAAAATCACTTCCACGTATAACATATATGTGTTTTTTTTCTATTTCTTTTGTTTGCTATTATTTTTTTTTTCTTATTTCTAATCCTATGTCCCCACTACTGTAAGCACATATACTGGGAAGAAATTTAAAAAGCCATAGCATACATAGATTTTTTTTGTGGTTAATGAGGTATGCAAACCTGTCAAAATAAGCATTATTTCAAAATATTTGGTCAAAATAAATGAAACAGGTGTTTTATTTTCAACTGAATAGACAATATCATCATATCTTTTGGTATTAGAATGATGTCAGCATGCCTCCAGATTACATGAATGACGACATAAGTGATAAATGGTAGAATAAAGCAGTGATACAGATTCCCTATTTGGTAAACCATAGAGATAATAAGTTCAATTTTAAGGAAAGGTGTTCAGTGATAACAGATTGGAACAGATATGAGTTTGTAGTCTCTCGGCTCCAAATCCAACCTTCTTTCCCTGTTTTGTGAACCCTGCACACATTTCTGCCTGTGTGCTTTGTTAGGCATTATTTCCAATAACAAGAGCTAGAGGTGATAATGTGAGGTGAGACTGGCAAGGCAGCACTTTCCTTCCGATCGGGGTGCTGCTTCCATAGGGTTCTTTGCCTCAGCTGAAGTTTGCCTCAGCTTCATGAGCCCTCACAGACCAGGTCTAGCCTCACGTTCACAGAAGCTGTGCTCTTACTTGTAAGCTGTGCTGTCTCTACTTGGCTGGCTACTTTTACAGGTGAACTTCAACTATCGTTAGGCCCTGACTAGTATGTGGTTGCTTGTGGAAAAGGTCCAGCTCTGACCTCAAGCAACTGTCTCCCCAGTGGGCAGCTTACTTCTATAGACAAGTTCCCATCTGCCCCCTTCCGTTGGCAATGGCAGACTATTTCTGTGAATCGGCGTGACCCACATCCTCTGGAAAGCTTCTTTGCCACAGGCAGACTGCTTGTCCCCATGTAGTCATGCGTTCTTTAAATCTCAGCGTTCTTTGAAATCTCAGCATTGAATGAAGAAATCTCTCCTAAGCCCTCAATTTCTTTCACTGTCTGATATGTTCCAAACTAGTGGTATAGTGCATTTATTTGCATATGCCAATTCTGGCCTCCTTGGAGTCCTCCTTACCTCTTATGGTAGGTGAATGCTTTTTATAAGTTAATGATTCTTTTAGAAAATGTTCCTTGTTTAAATTACTGGTATATTTTTTGCCTCCTGACTGGACTTTGATTGATAGAAAGATATAATGGAAATCATTTTTTTTCTGTTAAGTCATTCAGCTCTCATATTTTTGGAAGTATATGTACAAAAACAAAACAAAAAATGGAATGAGTATATGAATGTTAGGAAAAGAATACAACATTGTTGAAAAATATTTGTCAGAGAAGAAACTTGATATCCTTGGACACTGGCATGGCTTCCTGAGGAATAAGTACCTCTTTCACTTGCCAAGAGCCAGGATATCTAAACAGGGCTTACGCACTGGACAAATAAATTAATCATACTGTCAACAGTGACAACCAATTTAATCTTTTAAAAAATAGCCAGGTAATTATGGTTTTTTTGACAATTCTACTTAGCAACATTTTAATGTTTTCTTCTGTCAGTGTATCTTGCTTCTTTTTAATGAAGGTAAGAAAAGAGGGTAGAACGTTAGATTGAGCTTGTATAGTATATGAGAGAGAGAGAGAGAGAGGGAGGAAAACTTATTAAAATAAACATTGGCCTTTATGTTTCATTAACTGGCAGCAAAATACCCAGCAAAATACCCATCTCCCAGCAAAATACCACAGAAAGTAAATTGAACAGAGATGAACTCCCATTTGGTTAGTCTGGGAGTTTTAATTGACTTTACCTTCTCTTCTTCTCAACTTGCTTTTCATTAACGCTCTATCTACTTTTTCTTTATATCTAACTAACTTCTGTTCAATGTGAAAAGCTGAAATATCCCTACTAGACAAATATCTGAGCTTACTGAATCAACAAATTGTGGTTAGTAAGTGGTAGGTTAGAACTGGAAGAAGCCTTTTAGTTGTCTACCCAAATCCTCAATTTCATGGAGAAGGATGACAAAATTAAGGAAATTAACTCAAATATAAACAATGATGGTTTGACATGGGAATGGATGATAGGCATTTAGATCCTTTGGGTGGTGTTCAATTCCATGAACTTAGCTCTCTGCTTATCATATACTCGTGATGATATCAATCTGTGTGAATCTCAAAGTACATCAGGATTTTGCTCAGAAAGCAAAACTACTTATATGAAAGAAATTTTTGTTGATATTACATATATTTGTAACTCCACAATACATGGAATACTAGTGCAATGGTTTGAAGCCATAAGGACCCTCTACACTTCAAATTTTCATTCTTTACTTCATTCAACAAGCAACTATTAAACAACTCTAATGTGTTCCTGGTGTTGACTAGGCATTGGGGAAGGGGAAAGAAAATGAAAAGAGACAAGCAGAAATGTTGATCTTTGATTTCAAAAATTCTAAAACTTATATTTAAAAAAAACATTAGCATATTTGGTAAACATTAGGACATCTAAAATAAAAATAAAGCAGTATAATTCTAAGTAGTAAATTAAATGGGTCATATATTCTAAGCAGAAAGAAAATAACGACCATGATAGCGAGGTAGATTTAATCGGGAAGGTTTTCAGGAAGGCTGAATAACATAATGAACACAAGGTGAAGAGGAGAAAATTTAGGGAAAGTCTTTTCAAATGATAAAACTTCAACAATTCAGGAAGAATGAATTATAAGGAAAATGATAGATGAACCAATGTACATGAAATAGTAATTAATAATTTGATAAAGTGATTTAAAAATATCTATCTGCAGTGTAAGAGAAGGAACGTGATTAAAAGTAGATAGACATAACATAATTTTACTGATGATAGATGATAGATGATAGATAGATAGATAGATAGATAGATGATAGATAAACTTAGCTACATCTGTATTTGTATATACAGGTAACTCTATCTACTATGGACAGTATTTGAGGCCACTTGCATCATAAAGAGTAATTGTACTATTTCTAATGACTGACTTCTTGGTCAAATTTCTAAATTTAACATATAGGGGAGAAAACATTAAGCACTCCATGCTTCAGTCTCCCCAAACGTAAAAGGAGGTGACTGTGGCACTTACCTATAATGTTACTGTGTGGATAAAATGAGGTAACTTCTATAAAGTTTAGCATGGTAATGGTCACTCCATAAGAATTCACTTAATGTTAACTATTTTTAATAAGACTCAAGATAAACCATTAAAATATAAACTTGAAAGAATAGTTCAATTTCTTTAAATCAATAAGTTTTAAAAGTAAAGGACTTAAAAACCCAAAGGTTATAAATAAAATAAATATCTACTTCACGATAGATTTATTGTCATCACAAAAGTTTTGAAAGCATATTGTTTCAGCATTTAAGAGACTGAACTAAAAAAAAATGATATCTAAAAAAATCCACATCTCTTGGGAATATCGGGGGGCTGGGTGTGAGGAACAGTTGTGCATTTCAGTTAGGATGTGTTTTTGTTGTTTTCACATGCTCCAAACCACTGTGTTTTTTGTTTTGTTTTGTTTTTGTTTTTGTTTTTGTTTTTCCTACTATGGAGTTTTTCATTTATTTTTCATTACCTGCCTGATCCCAATGTTTTTGTCTTTGTTTTGTTTTGTTTTGTTTTGTTTTTTAATCTACCACCTCCAGTTAATCTAATACTGAAGACTCTACCAAGTAAAGACCTGCATCTGACTAGTGAGGGAAAATAAACAGAAAAAGTATGTTCTAAAAGGAGGGGGATCACTACAGAAGACTTGAAGATACATTTGTATTTGAAAACAGCATTCCCAGAGGTAACCTTTGGTTCTCTTACTTTAATATGTTGCTTATAAAGTATGCATTTCAATCAGGATGTAAGATGATGTTACCATAAATAATTCAAGTCAGTCATCCACTGTACACCATTTAGTATAAAAAGCTAACTGATAAAATATGTAGAATGATCATTTAAATTTTGGACAGCAGACAAGCATTGAGCCAATCATGTACTGATGCTTACTTTCAACAGACTGCATGTTTCTGCCTCCATTGATTAGCACAATGAAAGCCATTGCTTCTTAAAACTATAAATTTTTGAATTGATTTATTTTTTTGGTGAGGTGAAACAAAACAAAGAATTCTCGTATGTTTTCTGGTAGTTGTACCTCTTCTTAGCGGTCGGTTACGTAGAGGCATCTGCATATATCCAAATTGGGTTACGTATGTTACTATTTGGGTGGTCTAATGCTTTACTTATGGAAAACTGTAGAGTTAGGAACTTATTCGAAAGTCAGTTGCTGATTTATTTTCTAGCTTTATTTCCATATGTAAAAATATGTAAATTGTTTGAGGGCCAAGTGTAATGGACATTTCCAAGGATGAATGGTTGCCCCAATAACATGTACCAATTGAATGAATATTTTCCCTCAAATAGCAGTTATATTCTCACGGCCATGATATCAATGTTAGAAAACTAAATGGTCAATTAGGGGTACCTGGGTGGCCCAGTTGGTTAAGCATCTGACTTTGCCTTAGGTCATAACTTCACGGTTCATGATTTCCAGCCCCTCACTGGCTCTCTGCTATCTCTGGCTTCAGATCTTCTGTCCCCCTCTTTCTCTGACCCTCCCCTATGCTCTCTCTCTCCCCAAAATAAATAAACATTAAAAAAAAGAAAATTAAATGGTCAATTAGATACTGTTCTGGGAGGGGTGGGGAATACATGGAATACACGGAAACATTACACAAATTAACAAGCTAGTGAAACAATACGCGAGCGCTAATGGTTTTTACCTGTTTTACACACTGCGGTTATAAAGAGCATGTTTTAAATCTTAATGTGTTTGTATGGAACATTAAGAATCTATAAAATTACTTCAGTGGCACACACACAAAAGTGATTACATTTTCTTTCAGTTGTAAACTTAGAAAGAAAATAAACTTTAAATGCTGGCAGTATTAAAACTCATTTGTGTCTAACATAATCCCATGTATTTTTTGATAGAAAAGGTTTTCTGTTGGTCAAAAGACATCAGGGAAATATGTTTTTGACAGGTAAGGTAATACTTTTCAAATGTCTAAGGAGAAATCAAAAAAATTCTATAATAACAATTCTAAAAGAGAATGATTTTTTCCCCCTGAACAATCCGGTTCCATTTTTTATCTCATTGAATGATACATTCCCGTATATCTAACAATGTGTTGGTAGTAAGAGAAGCTTAGTTCAAGTATTACCATTTTAAGGCTGCAGTCTAACCTAGCTATTCAATGTGTCAGTGGTCCACAGACCAGAAGGATGGGCATCATTGGGAAATTCGAGAAAAATGCAGAATCTCAGACTCTGTGAAACAGAATCTACATTTCTTTTTAGAGTTTGTTTGTTTGTTTGTTTATTTATTTATTTATTTATTTATTTATTTATTTATTTAGAAATAGAGAGCGAGCGAGCAAGAGTGAGTACACATGAGTGAATGAGGGACAGAGAGAGGAAGAGAGAGTCCCAAGCAGGCTCCGCACTGTCAATGCAGAGCCCAGTGTGGGGCTTGAACCCACGAACCATGAGATTATGACCCTAGCCAAAACCAAGAGTTGGACGTTTAGTTACCTGGGTGCCCCTAGCAAATTTAATTCTAACACAAATAAGAAATCCCAGAAACTAAAATAATTTTAATTTATGGTGGGTTGTTAAAAGGCTTGTGAGGAGTTTATGAAATATTGTGGCATTTACCACAATGCCTGGTGTGCAGAAAGTCCTTACTGGATACTTCGGAAATTAATAAGTAATGATTAATGTAGGCAGAAAATAGGTACAAAATATTTAGTCTTGAATATCAGATTATTTCTATCTTATGCATAAGTAAGACAATAAAAACAGGAAAGGAAAATAATACATCAGCAGAATGCTATTAATATATAAAAATAATATTTTTTAACAAATAAGATAATGGAAATAAGAATATTCTTAAATTCCTTTCCAAAATTAATATTGTAGTGAAAATTATGTTGATACTTGATATTTTAAAAGGAGATCGCTGAACAAAGATGAAATTTTAACTTCAAACAAAAATATATGAAGTACTTTCTTTCTATATATACTGTGTACATTCTAAATTGTGTCCCCAAACAGCCTGTTTGTCAATGGAGTGTTGCAACTACTCTTATTTTTCTTTGTAATCCATTGACCTTGGACAAAGACTAGAATATAAAATTTCTCAATAAATGTTAATTGAATATATAATTCAGTAAAGAATATTTTACATGGAATACATTTTTCTTTTAATATAATTAAGATAATTTAAAATTTTTTGTATATTAAAAGAAATATAGTAAGATATAAAGCTCATGACTATATATTTTTTTAATGTTTATTTACTTTTGAGAGAAAGAGAGAGAGAACAAGCATGGGAGTGGCAGAAAGAGGAGAGGGAGACAAATTCTGAAGCAGGCTTGAGGCTCTGAGCTGTCAGCACAGACCCTGATCTGGGGCTCAAACACGAACCGTGAAATCATGACCTGAGCTTAAGTCGGATGCTTAACCGACTGAGCCACCCAGGCACCCCCAGGACTGGCTTTTTAAAAATCTTTTGTGCTTATATATTTTTTTAAGTCCTATGGTTTAATGCTGAAACCTAGCAGCATATATATATATATATATATATATATATATATATATATATATATAACTGTAACCATTAAACAGTATTGTTTTCACATAAGGAATCAAAACTGGTAAATTGTGATGACAAATATATATTTCGTTTTAATGAGTCGATGAAAGAAAAGTTATATTATTACCACATTTTATGCCAGGCACTATTCCATGTATGCAACGTTTACTTTGCACAGCAAGTAGCATTAAGCCTTATAATCACTATACACAGGCAGTCAGCCTCACGCCAAAAGATGAATTACCTAAGGCACCTGACATGTGGGAAGATTCAAAACCAGGTCTCTCAGACTCTTAACACTCTAGTATTTTGCTTCCGAACTGCTTTCACAAATATCATTTTTAATTAGTCCTCCATTTAAAGATTGCATTTCATAGAGGAAGAGATTTACTCGATGTCATAATAACTAAGATAAATAAAACTCAGTTCTTTTCATTTTACAGCTTTTGAGCTATTCCATATACTAAAATAGTATGTGGAAATGGTCAAAACAGGAGGAATACCACAAAACATGGAAAAGAATACAATGATGCCATACCTAAACTGAAGCGAGGGAAGGGGAAGTGATTACCTGTGTGTAATGTGTGTGTGTGTGTGTGTGTGTGTGTGTGTGTGTGTGTGTGCGTGTGCATGTGCGTTTCTGGAAACTCTTTATTAAATGATCAATTTGTAGTCTTGTTCACTTTTATTAGCTGTGTTTGGGGGGAAAATACATTATATGAAGGCTTGACCAAAAGCAAAGAAAAACTCAGCAGACTTCAGCGAGATTAAATGTTTCTCAGAAGTTCAGATCATTGTGGTCATTTATCTATAGTTGATTACATCCATTTATCAAACCTCTTTTGCTTTCCCCACTGTTTTTTTTTTTCTTTTCTTTTCTTTTTTTTTTTTTTTTTAGTACAAGTTAGCTTCCTTCTCCAGTCAGTGATAAAGTAACTTTACATGATGCTATTTTTCTTTAAATAATTGTCTCCTCTGACCAATATTACTTTCTTCATTTCCTGTGTCGTTGCTTCTGATTATTCTTTAAGCAGTTTTAATGATGGAAGAAAAAATAAAAATAAAAACTAAAACCGGAGAAGAGGGAAAAAAGGAAGGAGAGTTCCATTTCAGTGAACCCATTAATTTCATTCCATGTTTGTCATATGAGAAAGGAAAATTTCTTAAAACACGTTAGGATGTTACCCATAACTTGCTTGTAAGTTTTTCTGGGAATGATAGTCTTACCTATATATTCATAAAAGTTGAACTATGACTGCATGAAGAAGGTTATTCACCCAATTTTTATTATAAGAAGGGATTTAGAATTTATATTTATGCCAATATAGATCTTTGGTATTTTTAGCTGAATTATCTATTACTATTCTCGTATATATTTGAAGAATTACTAAAGCTAGAATATGAAATTTTAGGGTTTAATATAGCACAGTTTTGGAAAAGTTATGAACATTTCAAATGATGTTCTTCTTTTAAAATTGTTATTTACTTTTGAGAGAGACAGAGACAGAATGCGAGTAGGTTAGGGGCAGACAGAGACGGAGACACAGATCTGAAGCAGGATCCAGGGTCCGAGCTGTCAGCACAGAGCCCTACTCAGGGCTTGAACTCAGGAACTGTGAGATCATGACCGGAGCTGAAGTTGGCCGCTCAACCGGCTGAGTCACCCAGGAGTCCTGATACTCTCCATTTAAAAGGCAACATTTCATTTAGAGTTCAGACACTGAAGAGAGACTTACTTATATTATAGAATATGAAACTATGCAGTTTATTTTAAAATAGTAAACGCTACTAAGAATAAACCTTTATTGAATTAAGAAGATCTACTGCTTATAAGTGACCAAGTAATGCAAAAGAAATGAAAGCACACCAAGTAATTAATACTCATCCTATAATTCTGTTAAACTGTTTCTAAAATTTCTAGTGTGCACAGTGAGTGGACTATAAAAATAAACAATACTTATGTCACAATTGAGTAAAAATCAGTATGTCACAAATAATAATTTGAAACATTGTGACTCAAATATAAACTTCTGCAAAGATTTCTAGTCTTAAATCTGATATAATTTTATTGATTGATTGATTGATTGATTGATTTTAATATGAAATTTATTGTCAAATTGGTTTCCATAAAACACCCAGTGCTCATCCCAAAAGGTGCCCTCCTCAATACCCATCACCTACCCTCCCCTCCCTCCCACCCCCCATCAACCCTCAGTTTGTTCTCAGTTTTTAAGAGTCTCTTATGCTTTGGCTCTCTCCCTCTCTAGACTTTTGTTTGTTTGTTTTCTTCCCCTCCCCCATAGACTTCTGTTAAGTTTCTCAGGATCCACATAAGAGTGAAACCATATGGTGTCTGTCTTTCTCTGTATGGCTTATTTCACTTAGCATCACACTCTCCAGTTCCATCCACGTTGCTACAAAGGGCCATATTTCATTCTTTCTCATTGCCACGTAGTATTCCATTGTGTATATAACCCAAAATTTCTTTATCCATTCATCAGTTGATGGACATTTAGGCTCTTTCCATAATTTGGCTATTGTTGAAAGTGCTGCTATAAACATTGGGGTACAAGTGCCCCTATGCATCAGCACTCCTGAATCCCTTGGGTAAATTCCTAGCAGTGCTATTGCTGGGTCATAGGGTAGGTCTATTTTTAATTTTTTGAGGAAACTCCACTGATTGTCTTCCAGAATTTTCATAGTGTAGCCTCATGTACATATTAAAGCATATCTGAGTGAACATTGCCATTTGTATTAGTCAGAATAAACACAGACTCTGATACTTTATAAACAGATCAGAATTGAAATGAGATAATTCTATGTATCTAAATGACTGAATGATTTTTACATTAATATGTACACATTTTTTTTTAAATGCTAGAAAAATACCTGGATTTAGAGTCAGAATTTTTGATTTCCCATCTTGGCCTGTCCACTCAGAAGCTTTTTAACTTAGAAAAAGTTACTTTAATTCTCTGAGAAACATTTTTTTTATTATGTTTTGAATGCGTCCTCTAAAGTCCATTTCCTTCATTCTAAACATCTAATTATATGTCCCTTCTTTAGGAAAGCAAAACAAAATAGCAACAATTATATCCACACTTCACAAAAATAAAACCTTCATCAGCTTCGCCATCTTCACTGGTATAAACTACCCCCTTGCTAGTTCCTACCTTCCTTCCTTCATTTAGTTTTAGACCACAGGTAAAAAACATTAAGTCATTGAAGTTGATTATTTTCATTAACGTTAAGCACATTATCACCATCACTAGAATGCCACTCTTATTTTAATGTTCACTATTCATTGTATTTCTTTCATATCCGTATGAAAATGGATATTTTCCACTCATATTTATGCAAAAACTTATGTATGTATGTAGGTATTTATCTGAAAAATAATGCCCTTATAAAATATGTAGTATGGAGTTATTTGTGTATTATGCACGTTTAAATATACATGTAAAGTAGTTTGCTTTTCTGACCTTCAAGGTGTTCTCTGAAATGTATATTCCAAAGTGGGATTTCTAGGTCGTATTTTATTCACAGCAGTACATAAGTGTTTCCCATTTTTTCACATCCTACGCAATACTTTGTTTTATATAACTTTCTTATTTTTGCCATTCTGGGTGTGAAGTGGCATCTCAGTTTAAATAGTATTTCCTTGCATACTAGATGCTATCATCTCTTGATATTTTTATGTCACAGTGAGTCCCATCCTCAAAGAGGCTCTATTGGATATGTGTTTAATTTTAATGCCATCATAGGAAGATTTTAGAACTTTCCAGTTGAAATGCTAGAGTTAAAGTCACTTATCGGAATACTATCCACTTTGTTAAACAAAGGGAGTATCTCGGGGCAGGGGGGGGGGCAGGTGATTCAGTCTAATTTCCTGTCACCTGCACTCTCAGGTAAATAGTAAAAATGATACCTGTTGAGAGGAAGGTAATTTCTCATTTAAATTCCTTTAATAGGGTGTCTCTGTCTAAGAATAACCTGCGATAAACACACCCCTTTAAGAATTCTGATGTTTATTCAATCTCCAATACAAAATGGAGATGTGTCATAATTGAAATGCTTGGCACTGTGTGACCCACCCTACAAACCTCATCAGGGACCTGTGCCAGGGATACATATCCCACTTAGAGAGGTGGGGGCCTGGGAGCTGCTTCAGTTTCCCAGACCTCCATTTGCTTCACTGAGCCTCTTGCTACCTATATGCTCGAAATTATTTATAAAGGCGTGTCATTTTGGGGCGCCTGGGTGGCTCAGTCGGTTGAGGTTCCGACATCGGCTCAGGTCATGATCTTGCGGTTTGTGGGTTCAGGCCCGCATCAGGCTGTGTGCTGATAGCTCAGAGCCTGAAGCCTGTTTTAGATTCTGTGTCTCCTTCTTTCTCCGCCCTCCCCAATTTGCGCTCTGTCTGTCTATCAAAAATAAATAAACGTAAAAAAATAAAAATAAAAATAAAAAGAAAGGCATGTCATTCAGTGAGGTTTCTAAGTTTAGTTGATTGGACAGTCTGATCCTGTGTTTAGGTCATTGGTCACTTTCTGTTATTAAATCAGTTTCATTTGATAACGGAGTGCATTTTCAGGCATTAAAATTTTCAGTGCTGTTCCATTTCAGACATCCATCTCACATCCAGCCCAAAGCCTCCAAATTCAGAGTGAGATCTGAACCTGGGCTCAAGGACCTACAATAGGGAAGAGAGACACTGCTTGCTCTTTCCTTACCCTCCTCGCTCACTGCCTCCATCCATTCCTGCACTGATAACTCTTCCATCATTGGGGTGAGAGGACAAGTGATTAGGGTAAAGACAAAATTCTTAGATGACTGCCACGCCATGAACTCAAATGTAAGTGACAACTCTACTGCAGGTATTCAAATGCTCTCTTTTCTAGGCTCCCATTTTTTTTTATTATTTATTTATTTATTTTTTTAATGTTTGTTTATTTTTGAGAGAGAGAGAATGAGAGGGGAAGGGGCAGAGAGAGGGAGACACAGAATGCGAAGCAGCCTCCAGGCTCTGAGCTCTGAGCTGTCAGCCCAGAGCCCCACGGGGGGCTCAAACTCCCGAACGTGAGATCATGACCTGAGCCTAAGTAGGACCCTCAACCAACTGAGCCGCCAGGCACCCCAAGTCTCCCCCTTTTTACATTAACGTTCTTGGAGGCCTCGTGAAGTCATAGAAAGACAAATCCCTGGTGTGGAAAATGTATTTTCATGAAAGCTGACATCTTGTGATCCTGTCTCCCTTGGCTCCTGCTACTGGCACCTCATGCCTTGTGAAGGGTCTGCAAGAGAGTTCCTGGGTGAAGTTTGATATGTCCATACTGCTCACTGAACCCTGGAGGTGTATCTAAACTCGCCCTCAAAATGCATGGTACAAAAAACATTGATATCCACTAAGGAACTACCACCTTTACCACATAATGAAACACTTTCTGCTCACTCTACCCATTCTACGACTTAGAGGAAACAGGAGCTGTGGAGGAGAGAAAGGAAGAAGAGTACAGAGAAGTAGAATAGATCATGCTCCCATTTGTCTCCTTGTGAAGGATGCTAAGCCATGGTTCTGGTGGGAGCCCAGAATAAGATAATTTTACTTGCGGTAAGACTCAAGTTTGATATAGTATGGACAGGACTTTAGAATATCTGAAGATTAATAGCCATCACAGAGTAAGACTAGCCACAAAAATAAAACTAAAGAGAACTCTCTGAGATGTACGGAGATTATGAAACGGTAGCGCCTGAGTATAGGAGTTGACTAATAATAAATCTCTTTCTTGTTTGTGCCCCATTAAGTCAACCCATTCAATGAATCATCTGAGTTTTTTGCCTAAATTATCTTTTTCTGGCTCTACACATTTTTTTTTTTGGGGGGGGGGAGGAGGTTCCTGGCTTTTTTGACTTCTCTCTCAGCAAAGTATTATAAAACTTATTGAGTCATTCATAGCTTTTGTCTTCATCTTCCATTCTCAAATAAATATATTAACACAACTTCTATTTCTTTTGTCCATTAAGGCTGGTTTTCTAAAATAGATTCTTCAGTATTTATCTTACTGAGATTCACTAATGCTGTCAGTTTTTAAACTCTGTTTCTTCTAGGTTACATGATATTATTTTGTCTGATCTTTCCTTCCCAGTCCTTTGTATTCACATGTATGGACCTTGATTTTTAAACATTGGCTCTACCAAGGACTTGTAAACTGGTCCATTGTTCTTTTTCTGTACCTTCTCCTTGGTTGATTTAATTTACTCTCCTGATTAAAAATTCCATCAATATGCTAATGATTCCCAAGGCCTCTCTTTAGCTCTGACCTCACCCTGCATTTCTATCTCATCTATTTAGTGCTTGTAAGTCAGGTCTGTATGTCTCAAAGTCATCTTAGGCTTGTAATTTTCAAAATAGAAGTGAATATTTATTGTCATAAGTCTAATACATATATATATATGTATATGTATATATATGTATATATATGTATATATATGTATATATGTATATATATGTATATATGTGTGTGTGTGTGTATATATATATATACATATATATATACATATATATATGTATATATATGTATATATATATAACTTTGTGGCAACTAAGTGGCAAAATGTAACTTAGTGGCAAAAATGTATCCTGGATACAGAAATCTGTAACCTGGAATCTATCCTATAATTCTTCACCTTCTCAGACTTCCAGTCAATTATCAGCACCTCTAGAAAACATCTCTGAAATGCCCTTCCCTTTTGCTGCTGTTAGGTCACACTGTACATGCCTTTATTTCAATGCCTATATTGGATTCAGTCCACTTATATGTTTGTCTCTTTCATTAAAGAGTATGCCTTTTCAGGACAGGAATTATTAGGCAACTCTATAGTATATTTATTACCTAAAATGGAATATACAACCAATAAAATATATATTCCATATGTATTTTCTGCCTCGAATGAACTTTCAACATTATCTTTCAAAATAATTTTTCCTCTTCTTACATTAGTAAGATTTCGCTGAATCAAGATAATAATTTATATAAAATACTTTCTGAACAGAGATGTGATGTGCAAATATTAGCTGTGGCCAACCATCTCAGTTGCTTTCTGCAATGAGGTAGAATATAAATAAACAACAAAAATGATCACTAAATTTAACGTATAAATTATTTTCCTTGCTGTTTAACCATATGCAATGCCAATTTGTATCAAATTATTGACTCGATTACAATGCCACTTCAGAGAGAATACAAGAAAAGTACAAGAATGCTTCAGCCAATTGCCATAAAAATAAATTTAACAAGTTCAGTCTGTTTCCACTACTATTGCATAATGTACTATCTCCTTTCTTTTGCATACAACGAAGTCCTTCCCTTTCAAATAAACTTATTTGCCCTTGCTGTATACTGAGTGTCTATAACCAGTTTTTTACTTCTATTTCCTGAAAGAACATTAACTTATTTTTTACACACCTACTGATGCTTTTTCTTCACCTTGATTCTACATTCTTTCTCATTACAATCTTGCTTCTACATCCTCTTGGTATTTATTATCCCCAGCTTTGTGGAGCATTTGGCAATACTGACCCCACGTCCTCTATGGCATATATTTCTTTCTTATCCAAATATTGTTCCAACCAACTGCTCATTCTTTCTCTCCCTTCATTGCAGAGAAGGCAATACATTTCCATTGATTTATTCAGTCAGAAACACATATTAAATGTCTCCTGTGTGTTAGCATTTTGCAAATAATAACACATCGCCTGTTCCCAAAGAACTTACTGTGTTGATGGGAAGGAAGATATATAATGAACGTAAACTTAATATCATTTTCCTGGTAGTGAGGTCAGCGAAGACACAGAGAGAAAGGCTTTCTGAGCAAGCTGTGAGCATCCAGAAGGTTAATACTTGTTTTTGATCCAAAAACTATTAAAGGAAAAATTAGACACCATATTAAATGAATACAATGAGAATTTTCCTATCTAACGTTTACTCCTTTGTAAAGGAGGAATAAATTAAACTGTGAATCTTTGAGATATTCCTCTTAAAATACAGATCAAGAATAGTTTTACATTCTTAAATGATATTACTTTAGAAATTCCTGTGCTGATTTCCCACTTTCTATAATTAATTCGTCCTTTAAAAATGAGCTCACTGGGGAAGAAGCTATGTAATATCCATATGATATTTTTCCTTTTCCAGTACAGTGTGTATCTAATTCAAGTGCAGTAGTCTGCTGTAGCACAAAGTTTTTATCATGTCTTTTGTGATATTTTGTACTGATGGGAGATCTCCTGTCACTCAGAATGATCTTGCACAGTCTTGTGAGGACTCATACATATGAAAAATAATCCTTCATGACAGTTTCCTCCAATTTAAGACAGCAATTTCTTCCATATCTGCCTGTATTATTGATAACCGTCATTGGTAAAAGAGAATTGTCTGCAACCTAGTGTAGATGAAAATGAATAGTGTTAGAGATTAACTATAAATGTAACCTTGCTAGAGAAATTATGTCAATTTAAGACATATTGTCTCTTGAAGATAGACAAACACTAAAGAGCTGGGCCATCCAGTTTATGGAACAATTTTTTCTCATCTCCCTTAATAAAATCAAAACTAACTTTTTTTTTCTTTTTTCCATTCTTCCTTCCCTTGTTCCTTTCTCTTTCTCTCTCTCTTTCTTTTTAACATGGTATATGTTAATTAATCATATCATAATTCCTGTGTACCATTGTTATGAGGATTAATTATGAAATGTTTATTACAGAATTTGTAACATAATTGCTATTTGTGTGTGGTAATATTATTTTATCAGACCCTTATCACTATCTTACAGAACATTCAAGTATAAACTTCTGTACCTTATATTGCAAGTCAAGGGCTATAATTTCCTCTCTTATGCTGTGTGTGGTGGGCACATTTGTACCCAGAGTCATTAATGCCCTAATTGCTGAAAGCTATGAATATGTTATCCTACATCGCAATAGAAACTTTGCAAGTGTGATTAAGGTTAAGGACCTTAAAATAGGGAGATGATCATGAATTATCAGGATGAGTTCAATATACTAACATGAGTCCTTAAACCAAAGTGTATTCTCTTTCTGTAATCAAGCAACATGAGTCAGGCATAAAAAGAGAGATCCCAATCATGAGAATACTTCTGCCAAAACAGTTAAATGCTTACTTTTGATACTGCTAGTGAATCTCAGAAGCAATTAGATGAGAAAGATGGGAAGAGAGAAAAAATAAGGAGAGAGGTAGGGGTAGCAATAAGGAAGAGAAGGAGGACATCAGGAAGTAATATGTTAAGAACCAATAATAACTAATTAGAAAATAAAATAAGACTATGGAGACACCATTAAAAATGGCAACAAATTCTAGGGGCACCTCGGTGGCTCAGTTGATTGAGCATCTGAGTCTTGATTTCAGCTCAGGTCATGATCTAGGGTCATGGGATGGAGCCCTGTGTCAGGATCTGCACTGAGTGTGGAGCCTGTTTAAGATTCTCTCTCTCAGGGTGCCTGGGTGGCTCAGTCAGTTGGGCGTCCGACTTTGGCTCAGGTCATGATCTCACAGTTCATGGGTTCGAGCCCCGCATTAGACTCTGTGCTGACAGCTCAGAGCCTAGAGCCTGTTTCGGATTCTGTGTCTCCTTCTCTCTCTGCCCCTCCCCTTTTCACACTCTGTCTCTGTCTCAAGGATAAATAAACATTAAAAAAAAATTTAAAAAAAAATTTCTCTCCCTCTGCCCCTCTGCCCCACTCGCACTCTCTCCCTCTCTCTTTGAGACTATATATATATATATATATATATATGCACATATATATGTATATATAAATATATATACATACATATGTGTATATATGAATGATTCTAACAAATATTACACAAAACATAATTAAAAGAAAAATGAAGACATGGTCGAAAGACAATAGATTTTCATTTGAAACAAAACAATAGCAATATGACAAATGGTCTTCAAAGCAAAGATTATTCTAAGAAAAATGAAGGAGGGCAATGTTTTTTTTACCAGAAATCAAGACATATTATAAAAATATACTAAAGAAAAGCTAGTAGTTTTATACAGAATAATAGCAATGACAGAATAATAGAAAGATTTGTTTAGAGAAAATCTTTTTACCTTGATATATGGAAATATACCTTAAAAAACAGAAAGCAAGAATCTTAAAGAACTGAGAAATTTTGCCATATTTAAAATAAATACTTTGTAAAAGAAAAGACATTCTGAATGTTTACTAAGCAAAAGACAAAGGAGTATAAACATGGGAATAAAATTAATCAGTACAAAATTATGAACAAGTAATTTACGAGAAAATAAATCAGAATATACAATAATCTAAGAAAGAATTCTTCATAATCATACAGAGCAAAAAATATGTTGCCTTGATGTACATGTATTAACATGGATGCATTTTCTAAACATTATGTTCAATGAAAAGTTAATTGCTATGAGACAGGATAATAGGACACAACTTAAGTGAATCATGAACTTATTTTATAAAGAGTACCATCCTAAAGTTTGTGGCTATGCATATATTCAATATATAGAAATATGTCTATGGACCAAGAGACACCATTTTTTTTCTGGAGATGTCTGTTGGGCAATGGAAGTAGGAAAAATATTCATGCATAATAGTTTCGAGTATTGTGCCCAGTTGTGTCTATAATATTAGTCTCTGATTTTTATCTTAGAAACAAAATTAAAACGTGGGAACAATCAATCAGGCTTTTTGACCTGTTTTGTAATAGTATATTTTCATTAAATAACATTGCAACCCATTTCAATTTTTACCATAAATTGTAAAAAAATTTGGAGTTAAACGCTTTGACTTGATTTTTGTGAGATTATTTGTGTCTCCCCATTGGCATAGAATTAACTGTTTTTTTGTTTAATGTTTATTTATTTTGAGAAAGAGACAGAGAGAGAGAGAGAGCACTAGTGGGGGAGGGACGGAGAGAGAAGGAAACACTGAATCCAAAGCAGGCTCCAGGCTCTGAACTGTCAGCACAGAGCTTGACATGGGCCCAAACTCACAGACTGCAAGATCATGACCTGAGCTGAAGTGGGACGCTTAACAGTCTGAGCCACCCAGGCACCCCTAGAATTAACTATTCTTCTTAACCACTGCAAATGTGAAATAAAGCAAGCAAAACTGCAACTTACATTTAAAATACATAATGCATTATTCAGTTGAACTCTGCTTTACATTTCTAGAAACACAAAAGGTGGCAGGAGCCTTACTTTATTCTCAAATAAAAATCTGAAAAATATTTAAGCTTTGAGAATTTTTCCTTCATTGATTCATTCATGGTTTTCATCTAGGCTTGCACATATATTAACCTAAGCAGAGTGCTATTTAAAAATAAAACAGTACTAAGTGCTAGAATTCTTGTTATATGGAATTTTTTCTTTCCACTTTATATAAGCGTAGAAAATTACTTTTTCTGACTAATGCTGAATATCTGCTTGGAAAAGACCAAAGAAGTTTTTATTCTGCCAGATGACAGGGTTTGAGGAGGAGAGATATGTGAGTAACAGCATGACAGCTAAAGAGGTTGGCAGGCCTATTAAATAAATACTTTCCTGTTGATTATCAGAGTAATGTGCCTTTTGTTTCTTACGTACTCCGTGTTATGCCATCAAAATGACCTCCTTAAAAAGGTTTGAATGAAATAATGTATGTAGGTAGTTACACTCATTTATCACCAAAATAAATACAACATTTATATTTCTATAAGTGGATATGTGATAAAGTTTTCAAAGTATAAAATCTCAAGCTTTAATTTTTTTTTATTTCACAATAACTAGAAACCTGACTCATCCTAGTTGACAAAATTGCATAAATGTGATATATGCGTGTGTGATTCAGAAAGTTAAAGTCATACTTAAAACAATTGTAATCATTTGTTCTTGACACTAAAAAGTCACAATCACTCATTTTGACACCACAATGATGGGTTCTTTTTATAGTTCACTCAGATGTTCTAAGAACTTAAGGAATTGCAGTTAAATTACTTACATTTAAATGCCATTGCTACATCATCGACCTGTTCAGATTTTTTAATCAGCCTTAGCAATGAAGCCCTAATACGTATTTTAGATATTTAAATTTTAAAAAAAGGACTGAACAGAATGCTATTTAGAAATCAAACAAATCTTTCTTACCTAAAATTGATGAAAAATTCTCTTGCAGTTCCTTTAAATGCATTGCCATATGTTCATCCATGTAGTTTTATTTGCTACGAATTTTTCTTTTATTGAATTATATTTCAAATAAATATAAAAGTATTAATTATAGGCTTAGTTACATTCTTTAATGATATTGAATGAATATTTTAATATCCCTGTAAACTTCAGTTGCCAATTAATCTTTCTAAAAAGTTTGAATATTCTTATTGGCTAAGGCGAAGATTGTCCATCACTTATGAGCAATGGACTCCTAGGGGACCAAAAATGACTATAATCCCTTTTAATCTGTATAGTTAAAATTTTCCTCTGTATTCAGAATAATCTTAGATGTTTGTTTTGCTGTTATTCATATGGAGAGGTAGCTGTGATTAATCATAGTTTCAAAGTAAATTTATATTTTTGTTATTCAGTTAAGCACATTTTCCATTGATGAATAGTAAGCATAAAGAGTATCTTGTGGTAGTCTGAAAATATTTAGACATCAAAAGAGTTCCTCACAGTAGATCAATTGGAAGATAGTCTGGCCACTGTTTGTCATTTTAAGAATTACTAAAGTGGTTTAATGTTTTCAATGTGCTCTCATTTTTCATGAAATATTTTAATATGATGCCATTAAAATTATTTTCCTTACAAAATTGGTATTGTAAATTTCTTTCAAGGCAGCAAACACCTAATAGGTAAAATTTGTTTTAATAGGAAATAATAAATTGCATTTTAAAGTTTATTTATTTTGAGAGAGGGAGAGAGAGCATGCAAGTGTGTCCTTGAGCGCGCGCGCGGGCACACACACACACACACACACACACACACACACACACACACACACGAGTGTATGGGGGAGGGGCAGAGAAAGAAGGAGAGAATCCCAAGCAGACTCCCTGTTGTCAGCCTCAGTCTCAATCTCACAAAGCATGGGATCATGATCTGAGCCAAAACCGAACCAAACTCAACTGATTGAGCCACCCAGGCACCCCAGTAAAATACATTTTGAAAAGATATAGTTGGTGAGGGAGATAGGATACTCAGATTGTGAGTTAATTATATATATTTATATTATACATTTTATATAACTGTTTAATATTATATGTTTTATATATTATATATAATTATATATTTAATCATTATCTAGACAACTCTCATTTTGTTTTCTATATTCCAAATATATCTCACATTTAGAGCAGACAAAAATGGGCAGGCGTTACATTATAGTTATCTACTACAGCCATGATTGTATTTTGCCAGAAGATTACATTAATGAACAGTATATGATGTTAATGACATGGCTAAGTAAGAGTTTTATAACTGACGTGTACTAGTATGAACTATTCTGCTACATGCCTTGCTTGGTATACATAATGTCTGTAGTTCATGAATATAAAGTAAAAATAAAAAGAATTCTAAAATAAAATATGTTCTTAATATTTAGCCAACTGTTATGACAATTAACCTGTGTCTGTTACCTCACAGGGTGCATTTTCATATCAGCGGTAATATATTTTGTGTGGTGTGCTTATATAGCTGTCATTGATGTATTTTAGTGTTGTTATGTTGATAAATATGGAAATTTGGTAAGAATGGTTCATCTATCTGTTTAACCCTTTCAGGTTTTTTTCTGTTATATCCATGACCTATGGTAGTCCAGTCTGGTAACCTGATATTTTGTTAACACATTTTTCAAAGTTTGTATGTGTGTGTATATGTGTGTATGTGTGTGTGTGTATGTGTTTGTTTAATTAAGACTCTTATAGTATTTTACCACTGATGTAATCTATAACCAATAATGATGTCTCAATACAATTATCTCCCAGCTATTAGGTTAAAACCTATTTATCTGGGAAAACCTTTCTAAATTAATGGATTTAATGTTTTCAACATATAGTATTCTGCCAAATGAGGAACTGCTTCTCATGAAAAGAAACTCACTTAAAGTGTGTGTGTGTGTGTGTGTGTGTGTGTGTGTGTGAGAGAGAGAGAGAGAGAGAGAGAGAGAGAGAGAGGAAGGTGTGTGTATGCTGTGGTGTGCTTTGTAAATTTGCAATCTTTCCAATTGTGAGACATATAGACACCTCATAAATGATTCACACGGTGCCCAGAGGTACAGTAAACGAGGGCAAACTGATGTCATGAATACATGTTTGTATAAAGCTCTATAAATAATAAATTAGTTCTCTGTTGTAGAGTCAGAATATAGTGCTTATGTCTAATAAATGGTGAACATGAAATTATGCAATTCTTTATTAAGAAAATGTGTCTTCTATAAAGGTAATATGTACCCCTTTGTTCTTTGTAATGATTGCTTCTGAAGAATAACAATGAAAATATAATAAATTGTTTAAAATAAATTTTCTAATATATATTGTTGGAAAGTAGGGAACTTCCATTAATTTCTAGTTCAGTACATTGTCCGTATGTATATATGTGTTTGTATGTATGTATGCTGGTTGGATACTACTACAAATTGACTATGCTAAAAATATTAAATGAAAGGAATAACAGGGAAGAAATTTTATGTTTAACCTTCCACTTAGCAGACTTCTATAGCTTGATAAGCTTATAAGGTATTTGAGAGTCGGTGTTATAACATACTTATTTATATGCAGATGTATAGTAGCTTTGCTGGTAGTCATAAAGTGCAGTTTTTAAATCAATTTTTAATTATTTTACCTAGGGAAACATGAATATCAGAAGTACTTAAGAAAAATGAAACTTCTGATTAAACACAAAGTTCTCCTATGTCTGCTAAAATGACAATAATGGAATTTTTTAAGTTCATTTGTTTATTTATTTATTTATTTAGAGCAGGATCAGGGGAGGGGCAAAGAAAAGGGAGATAGATAATCCCAAGTAGGCTCCACACATGGGGCTTGAAACCATTAACCATGAGATCATGACCTGAGCCAAAACCAAGAGTCAGGTGCTTAACCGACTGAGCCACCCAGGATCCCCAACTATAATGGAATTTTTAAAGGTATTTCCCACAAGGACAAAACATAAAAAAGAACAGCAATATATATGATGAGATCTGGTAGGAAGATAGATGAATAGGAACTGGTTTATTTGAACCAAAAGCTCTGAGTCTAAGTTAAGAAAGAATGACAGAAAGAAAGAGAGAGAAAAAAAAAAAACAGAGAGAAAGGAAAAGGCAGGGAAGAGGAGGAGAGGGGAAGGGAAAGGTAGGGAAGGGAAGCAACTAGGAGAGGAGAGGGGAGGAGGGGAGGGGAGGGGAGGGGAGGGGAGGGAAGGGAAGGAAGGGAAGGGAAGGAAGGGAAGGCAAGGGAAGGGAAGGGAAGGGAAGGGAAGGGAAGAAAGAAAGGAAGAAATAAAGTGATTATACTATAAATGTGCCAAACACTGAAGATGATATGGGTGGGGAAGTATGATGGAGTAAGAAAAACGAGAGGATTCTGTGACAGTCTTTTTGAAGAAAAAGAAGACTAGTGGATCTATTCTACAGCCCTCAATGTTCCTCTGCCTTCTGGAAGAAGCTTGGATATTTAATATCTCCAAAATATGAGAGAGGTTTCTGGACATCAGGCACAATGGAGAACTCAGGTACCACTGAGACTGCATGTTGAAAAAGACCACTCTCCATCACTCAACACTCATGCGCTCTATGAAGAATATTTGTATGAATGTTCTTTTGGGTTTATCATATTTCAGGGAAAGAAGACTATTCTAATACCCCAGTGGATTATAAGCCACCTGGTTATCAGTGTTTTGTTTAACACATGGAGGAAGTATGTAATCAATACTTCAATTCAATCAGTTTCTTAATTTTCAATCACTAAGTACAAAGTGAGAGCTACAGATCACCACCTATTTAAGAAAAAAAAAAGTCTAAAGAAAATATGTTAAGGAGACGTCTAAAATTAAAAGCAGAAGCAAAAGGAAACCAAGGAATAAATACAAATTGAAAGAAACGGGTAAAACTGGGCTAGTGAAACTTAAAATATCATCATTCACGTTTTTAGCCTTTTGAGTATCTGTAATAACAGAAAAGATTGCTATAATAACTAATTTCTCACCAAAATATGCAAGCTTAAAGTATGAGAGCAGAAAACTAAAATTTAGTAGAAATACTGGAAGATAGACATGCCAAAAATTCTCCCAGGAAAGAAAACATATGAAAACTGGAAATGGCCTATAAAGCTGGTAAATGTTATTTTTCAGAAGAGTGAACTCAGGAAATTAACAAGCCAACACATTTCTGCTAATTTTTCAACTCTTTTTGCATGTGTCAGAGAGATACAAGGCACAAGATATGTGAAATGCTGATTCTTGGAAGCTGATAATTAAAAGCTTCTTTGAAAAAATGTTTTTGAATGTTTTGTTTGTTTGTTTTTGTTTTTGAGAGAGACAGAGACAGAATGCAAGCAGGGGAGGGGCAGAGAGAGAGGGAGACACAGAATCTGAAGCAGGCTCCAGGCTCTGAGCCTTCAGCACAGAGCCCGATGCGGGGCTTGAACCCACGAACCATGAGATCATGACCTGAGCGGAAGTTGGACACTTAACCGACTGGGCCATCCAGGCGCCCCTAAAAGCTTCTTTGATTCGCTCTTCACTTAGAGCAAGTGGAATTGCTGACTCTTAGGGAACTTAATCATCTGCAACTTAAACCCATCTCCAGTGTCTCTGGATAGGGTTAAATTTTGTAATAATCCGAAGACATTAAGAATGTCTTCCAGACAATCCACTTCAAAGCTTTAGAAGAATAAAGGCCATGCCTGGTTGGATAAAATGGGTGTGTCTTTAGAGTCAGGGCCTGCAAAACAGCTCAGAATCAAAGGTAAAAGAGAAACCTTCCAGGCTAGCCTGGCACTTTCCAATCTATCGCTAGATATATAAATAAATATTAATATATATTTATATTATATAAATTATTATAATATATTATATATAATATAAATATATATTAATATGTATATATTAATATTTTTAATATTTAGAGAGAGAGAGAGAGCACAGGCAGGAGAGGAGCAGAGAGAGGGGGAGACACAGAACCCGAAGCAGGCTCCAGGCTCTGAGCCATCAGCACAGAGCCTGATGTGGGGCTCGAACCCATGAGCCGTGGGATCATGACCTGAGCCGAAGTCAGATGCTCAACTGACTGAGTCACCCAGGCGCCCCAAAATGTGTATGTTTTAATCTTTACCCTGACTTTTCTCCTTTTAATCTATTCTGCTTTGAAGGCTGAAAAAAATCTGTTAAAATTTGGATCACCTTGCCAGTCATCACGAACATCAACAGCTTCGTTTTTGACTAGTTGTGGTATATATATTTTTAGAATTTTGCCTGGTAGTCAACTATTATCTTTCTCTTTTAATGGCCACATTCTCATATAGCTTGTGTTTTATGTAAATTCTTCCCAACCTTAGCAACACCATGTGCAAGGGAATTAGAGCTAAGTCTGCATAGTACACAAAGCCCATCTATTGTTTTGTTTTGTTTTGTTTGGCTCCAGTGAGAAGAATACATAAAAAATTGTTACTTAGGGGGTGTCTGGGTGGCTCAGTCGGTTGAGTGCCGACTTAGGCTTGGGTCATGATCTCAAGGCTTGTGAGTTCCAGCCCCGCATTGGACTCTGTGCAGACAGCTCAGAGCCTTGAGCCGGCTTCGGATTCTGTGTCCCTCTCTCGCTCTGCCCCCGCGCATTGTTCATGCTCTGTCTCTCTTTCTCAAGAATAAATAAAAAGCATTTAAAAAAATGTTACTTAGGAAATAATTGCACACCAACTTTGTATCTACTTTATAAAAAGTGAAAAGTTTTATTTCAGGGAAACTTTGAAATGAGGAATAACAAGAACCACCTTAGTTTCAATCTTGTAAAATTATGCATTTTCTTTGCTTATGTGGTAAAAGATCCCCTGGTGTGTGTATAATACACTGAGTGTAGTTTTAAAGTAACATATAACATAGATGGAAAATGTTACGAAATTTACTCTAAAACCTATTTTTTAATGTTTATTCAATTTTGAGAGAGAGAGACAGAGCATGAGAAGGGGAGGGGCAGAGAGAGGGGTGGGGACAGAGAATCTGAAGCACGCTGACAGCAGAGAGCCCAATGTGGAGCTCAAACTCACGAACCACAAGATCACGACATGAGCCAAAGTCGGATGCTGAACCAACTGAGCCACCCAGGAGCCCCTTCCTATGTCATTTTAAGACAACGTAGAGGACTTCCACTTCCAGCCATGATGAAGTAATAGTTGCTGACTGAAATAACGAAAAATCTAGGAAAAATGTCTGAAAAAAAATTTTTTTTTCAGACACAGGATGACAGACACCACAGGGCAGTGATCACTGAGAGAGGGAAGAATAAGCAAGGGGATCTCTATGCTTGTCCTAGTTTACTGCCTAGTTTACTGTCCTAGTTTCCTGACCAAATTGCAGCAGTTTTACACTGGGCTTGTTGGGGTCTCCTGTGTACATGTACAGCTCACTCATCAGCCATGAATTTGAGGGGGTTTATACTCAGAGTCTTTGTATTTACATTCTAAGGCACCCTCGTTTTTAGGTTTCTTCTCTCAGTGACAGCCCTGACCACCTCTGACACCTTTAGCCAGTGACAGTGAAGATTTCCCCATGAGTTCTTACCATCCCTTACGAATCAACTGGACAGTGGTGTTAGGGGCCAATACACATAAATGTGGACTTCACTCTCTGAAGTTCATTGCTTTCAAGGACTGACCTCTTTTCTACGTTCTTTGTGATTTGGGTCACTTCCATTTCAACAAACAATCATTCTGTTATGTTTTTGTCCAGAATTTATAATGGTTATCTGAGTCAGTCCAAAACAAATATCTGAAATTATTCTTTCTTATAATTGTTTACATATTTCTGAACTTGAATTGGAGTATATATGTCAAAATGTGGGTACTGTATTTACTCATATTCATTATAAAACAGCAATGCTTAGTAGTCTGCTGTCCAGTACTCATTATATTGACAATACATACAATTCACATAATAACCTGAAATCCCAAATATTTCATTTTCTGATGATACTTTTTGTGCGTAGGTACATTACTGATGAATAAGTTCATAGTTACGATCTTATTTTATAATTTTTCATAATTATATTTATTATAAACCTAAGAGATAACACAGAGAATAGGTCACATTTCCTTCTGGAAACAATGCTATGTCTGATCACTGTGGCTGGGACATCCAGTATTATGTTGAGTAGAAGTGGCGAGAGTAGGAATTGTTTTCTTGTTCTTGATATTAGAGGAAAAGCTCTCAGGTTTTCACCATTGAATATGATATTAGCTGTGGGTTTTTCATATATGACCTTTATTATGTTGAGGAATGTTGCCTTGAAACCTATTTCATCGAGAGTTTTTATCATGAGTGAATGCTGTACTTTGTTACATGTGTTTTCTGTATCTATAGATATGGTCATATTTTTTTACCATTTTGCTTCTTAATGAGATATATATTATTGATTGATTTGTGAATATTGAACCACACTTGTGTCCCTGGAATAAATTCCTAGTGATCAGAATGAATGATTTTCTTTTTTTTTTTTTGGTAATGTGTTGTTGGGTTCAGCTTGCTAATATTTTGTTGAAGATTTTTGTATCTATGTTCATCACAGATATTGGCCTGTATTTTTCTTTTCTTTCTTTCTTTCTTTCTTTCTTTCTTTCTTTCTTTCTTTCTTTCTTTCTTTTGTAGTGAATATGTTTTGATATTGAAGTAATGCTGGACTTATTAAATGAATTTGGAAGGTTTCCTTTCTCTTCTATTTTTTGGAATAGTTTGAGAAGAAAAGGTATTAACTCTTTTTTATATGTTTGGATGAATTCATCTGTGATCCCATCTGGTCCTGGACTTTGGTTTGCTGGGAGATTTGTGATTACTGATTCAATTTGATTGCAAGTAATCAGTATGTTCAAATATTCCATTTCTTCCTGATTCAGTTTTGGACGGTTCTGTTTCTAGGAATTTATCTTTCTTCTAGCTTGTCTGATTTGTTGACATATAATTTTTCATAATATTCTGTTAAAATGCTTTGTATTTCTGTGGTGTCAGTTGTTATTTCTCCTCCTTCATTTCTTTTTTTTTATATATATTTATGTATTTTTGAAAGACAAAGTGAGATAAAGTGAGAGTGGGGGAGGGGCAGAGAGAGAGGGAGACACAGGATCAGAAGCAGGCTCCAGGGTCTGAGCTGTCAGCACAGACCCTGACGCGGGGCTAGAACCCACAGACTGTGAGATCATGACCTGAGCCGAAGTCAGATGCTCAACCAACTGAGCCACCCAGGCGCCCCAGCTCCTTCATTTCTAATTATATTTATTTATTTGAGTCTTCTTCTTCTTCTTCTTCTTCTTTGGATGAGTCTGGGTAAAGGTTTATTAATTGGGTTCATCTTTTCAAAGAACCGGCTCCTGGTTTCATTGATCTGTTTTATTGTTTTTTAGTCTCTATTTTATTTCTTTCTGCTCTAATCTTTATTATTTTCTTTTTCTGCTGGCCGTGGGCTTTATTATTTTTCTGGCTCTTTTAGGTGTAAGATTAGATTGTTTATTTGAGGTTTTTATTCTTTATCAAGGTGGGCCTCTGCTGCTATAAACTTCCCTCTTAGAACAGCTTTTGTGACATCCCAAAGATTTTGAACCACTGTGTCTTCATTTTCATTTGTCTCCATATATTTGTTGATTTCCTCTTTGATTTCTTAGTTGATCCATTCACTGTTTAATGGAATGTTTTTTAACCTCCATGTGTTTATATTCTTTCCAGATTTTAAATTAATTAGTAAGTTTCCATACTTTTTAGTAAATTCCTCCTTACATTTTTAACCTGGCATCATTACCACATTCAGAGATGGTATTTAGCTATTATCTTGTATATCTAAACCACTTGTTAAAATATTGAATTTAAATACTTCTACACTGGTTGGTAAATACTTTTTATTGGTCCTGATATGCTCCCTTTCCCTCTCGCAGGACTTCTGGACTTTCCTATAATCCAAAAACTAGAGGGCATAGACCAGCATTGTAGGAAATAGCCACAAGTTTGTTCTAATTTTATGGTTTAGTGACTGTGTCTACTCCAAATGCTAATGCTTAAGACACATTGTGTGTAACATATAAGACCAAATCATTATAGTTACTCAATTTTTCTCCAGCTAGGGTTTCCTGGCTAGACCCATTACTCCCTTTTTTCTGATTTCTAAGTAGCATTGTTATAGAGTTTGGTATTGTGATTACATTAAATATACAGATAAACTTAGAGACAATAAACGTCTTTACAAAATTGCAAATTTCCAGTCAACAACATGGTTCCCACACATAGATCATTCTCCCCCTGGATCTCCAAATAGACTTATAAATTCTTTTGGGTAAGTCCTACATATTTCAAAAGAAGCTCATATTTCTATATTTTATGATAGGAATTTTTTAAATTATACTTACTAAGTGCTGTTAAAGTTTAAGAGAAATATTTCTTTTTTTTTTCACCTTTCTTGGTGCATCTGACCCCATTAGTAAAATCTCAAAAATTTCCACTGGTTTTTATTTCACTAAATTTATGCTTAGTAAATTCAAATTATTTTAATGATGAATAATGATCACTTTTATTCCTTCCTTCCTGTATTTATATTTGTCTCTACACACATCACGGTTTTCGTTAAATATTTAAGGTTTCCTTCTGGGCAGATGTAGAATTACACTCCCTTACTCCCTCAAATTGGATACGGCTAAGAGGGTTGCTTTGGACGGTATTTATGCATGTCACAGATAATAATTGACCATCTTTCCTACTCTCTGACTAGTAAACAAGAAATAGAATGTAGAGATAGGTATTATATCACTTTGGGAACCTGGGTGCTTATGTCATATGTTCAAAACAATAATTGAATCTGTAGCATAAGATGGTTATATATATTTTTAAATGCATGAACTTTTGTTTTCTTAAATTATTGACATTTGGGGATTATTTGCCCATTATTTCTTCTTCTTATCTATGGGTATAGATAAGGACCCTAGAATAGATAGAAATATTTCATTGTGTGAGTCCCACCTAAACGACACTATCTAACGCTGCACCCTGCATCCTCTATTCAGTATATATCATGTCTAGAAGAAATTTTATAAAATATACTAAATAAAATTAGTAGCAATCTCTACTTTCAGCTGAAAGATAATTTTGCTTTTTCCTTTTTATAATTTTTCTACGAAGAAATTTATATGAATTATTTCATTTAAAGAATAAATGGTCATGTCAATTTTTGTGTACATAAATGTGTGAATACACCCACACATATATTTCTATTTAAGAAAACAATATTGGTTGGGGCACCTGGGTGGCTCAATCAGTTCAGCATCCGACTTTGGCTCATGTCATGACCTCACAGCTCATGAATTCGAGCCCTGTGTCAGACTCTGTGCTGACAGCCCAGAGCCTGGAGCCTGCTTCAGATTCTGTGTCTCCCTCTCTCTCTGCCCCTCCCGTGCTCATGCTCTGTCTCTCTGTGTCTCAAAAATAAATATAAACATTAAAAAATTAAAAAAAAGAAAACAATATTGGTTAAAATTAGGCAAAATTAAATCAAATTATATCATCATATATATGCTTTATGTATGATATTTTATATACACACACACCACACATACATACTTTCCTACTGTATAATGAGCTCCTTGAGAGGAAAGGATGATTGCTTATTTTTTATATTTTTCTTTATATTATCAAATGCCTAACATAATATCTAGTTCAAGAAATATGTCTTGACTAAAGTTCTAACTATAAATGCTACTTTGCCTTATAGTCTCTGTACTCTTGATGTAGTCAAATAATTTGTGTACTTATAATATGAAAGGTAAAACTTGCCTTTGTTTAAAAAAAGAAAAAAAAAGCATTTAACTTTCTTTTCAGCCATAATAAAATGCTGATATAAGCAGAGCTTTAAATGACTGTACATATATGTGTGTGTGTGTGTGTGTGTGTGTAATTCTCTGCTTACAGTTTAATAAGTACAATTATTATTTCATGAGGCACCATTAACTTTTATGGTAGTTTTTCCACACATATAAAGTCACTGCCCATTTGATGTCCTGGATATTCTTATTTTAAGATTGGTGTAAATAATTTCATGCACAGGGCTCCAGTTATATTTTTAAAGAGCATACTTTAATTGCATTTGAATGCCTAGGCAAGGAGACAATAATCAGGATGCTAAACATAAAAGCAATCATCCTTATCCAGGACTCTTCATTTATGCTAATCTTTAAGACTGGAGTAATTAACAAATATAATATATATCCTGGACATGCAAACCTTAAGGCAATGGATTTATCCCAAATCAAGCAGACTTCCTTCTTCATATTGAAATTTTCATACATAAAACATTGTATAAAACCTGAGGATTTGCCTGTTGGCTTAACTGTCTATCTCCAACTTGACTTTGCTCTACCTCTTCGTATTTAGAAATAAAGTGTTCTTTGCAAGTTATCAATTTGAAGTAGAAAAGTAAATGTCTTCCTACTCTGTGAAATAAGATTAATGGGTTTGGTAATTAATTAATTTATTAATTAATTTATTTATTTATAAATGTTTGTTTATTTTTGAGAGAGGGAGCATGAGAGAGGGTGACTGAAGGGGCAGAGAGAGAGAGAGAGAGAGAGGGACAGAGGATTTGAAGCGGGCCTTGCACTGACAGCAGAGAGCCTTATGTGGGGCTTGAACTCATGAACTGTGAGCTCATGACCTGAGCCAGAGTCAGAGGCTTAACCAACTGAGCCACCCAGGACCCCAGTAAATAAGTTTTAAATGTGATATTTGAAATACAAGAATTAAATAACATAAAGGGGTTATAAGGAAACAATAGATAAAATGTGGTGACAAATATAACTTGTATTACAAAGTACTAAATATCCAAATAGCATACAATCTAAAAATTGTAGTTAAATTATGAGTAAAATTAATGCTTATTAATGTATATAAATATATCTAGAAGACATCTATCTGTCTGGAAAATACAAAATAAGAATATTAAGAGGAAGAATGCACTCAGAGGCCTTGTGGATTATGATGGTCTCTTTAAAAACATAACTGGAGACTATCTTGACATCTTCAGTTTAGAGATCTTTGGGAGGGATATTATCATGCTATTTCTCGCACCTTCCTTTTCTTTTTAAAAAAATTTTTTTTAACGTTTATTTATTTTTGAGACAGAGAGAGACAGAGCATGAATGGGGGAGGGGCAGAGAGAGAGGGAGACACAGAATCTGAAGCAGGTTCCAGGCTCTGAACCATCAGCCCAGAGCCCGACACGGGGCTGGAACCCACAGACCGCGAGATCGTGACCTGAGCTGAAGTCGGACGTTTAACCGACTGAGCCACCCAGGCGCCCCTCCCACCTTCCTTTTAATGCCTAAAATTCTAAAATTATACTTCCACCTGCTCCCGGATTCACAGATGAAAATATTCATGGATGGCATGTTATTAATAATGTAGCTTAGTCTTCCAGGTGCCTGAGTGGTTCAGTCAGGTGAGTGTAAGACTCTTGATTTCTGTTCAGGTCATGTTCTCAGGATTCCTGATTTTGAGCCCACGCTGCCAGCATGGAGCCTCTTTGGGATTCACACTCTCTCTCACTCTCTCTCTGCCCCTATTCCATTTACACACATGTACTCTCCCTCGCTCTCAAAATAAATAAATAAACTTAAAAATATAATGTAGCTTAGTTCTCTATTACTCTCAGACATTGTGTGTCACATTTTCAATTCTTAATTCCCAGGAAGATAAATATGAATGACCAACCTAAAGCAATCAACTATAACTGGGAGACCAGGTCCAAAATCTGGGAGATGAGAGGAAGCTATTATTGTGAATGCGGAGGCTTTTCCAGCAACTACATATTGCACTCTTTTAACACATATTCGTGACTCCTATTCTGACTCTGCAATCTCCCCTTGTATCATTGTTTCCATATAGCACTATCTTGCAGACATTCTGGTTTTCCAGTTTTTGACCATAGCAAACTATTTGCTCAGCTTTCATTTGCTGTTTCTTCAACTGGAATGTGTCTGTATACTTCCTGCAGCATTTAATGTGGACAGGGTCTCTTCTTGTTTGCAGGGCTTTGACAGACAAATCACCCTGTGGAAATTAGCATCCTCACTGTGTGTGTTTTATCTCTTCACCCTTTAACCATCCTGAAAATAATTTACTACAATCTTGATTTTCTTCTTTTTTTGTTTTTTATGTTGTTTTCATGTTGTTTTCTTATGTTGCAATCAGAATTTAAATCCCACAAAGACAGAATTTTTTAATCCTTATTACTACTATGCCTCTAGTGACTAGCTCAATCAGTACATTTACAAATGAATAATTTCTAAATAATTTGATGGTGATTAGTGAGCTTTCATTCATGATTCCTGAATTTCTCCCTCCCATTTCACAATTTGAAAACATAGAGAATTTTCAACTATGTCAAATAATTAAATATTATTGGTGAATAAGTTACTTATTTTTTTTAAATTTTAATTTAAAAAAAACGTAGTGATTCAACAACTCCGTATATCACCAGTGCTCATCAAGACAAGTTCACTCCTTAATTGCCATCACTTATACTTTCTCTTTATGTCACTAAATCTTTCCGAGGTTCAATTTTTGTATCATGAAGAGAGAATAATACCTACTAAGTAGATTTTTTATGGACATTAAATAAATAAATATGTAAAATGCTTACAACTCTAAAAAATGTCTATAAAAGTGTTCTCTTTTTTGAAACTAGAATCTTCACAATTCATTCGTTTATCTGAAAAGAATACACAAAGAACTAACTAGCTTTTTAGTAAATTATTCAGGAAAGTAGCAATCCAATGAGAGAATGTTATATATCCTAATGATATCAGGGCTCTTAGCAAATATAAACACAACATTTGTATTTAAATTTGAGCCATATTTATTAATCTATATCAAACATTATAATTACACTGGTGCTTTTATTGTGTAAAGCTCAGATTTTTCCACAATATAATTTTAATTCTATTTACCTTCTCATCTACTTATCAATAAACTTCCCTTCAACTTCAACACAGGAAAAAAAAAATGACTGCTTTTTAATAGTCTGTGATTATCTTGTTTATTTATGCCCACAGCCAAAGAATGAATTTGCTATTTAAACTGAATGACACATACTAGACCATTACTGGCAATAATTGTCATTCTACAGCAAAAGTTTCACTTTCATTTTTGCTCAAGGCAGAATATGTCTTTTTTCATGTTTAGAACAGAAAGGATGGAAAGAGATTGTCAGCCTAACCATTTGAATCCTGGGCTAAATATTATGAACTGTATCTTGGAATCCAATGTCTCTCTCTCTCTTTCTCTCTCTCTCTTTAATGAAAGTTTAGCTTAAATTTTATTTCCCTTAAAAAGTGAAGAAAAAAGTTTGTCACAATAGCGAAAGTAGTCTTGAAATTATTTTCTCACTTAAGGAATGTCATTTAAAGGTTTTTCATAGTTTAAAAGTTTGTTTTAAAAGGAAAATGTAGCTGATTTCACAATTTGAACAGATTATAAGGATAAGAAGGGATGATAGACGAGAACACTGAGCAAAATTTTCATGTAGAAAATATATGCATAAATAATGGCTATAAATTTCCCAAATTTGGGGGAAAAACATTAGCATATATATCCAAGTCCACTGAACTCTAAATAAAATCAAATCAAAGAAAATCCCATGAAAATGCATCATAATGACATTACTTAGAGCCATAACTAAAGAGAAAATATTGAATACAAGAGAAAAAAAGACACATCACATGTATAAAAGAATGAATCAAATAATGAGTGAGTTCTTATCAGAAATAATAGAAGCCAGACAACATTGAAATGACACATTCAAATCTTGTAAGAAAAAATCTGTCAACCACAAGTTTTTATCCAGTTTATTCTTTAGAAATGAAGAATAAATAAACATATTTCTTGACAAAACAACAGTGAGGAAGAGTTTTCTAGCACACCTACATACAAGAAATTAAGATAAAACTGTTGAAATGATGCCAGATGTTATTTGAATTAGCAGAAAAGAAAGAAAAGCACCAGAAGCAATTTTGTCTAAATTTGTTTTAAAGTTTTAGAACTTTTAAAATAAAATAGAAATAAATATATCTGATGATATTGTAAAATGTAAAGTAAAATATTTTCTTTTTTTTTTTAATTTTTTTTTTCAACGTTTTTTATTTATTTTTGGTACAGAGAGAGACAGAGCATGAACGGGGGAGGGGCAGAGAGAGAGGGAGACACAGAATCGGAAACAGGCTCCAGGCTCCGAGCCATCAGCCCAGAGCCTGACGCGGGGCTCGAACTCACGGACCGCGAGATCATGACCTGGCTGAAGTCGGACGCTTAACCGACTGCGCCACCCAGGCGCCCCAGTAAAATATTTTTCAAGATGTAAGAGAAATAACTATGCCTAATGATATTGTACATGAAAAATTTTACACTAAGATATAGTGCTTTTTGCTTAAATTAAGTGATTTATAATTTCAGTATCATTAATTTAGTCTATATTGTATATACAGTATTGAAAACCTATTTAGTTTAAAAGACAAAACAGATAAATTTAAATGTCTTTGGAAAACAATTATGAAGGAAGAATGAATTTTCCCTCTACCCTTCACTAAAAAATAAATGGGAGAAAAACAAGCAGAAGTTATATAACATATATGCTTCTTATATATATGGGAGATACCTAGGGAAACGGAATTATACTCCCCAAAGTGGCCCAAGTCACCACCTTAAATACCACCTTCTGTTAAAGATAAAAGAAAGGTGTTAGGGGGGACAGGAGCAGTGGGAGGTCAGTTATTGGAAGTTACCAGGGAAAACACACTAAAAAAAAAAAGGTATATTTGTTATGATTTGGACATCCCCCTCACTGGTGTAGAGATGGAGAGACACACGCAAATGGTGATTTCCCTTATAAACACGAATGTTTCTTACAAAGGTTTAAATTTAATTTGTTTTCAGAATTTCTCTTATGCAGTTTCTCAAAATAATCTCTATGTCAAAGATACATATTTTGGGGTAACATGTTCTATCATCCTTTAGCTGTTATGTGACTCTCTGCCACCATTATAAAAACACATAGTCAGATATTCTCCAAAGAAGGATAATAGGCAGAACAGAGTCTTTACCAGCTCCCTGGAAGAATCCATCTGGATTAGCCCACCCCTACTCTACTACTAAAGCATAAGTGAGTTTGGCTGTACTCAACAGAATCCACAGATGTCCCCAAACTAGATCAACTAACTTTCAGCCACTCCATGGCAAGGAGAACTGGATAAATGCTTATTGATGTATGTCCATGAGTTTTCTGGTTGTTTGTACATCATGGCAATAGATAGTAGATGGAAATAATAGATCCAGGTTTTAAACACCATCTTTCTTTGACTTATTGACTATTTACCCTTCAGAAAGTTTCTTAAACTTCACTGTTCCTCATACATGTTATGTGGATAATAATACTGAATTCAAGAACATTAAATGAAAGGAGCATGTGGTCATGGCATAGTAGAAGCATAACCTGTGTCAAATGCAGCAGTAATAAAAGCATAAAAATACCTCATATTAAATATTCATTTTTTCCAAAAAACCTTCCTTATCAAATTTTTGTCATTAACTTAATGCATATAATTTTGAATACTTGCTATGTGTCAGGCTCTGTGCTAGGCTCTGGGAATGAAATGATAAGGAAAATAGACTCAATGGCTGTTCTCCTCTACTTTATAGTTTTAGAAGAAGAAATAGTCGACTGAGAAATAATAATAGAAAGATGCATAAGCAATTACAGCAAGTGCTACAACAGTGCTTATGATGGTATGAAATTCAGCAGGGAGAACTGGTCTGGCATGGAGGTTTAGAGAAGATATTCCTATGAAACACTGTTTGAATTGAACTGGGCATAGATACCTTCCAATCTCTTTGTAAACTGGATGAACATATGAGTGGGAGTCTGGGTGTGAGTGTGAATGCGTGTTGCATTTTCCTATTAGGGACATTTGGACTGTCTGAATCTTTTAACAGCTCTTACTGATTAATTCCAGAAATATCTTTGCTACTCTTTTGTGGATTATTATATTTTCTTCATTCTTCGTTAAACTGTTTTTCCTGAAATTCCAATTAGATAAATGCCGGATTTTATACTCTTCCCCATTTATCCTAATCCAAATTTCACAGTTTCTGGATCTTTAATATGCTTTTCTGACTTCAGAATAATAACTTCAGCTCTATCTATCAAGTTAGGAAATCTGTCCTCACTATACACTGAGGTTTTATTCTTTATCACTATGTGTTTTATTCTAACTTCTAATCGTTTTTTTTTTCCAACATCACCTTGTTATTTGTCTCTTTTACTTTTGTTGTATTTGATTCATCTTCTTCTATCTCTTTGAACACACCAAATATATTTAATATTTCTTATCTACTAATTTCAATAAGTAGATCTACTGTGGAGATTTTATTCCAAATAATTTTATTTTTTTTAAATTTTTTTTAACGTTTATTTATTTTTGAGACAGTGAGAGACAGAGCATGAACGGGGGAGGGTCAGAGAGAGAGGGAGACACAGAATCCAAAACAGGCTCCGGGCTCTGAGCGGTCAGCACAGAGCCTGACTGGGGACTCGAAGTCACGGACCGCGAGATCATGACCTGAGCCGATGTTGGACACTTAACCGACTGAGCCACCCAGGAGCCCCTATTCCAAATAATTTTAAACCATGGTTGTTTCTGCATGTGTTCAGTGATATTTGAAAATCCCCTATTCATATTCTTTTTGATATTACATGTGGCATTTTTATAAGACTGATTATAAACTATCTTTCTCCAGAAATGATTTGATGTGTGCTTGTACCAAGCACTAAGGTACTACATTAAAGTTTAGGTCAAAATCTTAGGTTGCTTGATTGTTACCATTTTTTGATTATAGTTATTATTTTAATCATAAATATATAATTAAATATAGACTTAAACCCATGAAAATGTGTGCTTCTATTTAGGAATAGCAAGAGGGAAGTTTTGTTCTCTTTTTGTTGAATTTATACCTCCGTCCTTCTACTAGAAGCCAAGATTAAGACACAGAAGTATTCTTTGTCCATTCTGAAGGACAGGATTTTTCTAGGATACTCCCTGAAGGGAATCTATATTACTCTGGGTAAGTGTCAGAAGTGTCTCCTCTTTTCTGAAAGTACAATTCAAAAAAGCTAACACTCTAACTTGCAGTGGATAGACATATTCTACAGGTTCTAGTTCAAGTCCAATCCTCACTGTGATGCAAGCTTACTTATATGCATTCTTGATTCTCTTGCTTTCCTTCTGAATCAACAATATATTTGAAAATAACTTTTAACATATATTTTATTCCACAAGTTAGAAAATACAGTGTTATTATCCTAGAGCATTTCTCCAGGCAACTTATCTACTTATTTCCAAAAGCTGAAAACCTGTTCGTATATACAACAGTGGTCTATTATATTAGGTCCAGAATATTTCAATCACTGCATTATATTTTAGGTCCTGAGAGAGTTCAAAGGACAAAAAAGTATGAAAGCAAAACCAATTTAGAAATTCAATTTTCTGTTTATGCCAAACCAATTGAGACTTCTTGAACAAAGGCTTATGGATTTTTTTCACCTCTTATAATATAGTTTTAGTTGCTTTGTTTTGAATTCTAGCTGTTTATCTTACAAAGCCCTAAGTAACCCACTATATTAAAATACTTTACTTTGTTATACGCCACCCCTAGTTACCATAAAATAAAGTAAGTGTGGGACAAAAATTATGTATTTCCACTGGATAATGAATATTATGTCCAGCACGATATTTTCTAAATTATTATTGTATCCTTAGCATTTGGTACAGAACAAATGCCAATCAGAGGTGAGCTTTTGTTTTTAGAGTAAGATATCTCTGTATGCAAATTCTTTTCAATTATTTTTCCTAAATTTTAAAGGCAGCATTTTGAGAGAAAGTTACAGAAAGCCTCCTAGATATGACAATACTAAATATATACATGATAATACCATACCACAGAATTAGAGCAAATAAAAGAACAGATTTGATCAGCCATGCCAAAGAAAAATATAAGCTATCTTTCTATTATCTCTATACAAACATTACCAAATATTAATTATGTAAAGCTACCATCAGAATATGAAGTAAAAAAATTAGATAGATAGATACATAGATATGCTGAGTGGTTAATAAATAAAAATATTACCTGGATTATGTGATTTGAAATATTTTTCAGTTTTTTCTTCAAATTGCAATTCATTATATTCTTTTTTTCTAAATTAAGAGAATTTATTTTTTTTATTTTTTTAAGTTTATTTTATTTTGAGAGAGGGAGTGGGTGGGGAGGGCGAGAGAGAAGGAGAGAGAGAAAATCCCAAGCAGGTTCTATGCTGTGAGCTCAGAGCCTTGAGCCCACAAACCATGAGACATGACCTGAGCTGAAATCAAGAGTCAGACACTCAACCGACTGAGCCACTAAGGCACCTTTTTTCTTTTTTTAATTTTAAATAGATTTCACAGAACTCCCTCCTTTTTTTTTCCATTTTTAAATTATATTTTCAGTTTCAGCAACAAAATTCAGTGGTAAATTTGAATGTAAAATGCCCAATGTTTAAGTAAACAAGGTTACAAACTTATATTCTATTATAATACTTCGGCCTGGGTGGTTTTAGGACAAAATAATAATATTCCTATGTATCAACATGTCCCAATCAATTCTATACTATTGTAGATTTATGGCTTCTCAAGATTAAACAATAATTAATTAACATTAATCTTATATCAGTGACATATTTGCATAAGTATTTTCTATAACCAGTGTACTTACAGACTGCACTGTTATACTCTGTCCTGCATATGTGTTTTCTATAATATATAGAAACACTAGCACAGTTTGCTAAGGTAAATTTTATGTGTCATCATAATTGATTTTTGGTCAAACATTAGTCTGAGTGTTTCTGTGATGGCATTTGTGGATGAAATCAACATTTAAATGTGTAGACTGACTAAGTAGATTGCCCTTCATAATGTGGGTGGGCTTCATCTAGTCAGTTGAAGGCTTGGGTGGAACAAAAACTCTGACCCTTCCCCAGGTAACAGAATTCTTGTCCTATGGACATTGGACTGGGACTTTTTTTTTTTCCCCCTTGCCTTTGACTTGAACTGAAACATCATCTCTTTCTGAGTCTGCTGGCCCTTGGACTAGAACAGCAACATCATTCCTCCTTGTTTTCAGGCCTTTGGACCTGGACGGGAACTAAGCCATTGTTTTTCATGGATCTCCAGCTTGCCAGTTCACCCTGCAGGTATTGGGACTTAACAGCCTCCGAGGTCACAGGTGTCAGATCCTTATAAACAATTTCTTTATATATATGTCCACATCCAGTTGGCTCTGTTGCTCTGGAGAACCCTTCCTTAATACAATGTTATAAATGTTTCAATTTGGAAAACAGTATAGTTGATTTTTCTATTTATATTCTTTCTTTTTAAGCAAAAGATTCCAGTATATATATATAAATCAAGACAAACATCTATTTTTGATAGCAATTCAAATGAAAGCCAAACTTCAAAATACTTCTTTTGTATGGTGTATTTTTTCCTTAAAAGGGTTTCCAAAAGTGGCATATACTAAAAGCTAATAGTACACTTCAGCTTTTAGAGTGTACTTTTTTTTTTTTTTTTTCAACGTTTATTTATTTTTGGGACAGAGAGAGACAGAGCATGAACGGGGGAGGGGCAGAGAGAGAGGGAGACACAGAATCGGAAACAGGCTCCAGGCTCCGAGCCATCAGCCCAGAGCCTGACGCGGGGCTCGAACTCACGGACCGTGAGATCGTGACCTGGATGAAGTCGGACGCCTACCCGACTGCGCCACCCAGGCGCCCCATAGAGTGTACTTTTAATAAAAAGGTGAAATAACTTATAAGCCACCAACATCAGATCTTTTCCCATAGTTGCTTATTCATGTAGCTTATAAAAAGAATTAGATCTTGTTTTGATTTGCTGAAATAGAAGCTTTTTGACTTTATTAAGAGTTATTTTCATGATTTGTATAATTCTGGGTAATTATAAAAAAGGCAAGTTCCAAAATGTAGCTCTCCAAATTGTGCAAAATAAGAGAGATCGCTAATTTATGGCTATGATAGGTTAAAAAAAATGTAAAACTATGAATGGGGCTGTAATACATATTCTTGTTAAAAAGATTCTGCAAAATACAAATCAAATAAATAACAGAGCTTGTGAAGAAATTAAAATTTGAGCAGATGTTAGTGAAAACATACTTGAGGTATTTATCTTATCTTAATTTTTGCTAAAACAAAGCAGAATGCAAATAGTTGCTCATTTGTAGATTGCTTCTTATGTACTTCCTTTACTGAAAACTTTAGTGAAATTAGACAACACACAGGCCACACTTCTGGACGTTTATAAAAAAAGGATTTTTCATCATGGGACGATCAAAAAAATATATCATACCACACTTGAAAAGCTTTCACAAGCCTTAAGCATTCTTCAGATTTCACTAGGACACCTCTGCTGCCTAATTTATTTGTTGTAAACATTTCTGATAAAGAAACTAATACCTTCCTGCACATCCCATTTTGTTTTGTCTCTGGATTATCATACACTTCCCAACCAGCAACATTTTGAAACGCGTACATGTACCTACAATTCTTCCTTCTGAAAGCTATCTTCAAAGTGGTCATTCTCACCCTTGTCTCCCTACTTTTATATCCCATCATTGTGATTTTCTCTGTTGACAATTTCCATATTTTCCTGAAGAAAACTCCAGTTTTATCTCTACTTTCTATACTCTATATACACTTTCAACAGCCTGGATATTAATCTGCTCCTTTGTAACTGTGATTTATAGCTACCGCCATTTTTGTTTTTTCTTAGTAGAGTGCAGACAGTAAACAGGGTGTTATCTTTGATTTGATTTTCAATAAAACACTCTCCTTCCCTTATATACTTTGATGCCCTTCTTGCCACTTTGTTGCTCGTCTTTGATTTGTTTTCATCTTGTTCTATATCATCTGCTATTACCATCATCATTTTCTTTTGGGGAATCTCTCTTCTTCAAAATCAGCTTCTTTGCTTAACTTTATCTTTGCTTCCTGCAGCTTCAGTCTCGATAACCCCATCCTGCCTGATTCTGCAGGTCCTGTTTTACAGGAACAACAGCATGGGTACTTTATTTTTGATTTAGTAGTTTTCCTGTGTCCTTAAGTTTCTGTGACCAACCTCTTTTTTGTTCTTTTCTTTTTCATATTAACTTGCCTATTTTGTTCTAGCTGCTTTTCTGTAGTACAGATGGGTTGATTCATCTTAAACTTCTGTTATTGCCTGCTTTAAAATGTTTAACCAACCACATGCCTAGGGATCTACTGTGATAATACCTTCTTTATTCAGCATCCTTTCATAGTCACATAAGAATATTTCTCAAGTAGAGTCATACCTATTCATAGTTCTCATCTTCAAAGAAGACCAGTAGATTGTGAGGTTCCAATGCTTCAAAACACACTAAATCTTGAATAGTTTAATATCCTAAGTTATTATTGGAATCTGCCTAAATCATTCTCAACAAGTGAGAGCTCCACAAGTGAAGACATGAATTGGTGAAGGCCGTGGAAGCTTCCTGAGAAAACTTCATGATGTTTCTAGGAATGTCAAGTTTGAAACAAGAGACTCCCTTTTTTCCCAGCTCTGGGCCATTTTTATTTTTTTTGGTAATTATGTAATTCCTTTCTTAAAATATTGCACACAATATTATTTCTTAAAATAATAAACCACAAATTGTTGATGTTTTTCAAGCACCTAAGGAAAACTCATCACAGCCATATGAGACAGGAGTAGAATTCTGGGCTTCAAGCTGTTTGTATAAGTAAATGGAACTTCATTAGGAAAGTTAATCATCTCTTCTTTGCTTTAGTATAGGGATATAATCAGTTGGTCTACTTGTGGATTGTTATTATACTGAGACTCAAAGTCAGAACTTTTATTATATTAAAGCTCAAATTCAGCTAAATTTTAATGAGACAGTTTTTTTTTACATTTTCATAAATAATGTATAAATCTATATGATGTGTATTAGGATCTGATCTCCTCTCTAACAAATTGATAAAACCAATAACACAAAAACTGAAAGGGTAATCATCAATTTTAACCTATATTGAGTAAAACTAAAATTTATTTTTTTTTGATTGACTCTCCAAACTGTTAAAGCATTTCCAAAGCATATGGCTTGAGGCACTTCTATATAGTCAAATTCTTGTTACGCTTTCCAGAACTCTTCAACAGTTAAAGTAGTATAAGCTTTTGCTGTCCTCATGAATGCCACTTTATCGCATCCTTTTCTTGGCGTGTTATTTTAGTACCAACAAATGGTAATGTTTTAAAATTTCTACAAAGCTGTTTTAGGCTCAAACTTAATATTTCATAAGATTATGTATCCTTGATATCTGTGGCCCATTTGCAAGTTTTGTGTACCAGAAGTGAAGTCAACAACTCTCTGTAAGCAGAACTTTTTTTTAGATTTTTATTTTCATATATTATTATTATTTATTTATTTTATTATTTTTTTTTTTTTTACTGTAGAACTAGTTGGCTGATGAAAGCACAGAGATTTTGCATAAACGTTTCTGGTATTCTTTCACTGGATTTTCTTGTCATTCTGGCCACAGGGCCCAATGATGGCCTGTGAATGTGCTCACAGTGAACCTCATAAACGAGATGAAGAAGTCATCCTCTTGACATGATACCGGAACTGCTTCCCCAACATGGCATCCATTGCTTCCTCATCCTTATCCCTCTTCCTGATGTTGCTATTACCACAATCCTGATCACTGTTCCCACTCCCAGTGTGCAAGCTTCATGGGCTGTGGCTCTAATTGTGCTACCACTGCTGGAACCAACTCTGACTTGCCTGTTTCTAAAGTTCACTGCAGAGTTTTATAGCAAACTTACTATTTATGTCATAGAAATGTTTCTCACATGTCTGACACAAACATCTTTATCCCCAGGGATGCTTCCCAAATACGCAGATTTCTAGAACCCAAGACCAACTGAATCAGAATCACTTATTAAATGCATTTAGAATATATATTAAAAAATAATGTTTATTTATTTATTTATTTGAGAGAGAGAGAGAGAGAGACAGAGCATGAGCAGGGAGGGGCAGAGAGAGGGAGACACAGAATCCGAAGCAGGCTCCAGGCTCTGAGCTGTCAGCACAGAGCCTGATGCGAGGTTCGAACCCACGAACTGTGAGATCATGACCTGAGCCGAAGTCAGAGACTTAACTGACTGAGCCACCCAGGCACCCCTAGAATTTACATTTTTATTTAGAATTCTATAAAGTTCCCATTTTATTTTAAAGAAAAACTTTAATGAATTCTGTGCTCATGAGCGTGAAGAAATACCAAGTATTATCTCTATATCTGCCTTATTTGGAAAAAACAATAAATGCTTTGTTCACTTTCAATCTTCCCAAAATAAGAAAATAAATTTAAAGTTGTTATTCATTATTCGGTATGACCACAACTGGGCAGGGTACTCCTATCAGTCACTTCATATGTCTTTGACAAGCCTACAGATGGCTACCTTGACCTCAGACATCATTTTGGATCCATTTAATTATGGACACAAGAATAGAGACAAATGGCTTAAAGCATAGTATCTCAGGCTCAACACTCTACCTATGGAAAATATCATAGCCTTATAGTGTTTTGTATACACCTGAGAAGACTGTTCTTTGTCCTGCGATAGGAGAATGAAATAAATGACTTCTCCATAGGTAGAAAAGTTAAAAGAAATAAGAAAGCTATGGAGGCAGAGGAGGCAAATCTATATCTTGTATTAAAAGTAAGTTGGGTAGCTCAGTCACTTAAGTGTCCAGCTCCTGATTTTGGCTCAGTCATGATCTCTCAGTTTGTGAGTTTCAGCCCTTCGTTGGGCTCTGTGCTGACAGCTCAGAGCCTGGAGCCTGCTTTGGTTTCTGTATTGCCCTCTTTTTCTCTGCCCCTCCTCTGCTCACGCTCTGCCTCTTTCTTTCTCTCAAAAATGAATAAACATTTTTAGAAAAATTTTTAAAAAAATAGACCCTGTTAGAGAGCAAAAAGAAAACAATTAAACAGAGGTGGAAAGTTATATAAAGATTCTATTTGTAATTGATGTTTGAATTGTTGTCTGAAGAGAGAGCCAGAGTTACCCATGTAAGAGAAAAGAGAATGTGGGGAGGTTTGATAGGAGCAATAATTTGTTAAATAAAAAGAACTGAAAAAAATCTCAAATGTAACTAGATCATAATGAGCTGCATTATTTAGAACCATAGCATAATACTAATTTTCATTTTAAAGTGTTTATATCAACTTTAGTTAAAAAGAAGTATTATAATTCTACAAAGTTCCCATTTGGACAAAAACTATAATCACATAAGTAATGAGAGATAATTCAAAATTATATCAGGAGAGCAATTAAAGAGTCTTTGGTTTCTTTTTAGGGCTGAATAATATCCCATTGTTTGAATGCATCACAGTTTATTCCTTTACAAATGAAGGACATTTTGAATGCTTCCAATTTTGGGAAATAATGCATTAAGTTGCTACAAACATCTGTGGCCAGGTTTTGTGTGTTGGTCCTAAGTTTCCAACTCCTTTGGGTAAATACCAAGGAGTGCAATTGCTGAGTATGTGTAGTTTTGTTACAAACTACCAAACTGGCTTTGAAAGTAGCTGTATCATTTTTTTATCCCCACCAGCAATGAGTGAGTATTCCTGTTTCTGGAGCATTTTGGATTTTGGCCATTGTTAAAGATTTGTAGTAGTATTTCATTGCTTTAATTTGCATTTTCCTGCTAACACATGATGTGGGATCTTTTCATGTTTACCGAAGTATGCTTTTTTTTTCTTTATTTCAGAAAATATATTTTAGTTCCAGAAATTAATTAGTATATTTTTAGGTCTTTTATTTCTCTCATTATCAAGCTGATGTTTTCCTCCACCTTCCTGAACATATGTAGTGTATTTTTAATAGCTCTTTTAATGCCTTTGGCCTCTACCTCTAGAATCTTTATCTTTCCAAAATCTGTTTCTGTTGACTGGTTGATTTCCTTATTATGGGTTGAATATTCTTACTACTTTGCTTCTGTGATAATTTTTTTTTTTTTTATTGAAAGCCAGATACAGTGCAATCTACCTTATAGAATACTGAATACTTTGTATTCTTTTAAATATTATTAAACTCTGTTCTGGAATTCAGCTATGTTACTGGAAAAGGCTTTGATCCTTAAGAAGCTTGCTTGTAAGCTTTGTTTACTGATCAGACAAAATCTGCAGCTGTCCTGGAGGCAACACCCAACTGAGGACTTCACTTGCATTTTGTGTTTGGAGGTCTTTCCGGTCTGACTCTTACATACCTGATGTATTTGCAGCCTTCCGTGAGCACTGAGGATTTTTCTACCTGTTCTTATTCAGGGGTACTTTCCCTGACCTCATTTTTATTTATGCTGTTCACGTGTCAGTGCTATTCAGTATTCAGCAAAGAGTTGAGAGGAACACTGTGGACTTCCAGGGCCTTCTCTGCAATTCTCTTCTCTCCGATGCTCTGTGCCATCTCTAGACATCTGGGTTTACGTGAGTTCTGAATCTTGTCAACTCCGCAGAACCTCTGGTCATTTTTAGTGTACCTTCTCCCTGCACTACAGCCTGGAAACGGCAGGCAGTTAGCTTAGCCAATTACATGGCTCATCTCATTTGTTTCCCTTCTCTTCGGATTTAATGTCCTGTATTACTGATTGTCCAGTTGCTGAAAACTGTTGCTTTTTTATGTTTTGTCTAGCTTGTCACTTCTTTAAGGTGAAATGATAATTCTTTTCCAGTTTATTCTATCATAGAGAGAGGTGGAATTCTCAATATTATGTTTGAAAACTAATTTGTTAAAAATATGCTTTGCAAGGAAGAAAACATTTCACATGTTTTTTCTACTCTGAAAACTCTAAACTCGGGGATTTTTATAATGGTTGACTTCATTATGATATCAGCTATTTTATATTTATCAGCTAAATGCCACAAGTTTTATTAGAGCATTCAACCAAATATCCCTCCAGGTAGAAATGATAATAATCATTAAATGGCAGGTATATACAACCTGAATGAACTTCACATGTTGAACCAAAGAAGCTAGATAAAAAAAAGAACATATATTGTGTGAGTCTATGTATGTAAATATCAAAAGCATGCAAAAGTAATCTATGGTAATGTAAGTTGGAATCACAGTTCCTTTGGAGACAAAGGAATGAGTAGTGATTGAACAGAGCAAAATGGGAGACCTCTTGGGTGTTGCTAATGTATTTCTTAATATGTCTTGCAAATATTTTCTCCAGTACTTTTTAACTTAAATTGGTTTGTGATATTTTAATCATAGGAAAGATTCTAATTTATATCTAGTGATATTTACAAATACTTGATTTTTTTTTTAATTTCAGCTTTGTATTACTCTTGTATTTTTCTAAAACATTTAGGTTAATTTTTAGAATTTCATTTAAATCTATGCTTCACTCGAAATATATGTTGAAGGCAAGAGTGAGATAACATCTTTTTATTATTATGTTTTCTTTGTCAATAGATAGCTAGTTGGTCTAACACCACTATTTTTCTCAAAAATTCAAAATACTGCATCTTCTGGTTTCATTTTATTCAAATTTTTCCACTAAATGTTACTACACAAAATGGATAAACACCAATATTTCATTTGAAGGCATGCAAGAAATAATACTATATTGAAGGATGCTGGCCAAGTTTCCAGGGACAAAGGCCCAGAGAGGTAAGCATTTACAGAGAAACTCAGTGAAACCTAGTACTTTTGGTTGGGACTCGGAAGTGCTTCAGCCTAGGGGTAAGGTAAATACATAAACACACATAGACTTCTTCCTGATAGACGAGAAATTTATCCTAAACATTAAATTATTTATTACAAAGAATTGTGCAATCCCATTATCTGGCATACTGTAAAAATTTCCAGGCATATAAGAAGATAAAATAGCATGAAAAAACACAAGGGAAGAAACAGACCACAAAAACAGAAGAACTGGGGTCCAGTTATTGGAATTCTTCAAACAAGCTTCACTATAACTTTTCACTATGCTCCAAGAGTTAAAAGCAAGATAGAGAAATTTTGCAGAGAAAATGGATGTCTAATTTTGTAAAATATAGTGATTAGATTAGAATTCAAAGGATGGCTGTAATAGCAAAAGAGATACAGATACAAAAAAATAATAATTATTGAGAATATAGTCCAGAGAAAATATGCAGGAAAATGAACTAAATAAATGTAGCAATACAATACGCTTCCATTTGGGAGATTAAGTATAATTATTATTTTCATTATTACAAAACAGATTCCTAGAATCAAAGTTATTCCAATAACATATTTATGTATACTTTTATGGGTATATGTATAGACTTGGAAAGAAGTTGACTCTAAATTTTATATACAATTCATGGGACATCAAGATGGCTCAGTTGGTTAAGTGTCCAATTCTTGACTTTGGTTCAGGTCGTGATATCCTGGTTTATGAGATTGAGCCCCACATCAGGCTCTGTGCTATAAGCCTTGAGATTCTCTTTCTCACTCTCTCTTTCTCTCTGCCCCTCCCTTGCTCATTCTGCTCTCCCACACACTCTCTTTCTCTCAAAATAAATAAATAAACTTAAAAAGTAAATTTTATATACAATTCCCAAAAAACTAGAATAGCTAATGTTTTTGAGAACAAAGGGGAGTAAGAAGCTCTACTGGATATAAAGACTTATTTGTGGGGAATTTAGTAATTTTAAAATGTATTATTAGCACATGAATAACCAAAGGCAACATCATAAAGAAGTTTGTATCCCTCCGCCAGTATCCAGAAATACATTTGTATAAAATACTATGGATTGTTGCAAAGGTGAAACACTGGCATGTTTGCTAATCATGACAGTCTCCCTAGCCATTTTGAATTGTGGAAGAAGTGACACAGAATTTTCTGTTGCCTCCACACAAACCCTGTCTGTTATTAAAGTAAGGGTAGTTAAGTAGTTTTTTCTTTTCTTCTCTTCTCTTCTCTTCTCTTCTCTTCTCTTCTCTTCTCTTCTTCTCTTCTCCTTTCCTTTCCTTTCCTTTCCTTTCCTTTCCTTTCCTTGTTCTCTTTTCTTCTTTCTTCTTCTTCTTCTTCTTCTTCTTCTTCTTCTTCTTCTTCTTCTTCCCCTTCTTCTTTTCTTCTTCTTCTTCTTCTTCTTCTTCTTCTTCTTCTTCTCTTTTCTTCTTCTTGTTAGAATTTGGGCTCTGGGAATGGAATGCCTGGGTTAAAAACTTGGTTTTGCTGCTTATTGGCTCTTCTTAGCTGACATTGTTAGTATTCTGGTTGTATCTGCTTCGATCCCTTACCATTATCTGTCTTTTTCTCTCCCCGCAACACAAACTTCAGTAGGCTTTCTGGTTTTAAAGGGGAGATTGCAACTCTTAAGCAACGTGAGCCTTTCTTTTCTCATATCCAAAAAGACCCCGGCATTCTGGGTATTCATATCCCCACATTCCCCAAAGGAATGACTAGAAGGAAGAGAGGAATCAGGCTGAAACTTTCCTTTGAGGGACTTTGCATAAAATCTCACCTGCACTGGGCATTTTCCCTCCCTTGTTCTGTTTCTTCTGTACAGATTCTGATTCTCCCTTTAACTGTTTTCTTATAAACCCTGGCATAGGAGTCTTCATCTTAGAATGTTTCTGGGAAACACAAGTGAACACACTGTGTCGCATTAAACTAGTTATGGAACTTTTTCCATTTCTTCCACTGCAACAGGGATGCACAAAATTACTCACAAAATTGCTTTGGGAGTTAAGACAATTACATAAATGTTTGCTACTATATCAGGTGGATCACTCAGTGATAAGTCAATTAGTTCTGAAGCATTTTACAATGCTGGTGAGATGTGTGTGTGTGTGTGTGTGTGTGTGTGTGTGTTTTAGAATAATCTATATATATGTTCTGATTTGCCATAATCTCATCATTTATATATTGTAAGTGCTTCTCAGTTTCATTAAACAGTTATATTACATTTTTTTCTTTATTTTATGTTATTGAATGACTTTCACGGAGGAAGGTATGTTATTGTATTTTGTCGTGTTTGGTTTTGACAAGATATCTAATCAGCCTCAACAGGAATTGATCTTACTACAATGTTATACTCATTGCATATAAAGACATACATTTATGAAAAAAAGAACAAAATCAATTGCTTTATATTTTACATCATCTAAAAATGGTCTAAAAATGGTATACATCTAGAAAATCAATGCATAAAAAGTACAAAGAATCCCAGTATATTTTTGAAAGTACAATATGACTCTTTTTTTATTTTTTTTAATCAAAAAGCCCTAATTCAAATTTTGTGAAGTGTTGCATGAGGCTCTCACCACACGATTCCTGTTAAAGTCAATGATCCCCGCTGACTATAATGGGAATCCCACAGTTACAACCCCAGGAAGGCCTTTGCACATTTAGTTATGTCTATAAAACTGCTTAGGCAATTTAGGTATTATTTTGTTTCAATAAGGAAAAAAATAATTTGGTGTTTTCAAAAGCCTTTAGTTGGCACCAAAAAGCACAATCTAAAGCAGTTTAATAAAACTTAAAAAAAAAAAGAATGCTTCGCATAATTGGATGTTGTGACTAAGTTTTGGCACCACTTCATTTCACCTCATGTAATAAAATGAAGAAGTATAGTTTTATGACATGAATATTTAAATGAGAATACAGCATCTAACATGAAGGCCTGGTTAGGTGACTCCTGATCACAGTACTGGAAATTTTATTGTTTTTACTACTTGTCTTCTGTCCTTTTCAAATAAGAGTGACCCTCAAACAAAGACCATTTCTTAAGCAAAGTTACAGGAGAGAAAGAAAAATCTAAACTGTGTTACGTATCCGATGATTTTCAGTCTTATTCATTTTATCTTGCTTATTTCTCTCCAATTTCACTTTTTCTTTTTTCTTTTTTTTCTTACAAGCATACAGATACACACACATACACACACACACACACATTGAGCATGGAGATGCATAAATATCTTTCTGTTTCTAGAGAGAAGTAATCTATCATGATAGGTAAGAGCACTTTCTGTTGAGACAGACTGCTCACATGGAAACCCACTCTCATCACTTAGTATCACAATTAATTTCAATAATAGCCAAACCTCACAAATTCCTCTAATTTGTAAAATGAGGATAATAATAGGATGCATATTATAGCATTACCATGAAGAATTTATGTGTTAATGTGTGGAAAGCACTTAGAACAGTGTGTTACATATTGTATGATCTCTAAAGGTAAGCTAATAGTATAGATTAGCTATATCCATATTTCAACTAGCTATTCTATATTATGCACATTTTTCCTAAGGGGAATGGGAAGGAGATGAAAATATGTACATTTTTCATAAATACAAGACATTGTGCTTGGCATTATATTCTGTGTTCTGAAATATGCTGCAAAGTTGTATGTATTAATATCTCTATTTTGACATATGAGGAAGCAAGTTCACAATGGTTCAGTAACATGTAGAAAGTCACAAACCTACTGATTGGTGGAGCTGTGAATCAGACTTAGATTTTCTGACAATATATCAATTCATTTCAAAATGATATTTATATGATGGATATATGCTAGATAATATCCCTGAACAAAACAGACAAGATACCTTCTCTGATGCTTCTCATGTTCTAGTAAGGAGACAGAAATAAACATGTTAATAGACACAATATAATTTTAACAATGATAATTCTCTTAAGAAAGCAAAATAAGTAATTTAAGAAATTATAACAAGAAAGGAGGCTTAGGGTAGATAGAGGTTATCAGTAAAAAGCGCTCAACAGAGTTAACACATGAACTGAGAAAAGAAAAATGAGCAGGCATCTCTAGCCAATCTAAGTCAGGGGTTGGGGTGGGGAGCTTTCAAAGAAGAGAGAACTAGAAGAGTGAAGGCCTTGGTGAAAGAAAGTAAGGAATTCATGATGTCAGTTTGAGCAATTGAGTGAATTCTAGTAAGGATTAATGGGAAGGAAAAGGAACTCAGTGGAAGTCAACTACAATAATTTGATATTGGACAGGTGTACAAATACAAGTGTAGAGCTTAGGCATAAAATCATCTTATGTGTATGATGTTAATTTTATTGACTACACAAAATGAAAGGACCTGAAAAAGAAATGTAGAAAAGAAGAGGGCACAAGCAGAAGCGTTGGGGTACTCCAAATTTTAAGATCAGGCTGAATAATTTTTCAGTAGAAGAAACAGAGAAGGGACAGAAGAAGACGCATTGTATTGTCATAAAAACAAAAGGAAACAAGTTTTTCCAAGAGTCATTGAAAGATCACCTGTATGAGAGGCTATTAAATGGTCAAGCACGATGAGAACAGAGGAGAGTTTGCCACCTGGATTTCAGTGATGCATGTGGAGCAGTGTGGTAAGAGGGTGGATTGCTCAGGATTAAGGGGAGACATGGAGGTGGGGGATTAGAGGAAGTTGGTTGGGACTACTCTTTCAGTGAGTAGTCTGGAACAGGAGCAGAGACCTGATTTAGGAGTAGCTAAAGAGAAATCATCTGGTAAATGTAAGAACACATTGGGAAAAAAAGAGATTATATTGTTAACTGTTGAAAATGACCATGCACAGAATTAATTTGATAATGTAGTTGAGAGGCAGTAATTGTTGGACCAAAATTATTGTTCTTTAAGTTCTTTTTTTTTGAGAGAAAGAGAGAGAGGGTGCACATGAGTGGGGATGGGCAGAGGGGGAGAGAGAGAGAGAATCCCAAGCAGACTCCATGCTGTCAGCACAGAGCTTGACCCAGGGTTCAAACTCACAAACTGTGAGATCATGACCTGAGCCAAAATCAGGAGCCAGACGCTCAACAACCACCCACGTGCTCCTGGATCAAAATGTTTAAGTGACTAGAATATATTGAATCTGGAACACATAGAGGAGTTAGCCTTAGACAAGTTCAGAAATGCATTATTCATTTTAAGAGGAGGAAAGGAGAGGATGTAATTTCGGTTGCATTTGGTTTGGTAAATTTGAATATGGAGGGTTATGGAACTCCCACTTGACTGTATCCCTATTCTTCATCAAGTGTGAGCTAAAACCTTCAGCTTTCCTTCTTGAGTTAGAAGTTGAAAGATGAAAGAGAAGGTGCAGAATAGTTGTATTGGAAATTAAGAGTGTAAACATACCAATTAAAGTGAAGGAAGATTCCGGCTAAACATTGAGTGTGTAGCTAAATCAAAGAATTCACATCACCAGAATCACATGAAACAGAGATAAGGATTTGCTAATAATTTCAAGTAGTTATTCATTTAAAACGATCAGAAGAATTAGAGAGAGATCTGGGATGTTGAAAACAGCTCCCTAGATCCTGTCTTCTCATATTAGACACGTACTATCTAGCTCAGAATAATAAATGAAGTCTCCAATTATGTCTGCAGATCGCCTCACACAACAGGCAGAATTTTAGTTTATGAAACATACTTAGATTATGAAATATATTTTATATTGCAGGAAATTGCATAGCTTACATGACTTTATCCAGTGAGCCATGTCTTAGAAATTTCAAACATTTTTAGTAAAAGATACCCTCTAGGCAGGGATCATCCTATAATTATGGTCTTCCTTCTAATAAATATCATTAGTGTATTTACCCAGAACTGCAGTTGACAAGGACACTAGCCTAGATCCATGCTCTCTTTTCTTTTGTTGCTCAAAGGAGTTTCCCTCCCTTCCCAAGGAAGCAGAACAATCACAGGCCAACTTTTAACTCCTTGCTCCTCAGTACTAGTTTGCAATTTGTACAGGTACAGATTTTAAGTGAGAGAAGTCATCATGGCTTTTGTTGTTGTTATTTGGTTTTATAAAAGTAGTATGGTTAATGAATTGGGACTCTTGAAAAGATTTAAAATATATTGGATTGAGGTATCCTAGAATACAAGTGTATAGGAGGTAGTCACCTACTGGTGTGGTTCTTAAAGTTAAAACTTGAGAGATGGTATAAGTTACAGGTGATAGTGAATTGAAGACAAGTATGGGAGTAGATATGTGGAGGGAGAATAAAGGAAAATACTATGGGAGGTAGATAAACAAAGAACACTGAGAAGCTGCATTGAAGGAATATATCCTTCAGTTAAAACTTGACATATCCGCTATCTTAGGGAAATTTAAATAGAATGTGAAATGTTTTGTGAGTTAAGTGTCTGGAAACTGTTGCAATCTGTGTTATTATTCTAAAAGCATAGAGCTTTTAGGGCTGAACCATGTTTTCTTTAATGAAATCTACCTTTCAATGTTTATTCATAAGGTCCTAATTAATTGTCAAGTGCAATTCATCAAAACAAATTGGGATACATTTGCAGAACATTGTGTAGAATTTGACCTTCACCAAATTTTACCTTGCTAAATCTTCCTCATACTTCTTTGAAAATGCCCTTCTAAGTCAAATATATTTCTCAATTGTCTTGTATGTCATGGGGAAATACAACCAGAGAACTGAATAACAGGTTTACATTCTATATTTAATTATCAGTCAGCCCTTTTCCACTCAACTGTCAACTCACGTAGTCCTAAAAATATTAAGAAAAGAATTAACAGGGGCGCCTGGGTGGCGCAGTCGGTTAAGCGTCCGACTTCAGCCAGGTCACGATCTCGCGGTCCGTGAGTTCGAGCCCCGCGTCGGGCTCTGGGCTGATGGCTCGGAGCCTGGAGCCTGTTTCCGATTCTGTGTCTCCCTCTCTCTCTGCCCCTCCCCCGTTCATGCTCTGTCTCTCTCTGTCCCAAAAATAAATAAAAAACGTTGAAAAAAAAATTTTAAAAAGAAAAGAATTAACAGTGGAGATAACAATATTTGCTCCTTGCCTGGTAGAACTAGAAGGTTTCCTTCCTTTTAATCAAGTAAAGAAAGAATTAGATTAGGATTAGTGCATGGTATATACGTGCATTTCACACTTATGACTCTACACCATCAGAAAGAGAACAGAAAAAAGTGCAGGACTATATGAGATAACTGGCAAGATCTTTAAGTAGGAAGAAAAGATTCAGCAGGGGCACTGAGTTAATAATAAAAATGTATTCATTTAACTGAATGACAAATACCTATTGCTCTTAAGAACAGCTCAAATAAATATAGGACTGCAGAACTAAATCTGACAAGTAAAACATTCTAGTTCAAATATTATAAGCAAGTTGGTATCATTTCCAAATTAAAGTGTTTGATCATAAACTAGGTCATTTCAGAGTTTATCAGGAATTTTCTGTTTGCCCAAAGTGTTGAGTTTACTCGGGAATTATAAATGTATACCGATTTGCTTCGGCTTCTAAAGAATACTCACCATTAAGTTCTAACTAGAGGTAAGGTATCCTGTGAAAAACAGACAATTAACAGAGTCTACATTTGCAGATAACTTGAAATATTGTGGGATGGTAGTCAGGTAAATTGTCAGTTACAGTGAAATTTATTGATCATACTATAGTCTTTATCGCAAGATAAAACAACCGTGATGGAATCTCAGAGCACATATCAACAATTCTAGGGTGTTAAGGAACTATCTCCTTTAGAAAATGTATATAAAAATCAAATCTGTTAGCAAATTTCCTGAGGTCAAAAGTTGGAGGGAGTTCAATTTCAGGTTGAGACAATGATATGAGTTGATTTTTGGAGAAGAGGCTAGTGTGTAAGAAAACATTTGGTGTGCTAACTTTGGAGAGGTGGGTTGGGTCCAGACTTTCAAAGATTCTGAAACATAGAGCCATTAAATAGTTTTACACTGATTTTTAACTAGAATTATGAAACCACGAATATGTAAGATGACCCCTGGAAATTGAAGACTATGGCGGCTAGAGAAATTGACGTTTCTTTTTTTTCCCTGGATAGTATATAAACCGTTTCCACAAAAATAAAGACAGTACAGCTTGCAAAATCTAAATTGAATATTCCAAAATGTTTTTCCCTAATGCAACAATAGGAATTATAGCAAAACTAAGGAACTAAGAAAGAAAAACAAAGCAAAACAAAATTCCAGCATTTCTGTAGGCAACGTATATCGAGGGAAGAAAAAACGGACTAGCGATTGCAACAAGGTAAAAGGTATTAAGTGTGTGAAGTAAAGCAAGAGACGGAATTGTTCAAATGCAAAAATAATCTTTCTTCATAGAAAATTGTACCTTACACTTTTTCAACATCCGATATAGATTACTCTAAAATGAAATCATTTCAGCCTTTGATTAAAATATCAGAAAGAGAAATATTACAATCTTTAAGTTCAGAAATTGTAGGGGAAAATGAACCAGAAAATTGATCATCATTTTGACACCAAAAGAAATCGAATTCTAAGGAAATCTTAATTCATTAAAGGACTCAGAATCTGAAAGTATTGATAAGCGTTCAGAAGAAAATGAGTATCTGTGAATCAGTTCCAGTGCTAGGTTAGCAGTAACGGGAAGAATTCAACAGGGCAAGATTTATGACCAGAGTGAGGAAGATCATCCACAGGAGGACAATGGAAATATAATTGTGTGGGATGGTGTAATAATAAAAATGTAATAAAAAGGTCAAAGGCTTATAGACTCATAAAACATCTTGAAAGGTGAACAATTCACATTATATTAGCCAGATAAGAAAAAAAAAATATGAATATGCCGGAGCCACCTTTTCTGAAATGTAGGAAAATGTTCTTTGGCAACCCATGCAAAGTTGATGTGTGTTATGTATGCTAGGACATTATCCAGCAAACCTATTTGATCTCTTACAGAAATGAAAGCAACATTGTTTACAAATGGAAGTTGATAAAAACATAAGAAAGTGGTGGTCTACTGTAATATTAAAGTCTCTTTAATTCTGAAGCATTATGTCAATCACAACAATAGTTAGCAAATATTTTACTACTAGCAGCAAAGAATTTTAAATAGAGGGAAAATTTAAATTAAGACTCATTATGGGGTGCCTGGATGGCTCAGTCAGTTAAGTGTCCAACTCTTGATCTCGGCTTAGGTCATGATCTCAGGGTCCGGAGCTCCAGCCCAGCATGGGGTAGAGCCTGAGCTTACTTGGGATTCTATCTCCCCTCCTCCACTCATGCTCTCTCTTTCTCTCAAAATTAGTAAACTTAAAACAAAAATTAAAAAGAGCAATTGTAAGTATAAGAACATTCATATTTACCTAAAGAATTTTAGATATTTAAGATCAGTACTAATGGTAGCATAGAAAGACTTTGCACAGTGATGCAAACAGAACGGCCCATCAAACGTCCACACTATTACACACACAACGTATATGTACACAAATTACATATGCCTCTCATACTTCATTTTTTATTTGATGTTTATATTTTATGCATTTAAACTGGTAGGATATGCCAGTAATTGATAACATGAATTATAAAATCCTAACAATCAATAATACAAAAGATAGATAATACAAATGAAAAACAGACAAAAGTTGTGAACAGTTAGCTAACAGAAAAAGAAACACCAGTTGCCAAAAAGGATTTGAAAAAGGCTAAATCGGGGCGCCTGGGTGGCTCAGTCCGTTAAGCTTCTGACTTTGGCTGGGGTCATGATCTCGCAGTTGGTGGGTTTGAGGCCCGCATCGGGCTCTGTGCTGACAGCTCGGAGCCTGGAGCCTGCTTTGGATTCTATGTCTCCCTCTCTCTCTGACCCTCCCCTGCTCGCTCTCCGTCTCTCAATAATAAAATAAACATTAAAAAAAATTTTAAAAACAGGCTAAACCTCATTAGTAATAAAAGACATGCACATCAAAGTTTTTTTCTTTTTTTTTTTAATTTTATACACCTTCTATTAGAGGCAATTAGAAATTGACAATGCCAAACTTCAGAAAAGATATGGATCAGTAGGGTTAATTACCCATCTTGGAGGGGTGGGAAGAGAGTATAGAATGGTCAGGAAATGAGCTAGCACTATGTTTTTTTTAATTTTTTTTTTAATGTTTACTTATTTTTGAGAGAGGGAGAAAGAGATAGAGCGCAAGCAGGGGAGGGGAAGAATGAGAGGGAAACATAGAATCCGAAGCAGGCTCCAGGCTCTGAGCTGTCAGCACAGAGCACTTAGCGGGGCTGGAACTCATGAACCATGAGATCATGACCTGAGTGGAAGTCAGACGCTGAACCGACTGAGCCACTCAGGCACCCTGCTAGCACTATGTTTTTAAGTTGAGAAGTCACATTTCCTACTACTCAACAGTTATAATTCTTGGTAAAACCAAGATAGATTTTGTCATATCTGAATCAAAAATCAAGGAAGGGAAGTTCATACATTGTTCTGTTATGTGTGAGTCACCTGGGTGGCTCAGTCAGTTAAGTGTTGGACTCTTGATCTCTGCTCAGGTCCCGATCTCACATTTCATGAGCTTGAGCCCCACATCAGGCTTTGTGCAGACAGTGTGGAGCCTGCTTGGGATTCTCAGTCTCCCTCTCTCTCTCCCCCTGCCCCCCTCGTGTTCTCTTTCTCTCTCAAAATAAATAAACTTAAAAATTTTTAATTATGTGTGTGGAAAATAGGACAGTATATTTTCAGAGCAAATATTAGTATTACCATCTTTCCAGTGGCAGACATTCCTTTCCCTAATATTATTTGGCAACAACATCCCATATTAAATCAAATGTGTTGGATTGGCAAATAAACTTTGTCTCTTCAGTAAGTTCCTCTTTCCAATTATGTCCTCAGATGAAAATTATAGACAGCCTTGTTGTTTATAAAATGTGATCATACTGCATACAACATTCATGGAGTGCAAGCAAATACCATTACTTTCTCAATAATGATACAATTTTAATGAATCATTAAAAAATAAATTAGTTGCAAGCTATTGATATAAAAGTTACCAAGAAACTCAGGTAAGATGAAAAAGCAGAAGGAAACATAGGAAAAATACCCTGACTAATGAGGGAGAATGTGACATTTGCTTACAAGGTGCTTGAAGACTTGAGACAGCCTTGGAGTAATTCACAAAAGGCTTAGCTTGGGGAACACATAGTGGGAAACCTAACACAATTTTTACAGATCTTTTCTTAGGAAAAAATGAGCTGAGTTACAAAACCATTCACCTGAGTTTTTTGGAGTTCAGGTTCAAGCTTCTGTCTATAGCTCATTAAGTGTCCTGATTCTTTTAAGCACACACAGTAAGTGTACAATAACATAAGTGTTAGCTGAATGAATATAAGTAAGTACAAATTAAGTGTGTCAGTGGCTGGGGTTAGACTACACATGTATTTCTTCTTCTCATCTTATTTTTCTTGAAACCACAGTTCATGTAATTTTAGTTTTAATTCTTTATATATTCAATATCATCATTGCTCTCCACTTTCTTTCCTGTTCATAATTCGTATGATTAGTTTTGATCTCTGGCCTCATTACCAAACATTCTGGTACATTTAATCACATTAGCTGCTTATTTAGCCTGTAAACTTTACCTAGGAGATTTTAAAGATAGCATAAATTGAAATTCATAGTTCTCTTTGTGGTAATTTGAGTTTGCTGCAAATTCAGGGGTTATGTGTTATTTAATTTAGTTTACGTAATTATGTATAACATCATTTTGCTCTGAGAAGTCTCTTTTAGTCCATTTAAGTAAATCATAGGTTTTAATTATTTCTCTGCATAACAAGTACCTTTAACTTTTAGTCTGTTAAAAACTAGCAGTAAATTGAAAGTTATTTTAGCTTAGCTGTCATTCTAAAAATTAATGGAAGAAGCCATAAAAATACGGGCTGGATTGCATGGTCAAACTTTAAAAGTAAGTACACCAAAATTAGTTAAAAGTAGTATGTTGTGGGGCGCCTGGGTGGCTTGGTCGGTTAAGCGTCCGACTTCGGCTCAGGTCATGATCTCAGGGTCTGTGAGTTCGAGCCCCGCGTCGGGCTCTGTGCTGACAGCTCAGAGCCTGGAGCCTGTTTCAGATTCTGTGTCTCCCTCTCTCTCTGCCCCTCCCCTGTTCATGCTCTGTCTCTCTCTGTCTTAAAAATAAACGTTAAAAAAAATTAAAAAAAAAGTAGTATGTTGTGTGTTTTCAGATTCATCTTAGATTATTGTCAATTGTTTATTAGCATTTTCTTAATTATTTAATAACTCCCACTCTACATTTTTTTTATTATATGTGCTAATTGTTGGGAGGTATTTGCTTGTTCCCATCTCTTCTAAAATTCTCTAGCAAATATCCCTTTGATGCATTCTTAAACTTTTAGTTTAAAAAATAATTTACTGGGATGCCCAGGTGACTCATTTGGTTAAGTATCTGACTTCGGCTTAAGTCATGATCTCCCGGTTCTTGACTCTGAGTCCTGCATCAGGCTCTCTGCTGTCAGCACAGAGTCCCCTTCAGATCCTCTGTCCCCCTTTCTATGCCTCTCCTGCTCATGTTCTCTCTCTTTCTAAAATTAAATGAAAACAACACCAGCAAAAATAAAATAAAAGATAATTAACCAAAACCAGATTAACTATCTTAGGGAGGAAATAATGAAATTATTAAGGATGTTTTCAATTACCCATGGACAATAAACCAAATCATATAATAATATCTGAAAGTCATTTGATAAAATTAATTCTCACCTCTCTTTGAAAATATTTATTCCCTAGCCATTAGTTAACCAATACTTTTATTATGACTCAGTCTATACAGTATATTTATTTTATTGTTATGATGAAAAATTAAGGTTTCCTATTAAAGGAAGGAACAAAGTGTCTGTTAACACAACATGATTTGAAATTGTAACAGATTTTAGATTCGTGCTACAGAGATTATTTTCATTGTCCAATGGATCACTGAAGCTATGTTTTCTTTCTATATGTCTGTTTTTCTTCTGTTCATAATTTTACTATCTAGTGCCATGTTTAGTAATCTTTTACTCCACAATGTCTAATCTACATGTGGTTGTTATTGTTTTGATTTCAGATATTACAGTTTTCATTACCAGAAATTCCTTTTGGTTCTCTTCTATATTTTGCATTTCTCTTATCACTGTTCATGTCTTCCTATAAAGAATTGTTCATAGTAATAAAAACAGTTTTAATTTTTGTGTCTTCTAATTCCATTAACTATATAATGTCTAAGTCTAGTTCTATTTTTTTTTTAATATTTTATTTTTTGAAAGTCATCTCTAAACCCACCATGGGGCTCAAATTTACAACCCCGGGATCAAGAGTCACATGCTCTACTGACTAAACCAGCCAGGTGCACCTAGGTCCGGTTTTATTGACTTATTTTTATTCTTATTACAGATCACATTTTCCTGCTTCTTTGCATACTTATTACCTTTTTAGTTGATGATAGGCATTGTGTATTTGACACTGTTAAGTATTTTGATTTTGATATCTTTCTTTAAAGAGTATCTGTCTTTTACCTGGTAAGCAATAAAATTAGCTTCCAGTTAAGTTTGCTAGATTTAAGTCTTGTCTTAAAAAGCATTACTGGGGAAGTTCTAGAGTAGTTTTTACTCTAGATAGTTGAGCTCCTATATTAGTATTTGACACTTATTTTGTCTCTAATGAATACCCTGATGCACACTCTAGCTTATGGTAACTTGCAAAATTATCAACTATTTGTGAATTCTTGGGCTCAGTTAGCTCACGGCTCCCCACTTATGTTTTTCTCAGTTTTAGCAATTTTTATTTATATGTACACACATCATTATACTCTACAAAGATTCAAAGGCAGCCTTAAGCAAATTTCTAGAGTTATTATTATTATTATTATTTCATTGATATTGATTGATTGATTGCATAGTTCCTTCCTCTCTGGGTTTCTGGCTTGCAACTTTTGTATTTCTCAGACTTTTAGTCTATCAAGTCTGAAATCAGTTTCATCTCTTGCACCCAATGCAACTGCTGTGCTGTGCTTGGGATTTTCAGCTCTGTTGAGAAATCCATAATGTGCCTCCAGGCAGAGGAACGGAATAGCACAGAGATTATAACATTTGTTTCACTCTCTCTTGGGCCATAGTCCTATACTGTCTGTTGTGCAATGACAACCATTATTTCATATCTTTTGTGTAGTTTTCTCACTGTTCAAAAAAAATAAAGTAATTCTGCAATAGTTCAAATCTTGGCAATCTTTTAAATTTTTTTTAAATATTTATTTACTTTTGAGAGACAAAGAGAGGCAGAGCATAAACAGGGGAGGGGGAGAGAGAGACACACACAGAATCTGAAGCAGGCTCCGAGCTGTTTGTTAGCACAGAGCCCTATGCGGAGCTCGAACTCATGAACTGCAAGACCTTGACCCGAGGTGAAGTTGGACGCTCAACCGACTGAGCCACCCAGGCGTACCATAAAACTTGGCAATCGTTTTAGAAAGCAATTATGAATAACCAGATTTTTTTTACTAAAACATATACATAAAAAGGAAGATGACTAGTTTGTCAAATATATAATTTTAACTATTTATTTAAAGAAAATGTCTTTGGATATTTAGATTATGTAATATTGAGTTGAAAACATATATTTAATCTAATATCTCCCATGAATATTTGACAGCTTTGCCAAGAGTTGAGATTAGTAATTAACTTTTGCCTCTTACTGGAGAAAACATCATTATAAAGGTTAAGAGCCTTCAATAGTGTTCTATAGAGAAAATAGATTACATGTGGATCATTTTTATAGTCTTGATATGGTTTTCAAACTAGAACAAGATAGGGGCACCTGGGTGGCTCAGTGGGTAAGTGTCCACCTTCGGCTCAGGTTATGATCTCATGGTCCATGGGTTCGAACCCCACGTCAGGCTCTGTACTGACAGCTTAGAGTCAGGAGCCTACTTCAGGTTCCATATCTTCCTCTCTCTCTGCCCCTCCCCCACTCGCACTCTGTGTCTCTCTCTCTCTCAAAAATAAATAGACTTTAAAAAATTAAAAAAAAAGACTAGAGCAAGATATAAGAAGGAAAGAATAACCCTATATGTGGGATTTTTAAATTCAACTTATTTATGGTATATCTTCAGGAAAACAGTAGCATAAAATATGTAGAGTCACCACAAAAAAAAAAAATCAGAATCTAGCTTATTGAAATATATTAGTAGATATTTAAGAAAGACAAAACACATTGATTCAGCCATTTTCATGTTCCAGACTTTGTGACAGGACAAAGCTAGAAGAAAGGAATCTTTTTTTTTTTTTTTTATTTTTTTAACGTTTAATTATTTTTGAGACAGAGAGAGAGACAGAGCATGAACGGGGGAGGAGCAGAGAGAGAGGGAGACACAGAATCGGAAGCAGGCTCCAGGCTCTGAGCCATCAGCCCAGAGCCTGACGCGGGGCTCGAACTCACAGACAGCAAGATCATGACCTGAGCTGAAGTCGGACGCTCAACCGACTGAGCCACCCAGGCGCCCCTAGAAGAAAGGAATCTTGTAACACACTAAGAACAATTTACTGACCAAGCAAGAGAAAGCCTACTACCTGTTCAAAATAAACCGTAGAATTAGTCCTATTGTAAATTTAGAAAAAAAAAAAGATTTGTACAAATGAATGTGCTTTATTTTATTATAAGAAGTAATATATGCTATTATATTTTATATAATCTATACATATATTTAATAATATATAATTATATTTTAAATATATATTTATATATTTAATAATATACAGTTATATTTTAAATATATATTTATATATTTAATAATATATAGTTATATTTTAAATATATATATTTAATAATATACAGTTATATTTTAAATATATATTTATATTTTTAATAATATATAGTTATATCTTAAATATATATTTATATATTTAATTATATATAATATATAATCTTTTATATATTTTATTTGTTTACTTATTTAAAAATTTTTTTAAACATTTATTCATTTTTGAGAGAGAGAGAGAGAGAGAGAGAACAAGCAGGGGAGGGGCAGAGAAAGAAGGAGACACAGAATCCATAGCAGTCTCCAGGCTCCGAGCTGTCAGCACAGAGCCTGATGCGGGGCTTGAACTCACGAAGTGTGAGATCATGACCCGAGCTGAAGTCGGATGTTTAACCCACAGAGCCAGCCAGGCACCCCTCTCACATTTCTTTAGATTATAAATCCAACACAGGTTTTACTAGGCTAACATCAAGGTGTTGGCAGGGCTGTTCCTTCTGTAGGCTTAACCGGCTGAGCCACCCAGGCACCCCATATATAATATATTTTATAATTAAAATATGTTTTATAAGAAACAATATGTTTAATTAATTTTTCAATGAGTGAGAGTTTTTAATCCTGGTAATAGCTACCTTAAAGAACAATGAAGCAATTGTATATTTAAGATTTATCCAAAGTATAGACTGGTGATTCTGGAACTCAAAGGAAACAACTGGAATGTGCTCTACTGAAGCAAGACATTTATTATTTTAGATATCACAGGCTCGTATCATGCAATTTTTCCTTTAATTTTCCCATCTTGACCCCATAGGGAAAAAAGATTGAAGGTAAAAGGGAGATGAGGAGAAGTTTTATTCAAATTTTTCATGAAAGTTGGTCCTGATCTATTTCTGTAGGGCTTCAATATGACCCCACTAGCAACAGTGACTGCAAGTCATGATACAATACACTCAGTCAAAATCTGTTGCTGTCAATCATGACTGGAAACTAATGAAACACCATTACTTTCTGGGCTCCCAGAAATCAAATTCTTTGTAGAAAACTTCCACTCCATACAGAGAAAGACAGATACCATATGGTTTCACTCTTATGTGGATCCTGAGAAACATAACAGAAACCCATGGGAGAGGGGAAGGAAAAAAAAAAAAAAAAAAAAAAAAAGAGGTTAGAGTGGGAGAGAGCCAAAGCATAAGAGACTGTTAAAAACTGAGAACAAACTGAGGGTTGATGGGGGGTGGGAGGGAGGGCAGGGTGGGAGGGAGGGCAGGGTGGGTGATGGGTATTGAGGAGGGCACCTTTTGGGATGAGCACTGGGTGTTGTATGGAAACCAATTTGACAGTAAATTTCATATATTAAAAAATAAAAACAAAAAAAAAAACTTTGGCACATTCAAAAAAAAAAAAAAAAAAAGAAAACTTCCACTCCATTTGACCTCATGTTCCTTAAAATCTTCGATTATAGGGTATGTATATGCAGTATTACTATGATATTTTACTGTAGAATTTGTTCTCTTAACACAAACTGAGGTCTTAGCACAAACCTGTGGGAGAATTCAACCAGATATATTTGGAAAAGGCTGAATAACTCAGTGATTTCTATAAAATCCATATTGATTTTCACGTAGCTCACTTAGAAAGAAGCGTAACGGCGGTTATTGAAGCTCATGATGAGTATTAATTATAATTGAAAAATTCCTGGATATAAAATGAGTTTAGAAATGGAACAGAGTAACTATAACTTTAGTCAACCTCCCTACTCTTGGAAAAATATGTTTTTCCAGTAAGGAAACCCAATCCTTGGAATCCCTGTGATGTCACCTTCTGTGATCCACATCGGCCAAAGATGTGTGTCTCAGATTCTATAAATCAGAGCTCTTCATTCGCTTTGCTACAAACATACATTCAGGAGAAGACTTTTTACTTAGACAATATAAGAAATTTCTCTTTTCCTTTGCTGAAGGTATTCTGACATGGATTTCTACTGTAATTCTACTTTAAATATGTATATGTATTTAATTACTATTAAAATTGTATAAATGATAATTGCTAACTTGATAACATGAATAACTTATATCATTTGTATATTTCAGTAATAGCTGAAAACTCTCTTTTGAAAAGGTAAAATAATCGATAATTTGAATAAATTCTATGTTAAAGAAACTTCTTAAAACTAATCTTAGAATTTTTGATATTGCTACTGTGTGATAGAACTCAAAGAAGGGCTGTAGTTTGCTAATTATCTGAACATATTTGAAAACATAAGTATTTCATTAACCAACTAAAATCTCTCAGGACATTGTTCATTAACAGAGATTGGCAAGACTGGGCAAAGGTTATTTTCATTTTTTTAATTTAATTTAATTTGTATTTATTTATTTTTAAAGATTTTATTTTTTATTTATTGTAATGTTTATTTTTGAGAGAGAGAGAGAGAGAGAAACAGAGTGTGAGTGGAGGAGGGGGCAGAGAGAGGGGGAGACACAGAATCTGAAGCAAGCTCCAGGCTCTGAGCTGTCCATGCAGAGCCCAGGTTGGGGCTGGAACCCATGAACTACCAGCATATGACCTGAACTTGACTGAGACGCTTAATGAACTAAGCCACCCAAGCACCAAGGTTATTTTTGTAAGTAAAGTTTTATTAGAACATAGTTACAGATTTTTTTTTTTTTTTTTTTAGTGCACTATTTTCTGTGGCTGTTTTTGTGCTCTAACACAGTTGCTATGGAAACTGTATGCCTCATATAACAGAATATATTAACCATTTGACCATTTACCGAAAAAGTAAATTAATGATCCCTATTTATATGAACAGTTTGGGTCATCATATTTACATGAAGTTTTTAAAAATACTTCAAATCACTAAATGAATCATTTAATCTGAATAAGACTATTAGCATATGTGACCTTTGAGAAGGCTAGAGAGGAACTTGAAAACTAGCATTCACTGAATATGGGTTATTTGTACATACTCTAGTATTTAGTTAATTTTTATGAATCTGGGCCACATTCTTTTTTTTTTAATTTTTCTTTTACATTTATTTATTTTTGAGAAACAGAGTGAGATAAAGCATGAGCGGGGGAGGGGCAGAGAGAGAGGGAGACACAGAATGTGAAGCAGGCTCCAGGCTCTTAGCAAGCGGTCAGCATAGAGCCTGATGCAGGGCTTGAACCCAGGAACTGTGAGATCATGACCGGAATCAAAGTCGGACGCTCAACTGACTGAGCCACCCAGGTGCCCCCACATTCTTTTTTTTTAATAAAGTTTTTTTTTTTTTTTTAATGTTTATTTATTTTTGAGAGAGAGGAACAAAGAGTGCGAGGGAAGGGCGGAAAGAGAGGGACATAAGATCTGAACCAGGCTTTGCACAGCCAGTAGAGAGCTCGATGAGGGGCTTGAGCTCACAAACGGAGATATCATGATCTGAGCCAAAGTCGGATGTTTAACCAAGTGAGTCACGCAGGTACCCCCTGGGCTACATTCTTATCTTCTAGGTATTATAGAGAGGAAAAGGTAGCTAAATCCTTTTTTTTTTTTTTTAATTTTAATTCAGTAGGACTGAAAAATGCTGCATTATTTGCATAAAATCTTATAATAAATGAATCCAAATGGGGGGTTCATTTCTTTTCAGAAACCATTTAAAGCTTACATATTCCATTAAAATGAGGTAGATTAGATAGTTACTTCTGTCACTTGTCTTTTTTCAGAGACATACATACATTCTAAGCACAATGGGCTTTAATAACCAAATTCCTCGATGTATATGCAGGCAAACTATAGACAGAATGGTGATATTCAGCCTCGGGTAGATCTCACTCACTATTTTAATTAAATGCTCGTGTCTATAAACTACATTCCATTTGACTAAGAAGGGAAGACATTAACAAAATATGTTAAGACTGAACATGTCCATTCCAAGCTCTGACTTGTCTCTGCCACTGAGTTTTACACATAAGTTGGTTTATAAAACATTTTATTTAAATGCTTTTGAGATCATTTGCTTCAGGGGCTCAGAATAAAGTATTTATTTAGAAGTAAGCAATGATTTTAATGTAGTTACTATTTGGGGTTAGCTTGCCTTTTAAGTTCTGCCTACACCATTTATTTGAAAACATTTACCAGTGCCCTTCCTTTAGGCGTTAAACTTTGTAATTTTTTTTTTCCCTTGACCTGTCTTGCAACTCAGGGAAATTATTCTGAAATAATTATCCCAACAGAACTTAGTGATCAGTACATCAGCAGACTTGTATGTCTTGGGAGCAAAATCAGCAAATTAAAAGGGCATTTTATGAAGAACAGGTCATTTAGGCTAGTTCAACTCCTGAACCTGCAAGAAAAACCATAACAGAGAGTTATTTTCTTAATGTCCTTGAGTATACTAGAACAAAATCTTCTCAAGTGTTTTACACAAAGAACTCTGTTCATAAGAAATTAGGTCAAACTATTAAACTTACCTCTGTTTGATGTAAAATAAAACTGCTTATTGCAGATCTAACAAAACACTTGGTGTCCTATTAGATTGCCTTCAAAGAATGTCCCAGATAACCTTACGCTAATTTACAGCACAAGCTAACTTCAATCTGTCTTGTAGACGCTAGGTCTCAGGCACATTAGAATATACTTGAAAATGCAATCTTGCAAAAACAAAATAATTTCTTGCTGATTATAGATTTCTTTTCAACTGGTCACCTCTGCTTTAATTTCTCTGTATTTCACATAGAACAGCGAACGTTAGGAAAATTAAAGGTAAATAAAAGAACTAGGTTAACTAGTGTTAAAATGAGGAGGATTTGAAATATGGATAGCTCTGTATAAAGAATCATTTCCTCTTTGTGTGAGGTAAACAACTCCTTCCTATCTCCCTTCTCATTCTTCCCTTCACTTGACAGTGTATTATAACTACTTCGTGTAGAAACTACACTTTCCCCTCTCATTTCCTAAACTGATAGAAGAGGGTAACTTTAATCTCTATTTTATACCAAAAATCTTGTGAATACTATAAGTAATTGTTTAATTATCAGAGTAAAATTTGTGGTTTTAGTTGCACCTTCAAGCAAGATGATTTGAGAATATATGTATGTTGATTCAGTGTACTGTGCTCCACATTTCATTGTCTATAATAAGACAGGTAAAGATGCATTAAAGCAAACTAGAACACTTCTGTGCTTTCCAGAGCAAGGCGGCAACAGACTCTTACATATTATTGTAGAATTACCTATAAATTGGCTTGTTTCTATTAAGATATCTGACAGCCTAACAGTGCCAGGTCAGTTTTGCTGTATGAGAAAAGACCCCAAATGTATTGGCTTGCATGCTCTTTTCATTTGTGAATGATCTGCCTAGTTTTTCTCTTCTTGGTCAAGTTTAGTTAATTTCAGCTGGGCTCACTCATGGGCTTTTTTACAGTTGGCGGGTTAGCTGGAGATTGACATGTGCAGGATGGCCTAATTCACGTTTTGAATTTGCCGGATTTGGGCTGGGATAACAGAGGCTATGGCTGTCCTCATCCTGTAGGCTAGCCTGGACTTATTCACATGGCAGGTGGATTCAAAGACCGGTAAGAGGGTAGTCCTCAAAGTCCTCAAACTAAACATTTTTGTTTGTGTCTAAGTGGCTACTTTCCTACCAATCAAAGTAAATGACAAGGCCTTACCACATTCAAGGGCTGGAAAAGTCTCCACATTTTGATAAAAGGCACTATAAATCTCATTGCAAGACTAGTAATACAGAAAACCTAATAATTTGTGGCCACTTGCATATTCTATTAAAATAGAACGCTATATTTGAAATATTTTTTCTATGTGAAAATCGAAACCAATGATTAGGAATTAAAAAGGAATTAAAACTGTAATTCAAATTATGATTTAGATTACGAATATCACAACGTGAAATGTTAAATAGACAAAATTTTGTTCCGTCCATTTTGACTAATTATTGGGAATTAGAGCGGCAATAATCAAATAGTCATTGCTGTTAATTAGAGTTTGATATTTCTGTTTCTTCAGTTGTGCTTTTTCATTTCCATAAATACAAAGAATTGATGTAAGTGGACTTAAATATCTAATAGATAAAAATAAACTTAAATGGAAGAAACAGAATTCTTGATATTTTCTCACAACTCATCCCCAAAGAAACCTCTTCCTTCCCCACCCCACCCCCCTCTCAGTAATTCCCACACCCCTACTTCTTAGATATCCAAGGTAAACCCTCAGAACCATCCTTGAACCCATGCTTTTTTTCTTGACATCCAGACCTTCAGCATGTCTTATTGTCTATATTGCCAAAACATATTGAGTTCAAACGCTTCTCTTCATCTTCTCAAATAATATCTTAGTGAAAACCGTCATCTCTTACCTAATATATTGAAGACCATTCTAAAAAAATCTTCTTACATCTATTCTAACCTTTTTAATATATCACCTATTTAAGCCTCATTAAACATAATAAAGCAAATCATGTTTTTGTTTTGTTTACTTTTTAAATTTTTTAAATGTTTATTCATTTTTGAGAGAGAGACAGAGCACACGTTGGGGAGGGGTAGAAAGACAGGGAGCCACAGAACTCCAAGTAGGTTCTAGGCCCTGAGCTGTCAGCACAGAGCCCGCCGTGGGGCTCCAACCCATGAGCAGTGAGATCATGACCCGGGTGAAGTCAGCCGCTTCACCGACTGAGCCACCCAGGTGCCCCAGCAAATCATGTTATCTTGTATCTCAACAGCTCCCATTATCTTCCTATCATATGTAAAATATAGATCTAATTCTTTATTAAGGCCTCAGAAGCCTGCATAGTCTGGCTCATTGGCTTCTATAAACCCAGGTTTCCTTGCTCATGGCTCTGTTCATACCACTCTTTCCAGCCTCTTGCCTTCTTCAAGGTCTTTCCTCTGCTCTGGTTTCAGATGTTCATACAACTGTCTCTCCCTCATTATTTATTATTTATTGTCATAGACTGCTTTTAAAAAAACAAATAAAGTCTTCTCAGACCACGCTACAGAATCTAAGGTCTCAGATCTCAGGTATTTACTGTCTTATATGTTAAATTCTTTATTTTCTTGCTGCACTCATCAGTAATTTAAATTATGTTATCTAGCTATCAGTTTATTATTCAAGTTATGTCTTTTTATGACAGTATAGAGAGAACTTGTGTGCTATAATTTTACTTAGTGCCTAGAATAGTGCTTGACAAATGCATAAAAATTTCAGCATATTTGTTGAATGATAAATGCTGAATGATAAGAAATTAATGACTTTTTCTTTTCTTTTTGGGAACAAAGTGGCTACATTTCCCCTAAATCACTTTTTTTTTTAGTGGGTTAACATGCAAAAACACCTAGGTCTAAAGACATTTGTGTAAACATTTTTTATACAGAAGAAAGAATAATCTCTGGAATTCTCTTTGCTTAGAGATGAGAGATTAATCTTACTTTGAAAATACAGTATATATAACATTCATCTGACCCTTCACATTTATATTTTCAGTTATTCATTATTCAATAGAATACACAATTCCTGGCTATATGAATAGGAACTATGTAAGGCAATATTAAGATCTGACTTAGTATCTTTAAAATGTTCTTCTAATTTTTAAGTCTTAACACATATTGTCATTTTTTTTAAGTTTATTTATTTATCTGCCATTTGGGATGGGCAGAGACAGATGGAGAGAGAGAATCCCAGGCAGACTCCGTGCTCTCAGCACAGTGCCCCATGTGGGACTCGATCTCACAAACCCTGAGATCATGACCTGAGCTGAAACCAAGAATTGGACGCTTAAATGACAAACACCGAGGAATGCTTCCATTCCATGTTTTAAAAGAAAGTCAAAATATCCCACATGATTATTCAATTATAAACATTTATTCAATTCTAGCTTTTATCACAAAAGCACAATAATAATATACCAAATATAAGAGTTATTTTTAAAATTGTTATGAGCAACTGATACTCAAACATATAATGTAGGTAAAAGTGATGAACCAGTTGAAGTCTTAATTTGGGGGAAATGTATTGTTTCAGGATCCTATGAAGAATCACCTTAGGGTGGTTTCAAGGTTCTATAGGACGTAGCTCTAGAGTGTAAATAATTTATTTATTTATTTATTTATTTATTTATTTATTTATTTTGTTCCCAATAAATCTTACTCTAATTTTGTTGCATTAGATTTAAGAATTGCACTGGAACATAATTTTTAAAAGTCACAAAACATTTTTTTTTGGTGCCTTTTAGAGTTCAAGGTATGAGTTTATTTTTTTTTTAATTTTTTTTTTCAACGTTTTTATTTTATTTTTGGGACAGAGAGAGACAGAGCATGAACGGGGGAGGGACAGAGAGAGAGGGAGACACAGAATCGGAAACAGGCTCCAGGCTCTGAGCCATCAGCCCAGAGCCTGACGCGGGGCTCGAACTCACGGACCGTGAGATCGTGACCTGGCTGAAGTCGGACGCTTAACCGACTGCGCCACCCAGGCGCCCCTCAAGGTATGAGTTTAAAGTGACACAATGTGATTGGTTATAAATGATATAAACAAATACAGCTATATTCCTTCCACCCATATGTTTTTCTCATTGCTCTGTAGTGATGATGCAGGAATTCTTACCATTCGAGAGATACTTTTGGGGCAATACATATATAATTCCCTGTTAAAATAGGGAGTTTTAATCCAGTCTTGTGTGTCATATTAGAAAATTAGTTCTTGCTAAAAAGACATGCAATCAATACTAAATCCTCGAAACACAGTCACTCATTAAATTACAGACGAAGCAAGAGTACATTGCCAGTGTTGTTCATCACACATCCACACACAGACCACTACCACCACGAAAGTGTCAAGTTACGAGTAGTCTATTTGCCTGGTATTTAAAGGTGATGTTGAAACTTTCCTAAAATTTTGATGTGATGTTTGTTGTGACCACACTCAGGCAGAATCACATTAATGATGGTAAGCAACGGAAACGGTTTCTACTGCTTGACATCAAACACTGCATGTGATGTTATTTCCTTCATTATGCAGTACATCTGTGCATACTGATAAAATTGGCAAACAGAAAAATAATCTTACAAAAGAAATGTATTTTTAAGATTAAAATTAATTGCTGATTTAAGAAAAAGTTAAAACAAAATATAATGCTTGCTTAACTAAATCATTTTCTATTCGTTTTATAAAGAGTTTAGCTCTGGTCCTGTGAAAGTCTTCATTTATATGAAAACTAATTTACAGTGGATTACTAAAAGTCTCATTATTATATTTTTAATAAATCCATCTTATTTGGCTAAAAAGGACAGTAATGAAATTTGTTTGATAGTTGCCCAGTAAACATACATCTCACAAAAAGCTGGGGAAATAAATAGTAATTACATCATAATAGCCTCCATTTACAAATATAATTTACTTTTCTACTGAAAAAATTTATACTAAGCTTATGAATGTTTAGTGCTTCACAGAGAGAATGCTATGACCTCATTTAGCAATTAGTTTTCTTTCTATGCTCCATAAAATTGAAGAGATTTACAAAGCAAGTGGAAATACTAACTTTTATAATGATGAGCCATATGGCACTCGGTTTACTATATTTATGCTTAGCAGAGAGTACAAAATTATAGTTTTGCATTTTTTACAACATGAGGTTACTACCTCTATTACGCTTGCAAATTAGCAAGATGAGGATAAGAAAGAAAAAGTTTCTGGTTACTTTAAAAAATAGATTCTGCAGAAACTAACATTGTCCTTGAGCCATTTTGATTTATAATAAATATTAATATGCCTATAAACACAATATATTATGTTTATTAAAAAGTTTGCCCAGGTGAAATCCATGATATGGTTAGTTTGGCTTAGGAAGCATTTCACTTCTAGTCCAAATGTGCTCTTCAACAGAGACAGGGGCACTGACTGGGACCTCCTGCTACTCTGTATTTCTTCAACTGAGTACACTCAGTTGGGAATGGATATATTTTTACTGGTGATAGGTAAATCTATAATTCATTGTAAGGGATTGTATATGCCTATAATCAGATAAATTTTCATCTCCAGTTGACACGGAGAGGGAGAGTTATGAATAGGAAATGTGTTGGGTTTAGCTAATAAAAGAATGAAAATTCTACTACACCACTTATTAGCCATGTGGTTATGGTAAGCAACTTACATCTGCTTGGGAGAAGCTCTTATGCCTTAAAGGCGATGGTAAAGAATATGAGTTTTTTTTTTCTAATTATGATAGGAAGCCGATGGAATATTTTAAACAATAATTATCAACCTAGTTTACATAAAATTTGATCCCCTTCATCTCTTGTGCATTGGCTACAAAGGGTCCAGTATAATGAAGTGATTCTGGCAGAGCAACGATCAAGTGTGTTGGTTAATAACACATAAAAAAAGGTACATCTCATCTCATTTCGAAAGAAGATGAGGATGAATCAAATTTATTATTCAAATCATCATCAGTTGAGAGAAAACTCATGTTGTTGTATTGACTCACCCACAGTTTTATTTTATATGTAAATGCACATAATTATTCTATTAACGTAAGCACGCCAATTTTCTGGGTATGACTGAAACATTTATCACAACTATGCACATTTAAAAAAAATCACCATAGCTCTTGTTTGTGCCGTCTTGGTTATGCATTCTCAATTTGAAAATCATCATATATGCCCTCATCTGAAAAAAAACAATGAAAAGTTTATATGTAGCATTATCTTTTCTAGGAAATCGATAAAATATGTATACCATCTATACTTTTAATAACAATTTAGTGCATCTTTATGTTATTTTGGTGCCACACAATCAATATCTCATAATTAGCACCCCTTATTTGAGTTACCATAGTTGCAAAGTGATAAAGTACTTTTGCAGTCTTCAGTTCCATGGAGTTTTGAGTACTAAATCAAAGTATCATTTTATAACAAGAGTAGTGCCGAGCTCTGAAGCTCATGGTCATTGCACTGAAATTAAGACTAAAGACATTATGCTAGTTTCAAAATGAAGAGCATAAACTGTCTGGTATTGGCAGTAACACAGAAGGGAGCATAAACCCAGGGAAACTTTCCAGTATATATATATATATATATATATATATATATATATATATATATATATTTTTTTTTTTTTTTTTTTTTCCCTAAGTCAGAAAGATTAGCTTTGCTTGCATATAACAATGTGCTATCATTCTGTAATGGGAACAGAAAAGATTAAATCAAAAAATGTAAATGTAATCAGTTTTAAAGCCATCTGAAGACTCATCATCTAAGATATAAATTATAGGCTTTCTATGGCTGCTGAAAACTTAATAGCCTTTATTTCTAGAATACATACTATGTTGAAAGTGTGATGTTTTACATGGCTTAATGAGAATTCAAATCAGAGTATTTCTAAAAGGAAAGTATTGGTTCACACTAGGTCAACCATGATAAAAACCTGTTCCTGCAGCTATCTGAATTACTACATAAATCCATTCTCTTGTCAGATGTAACTAGTTTCAATTGGCCCCTCATACCTTTTAGATAAAATGTAAATGGACTGTTGCAGTCCATAAATGGATTAGGTCTTTCATACATAGATAGATCCTGTACATTTCATTTTCAGGAACCCCTATTGTAATGTCAGAATGATCAGACTCATTAACATGCACCACAAAGATCATTTCTAAACTTTTAAAACCCCTTCTTGGGAGCACATAAGATTTCTCACTGACTTTGTGTTTTGCTTTATACCAGTTCTCAACTGGCATTATTGATAACGTTGTAATCTGCCACTCCATTCCTGTCTGTCTTTCAGGAATCATAAATGTGATGTAGTTAAAAGATGGGCCTTATTGATTCTTCCACTCAGTCCATGAAGATAATCTTTCCCCTGCATGAAATATTTGGAAACATTGGCAAGAAATGTGGCAGGGATGATAAAATGTGATTAATACAATGTCAAATTTTAATCAAAATAAATTAATTTTAATAGAATTAAGAAAAATACATAGAAAATCACAGAAGTAGCTGAGGGATTGAGGTTCATAGTATTGACACTTTATGAATATATTTGTATCCAGTAAAGTTTTGATTCTCAACATTAGTTTATAGTCTGAAGGGAAGACAAAACCAATGAAATGTGTGGTTTGGATACTCTTAAGAATAGTTTTAATCACATGGGTCTACCAAACTAGTGAAAACTATTTTTATGTATTTAGATGATAGAATTCAGGATAAAATCTGGTGTGCCAAATGAGACCAGGCTGAAAGTAATTTCTTGATAGCCACACCTGATGAGATTGAAGGAGGCAGGGTTCCACTGGAGATGGAGAACAGATTTCTGTCCAAGCATGAGATGTGTGGATGAGTGGATATAATTCTTGTATCATAACACATTTTAGAAGTAAAGTGCCTCATGATGTGGGATGAGTTGAAGTGAGATGGAAAAAGTTATCTCTATGGGTATTTTAGCCAATAAATGTTTCAGTTACTTAAATGGTGTAGAGGAATGTATTAAAAATGTACTGTAAAGAAAGACACGGCGACACAACTGTGTTTTGGCAAAGTCATTGTTTTCAAAGGCTACTTTTGAGTAAATTAAATTGTTTATTTTTTTCAATGAAGACAGAAGAGTGTCTCTTTACAGCATACCAGATAGTTTCTTCATTTTCACCACCTTCATATAAAGTGCTCAATTTTTCATGTATTTGCCATGGAATTTTTCTCAGATTTTAACCTCAAACTGTGTACCACTGTCCTTTATATTTTCAAAGCTACTTAAACATCTTTAATTGAGTATTACTTTTAATTTAGTTCTACTTACTATAGATAAATATTTTCATAGGTAAATATTTTTGTGGTTAAAGCACCAGGTAATGCCTCCCATGTCTAATTTGTTTCAGTTATAATCTATTCTCGTGCTTCCAATTAAGCACCATCTTGTTGCTTAAACTTCATACATGTATGAGTGTGAGTGTGTGTGTGTGTGTGTGTGTGTGTGAGAGAGAGAGAGAGAGAGAGAGAGAGAGAGAGAGAGATTTCTCATGTGTATCTTTGCATGTATATTCATACCACAGACACAAATGCAGCCAATGTGCTTCATCCTCTTTTCTTGATCTCTATTATCTCTGACCACACTTCCAAAGTGTATTTCCACAGTCAACTTCTCTTAGGTTCTCTTCAGAGTGTAGCCAGTGTGCCATACATTTTTTTTTTTTTTTTACTGGAAACATGATCATGTATCTTCCATGTGTAAGATAATACACTTCCTACTGGTTTTAGTTTATTTTTTATTTATTTATTTATTTATTTGTAAAAATTTTTAACGTTTATTTATTTTTGAGACAGAGAGAGACAGAGCATGAACGGGTGAGGGTCAGAGAGAGAGGGAGACACAGAATCTGACACAGGCTCCAGGCTCTGAGCTGTCAGCACAGAACCTGACGCGGGGCTCGAACTCACGGACCGTGAGATCATGACCTGAGCTGAAGTCGGACGCTTAACCCACTGAGCCACCCAGGCGTCCCTGGTTTTAGTTTAAAAGCCAAAGTTTTGAGCAAACTTGTGATACTTTGCCATTTGCGCTCTGCTTACGTCACCAACCTCATCTGTGAACACTCATTTCTCTTCCTCTCAGCACTCTGATAGAAATGTCTTTTAATTTTATAAACATATAGCATTCTGTTCTGTTCATGGCCATTACGTATAGTGTTCCCTCTCCCTAAAACATTGTTCCTGAGGTTTATGCTTGACTGACATCTACTGCACCCTTAGATCTGAAAAGACTCAAGATCTACCATTATGTGGCCTCATAAAAATCTTGTGTGTTCTGTCTCCTCATGGCTGATATGGCCATTTTTCCAGCCTGTTTTTCTTCCTAGCATGGCAGATAACCGAGGAGGATAGAGACTTGCCATTTCTGTCCTTCACAACATTCCTAGGACTAGTTCATTGACCAGCATATTGTTTAAATATGTCTGTTGCCTGAAGGATAAACACATGATATGAAGCTATACATGGTTAGACATAAAGTGCCATGTTGAATCCCTTTCCCTCATTCTCCTGGGTACTGCAATCAAATGAAATATTAAATGTTGCTAAACTGTCAGAGTATCCATACTTCTGCCCAGTGGCTATTACTCTTACAACTTCTTATTATACTACTGTTTTGAAGTTCCTGCCATTTAACCAGACATGTAACTTCAGTATTGCCACTTATTGTCCTTCTGTGCATAGCCCATAGTTTATTCTGATTTTAGCATATAACTTACAGTTTACTTGTTTAAACAGATTCCTGTTATTAGCTTAAGTATATTCATGTTCATCATCGTGGACAAAGTGATACACACACTCTTGCTTTTACTTTTCTCTTTGTCTAGCTTGAATTCTATGATCTGGATTTCTCTTCACTCTCAGGTAAATTTCCTAAAACCATTGATATTTTTCCTATTTGCTAAATCTCAATCCTAAATAAATTCAGCTATTCTTTTGTGTTAATGTAGCTTAAGGTCACTGAATAATATTTTATAATCTGGAATTTGTTACATGATAATAATAATAATAGCTTCATTTACTTTATGCCAAGGCAAACAGTTAATCTGCCCAATATCCTTCGGGTGATTTTTTTATCATCACATTCAATGGAAGTTTCAATTTCACCTTTTCATATTGGTGCATTTCTATATTGAATTCCCTTATTCACTCTTTGCTACAATGATTTGCATACCATTTTCTCTAACAGAATTCCTGAATCTAATCTCTGTCCCATTACTCAGTGGATGACCTCATCTCAGTTTTCACTGACTGAATCAAAGCCCTCCAATGGAACTCTCTCGTGGTCCTGCCACAATCTCTGTAGCAATTCTGTAGGTACCCCCTCCTTCTCTCTTGTTACAGTGACAGGATTATCTTTCTGCCAATCAGGGAAAATTTATGCGATATGTATCCTGGACCGCAGCCTCTTCTTTACATACAATTGACTTTCTACAGGATATTGTTCAATTTCTTACTTCCCATTATTTTATTTTATTATCTTCTTTTATTTTATTATTTGTGTTTATTTATTTTTTTACAATTACAACAGATTTTTAATGGATATCGATTGTATACTGCCTGTGTTCTGCACACTGTTGGCATACAATAGGATGGGGTTCAAATTTACAACAGGTATAACGTTTTTACACATTTTTCAGATGCTCATGTTTCTTTGGGATTAGGTTGTTGAGATCAGCTTCTATTCTGTCTGAAAGATACCTTCACTCTTTCATTCACTGTCATGCTTCATCCACTTTCTCTCTTCTACAAATGTGTTGAGATCTTCTTCAGTTATAATCAAATCTTTCTTTGCTGAGATGTGCCCATTTCTTGACTTCAATTACTTTTGCATTTCTTGACTTCAATTTCAGTGTGGCATCTGTGTGAGGGGTGTAATTTCATAATATTTTCCTTCCATCCAGGCAGATAGGCCAGGCTGGTAGTCACTTCCTCTGGAAAGGCCAGGCCCAGGCCTCGAACAGAGACAGATTCTTCTGCACTTGGTGGGGGAACATTGTCACCCACAGGTTCACTTTGTCAACATAGTCTGCGGACAAATTTGTCTGGTTCTTATACTCAGTGAAGAGACGGATGAATGGTTTCCAACCAAAGGCCTCTTGTAGTTGTGGATACATTTCTCTTTTAGATAATTATCTTCTTCCTCCCTGTTGGTCCTTGTAATCCCTCTTCAATACTCAAACATGTGTTGATTGCTCCCATCTTCAGAAAAAGAAAGGAAAAGAGTATTTTTAGACACCATGTCTTGGGGTGCCTGCACAGCTCAGTCGGTTAAGTGTCCAACTTCAGCTCAGGTCATGATCTCACAGCTCATGGGTTCAAGCTCCCTTCAGGCTCTATGCTGACAGCTCAGACCTGGAACCTGCTCTGGATTCTGTGTCTCCTTCTCTGCCCTTCCCCTGTTTGCTCTGTGTGTGTGTGTCTCTCTCTCTCTCTCTCAAAAATAAATAACAGTAACCTCAGAGGTATTGACTATACCCATAATTTCCATTTCTTCATCTCCTATATCTTAATTGCTACTATTGTATCAAATCTTCCCAAGGCCTTCACTCTTCACTCCACACTACTGACTTAGATGATTTAATCTCCTCACAAGTTGCCAAAAATAATAAACTTTATCCTATTGACTCTGTACATTTTTTAATATCTTAATGTCAAAACAGTAATTCATCTGTAATCTAATTGCACGTCATATTTCTACGGGCAATTTTAATTTTTTCTTTATGAGTGATACAAAAAATAGTGATGCACCCATGTTCTATAGTATCTTCTATGTGAAAAAAAGACAGAATTGGAATTGACATATATTGATTCCCCTCTCAATTCTGAACTTGTGTCAAGCAATAGAAGTTATATGCAACTTTTCCTCAACCTTTGTACTTGGATTTTTCTCAAGCATCTTGTGTTCGCCATATAAATAAGCAAAAGTTTGTGGGTACTTTAGCCATAGATGCCCCAACTCCAGTCTTTATTATTTGAAAAGCCTCGATTTTCAGAAACTTGGAAGTCACTGTCAATATTTGCCTTAAACCCACATTCAGTCATTTAGTAAATTCTACCCCTAATATAATTATTAGTTTAACATTTAGTAAAGTATTCATGTACTGACACTTTAGGTTTTTTCATCCATTATCTTAGTTTTATTAGAAAACAAAACAAAAACAAAAACTGAGAGTTTGGAACCAGTATTATCCTCAATTTACCCATGAGGGAACTGTGACAGAAACTTACAAGGCCATACAGCTTATTAAGTGGGAACCCAAAATTTTATTTAAATTGTTTAGGATCTGTGCTTTGCTAATTTTTCTTTTTTCTTACACCTTTCATTCAATTCCTCTCACAACTTTCATCCAACTCTTAATTCCTTCTATTAATTCTGTACACTGCACATAAGTGATCTTTTAAATAGATAAGTTGAATTATTGATGCTTCTCCTGCTTAAATTATTTAATTGGTTTCCATTTGAGATACAATCTAAAATTCTTATCAAAATTCACGATACCTTTCTTTACAGAGTCTGCCATTTTACATTAATTACGTGGTATTATGGTATGGTAGGCCGAATAACTCCCTCCAAGGTGTCTACGTCCTGATTCCAAAAACTTGTGAAAGTTAGGTTACATGGCAAAGGAGGGAATTAAAGATGCAGAGGGAATTAAGGTTGCCAATCAAGTGACTTTAAAATAAAGAAATTATCCTGGATTTATCTAGATGGTCCTATTGTAATCACAAGGGTCCTTAAAAGTGGAAAAAGGAATTGAAAAAACAAAAACAAAAACAAACAAACAAACAAACCAAAACAAAGAAATAGCAGTATGAAAACGACTGGCATTGCCACTCTTGAAGCTGGAGAAATGGTACCATGAACCAAGGAACGGAAGCAGCCTCTGAATGCTGGAGAAGACAAGGAAACAGATTCTTCCACAGAAACTCTAGTAAGAATGTAGATATACAGATATCTTGATTTTAGCCCAGCATGATTCATTTCAGACCTTCGGAAATGTAAGATAACCAATTTTTGTTTGTTTGTTTTAAAAGTTTCTGGTGCTTTGTTACAACAGCATTATGAAATGCGTGGTTATATTTCTTTCAAGTGTTCATTCGGCTCATATGCATTGTGCAGTTGCTATTACTTATTCCAAAGTGTGCATTCAGTATTTTAAAGAAATACTCTAGTTGTCTAAGATGTGCATATTCTTTTAGAAAAAAAAAACCACATTGAGTTTACTTTAGATGGATATATAAAACAAAAGATGTCAGCATGCTTATTATGGTACTGATTCTAGTGCTTGGATCAACACTGAAGAATGCAGGAATTTTTAAAAGTTATCCATGCCATCCTGCTTTGCCTCTATGGCAAGTTTGCTCTTGTGCTAAAGAACTCTTGACAACAAAGAATGAGAGTATCTCTTTCTCTGGGAATGCCAAAGGAAGAAAGACATTGAATATTGAAACAATGGGGAATATAAAGCTACATGCGTTTAAAAGAAATACCAATCAATGTATAACAATGGGTAAGGGGCGCCCAGGTGGTTCAGTGGGTAAGTTGGTTGAGCATCTGACTTTGGCTCAGGTCATGATCTCATGGTTTGTCGGTTCAGACCCTGGAGCCTGCTTCAGATTCTGTGTCCGCCCCCCTCGCTGCACATCCCCCTCTTGTGCATACATGCTCTCTTTCTTTCTGTCTCTCAAAAATAAATAAATAAATAAATATGTCAAAAACCCACAATGGGTAAATATTCTGAGTCTTCATTTAGAACAATATATAGACAGTATATATTTATAACAACTAGTAACAAGCATATTTAGGCCAATCTATATTTTCTTGTATTTTAATAATTTTATAGTAATCAATTGTGGGAGGAAACCATGTGCCATCATTATATGAATATATGAATATATTCATTATATGTATTTGTTTCCCTTGATAATTGAAGTTAGCAGTTGACATGGTGGGAGAAATAATAGCTAAAATGAATTTTTTGCATTTCCCCCCCTCTTTCTTATTTTCTTTTTAGAATATAATTGGTAGCTGGCAAGGAACATAATTTTTACTAAATTGTTTCTTATTAAAAGATAGCAATATGCATATTTTGAAATGAAAAAATAAACACATTACTTCTAATTTTATCTCAAACTATACAATATATAAAACAATTCCATTCTTACAACAGATAAAATTGAATAAAAAGAACATTAAACATGAGCAAGGTAAAACTGAGTAATGCTGCAAAATTGTATAATGGTTTTCTGATATCTTTAATAAGGAAACTAGGCTATTTCTCCTGTTTTACAGTAGAATATTAAACTAATGACAGGTTTATTTGTCCATACTAAAGGAAAATAAATGAACTATAATTTTTGTTTTTACATTGTTAGCAAAGAACATTCACTGTTTAACGTTAGTATTTTTTGGCTGCTACACTGATTCAGCCAAAGTGATTCTCAAATATGAATTTTCATAATTGAATTATCTGATGGAATTATATAAATTAAAATGGTGCAATCTGTTGCATAGGGTGATCTTTTTTAACCAAACTAAATTCTTATTCTTAAATGTAGTATTTCATAAGTTTGAAAAGTTTTCTCCATTCTGTATTATTGTCATTTCACCTATATGTTAGTTATTCTACAAGTTACTTGCTATTTATACTTTTGTCTAAAAATGAGATTATACTTTATACACATTGTACATTTCAATTGCTTTCATATCGTGAGAACTCGATAAATTATAGAAGTAATAGTAACAGTAGCAGGAGTGATAGGAGTGGTAATAGTGGGAGTACTTTGGGCGCTTGCCAACATTTTTCTATAAAAAGCTTTACGATAGCTATTGAGGTTACACATTAGAGCACACAGCATGGTGCTTACAACTGTTACCTCCAAATTGTTAAAGTTGTTAAAGAAAGGATTACATGGTATGAATATTAGATTAAGAACTGTTTTCAGAGTCACAGTTTATAGTCAAATATATTCTTTTTCTAATAGATTTTTGAAGTTTATTTATTTATTTTGAGAGAGAGAGAGTGTGTGTGAGCAGGGGAGTGGCAGAGAGAGAGAGAGAGAGGGAGAGAGAGAATCCCAAGCAGGCTCTGCGCTGTCATCACAGAGCCTGACATGGGGCTTGAACTCATGAACCATGAGATCATGACCTGAGCTTCGATCAAGGGTTGGACACTTAACTGAGCCACCCAGGCGCCCCTCAAATGTAATTCTAATGCCACCTGATATTCTTACTATATGCATGCTCTTGTGCTGGATGCTAATTAAGCAAACTGACAATTTTAGGTAAATGAACTGATCAACATTAAGCCAAGCATCTCAGGGTTCAGCTGAGGAAACAAAAGAGATAAGTCAGTGGGTCCTTCTTCTGCCTGAAGTCCCTATTAAAATTCTGACTCCATGACTTCAGAAAAAGTAGGTGCCCATAATTCCTTCTTTCCCTTAAGGGGCTATATTCTAGCTAATTTTTGTATGTCTGTTCATTTATTTGTTTCCAGAAGAAAAAATTCAAGCTCTCATTTTTATTTTTCCACTGTAGGATATGTTATAGATAGTTTTATACTTTTCATTATTTTTTAATATTTTTTTTAATGTTTATTTATTTTTGAGACAGAGAGAGACAGAGCATGAAAGGGGGAGGGTCAGAGAGAGGGAGACACAGAATCTGAAGCAGATTCCAGGGTCTGAACTGTCAGCAAGGAACCCGACGCGGGGCTCGACTTCATGGACTGTGAGATCATGACCTGAGCTGAAGTCAGACGCTAAACCAACTGAGCCACCCAGACGCCCCAAACTTTTCATTATTTTCTAAGATCAGGGTTATCTTAGTCTGACATTGGGTGGGTTTTTTTTTTGTTTGTTTTTGTTGTTTTATTTTTGCTTCTGCTTTTACTTTCTTTTTTTTTTACTTTTTTTCACAGATTTTTTAGGATATAATTGACATATTTTAACTCTGATACTGTGTTTTTGATGAAGAAATGAGAGATATAATTGCTACACATAGGAAACATCTTTAAAGAAAATACTACATTTTTTTTGGTCTTATATCCATGACTTCTAGACCCGAGCACCTAGTAGTGATCGGTAAATGTCTGTTGAATGAACAAATAAGTGAACAACCACTGATTCCAAGAGGGATTCTAGGGAGAAGACACACCTCTTAGTTGGGAGCCTGTTAAACACAATGACACATCCAGACCTCATGTGACATGATATATTACAGGTTTAGGAAGTCAGTCTAGTGGATTGCGGACTACATTTTTGAAAATTAGAATAATATCAGGTAAATAAATAATGGAATGCATGTATTTCATGTTGGGTTATTTCTTATAAATTTGTTATATATATAACAACTATATATATATATATATATATATAACAACTATATATATATATATGTATATATATATATATATATATATATATATATATATATATATATAGTTGATATCTTCCTTGGGTCATGATGTTGCAAGGGAAAAAAAATCAAACGGAAATAGCAACAAAAAGTGCTACCCTGCTTCAGGAAGATTCTAGTTCCCCAACTAGTTCCCTCATTACAAAATGTGGCTTGCAGTTCATTAGCAACAGATCCAATATACACTGCTACATTTGACTTATAAATATGTGCATGTGTGCATACATGTGGAAAATATCTATATGAATGAATATTAGTTAATACAAGTGGATTCCTAGTGCTTTGTGTAAGGCAAAAAAAAGTTTGCTGTATATATAACTTAAGTTTTCCACTTAGGCAATTTCCTTTTATATGACTGCAGAATTATCAAATGTTACAAGCCTTTGCCTTCAGAAGGTTTGTGTTCATTCAAGAGATCTTTGAGAGAAATATTGCTTGTGTAAACGAACACGTCTAATGAGTAGTAGTGAAAGGAACATTACACTGGAAATGATGTAAAGTTGATAGAAACTTAAATTGAAGTGGGCTTAAAGCATTGCATTTCATCTATCACAGGGTTTAGTAATTTCATGTGACTGATGGTACCTTTCATGTCACAAAATAATTTACAATGTCTTTTCTTTCTTTTGAGGTGAATTCTGTAGTTTGTTAGGGGGTTTATAGCTCTTTGTATCATTTGAAAGAAACTAATGTTACTGTGCATTAAGCATTTCAGTTGGGTCAAGCGCTATACTAAGAAAATTAGTTATTTAATCTTCACCAAACCGTATCAGATGGATTCTGTTGTTTTACTCATTTTCCAATGCAGTTGAGAGAGATTAAGTCACTAGCCCAAGGTAACGCATTTAGAAAGATGTAGAGTTTGCATTTACACTCAATTCTCTGTAACCACAGAGCCCCCCATTTTTTTACTGCTATTCACTATTGTTTTTAACAGATATCTCTTATCAGTCTAGTAGTTTTTATGAACCTGATCTCATTCAATATTCAGAAAAAAATAGGTAAGGAGGGTATTTATTTCAACAGAAAAATTATTTTGCCTGATTGTAGAAATGCATTTTATTATAAAATATCCTTTAAATACAGTAGCCAGGAATAATATCTTAAAAAGTCACTTGAAATATCATCATTTAAATAAATCCAATATGAATTCTTTAAAACCTACAGCCCTTCCACTATGATTTTAAATTATACAAACATGCTTTTCATTTACCTGAGACATTTGTCTCAAACTTTTACCTTTTTTTAGAAGGCCTCCTGTATTTTCATGAGTGAAATGTTCTTCTAAATATTATTGAGAAAACAAAGAGTCACCTATATTTCATTTTTAAAGTTGCCAGAAGTGAATTTATTTCTGAGGTAGCTAACTGCTTGAACATTTATAAAATTAGTGTTCTTCCATTTTTAATATGAAAAATCTTTTCTCTTAAATATTCTTCAAAAGCCCACCAACCCTCTGAATGTTTTATTACTTTCTACTAAAATACTCTGTCACTTGTTTAGCAGAATTTCTCCCAGATATCCAATGTTTTGTATGAATGATTTGTAGATCTTGTTTACATTGTCAAGACCAGTGTTTTATTATTATTTGTATATTTTGTTCCTATGTACAAGAATGTTAGTTAATAGACATGATAGTTCATTTTATGTGTCAACTTAACTGGGCAAAGGGATGCCCGGAGAGCTAGTGAAACATTATTTCTGGGTGTGTCTGTGAGGGTGTTTCTGGAAGAAACTAGCATTTGAATTGATAGACAAAGTAAAGAAGATTGCCCTCACCAAAGCAGGAGGAAATCATTCTATCCACTGAGGGCCTGAATAGTACATAAGGGTGGAGTAAGGATAAATTTGTTTTCCATTTGAGCTGAGACATCCATCTTCTCCTGCCCTCAGACATCAGTGCTCCTGATTCTCAGGCCTTTGGGTTTCCTGGTTCTCCAGGTTGCAGATGGAAGATTATGAGACTTCTCAGCAACCATAATCCCATGAGCCAGTCCCTCATAATGAATCTCTTTCTATATAGTTACAGATATTCCATTGGTTCTTTTCCATTGGAGAACCCCGACCAATATAATAGGGCAAGGAGCTGTCTACATTTGTAATGCCATCTTGTCAATATCTTTTTTTTTTAAATCTTTTAATGTTTATTTATTTTTGAGAGAGGAAGAGAGTGTGAGTGGGGGAGAGGCAGAGATAGAGAAAGAGAGAGAGACAGACAGACAGAGAGAGAGAGAGAGAGAGAATCTGAAGCAGGCTCCAGGCTCTGACCTGTCAGCACAGAGCCCAATGTGGGCTCGAACCCAGAACCATGAAATCATGACCTGAACTGAAGCCAGACACTTAACTGACTGAACCACCCAGGTACCCTGATTTGGTTATTTTAATAATTATGAGTAACGTCAAAGAGCAGAAAATAGAGTATTTAACAAGCTCAAGGAAACCCACTTGTGCTACATCTAGTAAATGTAAGTTATTTGCTTCCATGACTATGATTAATTTGGGGGAAAATAAAGCATTATAGATTGTACTGAAGATCTACAAGTCTCTCCAAATACAGCCATCTTAGTCCCTCCTTCACTTCATAGAAGTAGCAAATATCCTAATGTGTTTGAGCACCTCCTCCACCCAAGTATATATAATTTTACTAGTTATGCAAGTGACCATAAAGAATATGTGGCATACTTTTAAATTGCACATAAATGGTATAATGCTTTGTTACATTTTCATTCCAAGTGAACTTTCAATATTTTTCTATGTTGTTTCTTTCCATTTTTGAAATTTTATTGGCCTTTTATTATACTATTCATGCCATGTGTGAAGGGAAGAGAATGTGAAATATAATAGCATGCTACATTAGAAACAATTGGTGAAGGCATTTTTTTCATTCTAGAGTCGCCATTTTATTGGGAATGCATTTTGCTGAACCTTCAAAATAAGGACAAGAAACTACTTTTGTTTAAATGAAGTGACTTGATCATAAATGAAATTTAATTGGAACCTTTTCTGTTACAGAGAGCTACATTAAAATAGAGGTTTAATTGGAGCAACACTGTAGAATTGTTTGGTTCTCACACACTTTAAAAATTGTATTTGTCCCTCTGCGGGGATAAAGTCTGATTGTGAGTCTGCCAAATAGAATGCTCCATGCTGTGGGGAACCAGTGGGATATGATAAGTTCTTCACAACATTGAAAGGAAGTCATGATTCAGAAATATGAAAAATGTGAAAGAATTCTATTCAATGGAACTATCAATTAATTAACCCATTATGTTTTTGTGCGTGACTCTGAGAATCTCTTTAATTTGTAAGTATATCTTGCAGAAGAAAATGGAGTGATTACAGGCTCTAACAACTAATGACTCTCCTTTTATAATCATCTAGAGGGGGAAGGAAGTAAGAAGTTTCTCTGTTCTGTCTTCAGTCTCTTCTTTCTGTCATCATCCACCATTTATTTGTATTTGCCACTGCATTCACTTGTTCAACCAGTATTTGTTGAATGCCTACTATGTAGTATTGATAGAACTCTTCAAATTGCTCGCAGTCTAGTGAGCAAGGAGATACTGATGTCTACCTCTTCATTGATTCAAGAGTAATCTTCTTTAAAATATTGAATGTGAACTTTATGGATTTATCTTGACTGCTGGAAAGCATACTGTAGTTTCCTCATGAGAAAAGGAAGACCCAGGTAAGGCCACTCCATCCCCAAGACTTGTACCTCCATTCCTAGGAACCGAGGGTATGCTCCTGCAATATTCTTGCTCCTGGGAAGATCGGTCCCACTCTAGCCCCTATAAAATACTCACAGCTACCCAGATTTGGTGTGGTTCTCTCTGGTAACCTCATCAAGCTTTCCCCCCTATTTTATATCGTTTTTTTTTTAATCCG